>NW_027480423.1:13125000-13750000 GCF_051401765.1 Calliopsis andreniformis
GAAAGTGATGGTCATTTCTACGTTCCGGGAAACCAAGGCTTCACTCTAAGGCGTTGCTCCACCAGATCGAATAGTTATGGCCTAAGAAGTCAACGCCAGAAGCATAAAATACAATATAAATGCAACAGCTTTTCCATCGTATAAAATGAATAATTGCAAAGAGTGTGAAAGTAATGGTCATTTCTACGTTCCGGGCAACCTAGGTTTCACTCTAGGACGTAGCTCCACGAGATCGAATAGTTAGTGCCTTAGAAGTGAACGTCAGAAGCGTAAAATACAGTATAAATACAACAGTTCTTCCATCGTATAAAACGAATAATTGCAACCAGTATGAATGTCATGGTCATTTCTACGTTCCGGGAAACCAAGGCTTCACTCTAAGGCGTTGCTCCAACAGATCGAATAGTTAGGGCCTCAGAAGTCAACGCCAGAAGCATAAAATACAATATAAATACAACAGTTTTTCCATCGTATAAAACGAATAATTGCAACCACTAAGAAACTTATGGTCATTTCTACTATCCGGTCAACCTAGGCTTTACCCTAGGGCGATGCTGCACCCGATCGAATAGTTAGGGCCTTAGAAGTCAACGCGGGGAACATAAAACACAAAATAAATAGAACAGTTTTTCCATTGTATAAATCGAATAATTGCTACCAGTGTGAAAGTTATGATCATTTCTAAGTTCCGGGCAACCTAGGCTTCACCCTAGTGTGTTGTTCCACCAGATCGAATAGTTAAGGCCTAAGGAGTGAACGCCAGAAGCATAAAATACAATATAAATACAACAGTTTTACCATCGTATAAAACGGATAATTGCAACCAGTATGAAAGTTATGGTCATTTCTACTTTCCGGGCAACCTAGGATTCACCCTAGGGCGTTGCTCCAACAGATTGAGTAGTTAGTGCCTTAGATGTCAGCGCCCGAAGCATAAAATGCAATAAAAATACAACAGTTTTTCCATCATATTACAGGAGTAATTGCAACCAGCTTGAAAGTGATGGTCATTTCTACGTTCCGGGCACCCTAGGCTTCGCTCTAGGGCGTTGCTCCACCAGATCGAATAGTTAGTGCCTTAGAATTCAACGCCACAAGTATAAAATACAATATAAGCACAACAGTTTTTCCATCGTATAAAACGAATAATTGCAACCAGTATGAAAGTGATGGTCATTTCTACTATCCGGGCAACCTAGGCTTCACCCTAGGGCGTTGGTCCACCAGATCGAATAGTTAGGGCCTTAGAAGTCAACGCCAGAAGCATAAGGTACAACATAAAGACAACAGCTTTTACATCGTATAACAGGAACAATAGCAACCAGTGTGAAAGATATGGTCATTTCTACGTTCCGGGCAACCTAGGCGTCATTCTAAGGCGTTGCTCCACCAGATCGAATAGTTACGGCCCAAGAAGTAAACGCCAGAAGCATAAAATACAATATAAATGCAACAGCTTTTCCATCGTATAAAATGAATAATTGCAAAGAGTGTGAAGGGAATGGTCATTTCTACGTTCCGGGCTACCTAGGTTTCACTCTAGGGCGTTGCTCCACCAGATCTAACAGTTAGTGCGTTAGAAGTCAACGTCAGAAGCATAAAATACAGTATAAATACTACAGCTTTTCCATCGTATAAAACGAATAATTGCAACCAGTATGAAAGTTATGGACATTTCTACTTTCCGGGCAACCTAGGCTTCACTCTCTGGCGTTGCTCCACCAGATCGAATAGTTAGGGCCTAAGAAGTCAACGCCGGAAGCATAAAATACAATATAAATGCAACAGGTTTTCCATCGTATAACAGGAATAATTGCAACCAGTTTGAAAGTTATGGTCATTTCTACTTTCCGGGCAACCTAGGCTTCACCCTAGGGCGTCGTTCCACCCGATCGAATCGTTAGGGACTAAGAAGCGAACGCCAGAAGCATAAAATACAATATAAATACCACAGTTTTTCCATCGTATAAAACGAATAATTGCAACCAGTGTGAAAGTTATGGACATTTCTACTTTCCGGGCAACCTAGGCTTCACCCTAGGGCGATGCTCCACCAGATCGAATAGTTAGGGCCTTAGAAGTCAACGCGCGAAACATAAAACACAAAATAAATAGAACAGCCTTTCCATTGTATAAATCGAATAATTGCTACCAGTGTGAATGTTATGGTCATTTCTACGTGCCGGGCAACCTAGGCTTCACCCTAGTGCGTTGTTCCACCAGATCGAATAGTTAGTGCGTTAGAAGTCAACGTCAGAAGCATAAAATACAGTATAGATACAACAGTTTTTCCATCGTACAAAACGAATAATTGCAACCAGTTCGAAAGTGATGGTCATTTCTACGTTCCGGGCACCCTAGGCTTCACTCTAGGGCGCTGCTCCACCAGATCGAATAGTTAGTGCCTTAGAATTCAACGCCACAAGCATAAAATACAATATAAGCACAACAGTTTTTCCATCGTATAAAACGAATAATTGCAACCAGTATGAAAGTGATGGTCATTTCTACGTTCCGGGAAACCAAGGCTTCACTCTAAGGCGTTGCTCCACCAGATCGAATAGTTAGGGCCTAAGAAGTCAACGCCAGAAGCATAAAATACAATATAAATGCAACAGCTTTTCCATCGTATAAAATGAATAATTGCAAAGAGTGTGAAGGGAATGGTCATTTCTACGTTCCGGGCTACCTAGGTTTCACTCTAGGGCGTTGCTCCACCAGATCTAACAGTTAGTGCGTTAGAAGTCAACGTCAGAAGCATAAAATACAGTATAAATACTACAGCTTTTCCATCGTATAAAACGAATAATTGCAACCAGTATGAAAGTTATGGACATTTCTACTTTCCGGGCAACCTAGGCTTCACTCTCTGGCGTCGCTCCACCAGATCGAATAGTTAGGGCCTAAAAAGTCAACGCCAGAAGCATAAAATACAATATAAATGCAACAGGTTTTCCATCGTATAACAGGAATAATTGCAACCAGTTTGAAAGTTATGGTCATTTCTACTTTCCGGGCAACCTAGGCTTCACCCTAGGGCGTCGTTCCACCCGATCGAATAGTTAGGGACTAAGAAGCGAACGCCAGAAGCATAAAATACAATATAAATACCACAGTTTTTCCATCGTATAAAACGAATAATTGCAACCAGTGTGAAAGTTATGGACATTTCTACTTTCCGGGCAACCTGGGCTTCACCCTAGGGCGATGCTCCACCAGATCGAATAGTTAGGGCCTTAGAAGTCAACTCGCGAAACATAAAACACAAAATAAATAGAACAGCTTTTCCATTGTATAAATCGAATAATTGCTACCAGTGTGAAAGTTATGGTCATTTCTACGTGCCGGGCAACCTAGGCTTCACCCTAGTGCGTTGCTCCACCAGATCGAATAGTTAGTGCGTTAGAAGTCAACGTCAGAAGCATAAAATACAGTATAAATGCAACAGCTTTTCCATCGTATAAAATGAATAATTGCAAAGAGTGTGAAAGTAATGGTCATTTCTACGTTCCGGGCAACCTAGGTTTCACTATAGGGCGTTGCTCCACCAGATCGAATAGTTAGTGCCTTACAAGTCAACGTCAGAAGCATAAAATACAGTATAAATACAACAGTTTTTCCATCGTATAAAGCGAACAATTGCAACGAGTATGAAAGTTATGGTCATTTCTACTTTCCGGGGAACCTAGGACTCACCCTAGGGCGTTGCTCCAACAGATTGGACAGTTAGGGCCTTGGAAGTCAACGCCCGAAGCATAAAATGCAATAAAAATGCAACAGTTTTTCCATCATATAACAGGGATAGTTGCAACCAGTTTGAAGGTGATGGTCATTTCTACGTTCCGGGCACCCTAGGCTTCACTCTAGGGCGTTACTCCACCAGATCGAATAGTTAGTGCCTTAGAATTCAACGCCACAAGCATAAAATACAATATAAGCACAACAGTTTTTCCATCGTATAAAACGAATAATTGCATCCAGTATGAAAGTGATGGTCATTTCTACGTTCCGGGAAACCAAGGCTTCACTCTAAGGTGTTGCTCCACCAGATCGAATAGTTAGGGCCTAAGAAGTCAACGCCAGAAGCGTAAAATACAATATAAATGCAACAGCTTTTCCATCGTATAAAATGAATAATTGCAAAGAGTGTGAAAGTAATGGTCATTTCTAAGTTCCGAGCAACCTAGGTTTCACTCTAGGGCGTAGTTCCACCAGATCGAATAGTTAGTGCCTTAGAAGTCTACGTCAGAAGCATAAAATACAGTATAAATACTACAGTTCTTCCATCGTATAAAACGAATAATTGCAACCAGTATGAAAGTTATGGACATTTCTACTTTCCAGGCAACCTAGGCTTCACCCTAGGGCGTTGCTCCACTAGATCGAATAGTTAGGGCCTTAGAAGTCAACGCGCGAAACATAAAACAGAAAATAAATAGAACAGTTTTTCCATTGTATAAATCGAATAATTGCTACCAGTGTGAAAGTTATGGCCATTTCTACGTTCCGGGAAACCTAGGCTTCACCCTAGTGCGTTGTTCCACCAGATCGAATAGTTAAGGCGTAAGAAGGGAACGCCAGAAGCATAAAATACAATATAAATACAACAGTTTTACCATTGTATAAACCGGATAATTTCAACCAGTATGAAAGTTATGGTCATTTCTACTTTCCGGGCAACCTAGGATGCACCCTAGGTCGTTGCTCCAACATATTGAATAGTTAGTGCCTTAGAAGTCAACGCCAGAAGCATAAAATACAATATAAATGCAACAGTTTTTCCATCGTATAAAACGAATAATTGCAACCAGTATGAAAGTTTTGGTCATTTCTACGTTCCGGGCAACCTAGGCTTCACTCTAGGGCGTTGCTCCACCAGCTCGAATGGTTGGTGCCTTAGAAGTCAACGTCAGGAGCTTAAAATACAATATAAATACAACAGTTTTTCCATCGTATAACAGGAATAATTGCAACCAGTGTGAAAGTGATGGTCATTTCTACGTTCCGGGCACCCTAGGCTTCACTCTAGGGCGTTGCTCCACCAGATCGAATAGTTAGTGCCTTAGAATTCAACGCCACAAGCATAAAATACAATATAAGCACAACAGTTTTTCCATCGTATAAAACGAATAATTGCATCCAGTATGAAAGTGATAGTCATTTCTACGTTCCGTGAAACCTAGGCTTCACCCTAGTGCGTTGTTCCACCAGATCGAATAGTTAAGGCCTAAGAAGTGAACGCCAGAAACATAAAATACAGTATAAATACAACAGTTTTACCATCGTATAAACCGGACAATTGCAACCAGTATGAAAGTTATGGTCATTTCTACTTTCCGGGCAACCTAGGATGCACCCTAGGCAGTTGCTCCAACAGACTGAATAGTTAGGGCCTTAGAAGTCAACGCCCGAAGCATAAAATGCAAAAAAATACAACAGTTTTTCCATCGTATAACAGGAATAATTGCAACCAGTGTGAAGGTGATGGTCATTTCTACGTTCCGGGCAACCCAGGCTTCACCCTAGGGCGTTGCTCCACCAGATCGAATAGTTAGGGCCTTAGAAGTCAACGCCAGAAGCGTAATGTACAATATAAATACAACAGCTTTTCCATCGTATAACAGGAACAATAGCAACCAGTGTGAAAGATATGGCCATTTCTACGTTCCGGGCAACCTAGGCGTCACTCTAAGGCGTTGCTCCACCAGATCGAATAGTTAGTGCCTTAGAAGTCAACGTCAGAAGCATAGAATACAGTATAAATACAACAGTTTTTCCATCGTATAAAACGAATAATTGCAACCAGTGTGAAAGTTATGGTCATTTCTACGTTCCGGGCAACCTAGGCTTCACTCTAGGGCGTTGCTCCACCAGCTCGAATGGTTGGTGCCTTAGAAGTCAACGTCAGAAGCTTAAAATACAATATAAATACAACAGTTTTTCCATCGTATAACAGGAATAACTGCAACCAGTGTGAAAGTGATTGTGATTTCTACGTTCCGGGCAACCTAGGCTTCACCCTAGGGCGTGGCTCCACCAGATCGAATAGTTAGGGCCTTAGAAGTCAACGCTAGAAGCATAAGGTACAATATAAACACAACTGCTTTTCAATCGTATAACAGGAACAATAGCAACCAGTGTGAAAGATATGGTCATTTCTACGTGCCGGGCAACCTAGGCGTCACTCTAAGGCGTTGCTCCACCAGATCGAATAGTTAGGGCCTAAGAAGTCAATGCCAGAAGCATAAAATACAATATAAATGCAACAGCTTTTCCATCGTATAAAATGAATAATTGCAAAGAGTGTGAAAGTAATGGTCATTTCTACGTTCCGGGCAACCTAGGTTTCACTCTAGGGCGTTGCTCCACCAGATCGAATAGTTAGTGCCTTAGAAGTCAACGTCAGAAGCATAAAATACAGTATAAATACAACAGTTTTTCCATCGTATAAAACGAACAATTGCAACGAGTATGAAAGTTATGGTCATTTCTACTTTCCGGGGAACCTAGGACTCACCCTAGGGCGTTGCTCCAACAGATTGGACAGTTAGGGCCTTGGAAGTCAACGCCCGAAGCATAAAATGCAATAAAAATGCAACAGTTTTTCCATCATATAACAGGGATAGTTGCAACCAGTTTGAAAGTGATGGTCATTTCTACGTTCCGGGCACCCTAGGCTTCACTGTAGGGCGTTGCTCCACCAGATCGAATAGTTAGTGCCTTAGAATTCAACGCCACAAGCATAAAATACAATATAAGCACAACAGTTTTTCCATCGTATAAAACGAATAATTGCATCCAGTATGAAAGTGATGGTCATTTCTACGTTCCGGGAAACCAAGGCTTCACTCTAAGGTGTTGCTCCACCAGATCGAATAGTTAGGGCCTAAGAAGTCAACGCCAGAAGCATAAAATACAATATAAATGCAACAGCTTTTCCATCGTATAAAATGAATAATTGCAAAGAGTGTGAAAGTAATTGTCATTTCTAAGTTCCGAGCAACCTAGGTTTCACTCTAGGGCGTAGTTCCACCAGATCGAATAGTTAGTGCCTTAGAAGTCAACGTCAGAAGCATAAAATACAGTATAAATACAACAGTTCTTCCATCGTATAAAACGAATAATTGCAACCAGTATGAAAGTTATGGACATTTCTACTTTCCAGGCAACCTAGGCTTCACCCTAGGGCGTTGCTCCACTAGATCGAATAGTTAGGGCCTTAGAAGTCAACGCGCGAAACATAAAACAGAAAATAAATAGAACAGTTTTTCCATTGTATAAATCGAATAATTGCTACCAGTGTGAAAGTTATGGCCATTTCTACGTTCCGGGAAACCTAGGCTTCACCCTAGTGCGTTGTTCCACCAGATCGAATAGTTAAGGCGTAAGAAGGGAACGCCAGAAGCATAAAATACAATATAAATACAACAGTTTTACCATTGTATAAACCGGATAATTTCAACCAGTATGAAAGTTATGGTCATTTCTACTTTCCGGGCAACCTAGGATGCACCCTAGGTCGTTGCTCCAACATATTGAATAGTTAGTGCCTTAGAAGTCAACGCCAGAAGCATAAAATACAATATAAATGCAACAGTTTTTCCATCGTATAAAACGAATAATTGCAACCAGTATGAAAGTTTTGGTCATTTCTACGTTCCGGGCAACCTAGGCTTCACTCTAGGGCGTTGCTCCACCAGCTCGAATGGTTGGTGCCTTAGAAGTCAACGTCAGGAGCTTAAAATACAATATAAATACAACAGTTTTTCCATCGTATAACAGGAATAATTGCAACCAGTGTGAAAGTGATGGTCATTTCTTCGTTCCGGGCAACCTAGGCTTCACCCTAGGGCGTTGCTCCACCAGATCGAATAGTTAGGGCCTTAGAAGTCAACGTCAGAAGCATAAAATACAGTATAAATACAACAGTTTTTCCATCGTATAAAACGAATAATTGGAACGAGTATGAAAGTTATGGTCATTTCTACTTTCCGGGCAACCTAGGACTCACCCTAGGGCGTTGCTCCAACAGATTGGACAGTTAGGGCCTTGGAAGTCAACGCCCGAAGCATAAAATGCAATAAAAATGCAACAGTTTTTCCAACATATAACAGGGATAGTTGCAACCAGTTTGAAAGTGGTGGTCATTTCTACGTTCCGGGCACCCTAGGCTTCACTCTAGGGCGTTGCTCCACCAGATCGAGTAGTTAGGGCCTTAGAAGTCAACGCCAGAAGCGTAATGTACAATATAAATACAACAGCTTTTCCATCGTATAACAGGAACAATAGCAACCAGTGTGAAAGATATGGCCATTTCTACGTTCCGGGCAACCTAGGCGTCACTCTAAGGCGTTGCTCCACCAGATCGAATAGTTAGGGCCTAAGAAGTCAACGCTAGAAGCATAAAATACAATATAAATGCAACAGTTTTTCCATCGTAAAAAACGAATAATTGCAACCAGTATGAAAGTTATGGTCATTTCTACGTTCTGGGCAACCTAGGCTTCACTCTAGGGTGTTGCTCCACCAGCTGGAATGGTTGGTGCCTTAGAAGTCAACGTCAGAAGCTTAAAATACAATATAAATGCAACAGTTTTTCCATCGTATAAAACGAATAACTGCAACCAGTATGAAAGTTATGGTCATTTCTACTTTCCGGGCAACCTAGGCTTCACCCTAGGGCGTTGCTCCAACAGACTGAATAGTTAGGGCCTTAGAATTCAACGCCACAAGCATAAAATACAATATAAGCACAACGGTTTTTCCATCGTATAAAACGAATAATTGCATCCAGTATGAAAGTGATGGTCATTTCTACGTTCCGGGAAACCTAGGCTTCACCCTAGTGCGTTGTTCCACCAGATCGAATAGTTAAGGCCTAAGAAGTGAACGCCAGAAACATAAAATACAATATAAATACAACAGTTTTACCATCGTATAAACCGGAAAATTGCAACCAGTATGAAAGTTATGGTCATTTCTACTTTCCGGGCAACCTAGTATGCACCCTAGGCAGTCGCTCCAACAGACTGAATAGTTAGGGCCTTAGAAGTCAACGCCCGAAGCATAAAATGCAAAAAAATACAACAGTTTTTCCATCGTATAACAGGAATAATTGCAACCAGTGTGAAAGTGATGGTCATTTCTACGTTCCGGGCAACCCAGGCTTCACCCTAGGGCGTTGCTCCACCAGATCGAATAGTTAGGGCCTTAGAAGTCAACGCCAGAAGCATAATGTACAATATAAATACAACAGCTTTTCCATCGTATAACAGGAACAATAGCAACCAGTGTGAAATATATGGCCATTTCTACGTTCCGGGCAACCTAGGCGTCACTCTAAGGCGTTGCTCCACCAGATCGAATAGGTAGGGCCTAAGAAGTCAACGCCAGAAGCATAAAATACAATATAAATGCAAAAGCTTTTCCATCGTATAAAATGAATAATTGCAAAGAGTGTGAAAGTAATGGTCATTTCTACGTTCCGGGCAACCTAGGTTTCACTCTAGGGCGTTGCTCCACCAGATCGAATAGTTAGTGCCTTAGAAGTCAACGTCAGAAGCATAGAATACAGTATAAATACAACAGTTTTTCCATCGTATAAAACGAATAATTGCAACCAGTGTGAAAGTTATGGTCATTTCTACGTTCCGGGCAACCTAGGCTTCACTCTAGGGCGTTGCTCCACCAGCTCGAATGGTTGGTGCCTTAGAAGTCAACGTCAGAAGCTTAAAATACAATATAAATACGACAGTTTTTCCATCGTATAAAACGAATAATTGCAACCAGTATGAAAGTTATGGACATTTCTACTTTCCAGGCAACCTAGGCTTCACCCTAGGGCGTTGCTCCACTAGATCGAATAGTTAGGGCGTAAGAAGGGAACGCCAGAAGCATAAAATACAATATAAATACAACAGTTTTACCATTGTATAAACCGGATAATTTCAACCAGTATGAAAGTTATGGTCATTTCTACTTTCCGGGCAACCTAGGATGCACCCTAGGTCGTTGCTCCAACATATTGAATAGTTAGTGCCTTAGAAGTCAACGCCAGAAGCATAAAATACAATATAAATGCAACAGTTTTTCCATCGTATAAAACGAATAATTGCAACCAGTATGAAAGTTTTGGTCATTTCTACGTTCCGGGCAACCTAGGCTTCACTCTAGGGCGTTGCTCCACCAGCTCGAATGGTTGGTGCCTTAGAAGTCAACGTCAGGAGCTTAAAATACAATATAAATACAACAGTTTTTCCATCGTATAACAGGAATAATTGCAACCAGTGTGAAAGTGATGGTCATTTCTACGTTCCGGGCACCCTAGGCTTCACTCTAGGGCGTTGCTCCACCAGATCGAATAGTTAGTGCCTTAGAATTCAACGCCACAAGCATAAAATACAATATAAGCACAACAGTATTTCCATCGTATAAAACGAATAATTGCATCCAGTATGAAAGTGATAGTCATTTCTACGTTCCGTGAAACCTAGGCTTCACCCTAGTGCGTTGTTCCACCAGATCGAATAGTTAAGGCCTAAGAAGTGAACGCCAGAAACATAAAATACAGTATAAATACAACAGTTTTACCATCGTATAAACCGGACAATTGCAACCAGTATGAAAGTTATGGTCATTTCTACTTTCCGGGCAACCTAGGATGCACCCTAGGCAGTTGCTCCAACAGACTGAATAGTTAGGGCCTTAGAAGTCAACGCCCGAAGCATAAAATGCAAAAAAATACAACAGTTTTTCCATCGTATAACAGGAATAATTGCAACCAGTGTGAAGGTGATGGTCATTTCTACGTTCCGGGCAACCCAGGCTTCACCCTAGGGCGTTGCTCCACCAGATCGAATAGTTAGGGCCTAAGAAGTCAATGCCAGAAGCATAAAATACAATATAAATGCAACAGCTTTTCCATCGTATAACAGGAACAATAGCAACCAGTGTGAAAGATATGGCCATTTCTACGTTCCGGGCAACCTAGGCGTCACTCTAAGGCGTTGCTCCACCAGATCGAATAGTTAGGGCCTAAGAAGTCAATGCCAGAAGCATAAAATACAATATAAATGCAACAGCTTTTCCATCGTATAAAATGAATAATTGCATAGAGTGTGAAAGTAATGGTCATTTCTACGTTCCGGGCAACCTAGGTTTCACTCTAGGGCGTTGCTCCACCAGATCGAATAGTTAGTGCCTTAGAAGTCAACGTCAGAAGCATAAAATACAGTATAAATACAACAGTTTTTCCATCGTATAAAACGAACAATTGCAACGAGTATGAAAGTTATGGTCATTTCTACTTTCCGGGGAACCTAGGACTCACCCTAGGGCGTTGCTCCAACAGATTGGACAGTTAGGGCCTTGGAAGTCAACGCCCGAAGCATAAAATGCAATAAAAATGCAACAGTTTTTCCATCATATAACAGGGATAGTTGCAACCAGTTTGAAAGTGATGGTCATTTCTACGTTCCGGGCACCCTAGGCTTCACTCTAGGGCGTTGCTCCACCAGATCGAATAGTCAGTGCCTTAGAATTCAACGCCACAAGCATAAAATACAATATAAGCACAACAGTTTTTCCATCGTATAAAACGAATAATTGCATCCAGTATGAAAGTGATGGTCATTTCTACGTTCCGGGAAACCAAGGCTTCACTCTAAGGTGTTGCTCCACCAGATCGAATAGTTAGGGCCTAAGAAGTCAACGCCAGAAGCATAAAATACAATATAAATGCAACAGCTTTTCCATCGTATAAAATGAATAATTGCAAAGAGTGTGAAAGTAATGGTCATTTCTAAGTTCCGAGCAACCTAGGTTTCACTCTAGGGCGTAGTTCCACCAGATCGAATAGTTAGTGCCTTAGAAGTCAACGTCAGAAGCATAAAATACAGTATAAATACAACAGTTCTTCCATCGTATAAAACGAATAATTGCAACCAGTATGAAAGTTATGGACATTTCTACTTTCCAGGCAACCTAGGCTTCACCCTAGGGCGTTGCTCCACTAGATCGAATAGTTAGGGCCTTAGAAGTCAACGCGCGAAACATAAAACAGAAAATAAATAGAACAGTTTTTCCATTGTATAAATCGAATAATTGCTACCAGTGTGAAAGTTATGGCCATTTCTACGTTCCGGGAAACCTAGGCTTCACCCTAGTGCGTTGTTCCACCAGATCGAATAGTTAAGGCGTAAGAAGGGAACGCCAGAAGCATAAAATACAATATAAATACAACAGTTTTACCATTGTATAAACCGGATAATTTCAACCAGTATGAAAGTTATGGTCATTTCTACTTTCCGGGCAACCTAGGATGCACCCTAGGTCGTTGCTCCAACATATTGAATAGTTAGTGCCTTAGAAGTCAACGCCAGAAGCATAAAATACAATATAAATGCAACAGTTTTTCCATCGTATAAAACGAATAATTGCAACCAGTATGAAAGTTTTGGTCATTTCTACGTTCCGGGCAACCTAGGCTTCACTCTAGGGCGTTGCTCCACCAGCTCGAATGGTTGGTGCCTTAGAAGTCAACGTCAGGAGCTTAAAATACAATATAAATACAACAGTTTTTCCATCGTATAACAGGAATAATTGCAACCAGTGTGAAAGTGATGGTCATTTCTTCGTTCCGGGCAACCTAGGCTTCACCCTAGGGCGTTGCTCCACCAGATCGAATAGTTAGGGCCTTAGAAGTCAACGTCAGAAGCATAAAATACAGTATAAATACAACAGTTTTTCCATCGTATAAAACGAATAATTGCAACGAGTATGAAAGTTATGGTCATTTCTACTTTCCGGGCAACCTAGGACTCACCCTAGGGCGTTGCTCCAACAGATTGGACAGTTAGGGCCTTGGAAGTCAACGCCCGAAGCATAAAATGCAAAAAAATACAACAGTT
Organism: Calliopsis andreniformis; assembly: GCF_051401765.1. Taxonomy (NCBI): domain Eukaryota; kingdom Metazoa; phylum Arthropoda; class Insecta; order Hymenoptera; family Andrenidae; genus Calliopsis; species Calliopsis andreniformis. The sequence continues at coordinate 13,137,909 of NW_027480423.1, forward strand.
TTTCCATCGTATAACAGGAATAATTGCAACCAGTGTGAAGGTGATGGTCATTTCTACGTTCCGGGCAACCCAGGCTTCACCCTAGGGCGTTGCTCCACCAGATCGAGTAGTTAGGGCCTTAGATGTCAACGCCAGAAGCGTAATGTACAATATAAATACAACAGCTTTTCCATCGTATAACAGGAACAATAGCAACCAGTGTGAAAGATATGGCCATTTCTACGTTCCGGGCAACCTAGGCGTCACTCTAAGGCGTTGCTCCACCAGATCGAATAGTTAGGGCCTAAGAAGTCAACGCCAGAAGCATAAAATACAATATAAATGCAACAGTTTTTCCATCGTAAAAAACGAATAATTGCAACCAGTATGAAAGTTATGGTCATTTCTACGTTCTGGGCAACCTAGGCTTCACTCTAGGGTGTTGCTCCACCAGCTCGAATGGTTGGTGCCTTAGAAGTCAACGTCAGAAGCTTAAAATACAATATAAATGCAACAGTTTTTCCATCGTATAAAACGAATAACTGCAACCAGTATGAAAGTTATGGTCATTTCTACTTTCCGGGCAACCTAGGCTTCACCCTAGGGCGTTGCTCCAACAGACTGAATAGTTAGGGCCTTAGAATTCAACGCCACAAGCATAAAATACAATATAAGCACAACGGTTTTTCCATCGTATAAAACGAATAATTGCATCCAGTATGAAAGTGATGGTCATTTCTACGTTCCGGGAAACCTAGGCTTCACCCTAGTGCGTTGTTCCACCAGATCGAATAGTTAAGGCCTAAGAAGTGAACGCCAGAAACATAAAATACAATATAAATACAACAGTTTTACCATCGTATAAACCGGAAAATTGCAACCAGTATGAAAGTTATGGTCATTTCTACTTTCCGGGCAACCTAGTATGCACCCTAGGCAGTCGCTCCAACAGACTGAATAGTTAGGGCCTTAGAAGTCAACGCCCGAAGCATAAAATGCAAAAAAATACAACAGTTTTTCCATCGTATAACAGGAATAATTGCAACCAGTGCGAAAGTGATGGTCATTTCTACGTTCCGGGCAACCCAGGCTTCACCCTAGGGCGTTGCTCCACCAGATCGAATAGTTAGGGCCTTAGAAGTCAACGCCAGAAGCATAATGTACAATATAAATACAACAGCTTTTCCATCGTATAACAGGAACAATAGCAACCAGTGTGAAATATATGGCCATTTCTACGTTCCGGGCAACCTAGGCGTCACTCTAAGGCGTTGCTCCACCAGATCGAATAGGTAGGGCCTAAGAAGTCAACGCCAGAAGCATAAAATACAATATAAATGCAACAGCTTTTCCATCGTATAAAATGAATAATTGCAAAGAGTGTGAAAGTAATGGTCATTTCTACGTTCCGGGCAACCTAGGTTTCACTCTAGGGCGTTGCTCCACCAGATCGAATAGTTAGTGCCTTAGAAGTCAACGTCAGAAGCATAGAATACAGTATAAATACAACAGTTTTTCCATCGTATAAAACGAATAATTGCAACCAGTGTGAAAGTTATGGTCATTTCTACGTTCCGGGCAACCTAGGCTTCACTCTAGGGCGTTGCTCCACCAGCTCGAATGGTTGGTGCCTTAGAAGTCAACGTCAGAAGCTTAAAATACAATATAAATACGACAGTTTTTCCATCGTATAAAACGAATAATTGCAACCAGTGTGAAAGTTATGGTCATTTCTACGTTCCGGGCAACCTAGGCTTCACTCTAGGGCGTTGCTGCACGTGATCGAATAGTTGGGGCCTTAGAAGTCAACGTCAGAAGCTTAAAATACAATATAAATACAACAGTTTTTCCATCGTATAAAACGAATAATTGCAACCAGTATGAAAGTCATGGACATTTCTACTTTCCGGGCAACCTAGGCTTCACCCTAGGGAGTTGCTCCAACAGACTGAATAGTTAGGGCCTTAGAAGTCAACGCCCGAAGCATAAAATGCAAAAAAATACAACAGTTTTTCCATCGTATAACAGGAATAATTGCAACCAGTGTGAAAGTGATAGTCATTTCTACGTTCCGGGCAACCCAGGCTTCACCCTAGGGCGTTGCTCTACCAGATCGAATAGTTAGGGCCTTAGAAGTCAACGCCAGAAGCATAATGTACAATATAAATACAACAGCTTTTCCATCGTATAACAGGAACAATAGCAAACAGTGTGAAAGATATGGCCATTTCTACGTTCCGGGCAACCTAGGCGTCACTCTAAGGCGTTGCTCCACCAGGTCGAATAGTTAGGGCCTAAGAAGTCAACGCCAGAAGCATAAAATACAATATAAATGCAACAGCTTTTCCATCGCATAAAACGAATAATTGCAACCAGTATGAAAGTTATGGTCATTTCTACGTTCCGGGCAACCTAGGCTTCACTCTAGGGCGTTGCTCCACCAGATCGAATGGTTGGTGCCTTAGAAGTCAACGTCAGAAGCTTAAAATACAATATAAATACAACAGTTTTTCCATCGTATAACAGGAACAATAGCAACCAGTGTGAAAGATATGGTCATTTCTACGTGCCGGGCAACCTAGGCATCACTCTAAGGCGTTGATCCACCAGATCGAATAGTTAGGGCCTAAGAAGTCAACGCCAGAAGCATAAAATACCATATAAATGCAACAGCTTTTCCATCGTATAAAATGAATAATTGCAAAGAGTGTGAAAGTAATGGCCATTTCTACGTTCCGTGCAACCTAGGTTTCACTCTAGGGCGTTGCTCCACCAGATCGAATAGTTAGTGCCTTAGAAGTCAACGTCAGAAGCATACAATACAGTATAAATACAACAGTTTTTCCATCGTATAAAACGAATAATTGCAACGAGTATGAAAGTTATGGTCATTTCTACTTTCCGGGCAACCTAGGACTCACCCTAGGGCGTTGCTCCACCAGCTCGAATGGTTGGTGCCTTAGAAGTCAACGTCAGAAGCTTAAAATACAATATAAATACAACAGTTTTTCCATCGTATAACAGGATTAACTGCAACCAGTGTGAAAGTGATTGTGATTTCTACGTTCCGGGCAACCTAGGCTTCACCCTAGGGCGTGGCTCCACCAGATCGAATAGTTAGGGCCTTAGAAGTCAACGCTAGAAGCATAAGGTACAATATAAACACAACTGCTTTTCAATCGTATAACAGGAACAATAGCAACCAGTGTGAAAGATATGGTCATTTCTACGTGCCGGGCAACCTAGGCGTCACTCTAAGGCGTTGCTCCACCAGATCGAATAGTTAGGGCCTAAGAAGTCAATGCCAGAAGCATAAAATACAATATAAATGCAACAGCTTTTCCATCGTATAAAATGAATAATTGCAAAGAGTGTGAAAGTAATGGTCATTTCTACGTTCCGGGCAACCTAGGTTTCACTCTAGGGCGTTGCTCCACCAGATCGAATAGTTAGGGCCTTAGAAGTCAACGCTCGAGGCATAAAATGCAAAAAAATACAACAGTTTTTCCATCGTATAACAGGAATAATTGCAACCAGTGTGAAAGTGATGGTCATTTCTACGTTCCGGGCAACCTGGGTTTCACTCTAGGGCGTTGCTCCACCAGATCGAATAGTTAGTGCCTTAGAAGTCAACGCCAGAAGCATAAAATACAATATAAATACAACAGTTTTTCCATCGTATAAAACGGATAATTGCAACCAGTATGAAAGCTATGGTCATTTCTACGTTCCGGGCAACCTAGGCTTCACTCTATGGCGTTCTTCCACCAGATTGAATTGTTAGGGCCTTAGAAGTCAACGCCGCAAGCATAAAATGCAATAAAAATACAACAGTTTTTCCATCGTATAAAAGGATTAATTGCTACCAGTATGGAAGTGATGGTCATTTCTACGTTCCGGGCTACCTAGGCCTCACTCTAGGTCGTTGTTCCACCAGATCGAATTGTTAGGGCCTAAGAAGTCAACGCCAGAAGCATAAGATACAATATAAATATAACAGTTTTGCCATCGTATAGAACGAATAATAGCAACCAGTGTGAAAGTTATGGTCAATTCTACGTTCCGGGCAACCTAGGCTTCACTCTAGGGCGTTGCTCCACCAGATCAAACAGCTAGGGCTTTAGAAGTCAACGCCCGAAGCATAAAATACAAAATAAATAGAATAGTTTTTCCATTGTATAAAACGGATAATTGCTACCAGTATAAAAGGTATGGTCAGTTCTACGTTCCGGGCAACCTAGGCCTCACTCTAGGTCGTTGTTCCACCAGATCGAGTTGTTAGGGCCTAAGAAGTAAACGCCAGAAGCATAAGATACAATATAAATATAACAGTTTTTCCATTGTATAAAACGAATAATAGCGACCAGTGTGAAAGTTATGGTCATTTCTACGTTCCCGGCAACCTAGGCTTCACCACAAGGCGTTGTTCCACCAGATCGAACAGTTAGGGCCTAAGAAGTGAACGCCAGAAGCATAAAATACAATATAAATACAACAGTTTTTCCATCATATAAAACGAATAATTGCAACCAGTATGAAAGCTATGGACATTTCTACTTTACGGGCAACCTAGGCTACACCCTAGGGCGTTGCTCCTACAGATTGAATAGTTAGGGCCTTAGAAGTCATTGCCCGAAGCATAAAATGCAATAAAAATACAACAGTTTTTCCATCCTATAACAGGAATATTTGCAACCAGTTTGAAAGTGATGGTAATTTCTACGTTCCGGGCAACTTAGCCTTCACTCTAGGGCGTTGCTCCACTAGATCGAATAGTTAGTGCCTTAGAAGTCAACGCCAGAAGCATAAAATACAATATAAATACAACAGTTTTTCCATCGTATAAGACGAATAATTGCAACCAATATGGAAGTTAACGTCATTTCTACTTTCCGGGCACCCTAGGCTTCACTCTAGGGCGTTGCTCCACCAGATCGAATAGTTAGTGCCTTAGAATTCAACGCCACAAGCATAAAATACAATATAAGCACAACAGTTTTTCCATCGTATAAAACGAATAATTGCAACCAGTATGAAAGTTTTGGTCATTTCTTCGTTCCGGGCAACCTAGGCTTCACCCTAGGGCGTTGCTCCACCAGATCGAATAGTTAGGGCCTTAGAAGTCAACGTCAGAAGCATAAAATACAGTATAAATACAACAGTTTTTCCATCGTATAAGACGAATAATTGCAACCAATATGGAAGTTAACGTCATTTCTACTTTCCGGGCACCCTAGGCTTCACTCTAGGGCGTTGCTCCACCAGATCGAATAGTTAGTGCCTGAGAATTCAACGCCACAAGCATAAAATACAATATAAGCACAACAGTTTTTCCATCGTATAAAACGAATAATTGCAACCAGTATGAAAGTTTTGGTCATTTCTTCGTTCCGGGCAACCTACGCTTCACCCTAGGGCGTTGCTCCACCAGATCGAATAGTTAGGGCCTTAGAAGTCAACGTCAGAAGCATAAAATACAGTATAAATACAACAGTTTTTCCATCGTATAAAACGAATAATTGCAACGAGTATGAAGGTTATGGTCATTTCTACTTTCCGGGCAACCTAGGACTCACCCTAGGGCGTTGCTCCATCAGATTGGACAGTTAGGGCCTTGGAAGTCAACGCCCGAAGCATAAAATGCAATAAAAATGCAACAGTTTTTCCATCATATAACAGGGATAGTTGCAACCAGTTTGAAAGTGATGGTCATTTCTACGTTCCGGGCACCCTAGGCTTCACTCTAGGGCGTTGCTCCACCAGATCGAATAGTTAGTGCCTTAGAATTCAACGCCACAAGCATAAAATACAATATAAGCACAACAGTTTTTCCATCGTATAAAACGAATAATTGCATCCAGTATGAAAGTGATGGTCATTTCTACGTTCCGGGAAACCTAGGCTTCACCCTAGTGCGTTGTTCCACCAGATCGAATAGTTAAGGCCTAAGAAGTGAACGCCAGAAACATAAAATACAATATAAATACAACAGTTTTACCATCGTATAAACCGGACAATTGCAACCAGTATGAAAGTTATGGTCATTTCTACTTTCCGGGCAACCTAGGATGCACCCTAGGCAGTTGCTCCAACAGACTGAATAGTTAGGGCCTTAGAAGTCAACGCCCGAAGCATAAAATGCAAAAAAATACAACAGTTTTTCCATCGTATAACAGGAATAATTGCAACCAGTGTGAAAGTGATGGTCATTTCTACGTTCCGGGCAACCCAGGCTTCACCCTAGGGCGTTGCTCCACCAGATCGAATAGTTAGGGCCTTAGAAGTCAACGCCAGAAGCATAATGTACAATATAAATACAACAGCTTTTCCATCGTATAACAGGAACAATAGCAACCAGTGTGAGAGATATGGCCATTTCTACGTTCCGGGCAACCTAGGCGTCACTCTAAGGCGTTGCTCCACCAGATCGAATAGTTAGGGCCTAAGAAGTCAACGCCAGAAGCATAAAATACAATATAAATGCAACAGCCTTTCCATCGTATAAAATGAATAATTGCAAAGAGTGTGAAGGTAATGGTCATTTCTACGTTCCGGGCAACCTAGGCTTCACTCTAGGGCGTTGCTCCACCAGCTCGAATGGTTGGTGCCTTAGGAGTCAACGTCAGAAGCTTAAAATACAATATAAATACAACAGTTTTTCCATCGTATAACAGGAATAACTGCAACCAGTGTGAAAGTGATGGTCATTTCTACGTTCCGGGCAACCTAGGCTTCACCCTAGGGCGTGGCTCCACCAGATCGAATAGTTAGGGCCTTAGAAGTCAACGCTAGAAGCATAAGGTACAATATAAATACAACAGCTTTTCCATCGTATAACAGGAACAATAGCAACCAGCGTGAAAGATATGGTCATTTCTACGTGCCGGGCAACCTAGGCGTCACTCTAAGGCGTTGCTCCACCAGATCGAATAGTTAGGGCCTAAGAAGTCAATGCCAGAAGCATAAAATACAATTTAAATGCAACAGCTTTTCCATCGTATAAAATGAATAATTGCAAAGAGTGTGAAAGTAATGGTCATTTCTACGTTCCGGGCAACCTAGGTTTCACTCTAGGGCGTTGCTCGACCAGATCGAATAGTTAGGGCCTTAGAAGTCAACGTCAGAAGCATAAAATACAGTATAAATACAACAGTTTTTCCATCGTATAAAACGAATAATTGCAACGAGTATGAAGGTTATGGTCATTTCTACTTTCCGGGCAACCTAGGACTCACCCTAGGGCGTTGCTCCATCAGATTGGACAGTTAGGGCCTTGGAAGTCAACGCCCGAAGCATAAAATGCAATAAAAATGCAACAGTTTTTCCATCATATAACAGGGATAGTTGCAACCAGTTTGAAAGTGATGGTCATTTCTACGTTCCGGGCACCCTAGGCTTCACTCTAGGGCGTTGCTCCACCAGATCGAATAGTTAGTGCCTTAGAATTCAACGCCACAAGCATAAAATACAATATAAGCACAACAGTTTTTCCATCGTATAAAACGAATAATTGCATCCAGTATGAAAGTGATGGTCATTTCTACGTTCCGGGAAACCTAGGCTTCACCCTAGTGCGTTGTTCCACCAGATCGAATAGTTAAGGCCTAAGAAGTGAACGCCAGAAACATAAAATACAATATAAATACAACAGTTTTACCATCGTATAAACCGGACAATTGCAACCAGTATGAAAGTTATGGTCATTTCTACTTTCCGGGCAACCTAGGATGCACCCTAGGCAGTTGCTCCAACAGACTGAATAGTTAGGGCCTTAGAAGTCAACGCCCGAAGCATAAAATGCAAAAAAATACAACAGTTTTTCCATCGTATAACAGGAATAATTGCAACCAGTGTGAAAGTGATGGTCATTTCTACGTTCCGGGCAACCCAGGCTTCACCCTAGGGCGTTGCTCCACCAGATCGAATAGTTAGGGCCTTAGAAGTCAACGCCAGAAGCATAATGTACAATATAAATACAACAGCTTTTCCATCGTATAACAGGAACAATAGCAACCAGTGTGAGAGATATGGCCATTTCTACGTTCCGGGCAACCTAGGCGTCACTCTAAGGCGTTGCTCCACCAGATCGAATAGTTAGGGCCTAAGAAGTCAACGCCAGAAGCATAAAATACAATATAAATGCAACAGCCTTTCCATCGTATAAAATGAATAATTGCAAAGAGTGTGAAGGTAATGGTCATTTCTACGTTCCGGGCAACCTAGGCTTCACTCTAGGGCGTTGCTCCACCAGCTCGAATGGTTGGTGCCTTAGGAGTCAACGTCAGAAGCTTAAAATACAATATAAATACAACAGTTTTTCCATCGTATAACAGGAATAACTGCAACCAGTGTGAAAGTGATGGTCATTTCTACGTTCCGGGCAACCTAGGCTTCACCCTAGGGCGTGGCTCCACCAGATCGAATAGTTAGGGCCTTAGAAGTCAACGCTAGAAGCATAAGGTACAATATAAATACAACAGCTTTTCCATCGTATAACAGGAACAATAGCAACCAGTGTGAAAGATATGGTCATTTCTACGTGCCGGGCAACCTAGGCGTCACTCTAAGGCGTTGCTCCACCAGATCGAATAGTTAGGGCCTAAGAAGTCAATGCCAGAAGCATAAAATACAATTTAAATGCAACAGCTTTTCCATCGTATAAAATGAATAATTGCAAAGAGTGTGAAAGTAATGGTCATTTCTACGTTCCGGGCAACCTAGGTTTCACTCTAGGGCGTTGCTCCACCAGATCGAATAGTTAGTGCCTTAGAAGTCAACGTCAGAAGCATAAAATACAGTATAAATACAACAGTTTTTCCATCGTATAAAACGAACAATTGCAACGAGTTTGAAAGTTATGGTCATTTCTACTTTCCGGGGAACCTAGGACTCACATTAGGGCGTTGCTCCAACAGATTGGACAGTTAGTGCCTTGGAAGTCAACGCCCGAAGCATAAAATGCAGTAAAAATGCAACAGTTTTTCCATCATATAACAGGGATAGTTGCAACCAGTTTGAAAGTGATGGTCATTTCTACGTTCCAGGCACCCTAGGCTTCACTCTAGGGCGTTGCTCCACCAGATCGAATAGTTAGTGCCTTAGAATTCAACGCCACAAGCATGAAATACAATATAAGCACAACAGTTTTTCCATCATATAACACTAGTAATTGCAACCAGTTTGAAAGTGATGGTCATTTCTACGTTCCGGGCACCCTAGGCTTCACTCTAGGGCGTTGCTCCACCATATCGAATACTTAGTGCCTTAGAAGTCAACGTCAGAAGCTTAAGATACAATATAAATACAACAGTTTTTCCATCGTATAAAACGAATAATTGCAACCAGTGTGAAAGTGATGGTCATTTCTACGTTCCGGGCAACCCGGGTTTCACTCTAGGGCGTTGCTCCACCAGATCGAATAGCTAGTGCCTTAGAAGTCAACGCCAGAAGCATAAAATACAATATAAATACAACAGTTTTTCCATCGTATAAAACGGATAATTGCAACCAGTATGAAAGTTATGGTCATTTCTACGTTCCGGGCAACCTAGGCTTCACTCTATGGCGTTCTTCCACCAGATTGAATTGTTAGGGCCTTAGAAGTCAACGCCGCAAGCACAAAATGCAATAAAAATACAACAGTTTTTCCATCGTATAAAAGGATTAATTGCTACCAGTATGGAAGTGATGGTCATTTCTACGTTCCGGGCTACCTAGGCCTCACTATAGGTCGTTGTTCCACCAGATCGAATTGTTAGGGCCTTAGAAGTCAACGCCAGAAGCATAAAATACAATATAAATACAACAGTTTTTCCATCGTATAAAACGGATAATTGCAACCAGTATGAAAGTTATGGTCATTTCTACGTTCCGGGCAACCTAGGCTTCACTCTATGGCGTTCTTCCACCAGATTGAATTGTTAGGGCCTTAGAAGTCAACGCCGCAAGCATAAAATGCAATAAAAATACAACAGTTTTTCCATCGTATAAAAGGATTAATTGCTACCAGTATGGAAGTGATGGTCATTTCTACGTTCCGGGCTACCTAGGCCTCACTATAGGTCGTTGTTCCACCAGATCGAATTGTTAGGGCCTAAGAAGTCAACGCCTGAAGCATAAGATACAATATAAATGTAACAGTTTTTCCATCGTATAGAACGAATAATAGCAACCAGTGTGAAAGTTATGGTCAATTCTACGTTCCGGGCAACCTAGGCTTCACTCTAGGGCGTTGCTCCACCTGATCAAACAGCTAGGGCTTTAGAAGTCAACGCCCGAAGCATAAAATACAAAATAAATAGAATAGTTTTTCCATTGTATAAAACGGATAATTGCTACCAGTGTAAAAGGTATGGTCAGTTCTACGTTCCGGGCAACCTAGGCCTCACTCTAGGTCGTTGTTCCACCAGATCGAGTTGTTAGGGCCTAAGAAGTAAACGCCAGAAGCATAAGATACAATATAAATATAACAGTTTTTCCATTGTATAAAACGAATAATAGCGACCAGTGTGAAACTTATGGTCATTTCTACGTTCCCGGCAACCTAGGCTTCACCACAAGGCGTTGTTCCACCAGATCGAATAGTTAGGGCCTCAGAAGTGAACGCCAGAAGCATAAAATACAATATAAATACAACAGTTTTTCCATCATATAAAACGAATAATTGCAACCAGTATGAAAGCTATGGTCATTTCTACTTTACGGGCAACCTAGGCTACACCCTAGGGCGTTGCTCCTACAGATTGAATAGTTAGGGCCTTAGAAGTCATTGCCCGAAGCATAAAATGCAATAAAAATACAACAGTTTTTCCATCCTATAACAGGAATATTTGCAACCAGTTTGAAAGTGATGGTCATTTCTACGTTCCGGGCAACTTAGGCTTCACTCTAGGGTGTTGCTCCGCCAGATCGAATAGTTAGGGCCTTAGAAGTCAACGCCAGAAGCATAAAATACAATAAGGATGCAACAGCTTTTCCATCGTATAAAACGAATAATTTCAACCAGTGTGAATGTTATGGTCATTTCTACATTCCGAGCAACCTAGGCTTCACTCTAGTACTTTGACCCAACAGATTGAATAGTTAGGGCCTTAGAAGTCAACGCCCGATGCATAAAATACAATATAAATACAACAGTTTTTCCATCGTATAAAACGAATAACTGCAACCAGTATGAAAGTTATGGTCATTTCTACTTTCCGGCAAACTAGGCTTCACCCTAGGGCGTTGCTCCAACAGATCGAATACTTAGGGCCTTAGAAGTCAACGGCCGAAGCATAAAATGCAATAAAAATACAACAGTTTTTCCATCATATAACAGGAATAATTGTAACCAGTTTGAAAGTGATGGCCATTTCTACGTTCCGGGCAACCTAGGCTTCACTCTAGGGCATTGCTCCACCAGATGGTATAGTTTGTGCCTTAGAAGTCAACGCCAGAAGCATAAAATACAATATAAATACAACAGTTTTTCCATCGTATAAAACGAATAATAGCAACCAGTGTGAAAGTTATGGTCATTTCTATGTTCCGGGCAACCTAGGCTTCACCCCAGGGCGTTGTGCCACCAGATCGAATAGTTAGGGCCTAAGAACTGAACGCCAGCAGCATAAAATACAATATAAATATAACAGTTTCTCCATCGTATAAAACGAATAATAGCGACCAGTGTGAAAGTTATGGTCATTTCTATGTTCCAGGCAACCTAGGCGTCACTCTAGGGCGTTACTCCACCACATTTAATAGCTACGGCCTTAGAAGTCAACGACAGAAGCATATAATACATTATAAATACAACACCTCTTCCAACGTATAAAATGAATAATAGCAAACAGTGTGAAAGTAATGGACATTTCTACGTTCCGTACAACCTAGGCTTCACTCTAGGGCGTTGCTCCACCACATCGAATTGCTACGGCCTTAGAAGTCAACGCTAGAAGCATAAAATACAATAAAAATGCAACAGTTTTTCCATCGTATAGCATGAATAATTGCAACCGGTGTGAATGTTATTTTCTTTTCTACGTTCCGGGCAACCTAGGCTTGACTGTATGGTGTTGCTCCACCAGATCGAATAGGTAGGGCCATAGAAGTCAACGCCCGAAGCATAAAATACAAAATAAATAGAACAGTTTTTCCATTGTAAAAAACGAATAATTGCTACCAGTGTGAATGTTATGTTCACTTCTACGTTCCGGGCAACCTAGGCTTCACTCTAGGGCGTTGTTCCACCAGATCGAGAAGTTAGGGCCTAAGAAATCAACGCCAGAATCATAAAATACAATATAAATATAACAGTTTTTCCATCGTATAAAACGAATAATAGCAACCAGTGTGAAAGTTCTGGTCATTACTACGTTCCGGGCAAGCTAGGCTTCACGCTAGGGCGTTGCTCCACCAGATCGAATAGTTAGGGCCATAGAAGTCAACGCCCGAAGCAAAAAATACAAAATAAAAAGAACAGTTTTTTCATTGTATAAAACGAATAATTGCTACCAGTGTGAAAGTTATGGTCATTTCTACGTCCGGCAACCTAGGCTTCAGCCTAGGGCGTTGCTCCAACAGACTGAGTAGTTAGGGCCTTAGAAGTCAGCGCCCGAAGCATAAAATACAAAATAAATAGAACAGTTTTTCCGTCGTATAAAACTAATAATTGCAACCAGTGTGAAAGTAATGGCACTTCTACGTTCCGCGCAACCTAGGCTTCACTCTAGGGCGTTGCTCCACCACGTCGAATAGCTACGGCCTTAGAAGTCAACGCCAGAAGCATAAAATACAGTATAAATACAACAGCTTTTCCATTGTATAGCATGACTAATTGCAACCAGTGCGAAAGTAACGATCATTTCGACGTTTCGGGCATCCTAGACTTAACTCTAGGGCGTTGTTGCACCACATCGAAAAGTTAGGGCCTAAGAAGTCAACGCCAGAAGCATAAAATACAATATAAATATAACAGCTTTTCCATGGTATAAAACGAATAATTGCAACCAGTGTGAAAGTTATGGTCATTTCTACGTTCCGGGCAACCTAGGCTTCACCCTAGGGCGCTGCTCCGCCAGATCGAAGAGTTAGGGCCTTAGAAGTCAACGCCAGAAGCATAAAGTACATTATATATACAAGAGCTTTTCCATCGTATAACAGGAATAATTGCAACCAGTGTGAAAGTGATGGTCATTTCTATGTTCCGGGCAACCTAGGCTTCACTCTAGGGCGTTGTTCCACCAGATCGAAAAGTTAGGTCCTATGAAGTCAACGCCAGATGCATAAAATACAATATAAATATAACAGTTTTTCCATCGTATAAAACGAATAATAGCAGCCAGTGTGAAAGTTCTGGTCATTTCTACGTTCCGGGCAACCTAGGCTTCACTCTAGGGCGTTGCTCCACCAGATCAAACAGCTAGGGCTTTAGAAGTCAACGCCCGAAGCATAAAATACAAAATAAATAGAATAGTTTTTCCATTGTATAAAACGGATAATTGCTACCAGTGTAAAAGGTATGGTCAGTTCTACGTTCCGGGCAACCTAGGCCTCACTCTGGGTCGTTGTTCCACCAGATCGAGTTGTTAGGGCCTAAGAAGTAAACGCCAGAAGCATAAGATACAATATAAATATAACAGTTTTTCCATTGTATAAAACGAATAATAGCGACCTGTGTGAAAGTTATGGTCATTTCTACGTTCCCGGCAACCTAGGCTTCACCCCAAGGCGTTGTTCCACCAGATCGAATAGTTAGGGCCTAAGAAGTGAACGCCAGAAGCATAAAATACAATATAAATACAACAGTTTTTCCATTGTATAAAGTGAATAATTGCAAACATTGTGAAAGTAATGGTCATTTCTACGTTCCGGGCAACCTAGACGTCACTCTAGGGCGTTGCTCCACCACATCGAATAGCTACGGCCTTAGAAGTCAACGCCTGCAGGATAAAATGCAATAAAAATACAACAGTTTTTTCATCGTATAACAGGAATAATTGCAACAAGCGTGAAGGTAATGGTATGTTCTACGTTCCGGGCAACCTACTCTTCACTCTAGAGCGTTGTTCCACCAGATCGAATAGTTAGGACCTAAGAAGTCGACGCCAGAAGGATAAAATGCAATATAAGTACAACAGGTTACCATCGTATAAAATGAATAATTGCAAACATTGTGAAAGTAATGGTCATTTCTACGTGCCGGGCAACCTAGGCGTCACTCTACGGCGTTGCTCCACCACAGCTAAAAGCTACAGCCTTAGAAGTTAACGCCAGAAGCATAAAATACAATAAAAATGCAACTGATTTTCCATCGTATAGCATGACTAATTGCAACCAGTGCGAAAGTAATGACCATTTCGACGTTTCGGGCATCCTAGGCTTAACTCTGAGGCTTTGCTCCACCAAATCGAGGAGATAGGGCCTTAGAAGTCACCGCCAGAAGCATAGAATACAATAAAGATGCAACAGTTTTTCCATCGTATAACAGGAATAATTGCAACCAGTGTGAAGGTACTGGTCATTTCTACGTTCCGGGCAACCTAGGCCTCACCCTAGGGCGTTGCTCCACCAGATAGAATAGTTAGGGCCTAAGAAGTCAACGCCAGCAGCATAAAATACGATATAAATACAACAGCTTTTCAATCGTATAGCATGAATAATTGCTGCCAGTGTGAAAGTTACGGTCATTTCTACGTTCCGGGCAACCGAGGCTTCACTCTAGGGTGTTGCTCCAACAGATCGAATAGTTAGGGCCTTAGAAGTCAACGCCCGGAGCATAACATACACAATAAATAGAACAGCTTTTCCGTGTATAAAACGAATAATTGCTTCCAGTGTGAAGGTTATGGTCATTTCTACATTCCGGCCAACCTAGGCTTCACGCTAGGGCGTTGATCCACCAGATCGAATAGTTAGTACCTTAGAAGTCAACGCCAGAAGAATAAAATACGATATAAGTACAACAATTTTTCCATTGTATAAAGTGAATAATTGCAAACATTGTGAAAGTAATTGTCATTTCTGCGTTCCGGGCAACCTAGACGTCACTGTAGGGCGTTCCTGCACCACAGATAATAGCTACGGCCTTAGAAGTCAACGCCAGAAGCATAAAATACAATAAAAATGCAACAGTTTTTCCATCGTATAGCATGACTAATTGCAACCAGTGCGAATATAATGATCATTTCGACGTTTCGGGCATCCTAGGCTCAACTCTGAAGCGTTGCTCCACCGGATCGAAGGGTTAGGGCCTTAGAAGTCAACGCCATAAGCATAAACTGCAATATAAGTACAACAGTTTTTCCATCGTATAAAATGAAAAATTGCATACGTTGTGAAAGTAATGGTCATTTCTACGTTCCGGGCATCGCAGGCTTCACTCTAGGGCGTTGTTCCACCAGATCGAATAGTTAGGGCCTAAGAAGTCAACGCTAGAAGCATAAAATGCAATATAAGTATAACAGTTTTTTCATCGTATAAGACGAATAATAGCAACCAGTGTGAAGTTATGGTCATTTCTACGTTCCGGGCAACCTAAGCTTCACTCGAGGGCGTTGCTCCGCCAGATCGGATAGTTAGGGCATTACAAGTCAACGCCCGAAGCATAAAATGCAAAATAAATAGAACAGTTTTTCCATTGTATAAAACGAATAACTGCAACCAGTGTGAAAGTACTGGTCATTTCTACGTTCCGTGTAACCTAGGTTTCACTCTAGGGCGTTGCTCCACCAGATCAAATAGTTAGGGCCTATGAAGTCAACGCCAGAAGAATAAAATACAATAATGGTGCAACAGTTTTTCCATCGTATAACAGGAATAATTGCAACCAGTGTGAAGGTAATCGTATGTTCTACGTTCCGGGCAACCTAGGCTTCACTCTTGGGCGTTGCTCCACCACATCTAATAGCTGCGGCCTTAGAAGTCAACGCCAGGAGCATAAAATACAATATAAATACAACAGCTCTTACATCGTATAAAATGAATAATTGCAAACACTGTGAAAGTAATGGTCATTTCTACGTTCCGGGCAACCTAGGCTTCACTCTAGGGCGTTGCTCCACCAGATCGAATAGTTAGGCTCTTAGAAGTCAACGCCCGAAGCATAAAATGCAAACTAAATAGAACAGTTTTTCCATTGTATAAAACGAATAATTGTTACCAGAGTGAAAGTTATGGACATTTCGACGTTCCGGGCAACCTAGGCTTCACCCTAGTGCGTTGTTCCACCAGATGGAACAGTTAGGGCCTAAGAAGACAACGCCAGAAGCATAAAATACGATGTAAATACAACAGCTTTTCCATCGTATAAAACGAATAATGGTAACCAGTGAGAAAGTTATGGTCATTTCTACGTTCCGGGCAACCTAGGCTTCACTCTAGGACCTTGCTCCACCAGGTCGAATGGTTAGGTCCTAGGAAGTCAACGCCAGAAGCATAAAATACAATAAAGATTCAACAGCTTTTCTATCGTATAACAGGAATAATTGCAACCAGTGTGAAAGTAACGATCATTACGACGTTTCGGGCATCCTAGACTTAACTCTGAGGCATTGCTCCACCAGGTCGAAGTGTTAGGGCCTTGGAATTCAACGCCAGAAGCATAAACTACAAAATAAATACAACAGTCTTTCAATCGTATAAAACGAATAATTGCAACCTGTGTGAAGGTTATGGTCATATCTACGTTCCGGACAAACTAGGCTTCAATGTAGGGTGTTGCTCCACCAGATCGAATAGGTAGGGCCATAGAAGTCAACGCCCGATGCATAAAATACAAAATAAATAGAACAGCTGTTCCATGTATAAAATGAGTAATTGTTTCCAGTGTGAAAGTTATGGTCATTTCTACGTTCCGGTCAACCGAGGCTTCACTCTAGGCCGTTGCTCCACCAGATCGAATAGTTAGGGCCTTAGAAGTCAACGGCAGAAGAATAAAATGCAATATAAGTACAACAGTTTTTCCATCGTATAAAATGAATAATTGCTTACATTGTGAAAGTAATGGTCATTTCTACGTTCCAGGCAACCTAGGCGTCACTCTAGGGCGTTGCTCCACCACATCGAATAGCTACGATCTTAGAAGTCAGCGCCTGAAGCAAAAAATGCAATAAAAATACAACAGTTTTTTCATCTTATAACAGGAATAATTGCAACAAGCGTGAAGGTAATGATCATTTCTACGTTCCGGGCATCGCAGGCTTCACTCTAGGGCGTTGTTCCACCAGATCGAATAGTTAGGGCCTAAGAAGTCAACGCCAGAAGCATAAAATGCAATATAAATATAACAGCTTTTTCATCGTATAAAACGAATAATAGCAACCAGTGTGAAGTTATGGTCATTTCTACGTTCCGGGCAACCTAGGCTTCACACGAGGTCGTTGCTCCGGCAGATCGGATAGGTAGGGCCTTAGAAGTCAACGCCAGAAGCATAAAATACAAAATAAATGGAACAGTTTTTCCATGTATAAAACGAATAATTGCTACCAGTGTGCAAGTTATGGTCATTTCTACGTTCCCGGCAACCTAGGCTTCACCCTAGGGCGTTGTTCCACCAGATCGAATAGTTAGGGTCTAAGAAGTCAGCGCCAGAAGCATAAAATACGATATAAATACAACAGCTTTTCCATCGTATAAAACGAATAATGGTAACCAGCGTGAATGTTATGAGCATTTGTACGTTCCGGGCAACCTAGGCTTCACTCTAGGACGTTGCTCCACCAGATCGAATAGTTAGGGCCTTAGAAGTCAACGCCAGAAGCATAAAATACAAAATAAATAGAACAGTTTTTCCATGTATAAAACGAATAATTGCCACCTGTGTGAAGGTTATGGTCATATCTACGTTCCGGACAACCTAGGCTTCACTGTAGGGTGTTGCTCCACCAGATCGAATAGGTAGGGCCTAAGAAGTCAACGGCAGAAGAATAAAATGCAAAATAAGTAGAACAGTTTTTCAATGTATAAAACGAATAATTGCAACCTGTGTGAAGGCTATGGTCATATCTACGTTCCGGACAACCTAGGCTTCACTGTAGGGTGTTGCTCCACCAGATCGAATAGGTAGGGCCATAGAAGACAACGCCCGAAACATAAAATACGATAAATATACAAGAGTCTTTCCATCGTATAACAGGAATAATTGCAACAAGCGTGAAGGTAATGATCATTTCTACGTTCCGGGCATCGCAGGCTTCACTCTAGGGCGTTGTTCCACCAGATCGAATAGTTAGGGCCTAAGAAGTCAATGCCAGAAGCATAAAATGCAATATAAATATAACAGCTTTTCCATCGTATAATACGAATAATGGCAACCAGTGTGAAAGTTATGGTCATTTCAACTTCGCGGGCAACATAGGCTTCACTCTAGGGCGTTGCTCCACCAGATCGAATAGTTAGGGCCTTAGAAGTCAACGCCCGAAGCATAAAATGCAAAATAAATAGAACAGTTGTTCCATTCTATAAAACGAATAACTGCAACCAGTGTGAAAGTACTGGTCATTTCTACGTTCCGGCAACCTAGGCTTCACCCTAGGGCGTTGCTCCACCAGATCGAATAGTTAGGGCCTTAGAAGTCATCGCCAGAAGCATAAAATACAATAAAGATGCAACAGTTTTTCCATCGTTTTACAGGAATAACTGCAACCAGTGTGAATGTACTGGTCATTTCTACGTTCCGGATAACCTAGGCTTCACTCTAGGGCGTTGCTCCACCTGATCGAATAGTTAGGGCCTTCGATGTCAACGCCCGAAGCATTACATACAAAATAAATAGAACAGTTTTTCCATTGTATCAAACGAATAATTGCTACCAGTGTGAAAGTTATGGTCATTACTACGTTCCGCGCAACCTGGGCTTTATTCTAGGGCGTTGTTCCACCAGATGGAATAGTTAGGGCCTAAGAAGTCAACGCCAGAAGCATAAAATACGATATAAATACAACAGCTTTTCCATCGTATAAAGCAAATAATTGCAAGCAGTGTGAAAGTTATGGTCATTTCTACGTTCCGGGCAACCTAGGCTTCACTGTATGGCGTTCTTCCACCACATCGGATGGCTACGGCCTCAGAAGTCAACGCCTGAAGTATAAAATACAATAAAATACAACAGTCTTTCCATCCTATAACAGGAACAATTGCAACCCGTGTGAAAGGGATGGTCATTTCTACGTTCCAGGCAACCTAGGCTTCACTCTAGGGCGTTGCTCCACCAGATCAAACAGTTAGGGCCTAAGAAGTGAACGCCAGAAGCATAAAATACAATATAAATACAACAGTTTTTCCATCATATAAAACGAATGATAGCAACCAGTGTGAAAGTTATGGTCATTTCTACATTTCGAGCAACCTAGGCTTCACTCTAGGGCGTTGCTCCACCTGATCGAATAGTTAGGGCCTTAGAAGTCAACGCCCGAATCATTAAATACAAAATAAATAGAACAGTTTCTCCATTGTATCAAACGAATAATTGCTACCAGTGTGAAAGTTATGGTCATTTCTACTTTCCGGGCAACCTAGGCTTCACCCTAGGGCGTTGCTCCACCAGATCGAATAGTTAGGGCCTTAGAAGTCAACGCCCGAAGCATAAAATACAAAATAAATAAATCAGTTTTTCCATCGTATAAAACGAATAATTGCTACCATTGTGAAAGTTATGGTCAGTTCTACGTTCCGGGCAACCTAGGCTGCACTCTAGGGCGTTGCTCCACTAGATCGAATAGTTAGAGCCTTAGAAGTCAACGCCCGAAGCATAAAATTCAAAATAAATAAAACAGTTTTTCCATCGTATAAAACGAAAGATAGCAACCAGTGTGAAAGTTATGGTCATTTCTACGTTCCGGGCAAGCTAGGCTTCACTCTGGGTCGTTGCTCCACCAGCTCGAATTGTTTGGGCCTAAGAAGTCAAAGCCAGAAGCATAAAATACGATATAAATACAACAGCTTTTCCATCGTATAAAACGAATAATTGCAAACAGTCTGAAAGTAATGGTCATTTCCATGTTCCGGGCAACCTAGTCTTCACTCTAGGGCGTTGTTCCACCAGATCGTATAGTTAGGGCCTAAGATGTCAACGCTAGAAGGATAAAATACAATATAAGTACAAAAGTTTTTCCATCGTATAAAATGAATATTTGCAAACATTGTGAAAGTAATGGTCATTTCTACGTTCCGGACAACCTAGGCGTCACTCTAGGGCGTTGCTCCACCACATCTAATAGCTACGGCCATAGAAGTCTGCCCCAGATGAATTAAATACAATAAAGATGCCACAGCTTTTCCATCGTATAAAACGAATAATTGCAACCATTGTGAAAGTTATGGTCATTTCTACATTCCGAGGAACCTAGGCTTCACTCTAGGGCGTTGCTCCACCTGATCGAATAGTTAGCGCCTGAGAAGTCAACGCCAGAAGCATAAAATACAATAAAGATGCAACAGTTTTTCCATCGTTTTACAGGAATAACTGCAACCAGTGTGAATGTACTGGTCATTTCTACGTTCCGGATAACCTAGGCTTCACTCTAGGGCGTTGCTCCACCTGATCGAATAGTTAGGGCCTTAGATGTCAACGCCCGAAGCATTACATACAAAATAAATACAACAGTTTTTCCATCATATAAAACGAATGATAGCAACCAGTGTGAAAGTTATGGTCATTTCTACATTTCGAGCAACCTAGGCTTCACTCTAGGGCGTTGCTCCACCTGATCGAATAGTTAGGGCCTTAGAAGTCAACGCCCGAATCATTAAATACAAAATAAATAGAACAGTTTTTCCATTGTATCAAACGAATAATTGCTACCAGTGTGAAAGTTATGGTCATTTCTACTTTCCGGGCAACCTAGGCTTCACCCTAGGGCGTTGCTCCACCAGATCGAATAGTTAGGGCCTTAGAAGTCAACGCCCGAAGCATAAAATACAAAATAAATAAATCAGTTTTTCCATCGTATAAAACGAATAATTGCTACCATTGTGAAAGTTATGGTCAGTTCTACGTTCCGGGCAACCTAGGCTGCACTCTAGGGCGTTGCTCCACTAGATCGAATAGTTAGAGCCTTAGAAGTCAACGCCCGAAGCATAAAATTCAAAATAAATAAAACAGTTTTTCCATCGTATAAAACGAAAAATTGCAAACAGTGTGAAAGAAATGGACATTTCTACGATCCGGGCAACCTAGGCTTCACTCTAGGGCGTTGCTCTACCAGATCGAATAGTTAGGGCCTTAGAAGTCAACACCCGAAGCATAAAATACAAAATAAATAGAACAGTTTTTCCATCGTATAAAACGAATAATTGATACCAGTGTGAAAGTTATGCTCATTTCTACGTTCCGGGCAACCTAGGCTGCACTCTAGGGCGTTGCTCCACTAGATCGAATAGTTAGGGCCTTAGAAGTCAACGCCCGAAGCATAAAATACAAAATAAATAAAACAGTTTTTCCATCGTATAAAACGAAAAATTGCAAACAGTGTGAAAGATATGGACATTTCTACGATCCGGGCTACCTAGGCTTCACTCTATGGCGTTCTTCCACCACAACGAATAGCAGCGGCCTCAGAAGTCAACGCCAGAAGCATAAAATACGATATAAATACAACAGCTTTTCCATCGTATAAAACAAATAATTGCAACCACTGTGAAAGTTATGGTCATTTTACGTTCCGGGCAACCTAGGCTTCACTGTATGGCGTTCTTCCACCACATCGAATAGCTACGGCCTCAGAAGTCAGCGCCTGAAGTATAAAATACAATAAAAATACAACAGTCTTTCCATCCTATAACAGGAATAATTGCAACCCGTGTGAAAGTGATGGTCATTTCTACGTTCCAGTCAACCTAGGCTTCACTCTAGGGCGTTGCTCCACCAGATCAAACAGCTGGGGCCTTAGAAGTCAACGCCCGAAGCATTAAATACAAAATAAATAGAACAGTTTTTCCATTGTATAAAACGAATAATTGCTACCAGTGTAAAAGTTATGGTCATTTCTACGTTCCGGGCAAGCTAGGCTTCAGCCTAGGCCGTTGTTCCACCAGATCGAATAGTTAGGGCCTAAGAAGTGAACGCCAGAAGCATGAAATACAATATAAATACAACAGTTTTTCCATCGTATAAAACGAATAATTGCAACCAGTATGAAACTTATGGTCATTTCTACGTACCGGGCAACCTAGGCTTCACTCTAGGGCGTTGCTCTACCAGATCGAATAGTTAGGGCCTAAGAAGTCAACACCAGAAGAATAAAGTACAATAAAAATACAACAGTCTTTCCATCCTATAACAGGAATAATTGCAACCCGTGTGAAGGTGGTGGTCATTTCTACGTTCCAGGCAACCTAGGCTTCACTCTAGGGCGTTGTTCCACAAGATCGAATAGTTAGGGCTTAAGTAGTTAACGCCAGAAGCATATAATACAACATAAATAGAACAACTTTTCCATTGTATAAAACGAATAATTGCTACCAGTGTGAAAGCTATGATCATTTCTACGTTCCGCGCAACCTGGGCTATACTCCAGGGCATTGTTCCACCAGATGGAATAGTTAGGGCCTAAGAAGTCAACGCCAGAAGCATAAAATACGATATAAATACAACAGCTTTTCCATCGTATAAAACAAATAATTGCAACCAGTGTGAAACTTATGGTCATTTCTACGTTCCGGCAACATAGGCTTCACTGTATGGCGTTCTTCCACCACATGGGATAGCTACGGCCTCAGAAGTCAACGCCTGAAGTATAAAATACAATAAAAATACAACTGTCTTTCCCTCCAATAACAGGAGTAATTGCAACCCGTGTGAAGGTGATGGTCATTTCTACGTTCCAGGCAACCTACGCTTCACTCTAGGGCGTTGCTCCACCAGATCAAACAGTTAGGGCCTTAGAAGTCAACGCCCGAAGCATTAAATACAAAATAAATAGAACAGTTTTTCCATTGTATAAAACGAATAATTGCTACCAGTGTAAAAGTTATGGTCATTTCTACGTTCCGGGCAACCTAGTCTTCACCCTAGGCCGTTGTTCCACCAGATGGAAAAGTTAGGGCCTAAGAAGTCAACGCTAGTAGCATAAAATACGATATAAAGACAACAGCTTTTCCATCGTATAAAACAAATAATTGCAACCAGTTTGAAAGTGATGGTCATTTCTACGTACCGGACAACCTAGGCTTCACTCTAGGGCGTTGCTCCACCAGATCGAATAGTTAGGGCCTTAGAAGTCAACGCCCGAAGCATAAAATATAAAATAAATAGAACAGTTTTTCCATCGTATAAAACGAATAATTGCTACCAGTGTGAAAGTTATGGTCATTTCTACGTTCCGGGCAACCTAGGCTTCACCCTAGGGCGTTGTACCACCAGATCGAATAGTTAGGGCCTAAGAAGTGAACGCCAGAAGCATAAAATACAATATAAACACAACAGTTTTTCCATCTTATAAAACGAATGATAGCAACCAGTGTGAAAGTTATGGTCATTTCTACGTTCCGGGCAACCTAGGCCTCACTCTACGGCGATGCTCCACCAGATCAAACAGTTAGGGCCTTAGAAGTCAGCGCCCGAAGCATAAAATACAAAATAAATAGAACAGTTTTTCCATCGTATAAAACGAATAATTGCTACCAGTGTGAATGTTATGGTCATTTCTACCTTCCGGGCAACCTAGGCTTCACCCTAGGGCGTTGTTCCGCCAGATGGAATAGTTAGGACCTAAGAAGTCAACGCCAGAAGCATAAAATACGATATAAATACAACAGCTTTTCCATCGTATAAAACGAATAATTGCTACCAGTGTAAAAGTTATGGTCATTTCTACGTTCCGGGCAACCTAGGCTTCACCCTAGGCCGTTGTTCCAACAGATCGAATAGTTAGGGCCTAAGAAGTGAACGCCAGAAGCATAAAATACAATATAAATACAACAGTTTTTCCATCATATAAAACGAATGATAGCAACCAGTGTGAAAGTTATGGTCATTTCTACGTTCCGGGCAACATAGGCTGCACTCTAGGGCGTTGCTCCACTAGATCGAATAGTTAGGGCCTTAGAAGTCAGCGCCCGAAGCATAAAATACAAAATAAATAGAACAGTTTTTCCATTCTATAAAACGAATAATTGCTACCAGTGTAAGAGTTATGGTCATTTCTACGTTCCGGGCAACCTAGGCTTCACCCTAGGCCGTTGTTCCACAAGATCGAATAGTTAGGGCCTACGAAGTGAACGCCAGAAGCATAAAATACAATATAAATACAACAGTTTTTCCATCATATAAAACGAATGATAGCAACCAGTGTGAAAGTTATGGTCATTTCTACGTTCCGGGCAACCTAGGCTCCACTCTAGGGCGTTGCTCCACTAGATCGAATAGTTAGGGCCTTAGAAGTCAACGCCCGAGGCATAAAATACAAAATAAATAAAACAGTTTTTCCATCGTATAAAACGAAAAATTGCAAACAGTGTGAAAGATCTGGACATTTCTACGATCCGGGCTACCTAGGCTTCACTCTATGGCGTTCTTCCACCACATCGAATAGCAACGGCCTCAGAAGTCAACGCCAGAAGCTTAAATACAATATAAATATAACAGTTTTTCCATCGTATCAAACGAACAATAGCAACCAGTGTGAAAGTTATGGTCATTTCTACGTTCCGGGCAACCTAGGTTTCACTCTACGGCGATGCTCCACCAGATCAAACAGTTAGGGCCTTAGAAGTCAACGCCCGAAGCATAAAATACAAAATAAGTAGAACGGTTTTTCCATTGTATAAAACGAATAATTGCTGCCAGTGTAAAAGCTATGGTCATTTCTACGTTCCGGGCAACCTAGGCTTCACCCTAGGGCGTTGTTCCACCAGATGGAATAGTTAGGGCCTAAGAAGTCAACGCCAGAAGCATAAAATACGATATAAATACAACAGCTTTTCCATCGTGTAAAACAAATAATTGCAACCAGTGTGAAAGTTATGGTCATTTCTACGTTCCGGGCAATCTAGGCTGCACCCTAGGGCGTTGCACAAACAGACTGAATAGTTCGGGCCTCAGAAGTCAACGCCCGAAGCATAAAATACAAAATAAATAGAACTGTTTTTCCATCATATAAAACGAATAGTTGCTACCGGTGTGAAAGTTATGGTCATTTCTACGTTCCGGGCAACCTATGCTTCACTCTAGGGCGGTGCTCTACCAGATTAAGTAGTTAGGGCCTAAGAAGTCAACGCCAGAAGCATAAAATACAATATAAATCAACAGCTTTTCCATCGTATATAATGTATATTTGCGAACAGTCTGAAAGTAATGGTCAATTCCATGTTCCGGGCAACCTAGTCTTCACTCTAGGGCGTTGTTCCTCCAAATAGAATAGTTAGGGCCTAAGAAGTCAACGCCAGAAGAATAAAATACAATATAAGTACAAAAGTTTTTCCATCGTATAAAATGAATAATTGCAAACATTGTGAAAGTAATGGTCATTTCTACGTTCCGCGCAACCTAGGCGTCACTCTAGGGCGTTGCTCCGCCACATCTAATAGCAACGGCCATAGAAGTCAGCCCCAGATGTATAAAATACAATAAAGATGCCACAGCTTTTCCATCGTATAAAACGAATAATTGCAACCAGTGTGAACGTTATGGTCATTTCTACTTTCCCGGCAACCTAGGCTTCACCCTAGGGCGTTGTTCCACCAGATCGAACAGTTAGGGCCTAACAAGTCAACGCCAGAAGCATAAAATACAATATAAATATAACAGTCTTTCCATCGTATAAAACGAAAGATAGCAACCAGTGTGAAAGTTATGGTCATTTCTACGTTCCGGGCAACATAGGCTTCATTCTAGGGCGTTGCTCCACCAGATCGAATAGTTAGGGCCTAAGAAGTTAACACCAGGAGAATAAAATACAATAAAAATACAACAGTCTTTCCATCCAATAACAGGAATAATTGCAACCAGTGTGAATGTAATGGTCATTTCTACGTCCCGGGCAACCTATGCTCCACTCTACGGCGGTGCTCTACCAGATTAAATAGTTAGGCCGTAAGAAGTCAACGCCAGAAGCATAAAATACAATATAAATACAACAGCTTTTCCATCGTATATAATGTATATTTGCAAACAGTGTGAAAGTTATGGTCATTTCTACGTTCCGGGCAACCTAGGCTTCACTGTATGGCGTTCTTCCACCACATCGAATAGCTACGGCCTCAGAAGTCAACGCCTGAAGTATAAAATACAATAAAAATACAACAGTCTTTCCATCCTATAACAGGAATAAATGCAACCCGTGTGAAAGTGATGGTCATTTCTACGTTCCGCGCAACCTAGGCGTCACTCTAGGGCGTTGCTCCACCACATCTAATAGCTACGGCCATAGAAGTCAGCCCCAGATGAATAAAATACAATAAAGATGCCACAGCTTTTCCATCGTATAAAACGAATAATTGCAACCAGTGTGAACGTTATGGTCATTTCTACGATCCAGGCAACCTAGGCTTCACTCTAGGGCGTTGCTCCACCAGATCAAACAGTTGGGGCCTTAGAAGTCAACGCCCGAAGCATTAAATACAAAATAAATAGAACAGTTTTTCCATTGTATAAAACGAATAATTGCTACCAGTGTAAAAGTTATGGTCATTTCTACGTTCTGGGCAACCTAGGCTTCACCCTAGGCCGTTGTTCCACCAGATCGAATAGTTAGGGCCTAAGAAGTGAACGCCAGAAGCATAAAATACAATATAAATACAACAGTCTTTCCATCATATAAAACGAATGATAGCAACCAGTGTGAAAGTTATGGTCATTTCTACATTTCGAGCAACCTAGGCTTCACTCTAGGGCGTTGCTCCACCTGATCGAATAGTTAGGGCCTTAGAAGTCAACGCCCGAAGCATTACATACAAAATAAGTAGAACAGTTTTTCCATTGTATCAAACGAATAATTGCTACCAGAGCGGAAGTTATGGTCATTACAACGTTCCGCGCAACCTGGGCTTTACTCTAGGGCGTTGTTCCACCAGATGGAATAGTTAGGGCCTCAGAAGTCAACGCCTGAAGTATAAAATACAATAAAAATACAACAGTCTTTCCATCCTATAACAGGAATAAATGCAACCCGTGTGAAAGTGATGGTCATTTCTACGTTCCGCGCAACCTAGGCGTCACTCTAGGGCGTTGCTCCACCACATCTAATAGCTACGGCCATAGAAGTCAGCCCCAGATGAATAAAATACAATAAAGATGCCACAGCTTTTCCATCGTATAAAACGAATAATTGCAACCAGTGTGAACGTTATGGTCATTTCTACGTTCCAGGCAACCTAGGCTTCACTCTAGGGCGTTGCTCCACCAGATCAAACAGTTGGGGCCTTAGAAGTCAACGCCCGAAGCATTAAATACAAAATAAATAGAACAGTTTTTCCATTGTATAAAACGAATAATTGCTACCAGTGTAAAAGTTATGGTCATTTCTACGTTCTGGGCAACCTAGGCTTCACCCTAGGCCGTTGTTCCACCAGATCGAATAGTTAGGGCCTAAGAAGTGAACGCCAGAAGCATAAAATACAATATAAATACAACAGTCTTTCCATCATATAAAACGAATGATAGCAACCAGTGTGAAAGTTATGGTCATTTCTACATTTCGAGCAACCTAGGCTTCACTCTAGGGCGTTGCTCCACCTGATCGAATAGTTAGGGCCTTAGAAGTCAACGCCCGAAGCATTATATACAAAATAAGTAGAACAGTTTTTCCATTGTATCAAACGAACAATTGCTACCAGAGCGGAAGTTATGGTCATTACAACGTTCCGCGCAACCTGGGCTTTACTCTAGGGCGTTGTTCCACCAGATGGAATAGTTAGGGCCTCAGATGTCAACGCCTGAAGTATAAAATACAATAAAAATACAACAGTCTTTCCATCCTATAACAGGAATAAATGCAACCCGTGTGAAAGTGATGGTCATTTCTACGTTCCGCGCAACCTAGGCGTCACTCTAGGGCGTTGCTCCACCACATCTAATAGCTACGGCCATAGAAGTCAGCCCCAGATGAATAAAATACAATAAAGATGCCACAGCTTTTCCATCGTATAAAACGAATAATTGCAACCAGTGTGAACGTTATGGTCATTTCTACGTTCCAGGCAACCTAGGCTTCACTCTAGGGCGTTGCTCCACCAGATCAAACAGTTGGGGCCTTAGAAGTCAACGCCCGAAGCATTAAATACAAAATAAATAGAACAGTTTTTCCATTGTATAAAACGAATAATTGCTACCAGTGTAAAAGTTATGGTCATTTCTACGTTCTGGGCAACCTAGGCTTCACCCTAGGCCGTTGTTCCACCAGATCGAATAGTTAGGGCCTACGAAGTGAACGCCAGAAGCATAAAATACAATATAAATACAACAGTCTTTCCATCATATAAAACGAATGATAGCAACCAGTGTGAAAGTTATGGTGATTTCTACATTTCGAGCAACCTAGGTTTCACTCTAGGGCGTTGCTCCACCTGATCGAATAGGTAGGGCCTTAGAAGTCAACGCCCGAAGCATTACATACAAAATAAGTAGAACAGTTTTTCCATTGTATCAAACGAATAATTGCTACCAGTGTGGAAGTTATGGTCATTACAACGTTCCGCGCAACCTGGGCTTTACTCTAGGGCGTTGTTCCACCAGATGGAATAGTTAGGGCCTCAGAAGTCAACGCCTGAAGTATAAAATACAATAAAAATACAACAGTCTTTCCATCCTATAACAGGAATAATTGCAACCCGTCTGAAAGGGATGGTCATTTCTACGTTCCAGGCAAACTAGGCTTCACTCTAGGGCGTTGCTCCACCAGATCAAACAGTTAGGGCCTTAGAAGTCAACGCCCGAAGCATTAAATACAAAATAAATAGAACAGTTTTTCCATTGTATAAAACGAATAATTGTTACCAGTGTAAAAGTTATGGTCATTTCTACGTTCCGGGCAACCTAGACTTCACCCTAGGCCGTTGTTCCACCAGATGGAATAGTTAGGGCCTAAGAAGTCAACGCCAGTAGCATAAAATACGATATAAATGCAACAGCTTTTCCATCGTATAAAACAAATAATTGCAACCAGTTTGAAAGTGATGGTCATTTCTACGTACCGGGCAACCTAGGCTTCACTCTAGGGCGTTGCTCCACCAGATCGAATAGTTAGGGCCTTAGAAGTAAACGCCCGAAGCACAAAATATAATATAAATACAACAGTTTTTCCATCGTATAAAACGAATAATTGCTACCAGTGTGAAAGTTATGGTCATTTCTACGTTCCGGGCAACCTAGGCTTCACTCTACGGCGATGCTCCACCAGATCAAACAGTTAGGGCCTTAGAAGTCAACGCCCGAAGCATAAAATACAAAATAAATAGAACGGTTTTTCCATTGTATAAAACGAATGATTGCTGCCAGTGTAAAAGCTATGGTCATTTCTACGTTCCGGGCAACCTAGGCTTCACCCTAGGGCGTTGTTCCACCAGATGGAATAGTTAGGGCCTAAGAAGTCAACACCAGAAGCATAAAATACGATATAAATACAACAGCTTTTCCATCGTATAAAACAAATAATTGCAACCAGTGTGAAAGTTATGTTCATTTCTACGTTCCGGGCAACATAGGCTTCACTGTATGGCGTTCTTCCACCACATCGGATAGCTACGGCCTCAGAAGTCAACGCCTGAAGTATAAAATACAATAAAAATACAACTGTCTTTCCATCCTATAACAGGAGTAATTGCAACCCGTGTGAAGGTGATGGTCATTTCTACGTTCCAGGCAACATACGCTTCACTCTAGGGCGTTGCTCCACCAGATCAAACAGTTAGGGCCATAGAAGTCAACGTCCGAAGCATTAAATACAAAATAAATAGAACAGTTTTTCCATTGTATAAAACGAATAATTGCTACCAGTGTAAAAGTTATAGTCATTTCTACGTTCCGGGCAACCTAGTCTTCACCCTAGGCCGTTATTCCACCAGATGGAATAGTTAGGGCCTAAGAAGTCAACGCTAGTAGCATAAAATACGATATAAATACAACAGCTTTTCCATCGTATAAAACAAATAATTGCAACCAGTATGAAACTTATGGTCATTTCTACGTACCGGGCAACCTAGGCTGCACTCTAGGGCGTTGCTCCACTAGATCGAATAGTTAGGGCCTTAGAAGTCAACGCCCGAGGCATAAAATACAAAATAAATAAAACAGTTTTTCCATCGTATAAAAGGAAAAATTGCAAACAGTGTGAAAGATCTGGACATTTCTACGATCCGGGCTACCTAGGCTTCACTCTATGGCGTTCTTCCACCACATCGAATAGCAACGGCCTCAGAAGTCAACGCCAGAAGCTTAAATACAATATAAATATAACAGTTTTTCCATCGTATAAAACGAACAATAGCAACCAGTGTGAAAGTTATGGTCATTTCTACGTTCCGGGCAACCTCGGTTTCACTCTACGGCGATGCTCCACCAGATCAAACAGTTAGGGCCTTAGAAGTCAACGCCCGAAGCATAAAATACAAAATAAGTAGAACGGTTTTTCCATTGTATAAAACGAATAATTGCTGCCAGTGTAAAAGCTATGGTCATTTCTACGTTCCGGGCAACCTAGGCTTCACCCTAGGGCGTTGTTCCACCAGATGGGATAGTTAGGGCCTAAGAAGTCAACGCCAGAAGCATAAAATACGATATAAATACAACAGCTTTTCCATCGTATAAAACAAATAATTGCAACCAGTGTGAAAGTTATGGTCATTTCTACGTTCCGGGCAATCTAGGCTGCACCCTAGGGCGTTGCACAAACAGATTGAATAGTTCGGGCCTCAGAAGTCAACGCCCGAAGCATAAAATACAAAATAAATAGAACTGTTTTTCCATCGTATAAAACGAATAGTTGCTACCGGTGTGAAAGTTATGGTCATTTCTACGTTCCGGGCAACCTATGCTTCACTCTAGGGCGGTGCTCTACCAGATTAAGTAGTTAGGGCCTAAGAAGTCAACGCTAGAAGCATAAAATACAATATAAATCAACAGCTTTTCCATCGTATATAATGTATATTTGCGAACAGTCTGAAAGTAATGGTCATTTCCATGTTCCGGGCAACCTAGTCTTCACTCTAGGGCGTTGTTCCTCCAGATCGTACAGTTATGGCCTAAGAAGTCAACGCCAGAAGCATAAAATACAATATAAATCAACAGCTTTTCCATCGTATATAATGTATATTTGCAAACAGTCTGAAAGTAATGGTCATTTCCATGTTCCGGGCAACCTAGTCTTCACTCTAGGGCGTTGTTCCACCAGATCGTATAGTTAGGGCCTAAGAAGTCAACGCTAGAAGGATAAATTACAATATAAGTACAAAACTTTTTCCATCGTATAAAATGAATATTTGCAAACATTGTGAAAGTAATGGTCATTTCTACGTTCCGGACAACCTAGGCGTCACTCTAGGGCGTTGCTCCACCACATCTAATAGCTACGGCCATAGAAGTCTGCCCCAGATGAATTAAATACAATAAAGATGCCACAGCTTTTCCATCGTATAAAACGAATAATTGCAACCAGTGTGAAAGTTATGGTCATTTCTACATTCCGAGGAACCTAGGCTTCACTCTAGGGCGTTGCTCCACCTGATCGAATAGTTAGCGCCTGAGAAGTCAACGCCAGAAGCATAAAATACAATAAAGATGCAACAGTTTTTCCATCGTTTTACAGGAATAACTGCAACCAGTGTGAATGTACTGGTCATTTCTACGTTCCGGTTAACCTAGGCTTCACTCTAGGGCGTTGCTCCACCTGATCGAATAGTTAGGGCCTTAGATGTCAACGCCCGAAGCATTACATACAAAATAAATAGAACAGTTTTTCCATTGTATCAAACGAATAATTGCTACCAGTGTGAAAGTTATGGTCATTACTACGTTCCGCGCAACCTGGGCTTTACTCTAGGGAGTTGTTCCACCAGATGGAATAGTTAGGGCCTAAGAAGTCAACGCCAGAAGCATAAAATACGATATAAATACAACAGCTCTTCCATCGTATAAAGCAAATAATTGCAAGCAGTGTGAAAGTTATGGTCATTTCTACGTTCCGGGCAACCTAGGCTTCACTGTATGGCGTTCTTCCACCACATCGGATGGCTACGGCCTCAGAAGTCAACGCCTGAAGTATAAAATACAATAAAATACAACAGTCTTTCCATCCTATAACAGGAATAATTGCAACCCGTGTGAAAGGGATGGTCATTTCTACGTTCCAGGCAACCTAGGCTTCACTCTAGGGCGTTGCTCCACCAGATCAAACAGTTAGGGCCTAAGAAGTGAACGCCAGAAGCATAAAATACAATATAAATACAACAGTTTTTCCATCATATAAAACGAATGATAGCAACCAGTGTGAAAGTTATGGTCATTTCGACATTTCGAGCAACCTAGGCTTCACTCTAGGGCGTTGCTCCACCTGATCGAATAGTTAGGGCCTTAGAAGTCAACGCCCGAATCATTAAATACAAAATAAATAGAACAGTTTTTCCATTGTATCAAACGAATAATTGCTACCAGTGTGAAAGTTATGGTCATTTCTACTTTCCGGGCAACCTAGGCTTCACCCTAGGGCGTTGCTCCACCAGATCGAATAGTTAGGGCCTTAGAAGTCAACGCCCGAAGCATAAAATACAAAATAAATAAATCAGTTTTTCCATCGTATAAAACGAATAATTGCTACCATTGTGAAAGTTATTGTCAGTTCTACGTTCCGGGCAACCTAGGCTGCACTCTAGGGCGTTGCTCCACTAGATCGAATAGTTAGAGCCTTAGAAGTCAACGCCCGAAGCATAAAATTCAAAATAAATAAAACAGTTTTTCCATCGTATAAAACGAAAAATTGCAAACAGTGTGAAAGAAATGGACATTTCTACGATCCGGGCAACCTAGTCTTCACTCTAGGGCGTTGCTCTACCAGATCGAATAGTTAGGGCCTTAGAAGTCAACACCCGAAGCATAAAATACAAAATAAATAGAACAGTTTTTCCATCGTATAAAACGAATAATTGATACCAGTGTGAAAGTTATGCTCATTTCTACGTTCCGGGCAACCTAGGCTGCACTCTAGGGCGTTGCTCCACTAGATCGAATAGTTAGGGCCTTAGAAGTCAACGCCCGAAGCATAAAATACAAAATAAATAAAACAGTTTTTCCATCGTATAAAACGAAAAATTGCAAACAGTGTGAAAGATATGGACATTTCTACGATCCGGGCTACCTAGGCTTCACTCTATGGCGTTCTTCCACCACATCGAATAGCAACGGCCTCAGAAGTCAACGCCAGAAGCATAAAATACGATATAAATACAACAGCTTTTCCATCGTATAAAACGAATAATTGCAACCAGTGTGATAGTTATGCTCATTTCTACGGTCCGGCAACCTAGGCTTCACCCTAGGGCGTTGCTCCAACAGATTGAATAGTTAGGGCCTTAAAAGTCTATGCCCGAAGCATAAAATGCAATAAAAATACAACAGTTTTTCCACCGTATAACAGGAATAATTGCAACCAGTGTGAAAGTAATGGTCATTCCTACGTTCCGGGCAACCTAGGTTTCACTCCAGTGCGTTGCTCCACCAGATCGAATAGTTAGGTCATAAGAAGTCAACGCCAGAAGCATAAAATACGACATAATTACAACAGCTTTTCCATCGTATAAAACGAATAATTGCAACCAGTGTGAAAGTAATGGTCATTTCTACGTTCAGAGCAACCTAGGCGTCACTCGAGGGCATTGCTCCAACAGATCGAATAGCTAGGGACTTAGAATTCATCGCTAAAAGCATAAAATAGAATTAAAATACAACAGTTTTTCCATCGTTTTACAGGAATAACTGCAACCAGTGTGAATGTACTGGTCATTTCTATGTTCCGGATAACCTAGGCTTCACTCTAGGGCGTTGTTCCACCAGATCGTACTGTTATGGCCTAAGAAGTCAACGCCAGAAGCATAAAATACAATATAAATCAACAGCTTTTCCATCGTATATAATGTATATTTGCAAACAGTCTGAAAGTAATGTTCATTTCCATGTTCCGGGCAACCTAGTCTTCACTCTAGGGCGTTGTTCCACCAGATCGTATAGTTAGGGCCTAAGAAGTCACCGCTAGAAGGATAAAATACAATATAAGTACAAAAGTTTTTCCATCGTATAAAATGAATATTTGCAAACATTGTGAAAGTAATGGTCATTTCTACGTTCCGGACAACCTAGGCGTCACTCTAGGGCGTTGCTCCACCACATCTAATAGCTACGGCCATAGAAGTCTGCCCCAGATGAATTAAATACAATAAAGATGCCACAGCTTTTCCATCGTATAAAACGAATAATTGCAACCAGTGTGAACATTATGGTCATTTCTACTTTCCCGGCAGCCTAGGCTTCACCCTAGGGCGTTGTCCCACCAGATCGAATAGTTAGGGCTTAAGTAGTTAACGCCAGAAGCATATAATACAATATAAATAGAACAGTTTTTCCATTGTATAAAACGAATAATTGCTACCAGTGTGAAAGTTATGGTCATTTCTACGTTCCGCGCAACCTGGGCTTTACTCCAGGGCGTTGTTCCACCAGATGGAATAGTTAGGGCCTAAGAAGTCAACGCCAGAAGCATAAAATACGATATAAATACAACAGCTTTTCCATCGTATAAAACGAATAATTTCAACCCGTATGAAACTTATGGTCATTTCTACGTACCGGGCAACCTAGGCTTCAGCCTAGGGCGTTGCTCTACCAGATCGAATAGTTAGGGCCTTAGAAGTCAACGCCCGAAGCATAAAATATAAAATAAATAGAACAGTTTTTCCATTGTATAAAACGAATAATTGCAACCCGTGTGAAAGTTATAGTCATTTCTACGTTCCGGGCAACCGAGGCTTCACTCTAGGGCGTTGCTCCACCAGATTAAACAGTTAGGTCCTTAGAAGTCAACGCCAGAAGCATAAAATACGATATAAATACAACAGCTTTTCCATCGTATAAAAGGAATAATTGCAAACAGTGTGAAAGTAATGGTCATTTCTACGTTCCGGGCAACCTAGGCTTCACTGTATGGCGTTCTTCCACCACATCGAATAGCTACGGCCTCAGAAGTCAACGCCTGAAGCATAAAATACAATATAAATATAACAGTTTTTCCATCGTATAAAACGATTGATAGCAACCAGTGTGAAAGTTATAGTCATTTCTGCGTTCCGGGCAACCTAGGCGTCACTCTAGGGCGTTGCTCCACCGCATCTAATAGCTACGGCCTTAGAAGTCAACGCCAGAGGCATAAAGTACAATATAAATACAACAGCTTTTCCATCGTACAAAATGAATAATACCATACAGTGTGAAAGTAATTGTCATTTGTACGTTCCGGGCAACCTAGGCATATCTCTAGGTCGTTGCTCCACCAGATCGAATAGTTAGGGCCTTAGAAGTCAACGCCCGAAGCATAAAATTCAAAATAAATAAAACAGTTTTTCCATCGTATAAAACGAAAAATTGCAAACAGTGTGAAAGATATGGTCATTTCTACGTACCGGGCAACCTAGGCTTCAGCCTAGGGCGTTGCTCTACCAGATCGAATAGTTAGGGCCTTAGAAGTCAACGCCCGAAGCATAAAATACGATATAAATACAACAGCTGTTCCATCGTATAAAAGGAATAATTGCAAACAGTGTGAAAGTAATGGTCATTTCTACGTTCCGGGCAACCTAGGCTACACTCTACGGCGTTGTTCCACCAGATCGAATAGTTAGGGCCTTAGAAGTCAACACCAGAAGAATAAAGTACAATAAAAATACAACAGTCTTTCCATCCTATAACAGGAATAATTGCAACCCGTGTGAAGGTGGTGGTCATTTCTACGTTCCAGGCAACCTAGGCTTCACTCAAGGGCGTTGTTCCACAAGATCGAATAGTTAGGGCTTAAGTAGTTAACGCCAGAAGCATATAATACAATATAAATAGAACAGTTTTTCCATTGTATAAAACGAATAATTGCTACCAGTGTGAAAGTTATGGTCATTTCTACGTACCGGGCAACCTAGGCTTCACTCTAGGGCGTTGCTCCACCAGATCGAATAGTTAGGGCCTTAGAAGTCAACGCCCGAAGCATAAAATATAAAATAAATAGAACAGTTTTTCCATCGTATAAAACGAATAATTGCTACCAGTGTGAAAGTTATGGTCATTTCTACTTTCCGGGCAACCTAGACATCACCCTAGGGCGTTGTTCCACCAGATGGAATTGTTAGGGCCTAGGAAGTCAACGCCAGAAGCATAAAATACGATATAAATACAACAGCTTTTCCATCGTATAAAACGAATAATTGCAACCAGTGTGAAAGTTATGGTCATTTCTACGTTCCGGGCAACCTAGGCTTGACTGTATGGAGTTCTTCCACCACATCGGATACCTACGGCCTCAGAAGTCAACGCCTAAAGTATAAAATACAATAAAAATACAACAGTCTTTCCATCCTATAACAGGAATAATTGCAACCCGTGTGAAAGTTATAGTCATTTCTACGTTCCGGGCAACCGAGGCTTCACTCTAGGGCGTTGCTCCACCAGATTAAACAGTTAGGTCCTTAGAAGTCAACGCCAGAAGCATAAAATACGATATAAATACAACAGCTTTTCCATCGTATAAAAGGAATAATTGCAAACAGTGTGAAAGTAATGGTCATTTCTACGTTCCGGGCAACCTAGGCTTCACTGTATGGCGTTCTTCCACCACATCGAATAGCTACGGCCTCTGAAGTCAACGCCTGAAGCATAAAATACAATATAAATATAACAGTTTTTCCATCGTATAAAACGAATGATAGCAACCAGTGTGAAAGTTATAGTCATTTC
Organism: Calliopsis andreniformis; assembly: GCF_051401765.1. Taxonomy (NCBI): domain Eukaryota; kingdom Metazoa; phylum Arthropoda; class Insecta; order Hymenoptera; family Andrenidae; genus Calliopsis; species Calliopsis andreniformis. The sequence goes on from NW_027480423.1 coordinate 13,174,786, forward strand.
TACGTTCCGGGCAACCTAGGCGTCACTCTAGGGCGTTGCTCCACCGCATCTAATAGCTACGGCCTTAGAAGTCAACGCCAGAGGCATAAAGTACAATATAAATACAACAGCTTTTCCGTCGTACAAAATGAATAATACCAAACAGTGTGAAAGTAATTGTCATTTGTACGTTCCGGGCAACCTAGGCATATCTCTAGGTCGTTGCTCCACCAGATCGAATAGTTAGGGCCTTAGAAGTCAACGCCCGAAGCAGTACATACAAAATAAATAGAACAGTTTTTCCATTGTATCAAACGAATAATTGCTACCAGTGTGAAAGTTATGGTCATTACTACGTTCCGCGCAACCTGGGCTTTACTCTATTGTGTTGTTCCACCAGATGGAATAGTTAGGGCCTAAGAAGTCAACGCCAGAAGCATAAGATACGATATAAATACAACAGCTTTTCCATCGTATAAAACAAATAATTGCAAGCCGTGTGAAAGTTATGGTCATTTCTACGTTCTGGGCAACCTAGGCTTCACTGTATGGCGTTCTTCCGCCACATCGGAAGGCTACGGCCTCAGAAGTCAACGACTGAAGTATAAAATACAATAAAAATACAACAGTTTTTCCATCCTATAACAGGAATAATTGCAACCCGTGTGAAAGGGATGGTCATTTCTACGTTCCGGGCAACCTAGACTTCACCCTAGGCCGTTGTTCCACCAGATCGAATAGTTAGGGCCTAAGAAGTGAACGCCTGAAGCATAAAATACAATATAAATGCAACAGTTTTTCCATCGTATAAAACGAATAATTGCAACCAGTATGAAACTTATGGTCATTTCTACGTACCGGGCAACCTAGCCTTCACACTAGGGCGTTGCTCTACCAGATCGAATAGTTAGGGCCTTAGAAGTCAACGCCCGAAGCATAAAATACAAAATAAATAGAACAGTTTTTCCATCGTATAAAAGGAAGAATTGCTACCAGTCTGAAAGTTATGGTCATTTTTACTTTCCGGGCAACCTAGGCTTCACCCTAGGGCGTTGTTCCACCAGATGGAATAGTTAGGGCCTAAGAAGTCAGCGCCAGTAGCATAAAATACGATATATATACAACAGCTTTTCCATCGTATAAAACAAATAATTGCAACCAGTTTGAAAGTGATGGTCATTTGTACGTACCGGGCAACCTAGGCTTCACTCTAGGGCGTTGCTCCACCAGATCGAATTGTTAGGGCCTTAGAAGTCAACGCCCGAAGCATAAAATATAAAATAAATACAACAGTTTTTCCATCGTATAAAACGAATAATTGCTACCAGTGTGAAAGTTATGGTCATTTCTACGTTCCGGGCAACCTAGGCTGCACTCTAGGGCGTTGCTCCACTAGATCGAATAGCTAGGGCCTTAGAAGTCAACGCCCGAAGCATAAAATAGAAAATAAATAAAACAGTTTTTCCATCGTATAAAACGAAAAATTGCAAACAGTGTGAAAGATCTGGACATTTCTACGATTCGGGCTACCTAGGCTTCACTCTATGGCGTTCTTCCACCACATCGAATAGCAACGGCCTCAGAAGTCAACGCCAGAAGTTTAAATACAATATAAATATAACAGTTTTTCCATCGTATAAAACGAACAATAGCAACCAGTGTGAAAGCTATGGTCATTTCTCCGTTCCGGGCAAACTAGGCTTCACTCTACGGCGATGCTCCACCAGATCAAACAGTTAGGGCCTTAGAAGTCAACGCCCGAAGCATAAAATACAAAATAAATAGAACGGTTTTTCCATTGTATAAAACGAATAATTGCTGCCAGTGTAAAAGCTATGGTCATTTCTACGTTCCGGGCAACCTAGGCTTCACCCTAGGGCGTTGTTCCACCAGATGGAATAGTTAGGGCCTAAGAAGTCAACGCCAGAAGCATAAAATACGATATAAATACAACAGCTTTTCCATCGTATAAAACAAATAATTGCAACCAGTGTGAAACTTATGGCCATTTCTACGTTCCGGGCAACATAGGCTTCACTGTATGGCGTTCTTCCACCACATGGGACAGCTACGTCCTCAGAAGTCAACGCCTGAAGTATAAAATACAATAAAAATACAACTGTCTTTCCCTCCTATAACAGGAGTAATTGCAACCCGTGTGAAGGTGATGGTCATTTCTACGTTCCAGGCAACCTACGCTTCACTCTAGGGCGTTGCTCCACCAGATCAAACAGTTAGGGCCTTAGAAGTCAACGCCCGAAGCATTAAATACAAAATAAATAGAACAGTTTTTCCATTGTATAAAACGAATAATTGCTACCAGTGTAAAAGTTATGGTCATTTCTACGTTCCGGGCAACCTAGTCTTCACCCTAGGCCGTTGTTCCACCAGATGGAATAGTTAGGGCCTAAGAAGTCAACGCTAGTAGCATAAAATACGATATAAATACAACAGCTTTTCCATCGTATAAAACAAATAATTGCAACCAGTTTGAAAGTGATGGTCATTTCTACGTACCGGACAACCTAGGCTTCACTCTAGGGCGTTGCTCCACCAGATCGAATAGTTAGGGCCTTAGAAGTCAACGCCCGAAGCATAAAATATAAAATAAATAGAACAGTTTTTCCGTCGTATAAAACGAATAATTGCTACCAGTGTGAAAGTTATGGTCATTTCTACGTTCCCGGCAACCTAGGCTTCACCCTAGGGCGTTGTACCACCAGATCGAATAGTTAGGGCCTAAGAAGTGAACGCCAGAAGCATAAAATACAATATAAACACAACAGTTTTTCCATCATATAAAACGAATGATAGCAACCAGTGTGAAAGTTATGGTCATTTCTACGTTCCGGGCAACCTAGGCTTCACTCTACGGCGCTGCTCCACCAGGTCAAACAGTTAGGGCCTTAGAAGTCAGCGCCCGAAGCATAAAATACAAAATAAATAGAACAGTTTTTCCATCGTATAAAACGAATAATTGCTACCAGTGTGAATGTTATGGTCATTTCTACCTTCCGGGCAACCTAGGCTTCACCCTAGGGCGTTGTTCCGCCAGATGGAATAGTTAGGACCTAAGAAGTCAACGCCAGAAGCATAAAATACGATATAAATACAACAGCTTTTCCATCGTATAAAACGAATAATTGCTACCAGTGTAAAAGTTATGGTCATTTCTACGTTCCGGGCAACCTAGGCTTCACCCTAGGCCGTTGTTCCAACAGATCGAATAGTTAGGGCCTAAGAAGTGAACGCCAGAAGCATAAAATACAATATAAATACAACAGTTTTTCCATCATATAAAACGAATGATAGCAACCAGTGTGAATGTTATGGTCATTTCTACGTTCCGGGCAACATAGGCTGCACTCTAGGGCGTTGCTCCACTAGATCGAATAGTTAGGGCCTTAGAAGTCAGCGCCCGAAGCATAAAATACAAAATAAATAGAACAGTTTTTCCATTGTATAAAACGAATAATTGCTACCAGTGTAAAAGTTATGGTCATTTCTACGTTCCGGGCAACCTAGGCTTCACCCTAGGCCGTTGTTCCACAAGATCGAATAGTTAGGGCCTACGAAGTGAACGCCAGAAGCATAAAATACAATATAAATAAAACAGTTTTTCCATCGTATAAAACGAAAAATTGCAAACAGTGTGAAAGATCTGGACATTTCTACGATCCGGGCTACCTAGGCTTCACTCTATGGCGTTCTTCCACCACATCGAATAGCAACGGCCTCAGAAGTCAACGCCAGAAGCTTAAATACAATATAAATATAACAGTTTTTCCATCGTATAAAACGAACAATAGCAACCAGTGTGAAAGTTATGGTCATTTCTACGTTCCGGGCAACCTAGGTTTCACTCTACGGCGATGCTCCACCAGATCAAACAGTTAGGGCCTTAGAAGTCAACGCCCGAAGCATAAAATACAAAATAAGTAGAACGGTTTTTCCATTGTATAAAACGAATAATTGCTGCCAGTGTAAAAGCTATGGTCATTTCTACGTTCCGGGCAACCTAGGCTTCACCCTAGGGCGTTGTTCCACCAGATGGAATAGTTAGGGCCTAAGAAGTCAACGCCAGAAGCATAAAATACGATATAAATACAACAGCTTTTCCATCGTATAAAACAAATAATTGCAACCCGTGTGAAAGTTATGGCCATTTCTACGTTCCGGGCAATCTAGGCTGCACCCTAGGGCGTTGCACAAACAGATTGAATAGTTCGGGCCTCAGAAGTCAACGCCCGAAGCATAAAATACAAAATAAATAGAACTGTTTTTCCATCGTATAAAACGAATAGTTGCTACCGGTGTGAAAGTTATGGTCATTTCTACGTTCCGGGCAACCTATGCTTCACTCTAGGGCGGTGCTCTACCAGATTAAGTAGTTAGGGCCTAAGAAGTCAACGCCAGAAGCATAAAATACAATACAAATCAAAAGCTTTTCCATCTTATATAATGTATATTTGCGAACAGTCTGAAAGTAATGGTCAATTCCATGTTTCGGGCAACCTAGTCTTCACTCTAGGGCGTTGTTCCTCCAGATCGAATAGTTAGGGCCTAAGAAGTCAACGCCAGAAGAATAAAATACAATATAAGTACAAAAGTTTTTCCATCGTATAAAATGAATAATTGCAAACATTGTGAAAGTAATGGTCATTTCTACGTTCCGCGCAACCTAGGCGTCACTCTAGGGCGTTGCACCACCACATCTAATAGCAACGGCCATAGAAGTCAGCCCCAGATGTATAAAATACAATAAAGATGCCACAGCTTTTCCATCGTATAAAACGAATAATTGCAACCAGTGTGAACGTTATGGTCATTTCTACTTTCCCGGCAACCTAGGCTTCACCCTAGGGCGTTGTTCCACCAGATCGAACAGTTAGGGCCTAACAAGTCAACGCCAGAAGCATAAAATACAATATAAATATAACAGTCTTTCCGTCGTATAAAACGAAAGATAGCAACCAGTGTGAAAGTTATGGTCATTTCTACGTTCCGGGCAACACAGGCTTCATTCTAGGGCGTTGCTCCACCAGATCGGATAGTTAGGGCCTAAGAAGTCAACACCAGGAGAATCAAATACAATAAAAATACAACAGTCTTTCCATCCAATAACAGGAATAATTGCAACCAGTGTGAATGTAATGGTCATTTCTACGTCCCGGGCAACCTATGCTCCACTCTACGGCGGTGCTCTACCAGATTAAATAGTTAGGCCGTAAGAAGTCAACGCCCGAAGCATTAAATACAAAATAAATAGAACAGTTTTTCCATTGTATAAAACGAATAATTGCTACCAGTGTAAAAGTTATGGTCATTTCTACGTTCTGGGCAACCTAGGCTTCACCCTAGGCCGTTGTTCCACCAGATCGAATAGTTAGGGCCTAAGAAGTGAACGCCAGAAGCATAAAATACAATATAAATACAACAGTCTTTCCATCATATAAAACGAATGATAGCAACCAGTGTGAAAGTTATGGTCATTTCTACATTTCGAGCAACCTAGGCTTCACTCTAGGGCTTTGCTCCACCTGATCGAATAGTTAGGGCCTTAGAAGTCAACGCCCGAAGCATTACATACAAAATAAGTAGAACAGTTTTTCCATTGTATCAAACGAATAATTGCTACCAGTGTGGAAGTTATGGTCATTACAACGTTCCGCGCAACCTGGGCTTTACTCTAGGGCGTTGTTCCACCAGATGGAATAGTTAGGGCCTCAGAAGTCAACGCCTGAAGTATAAAATACAATAAAAATACAACAGTCTTTCCATCCTATAACAGGTATAAATGCAACCCGTGTGAAAGTGATGGTCATTTCTACGTTCCGCGCAACCTAGGCGTCACTCTAGGGCGTTGCTCCACCACATCTAATAGCTACGGCCATAGAAGTCAGCCCCAGATGAATAAAATACAATAAAGATGCCACAGCTTTTCCATCGTATAAAACGAATAATTGCAACCAGTGTGAACGTTATGGTCATTTCTACGTTCCAGGCAACCTAGGCTTCACTCTAGGGCGTTGCTCCACCAGATCAAACAGTTGGGGCCTTAGAAGTCAACGCCCGAAGCATTAAATACAAAATAAATAGAACAGTTTTTCCATTGTATAAAACGAATAATTGCTACCAGTGTAAAAGTTATGGTCATTTCTACGTTCTGGGCAACCTAGGCTTCACCCTAGGCCGTTGTTCCACCAGATCGAATAGTTAGGGCCTAAGAAGTGAACCCCAGAAGCATAAAATACAATATAAATACAACAGTCTTTCCATCATATAAAACGAATGATAGCAACCAGTGTGAAAGTTATGGTGATTTCTACATTTCGAGCAACCTAGGCTTCACTCTAGGGCGTTGCTCCACCGGATCGAATAGTTAGGGCCTTAGAAGTCAACGCCCGAAGCATTACATACAAAATAAGTAGAACAGTTTTTCCATTGTATCAAACGAATAATTGCTACCAGTGTGGAAGTTATGGTCATTACAACGTTCCGCGCAACCTGGGCTTTACTCTAGGGCGTTGTTCCACCAGATGGAATAGTTAGGGCCTAAGAAGTCAACGCCAGAAGCATAAAATACGATATAAATACAACAGCTTTTCCATCGTATAAAACAAATAATTGCAAGCCGTGTGAAAGTTATGGTCATTTCTACGTTCCGGGCAACCTAGGCTTCACTGTATGGCGTTCTTCCACCACATCGGATGGCTACGGCCTCAGAAGTCAACGCCTGAAGTATAAAATACAATAAAAATACAACAGTCTTTCCATCCTATAACAGGAATAATTGCAACCCGTCTGAAAGGGATGGTCATTTCTACGTTCCAGGCAAACTAGGCTTCACTCTAGGGCGTTGCTCCACCAGATCAAACAGTTAGGGCCTTAGAGGTCAACGCCCGAAGCATTAAATACAAAATAAATAGAACAGTTTTTCCATTGTATAAAACGAATAATTGCTACCAGTGCAAAAGTTATGGTCATTTCTACGTTCCGGGCAACCTAGACTTCACCCTAGGCCGTTGTTCCACCAGATCGAATAGTTAGGGCCTAAGAAGTGAACGCCAGAAGCATAAAATACAATATAAATACAACAGTTTTTCCATCGTATAAAACGAATAATTGCAACCAGTATGAAACTTATGGTCATTTCTACGTACCGGGCAACCTAGCCTTCACACTAGGGCGTTGCTCTACCAGATCGAATAGTTAGGGCCTTAGAAGTCAACGCCCGAAGCATAAAATACAAAATAAATAGAACAGTTTTTCCATCGTATAAAAGGAAGAATTGCTACCAGTGTGAAAGTTATGGTCATTTCTACTTTCCGGGCAACCTAGGCTTCACCCTAGGGCGTTGTTCCACCAGATGGAATAGTTAGGGCCTAAGAAGTCAACGCCAGTAGCATAAAATACGATATAAATACAACAGCTTTTCCATCGTATAAAACAAATAATTGCAACCAGTTTGAAAGTGATGGTCATTTCTACGTTCCGGGCAACCTAGGCTGCACTCTAGGGCGTTGCTCCACTAGATCGAATAGTTAGGGCCTTAGAAGTCAACGCCCGAAGCATAAAATACAAAATAAATAAAACAGTTTTTCCATCGTATAAAACGAAAAATTGCAAACAGTGTGAAAGATATGGACATTTCTACGATCCGGGCTACCTAGGCTTCACTCTATGGCATTCTTCCACCACGTCGAATAGCAACGGCCTCAGAAGTCAACGCCAGAAGCATAAAATACGATATAAATACAACAGCTTTTCCATCGTATAAAACAAATAATTGCAACCAGTGTGAAGGTTATGGTTATTTCTAAGTTCCGGGCAACCTAGGCTTCACTGTATGGCGTTCTTCCACCACATCGAATAGCTACGGCCTCAGAAGTCAGCGCCTGAAGTATAAAATACAATAAAAATACAACAGTTTTTCCATCATATAAAACGAATGATAGCAACCAGTGTGAAAGTTATGGTCATTTCTACATTTCGAGCAACCTAGGCTTCACTCTAGGGCGTTGGTCCACCTGATCGAATAGTTAGGGCCTTAGAAGTCAACGCCCGAGGCATTAAATACAAAATAAATAGAACGGTTTTTCCATTGTATAAAACGAATAATTGCTACCAGTGTGAAAGTTATGGTCATTTCTACGTTCCGCGCAACCTGGGCTTTACTCTAGGGCGTTGTTCCACCAGATCGAGTAGTTAGGGCCTAAGAAGTCAACGCCAGAAGCATAAAATACGATATAAATACAACAGCTTTTCCATCGTATAAAACAAATAATTGCAAGCAGTGTGAAAGTTATGGTCATTTCTACGTTCCGGGCAACCTAGGCTTCACTGTATGGCGTTCTTCCACCACATCCGATTGCTACGGCCTCAGAAGTCAACGCCTGAAGTATAAAATACAATAAAAATACATCAGTCTTTCCATCCTATAACAGGAATAATTGCAACCCGTGCGAAAGGGATGGTCATTTCTACGTTCCAGGCAACCTAGGCTTCACTCTAGGGCGTTGCTCCACCAGATCAAACAGTTAGGGCCTTAGAAGTCAACGCCCGAAGCATTAAATACAAAATAAATAGAACAGTTTTTCCATTGTACAAAACGAATAATTGCTACCAGTGTAAAAGTTATGGTCATTTCTACGTTCCGGGCAACCTAGACTACACCCTAGGCCGTTGTTCCACCAGATCGAATAGTTAGGGCCTAAGAAGTGAACGCCAGAAGCATAAAATACAATATAAATACAACAGTTTTTCCATCGTATAAAACGAATAATTGCAACCAGTATGAAACTTATGGTCATTTCTACGTACCGGACAACCTAGGCTTCACACTAGGGCGTTGCTCTACCAGATCGAATAGTTAGGGCCTTAGAAGTCAACGCCCGAAGCATAAAATACAAAATAAATAGAACAGTTTTTCCATCGTATAAAACGAATAATTGCTACCAGTGTGAAAGTTATGGTCATTTCTACTTTCCGGGCAACCTAGGCTTCACCCTAGGGCGTTGTTCCACCAGAAGGAATAGTTAGGGCCTAAGAAGTCAACGCCAGAAGCATAAAATACGTTATAAATACAACAGCTTTTCCATCGTATAAAACAAATAATTGCAACCAGTTTGAAAGTGATGGTCATTTCTACGTACCGGGCAACCTAGGCTTCACTCTAGGGCGTTGCTCCACCAGATCGAATAGTTAGGGCCTTAGAAGTCAACGCCCGAAGCATAAAATATAAAATAAATAGAACAGTTTTTCCATCGTATAAAACGAATAATTGCTACCATTGTGAAAGTTATTGTCATTTCTACCTTCAGGGCAACCTAAACTTCACCCTAGGGCGTTGTTCCACCAGATGGAATAGTTAGGGCCTAAGAAGTCAACGCCAGAAGCATAAAATACGATATAAATACAACAGCTTTTCCATCGTATAAAACGAATAATTGCTACCAGTGTAAAAGTTATGGTCATTTCTACGTTCCGGGCAACCTAGGCTCCACCCTAGGCCGTTGTTCCACCAGATCGAATAGTTAGGGCCTAAGAAGTGAACGCCAGAAGCATAAAATACAATATAAATACAACAGTTTTTCCATCATATAAAACGAATGATAGCAACGAGTGTGAAAGTTATGGTCATTTCTACGTTCCGAGCAACCTAGGTTTCACTCTACGGCGATGCTCCACCAGATCAAACAGTTAGGGCCTTAGAAGTCAACGCCCGAAGCATAAAATACAAAATAAATAGAACGGCTTTTCCATTGTATAAAACGAATAATTGCTACCAGTGTGAAAGTTATGGTCATTTCTACGTTCCGCGCAACCTGGGCTTTACTCTAGGGCGTTGTTCCACCAGATGGAATAGTTAGGGCCTAAGAAGTCAACGCCAGAAGCATAAAATACGATATAAATACAACAGCTTTTCCATCGTATAAAACAAATAATTGCAAGCAGTGTGAAAGTTATGGTCATTTCTACGTTCCGGGCAACCTAGGCTTCACTGTATGGCGTTCTTCCACCACATCGGATAGCTACGGCCTCAGAAGTCAACGCCTGAAGTATAAAATACAATAAAAATACATCAGTCTTTCCATCCTATAACAGGAATAATTGCAACCCGTGTGAAAGGGATGGTCATTTCTACGTTCCGGGCTACCTAGGCTTCACTGTATGGCGTTCTTCCACCACATCGGATAGCTACGGCCTCAGAAGTCAACGCCTGAAGTATAAAATACAATAAAAATACATCAGTCTTTCCATCCTATAACAGGAATAATTGCAACCCGTGTGAAAGATCTGGACATTTCTACGATCCGGGCTACCTAGGCTTCACTCTACGGCATTCTTCCACCACATCGAATAGCAACGGCCTCAGAAGTCAACGCCAGAAGCATAAAATACGATATAAATACAACAGCTTTTCCATCGTATAAAACAAATAATTGCAAGCAGTGTGAAAGTTATGGTCATTTCTACGTTCCGGGCAACCTAGGCTTCACTGTATGGCGTTCTTCCACCACATCGGATAGCTACGGCCTCAGAAGTCAACGCCTGAAGTATAAAATACAATAAAAATACATCAGTCTTTCCATCCTATAACAGGAATAATTGCAACCCGTGTGAAAGGGATGGTCATTTCTACGTTCCGGGCTACCTAGACTTCACTGTATGGCGTTCTTCCACCACATCGGATAGCTACGGCCTCAGAAGTCAACGCCTGAAGTATAAAATACAATAAAAATACATCAGTCTTTCCATCCTATAACAGGAATAATTGCAACCCGTGTGAAAGATCTGGACATTTCTACGATCCGGGCTACCTAGGCTTCACTCTACGGCATTCTTCCACCACATCGAATAGCAACGGCCTCAGAAGTCAACGCCAGAAGCATAAAATACGATATAAATACAACAGCTTTTCCATCGTATAAAACAAATAATTGCAACCAGTGTGAAAGTTATGGTCATTTCTAAGTTCCGGGCAACCTAGGCTTCACTGTATGGCGTTCTTCCACCACATCGAATAGCTACGGCCTCAGAAGTCAGCGCCTGAAGTATAAAATACAATAAAAATACAACAGTTTTTCCATCATATAAAACGAATAACTGCTACCAGTGTGAAAGTTATGGTCATTTCTACTTTCCGGGCAACCTAGGCTTCACCCTAGGGCGTTGTTCCACCAGATGGAATAGTTAGGGCCTAGGAAGTCTACGCCAGAAGCATAAAATACGATATAAATACAACAGCTTTTCCATCGTATAAAACAAATAATTGCAACCAGTTTGAAAGTGATGGTCATTTCTACGTACCGGGCAACCTAGGCTTCACTCTAGGGCGTTGCTCCACCAGATCGAATAGTTAGGGCCTTTGAAGTCAACGCCCGAAGCATAAAATACAAAATAAATAGAACAGTTTTTCCATCGTATAAAACGAATAATTGCTACCAGTATGAAAGTTATGGTCATTTCTACTTTCCGGGCAACCTAGGCTTCACCCTAGGGCGTTGTTCCACCATATGGAATAGTTAGGGCCTAAGAAGTCAACGCCAGAAGCATAAAATACGATATAAATACAACAGCTTTTCCATCGTATAAAACGAATAATTGCTACCAGTGTAAAAGTTATGGTCATTTCTACGTTCCGGGCAACCTAGGCTTCTCCCTAGGCCGTTGTTCCACCAGATCGAATAGTTAGGTCCTAAGAAGTGAACGCCAGGAGCATAAAATACAATATAAATACAACAGTTTTTCCATCATATAAAACGAATGATAGCAACCAGTGTGAAAGTTATGGTCATTTCTACGTTCCGGGCAATCTAGGCTGCACTCTAGGGCGTTGCTCCACCAGATCGAATAGTTAGGGCCTTAGAAGTCAACGCCCGAAGCATAAAATACAATATAAATACAACAGTTTTTCCATCGTATAAAACGAATAATTGCAACCAGTATGAAACTTATGGTCATTTCTACGTTCCGGGCAACCTAGGCTTCACCCTAGGGCGTTGTTCCTCCAGATGGAATAGTTAGGGCCTAAGAAGTCAACGCCAGAGGCATAAAATACGATATAAATACAACAGCTTTTCCATCGTATAAATCAAATAATTGCAACCAGTTTGTTAGTGATGGTAATTTCTACGTTCCGGGCAACCTAGGCTGCACTCTAGGGCGTTGCTCCACTAGATCGAATAGTTAGGGCCTTAGAAGTCAACGCCCGAAGCATAAAATACAAAATAAATAAAACAGTTTTTCCATCGTATAAAACGAAAAATTGCAAACAGTGTGAAAGATATGGACATTTCTACGATCCGGGCTACCTAGGCTTCACTCTATGGCATTCTTCCACCACATCGAATAGCAACGGCCTCAGAAGTCAACGCCAGAAGCATAAAATACGATATAAATACAACAGCTTTTCCATCGTATAAAACAAATAATTGCAACCAGTGTGAAAGTTATGGTCATTTCTAAGTTCCGGGCAACCTAGGCTTCACTGTATGGCGTTCTTCCACCACATCGAATAGCTACGGCCTCAGAAGTCAGCGCCTGAAGTATAAAATACAATAAAAATACAACAGTTTTTCCATCATATAAAACGAATGATAGCAACCAGTGTGAAAGTTATGGTCATTTCTACATTTCGAGCAACCTAGGCTTCACTCTAGGGCGTTGGTCCACCTGATCGAATAGTTAGGGCCTTAGAAGTCAACGCCCGAGGCATTAAATACAAAATAAATAGAACGGTTTTTCCATTGTATAAAACGAATAATTGCTACCAGTGTGAAAGTTATGGTCATTTCTACGTTCCGCGCAACCTGGGCTTTACTCTAGGGCGTTGTTCCACCAGATCGAGTAGTTAGGGCCTAAGAAGTCAACGCCAGAAGCATAAAATACGATATAAATACAACAGCTTTTCCATCGTATAAAACAAATAATTGCAAGCAGTGTGAAAGTTATGGTCATTTCTACGTTCCGGGCAACCTAGGCTTCACTGTATGGCGTTCTTCCACCACATCGGATTGCTACGGCCTCAGAAGTCAACGCCTGAAGTATAAAATACAATAAAAATACATCAGTCTTTCCATCCTATAACAGGAATAATTGCAACCCGTGCGAAAGGGATGGTCATTTCTACGTTCCAGGCAACCTAGGCTTCACTCTAGGGCGTTGCTCCACCAGATCAAACACTTAGGGCCTTAGAAGTCAACGCCCGAAGCATTAAATACAAAATAAATAGAACAGTTTTTCCATTGTACAAAACGAATAATTGCTACCCGTGTAAAAGTTATGGTCATTTCTACGTTCCGGGCAACCTAGACTTCACCCTAGGCCGTTGTTCCACCAGATCGAATAGTTAGGGCCTAAGAAGTGAACGCCAGAAGCATAAAATACAATATAAATACAACAGTTTTTCCATCGTATAAAACGAATAATTGCAACCAGTATGAAACTTATGGTCATTTCTACGTACCGGACAACCTAGGCTTCACACTAGGGCGTTGCTCTACCAGATCGAATAGTTAGGGCCTTAGAAGTCAACGCCCGAAGCATAAAATACAAAATAAATAGAACAGTTTTTCCATCGTATAAAACGAATAATTGCTACCAGTGTGAAAGTTATGGTCATTTCTACTTTCCGGGCAACCTAGGCTTCACCCTAGGGCGTTGTTCCACCAGAAGGAATAGTTAGGGCCTAAGAAGTCAACGCCAGAAGCATAAAATACGTTATAAATACAACAGCTTTTCCATCGTATAAAACAAATAATTGCAACCAGTTTGAAAGTGATGGTCATTTCTACGTACCGGGCAACCTAGGCTTCACTCTAGGGCGTTACTCCACCAGATCGAATAGTTAGGGCCTTAGAAGTCAACGCCCGAAGCATAAAATATAAAATAAATAGAACAGTTTTTCCATCGTATAAAACGAATAATTGCTACCATTGTGAAAGTTATTGTCATTTCTACCTTCAGGGCAACCTAAACTTCACCCTAGGGCGTTGTTCCACCAGATGGAATAGTTAGGGCCTAAGAAGTCAACGCCAGAAGCATAAAATACGATATAAATACAACAGTTTTTCCATCATATAAAACGAATGATAGCAACGAGTGTGAAAGTTATGGTCATTTCTACGTTCCGAGCAACCTAGGTTTCACTCTACGGCGATGCTCCACCAGATCAAACAGTTAGGGCCTTAGAAGTCAACGCCCGAAGCATAAAATACAAAATAAATAGAACGGTTTTTCCATTGTATAAAACGAATAATTGCTACCAGTGTGAAAGTTATGGTCATTTCTACGTTCCGCGCAACCTGGGCTTTACTCTAGGGCGTTGTTCCACCAGATGGAATAGTTACGGCCTAAGAAGTCAACGCCAGAAGCATAAAATACGATATAAATACAACAGCTTTTCCATCGTATAAAACAAATAATTGCAAGCAGTGTGAAAGTTATGGTCATTTCTACGTTCCGGGCAACCTAGGCTTCACTGTATGGCGTTCTTCCACCACATCGGATATTTACGGCCTCAGAAGTCAACGCCTGAAGTATAAAATACAATAAAAATACATCAGTCTTTCCATCCTATAACAGGAATAATTGCAACCCGTGTGAAAGGGATGGTCATTTCTACGTTCCGGTCTACCTAGGCTTCACTGTATGGCGTTCTTCCACCACATCGGATAGCTACGGCCTCAGAAGTCAATGCCTGAAGTATAAAATACAATAAAAATACATCAGTCTTTCCATCCTATAACAGGAATAATTGCAACCCGTGTGAAAGATCTGGACATTTCTACGATCCGGGCTACCTAGGCTTCACTCTACGGCATTCTTCCACCACATCGAATAGCAACGGCCTCAGAAGTCAACGCCAGAAGCATAAAATACGATATAAATACAACAGCTTTTCCATCGTATAAAACAAATAATTGCAACCAGTGTGAAAGTTATGGTCATTTCTAAGTTCCGGGCAACCTAGGCTTCACTGTATGGCGTTCTTCCACCACATCGAATAGCTACGGCCTCAGAAGTCAGCGCCTGAAGTATAAAATACAATAAAAATACAACAGTTTTTCCATCATATAAAACGAATGATAGCAACCAGTGTGAAAGTTATGGTCATTTCTACATTTCGAGCAACCTAGGCTTCACTCTAGGGCGTTGGTCCACCTGATCGAATAGTTAGGGCCTTAGAAGTCAACGCCCGAAGCATTAAATACAAAATAAATAGAACGGTTTTTCCATTGTATAAAACGAATAATTGCTACCAGTGTGAAAGTTATGGTCATTACTACGTTCCGCGCAACCTGGGCTTTACTCTAGGGCGTTGTTCCACCAGATCGAGTAGTTAGGGCCTAAGAAGTGAACGCCAGAAGCATAAAATACAATGTAAATACAACAGTTTTTCCATCGTATAAAACGAATAATTGCAACCAGTATGAAACTTATGGTCATTTCTACGTACCGGGCAACCTAGGCTTCACACTAGGGCGTTGCTCTACCAGATCGAATAGTTAGGGCCTTAGAAGTCAACGCCCGAAGCATAAAATACAAAATAAATAGAACAGTTTTTCCATCGTATAAAACGAATAATTGCTACCAGTGTGAAAGTTATGGTCATTTCTACTTTCCGGGCAACCTAGGCTTCACCCTAGGGCGTTGTTCCACCAGAAGGAATAGTTATGGCCTAAGAAGTCAACGCCAGAAGCATAAAATACGTTATAAATACAACAGCTTTTCCATCGTATAAAACAAATAATTGCAACCAGTTTGAAAGTGATGGTCATTTCTACGTACCGGGCAACCTAGGCTTCACTCTAGGGCGTTGCTCCACCAGATCGAATAGTTAGGGCCTTAGAAGTCAACGCCCGAAGCATAAAATATAAAATAAATAGAACAGTTTTTCCATCGTATAAAACGAATAATTGCTACCATTGTGAAAGTTATTGTCATTTCTACCTTCAGGGCAACCTAAACTTCACCCTAGGGCGTTGTTCCACCAGATGGAATAGTTAGGGCCTAAGAAGTCAACGCCAGAAGCATAAAATACGATATAAATACAACAGCTTTTCCATCGTATAAAACGAATAATTGCTACCAGTGTAAAAGTTATGGTCATTTCTACGTTCCGGGCAACCTAGGCTCCACCCTAGGCCGTTGTTCCACCAGATCGAATAGTTAGGGCCTAAGAAGTGAACGCCAGAAGCATAAAATACAATATAAATACAACAGTTTTTCCATCATATAAAACGAATGATAGCAACGAGTGTGAAAGTTATGGTCATTTCTACGTTCCGAGCAACCTAGGTTTCACTCTACGGCGATGCTCCACCAGATCAAACAGTTAGGGACTTAGAAGTCAACGCCCGAAGCATAAAATACAAAATAAATAGAACGGTTTTTCCATTGTATAAAACGAATAATTGCTACCAGTGTGAAAGTTATGGTCATTTCTACGTTCCGCGCAACCTGGGCTTTACTCTAGGGCGTTGTTCCACCAGATGGAATAGTTAGGGCCTAAGAAGTCAACGCCAGAAGCATAAAATACGATATAAATACAACAGCTTTTCCATCGTATAAAACAAATAATTGCAAGCAGTGTGAAAGTTATGGTCATTTCTACGTTCCGGGCAACCTAGGCTTCACTGTATGGCGTTCTTCCACCACATCGGATAGCTACGGCCTCAGAAGTCAACGCCTGAAGTATAAAATACAATAAAAATACATCAGTCTTTCCATCCTATTACAGGAATAATTGCAACCCGTGTGAAAGGGATGGTCATTTCTACGTTCCGGGCTACCTAGGCTTCACTGTATGGCGTTCTTCCACCACATCGGATAGCTACGGCCTCAGAAGTCAACGCCTGAAGTATAAAATACAATAAAAATACATCAGCCTTTCCATCCTATAACAGGAATAATTGCAACCCGTGTGAAAGATCTGGACATTTCTACGATCCGGGCTACCTAGGCTTCACTCTACGGCGATGCTCCACCAGATCAAACAGATAAGGCCTTAGAAGTCAACGCCCGAAGCATAAAATACAAGATAAATAGAACGGTTTTTCCATTGTATAAAACGAATAATTGCTGCCAGTGTAAATGCTATGGTCATTTCTACGTTCCGGGCAACCTAGACTTCACCCTAGGCCGTTGTTCCACCAGATCGAATAGTTAGGGCCTAAGAAGTGAACGCCAGAAGCATAAAATACAATATAAATACAACAGTTTTTCCATCGTATAAAACGAATAATTGCAACCAGTATGAAACCTATGGTCATTTCTACGTACCGGGCAACCTAGGCTTCACACTAGGGCGTTGCTCTACCCGATCGAATAGTTAGGGCCTTAGAAGTCAACGCCCGAAGCATAAAATACAAAATAAATAGAACAGTTTTTCCATCCTATAAAACGAATAACTGCTACCAGTGTGAAAGTTATGGTCATTTCTACTTTCCGGGCAACCTAGGCTTCACCCTAGGGCGTTGTTCCACCAGATGGAATAGTTAGGGCCTAGGAAGTCTACGCCAGAAGCATAAAATACGATATAAATACAACAGCTTTTCCATCGTATAAAACAAATAATTGCAACCAGTTTGAAAGTGATGGTCATTTCTACGTACCGGGCAACCTAGGCTTCACTCTAGGGCGTTGCTCCACCAGATCGAATAGTTAGGGCCTTTGAAGTCAACGCCCGAAGCATAAAATACAAAACAAATAGAACAGTTTTTCCATCGTATAAAACGAATAATTGCTACCAGTATGAAAGTTATGGTCATTTCTACTTTCCGGGCAACCTAGGCTTCACCCTAGGGCGTTGTTCCACCATATGGAATAGTTAGGGCCTAAGAAGTCAACGCCAGAAGCATAAAATACGATATAAATACAACAGCTTTTCCATCGTATAAAACGAATAATTGCTACCAGTGTAAAAGTTATGGTCATTTCTACGTTCCGGGCAACCTAGGCTTCTCCCTAGGCCGTTGTTCCACCAGATCGAATAGTTAGGTCCTAAGAAGTGAACGCCAGGAGCATAAAATACAATATAAATACAACAGTTTTTCCATCATATAAAACGAATGATAGCAACCAGTGTGAAAGTTATGGTCATTTCTACGTTCCGGGCAATCTAGGCTGCACTCTAGGGCGTTGCTCCACCAGATCGAATAGTTAGGGCCTTAGAAGTCAACGCCCGAAGCATAAAATACAAAATAAATAGAACAGTTTTTCCATCGTATAAAACGAATAATTGCTACCAGTGTGAAAGTTATGGTCATTTCTACTTTCCGGGCAACCTAGGCTTCACCCTAGGGCGTTGTTCCACCAGAAGGAATAGTTAGGACCTAAGAAGTCAACGCCAGAAGCATAAAATACGTTATAAATACAACAGCTTTTCCATCGTATAAAACAAATAATTGCAACCAGTTTGAAAGTGATGGTCATTTCTACGTACCGGGCAACCTAGGCTTCACTCTAGGGCGTTGCTCCACCAGATCGAATAGTTAGGGCCTTAGAAGTCAACGCCCGAAGCATAAAATATAAAATAAATAGAACAGTTTTTCCATCGTATAAAACGAATAATTGCTACCAGTGTGAAAGTTATTGTCATTTCTACCTTCAGGGCAACCTAAACTTCACCCTAGGGCGTTGTTCCACCAGATGGAATAGTTAGGGCCTAAGAAGTCAACGCCAGAAGCATAAAATACGATATAAATACAACAGCTTTTCCATCGT
Source organism: Calliopsis andreniformis (assembly GCF_051401765.1). NCBI lineage: Eukaryota > Metazoa > Arthropoda > Insecta > Hymenoptera > Andrenidae > Calliopsis > Calliopsis andreniformis. Next base: position 13,193,497 of record NW_027480423.1, read on the forward strand.
ATAAAACAAATAATTGCAAGCCGTGTGAAAGTTATGGTCATTTCTACGTTCCGGGCAACCTAGGCTTCACTGTATGGCGTTCTTCCACCACATCGGATGGCTACGGCCTCAGAAGTCAACGCCTGAAGTATAAAATACAATAAAAATACAACAGTCTTTCCATCCTATAACAGGAATAATTGCAACCCGTGTGAAAGGGATGGTCATTTCTACGTTCCAGGCAACCTAGGCTTCACTCTAGGGCGTTGCTCCACCAGATCAAATAGTTAGGGCCTTAGAAGTCAACGCCAGAAGCATAAAATACGATATAAATACAACAGCTTTTCCATCGTATAAAACAAATAATTGCAACCAGTGTGAAAGTTATGGTCATTTCTAAGTTCCGGGCAACCTAGGCTTCACTGTATGGCGTTCTTCCACCACATCGAATAGCTACGGCCTCAGAAGTCAGCGCCTGAAGTATAAAATACAATAAAAATACAACAGTTTTTCCATCATATAAAACGAATAACTGCTACCAGTGTGAAAGTTATGGTCATTTCTACTTTCCGGGCAACCTAGGCTTCACCCTAGGGCGTTGTTCCACCAGATGGAATAGTTAGGGCCTAGGAAGTCTACGCCAGAAGCATAAAATACGATATAAATACAACAGCTTTTCCATCGTATAAAACAAATAATTGCAACCAGTTTGAAAGTGATGGTCATTTCTACGTACCGGGCAACCTAGGCTTCACTCTAGGGCGTTGCTCCACCAGATCGAATAGTTAGGGCCTTTGAAGTCAACGCCCGAAGCATAAAATACAAAATAAATAGAACAGTTTTTCCATCGTATAAAACGAATAATTGCTACCAGTATGAAAGTTATGGTCATTTCTACTTTCCGGGCAACCTAGGCTTCACCCTAGGGCGTTGTTCCACCATATGGAATAGTTAGGGCCTAAGAAGTCAACGCCAGAAGCATAAAATACGATATAAATACAACAGCTTTTCCATCGTATAAAACGAATAATTGCTACCAGTGTAAAAGTTATGGTCATTTCTACGTTCCGGGCAACCTAGGCTTCTCCCTAGGCCGTTGTTCCACCAGATCGAATAGTTAGGTCCTAAGAAGTGAACGCCAGGAGCATAAAATACAATATAAATACAACAGTTTTTCCATCATATAAAACGAATGATAGCAACCAGTGTGAAAGTTATGGTCATTTCTACGTTCCGGGCAATCTAGGCTGCACTCTAGGGCGTTGCTCCACCAGATCGAATAGTTAGGGCCTTAGAAGTCAACGCCCGAAGCATAAAATACAATATAAATACAACAGTTTTTCCATCGTATAAAACGAATAATTGCAACCAGTATGAAACTTATGGTCATTTCTACGTTCCGGGCAACCTAGGCTTCACCCTAGGGCGTTGTTCCTCCAGATGGAATAGTTAGGGCCTAAGAAGTCAACGCCAGAGGCATAAAATACGATATAAATACAACAGCTTTTCCATCGTATAAATCAAATAATTGCAACCAGTTTGTTAGTGATGGTCATTTCTACGTTCCGGGCAACCTAGGCTGCACTCTAGGGCGTTGCTCCACTAGATCGAATAGTTAGGGCCTTAGAAGTCAACGCCCGAAGCATAAAATACAAAATAAATAAAACAGTTTTTCCATCGTATAAAACGAAAAATTGCAAACAGTGTGAAAGATATGGACATTTCTACGATCCGGGCTACCTAGGCTTCACTCTATGGCATTCTTCCACCACATCGAATAGCAACGGCCTCAGAAGTCAACGCCAGAAGCATAAAATACGATATAAATACAACAGCTTTTCCATCGTATAAAACAAATAATTGCAACCAGTGTGAAAGTTATGGTCATTTCTAAGTTCCGGGCAACCTAGGCTTCACTGTATGGCGTTCTTCCACCACATCGAATAGCTACGGCCTCAGAAGTCAGCGCCTGAAGTATAAAATACAATAAAAATACAACAGTTTTTCCATCATATAAAACGAATGATAGCAACCAGTGTGAAAGTTATGGTCATTTCTACATTTCGAGCAACCTAGGCTTCACTCTAGGGCGTTGGTCCACCTGATCGAATAGTTAGGGCCTTAGAAGTCAACGCCCGAGGCATTAAATACAAAATAAATAGAACGGTTTTTCCATTGTATAAAACGAATAATTGCTACCAGTGTGAAAGTTATGGTCATTTCTACGTTCCGCGCAACCTGGGCTTTACTCTAGGGCGTTGTTCCACCAGATCGAGTAGTTAGGGCCTAAGAAGTCAACGCCAGAAGCATAAAATACAATTTAAATACAACAGCTTTTCCATCGTATAAAACAAATAATTGCAAGCAGTGTGAAAGTTATGGTCATTTCTACGTTCCGGGCAACCTAGGCTTCACTGTATGGCGTTCTTCCACCACATCGGATTGCTACGGCCTCAGAAGTCAACGCCTGAAGTATAAAATACAATAAAAATACATCAGTCTTTCCATCCTATAACAGGAATAATTGCAACCCGTGCGAAAGGGATGGTCATTTCTACGTTCCAGGCAACCTAGGCTTCACTCTAGGGCGTTGCTCCACCAGATCAAACACTTAGGGCCTTAGAAGTCAACGCCCGAAGCATAAAATATAAAATAAATAGAACAGTTTTTCCATCGTATAAAACGAATAATTGCTACCATTGTGAAAGTTATTGTCATTTCTACCTTCAGGGCAACCTACACTTCACCCTAGGGCGTTGTTCCACCAGATGGAATAGTTAGGGCCTAAGAAGTCAACGCCAGAAGCATAAAATACGATATAAATACAACAGCTTTTCCATCGTATAAAACGAATAATTGCTACCAGTGTAAAAGTTATGGTCATTTCTACGTTCCGGGCAACCTAGGCTCCACCCTAGGCCGTTGTTCCACCAGATCGAATAGTTAGGGCCTAAGAAGTGAACGCCAGAAGCATAAAATACAATATAAATACAACAGTTTTTCCATCATATAAAACGAATGATAGCAACGAGTGTGAAAGTTATGGTCATTTCTACGTTCCGAGCAACCTAGGTTTCACTCTACGGCGATGCTCCACCAGATCAAACAGTTAGGGACTTAGAAGTCAACGCCCGAAGCATAAAATACAAAATAAATAGAACGGTTTTTCCATTGTATAAAACGAATAATTGCTACCAGTGTGAAAGTTATGGTCATTTCTACGTTCCGCGCAACCTGGGCTTTACTCTAGGGCGTTGTTCCACCAGATCGAGTAGTTAGGGCCTAAGAAGTCAACGCCAGAAGCATAAAATACGATATAAATACAACAGCTTTTCCATCGTATAAAACAAATAATTGCAAGCAGTGTGAAAGTTATGGTCATTTCTACGTTCCGGGCAACCTAGGCTTCACTGTATGGCGTTCTTCCACCACATCGGATAGCTACGGCCTCAGAAGTCAACGCCTGAAGTATAAAATACAATAAAAATACATCAGTCTTTCCATCCTATTACAGGAATAATTGCAACCCGTGTGAAAGGGATGGTCATTTCTACGTTCCGGGCTACCTAGGCTTCACTGTATGGCGTTCTTCCACCACATCGGATAGCTACGGCCTCAGAAGTCAACGCCTGAAGTATAAAATACAATAAAAATACATCAGCCTTTCCATCCTATAACAGGAATAATTGCAACCCGTGTGAAAGATCTGGACATTTCTACGATCCGGGCTACCTAGGCTTCACTCTACGGCGATGCTCCACCCGATCAAACAGATAAGGCCTTAGAAGTCAACGCCCGAAGCATAAAATACAAGATAAATAGAACGGTTTTTCCATTGTATAAAACGAATAATTGCTGCCAGTGTAAATGCTATGGTCATTTCTACGTTCCGGGCAACCTAGACTTCACCCTAGGCCGTTGTTCCACCAGATCGAATAGTTAGGGCCTAAGAAGTGAACGCCAGAAGCATAAAATACAATATAAATACAACAGTTTTTCCATCGTATAAAACGAATAATTGCAACCAGTATGAAACCTATGGTCATTTCTACGTACCGGGCAACCTAGGCTTCACACTAGGGCGTTGCTCTACCCGATCGAATAGTTAGGGCCTTAGAAGTCAACGCCCGAAGCATAAAATACAAAATAAATAGAACAGTTTTTCCATCCTATAAAACGAATAACTGCTACCAGTGTGAAAGTTATGGTCATTTCTACTTTCCGGGCAACCTAGGCTTCACCCTAGGGCGTTGTTCCACCAGATGGAATAGTTAGGGCCTAGGAAGTCTACGCCAGAAGCATAAAATACGATATAAATACAACAGCTTTTCCATCGTATAAAACAAATAATTGCAACCAGTTTGAAAGTGATGGTCATTTCTACGTACCGGGCAACCTAGGCTTCACTCTAGGGCGTTGCTCCACCAGATCGAATAGTTAGGGCCTTTGAAGTCAACGCCCGAAGCATAAAATACAAAACAAATAGAACAGTTTTTCCATCGTATAAAACGAATAATTGCTACCAGTATGAAAGTTATGGTCATTTCTACTTTCCGGGCAACCTAGGCTTCACCCTAGGGCGTTGTTCCACCATATGGAATAGTTAGGGCCTAAGAAGTCAACGCCAGAAGCATAAAATACGATATAAATACAACAGCTTTTCCATCGTATAAAACGAATAATTGCTACCAGTGTAAAAGTTATGGTCATTTCTACGTTCCGGGCAACCTAGGCTTCTCCCTAGGCCGTTGTTCCACCAGATCGAATAGTTAGGTCCTAAGAAGTGAACGCCAGGAGCATAAAATACAATATAAATACAACAGTTTTTCCATCATATAAAACGAATGATAGCAACCAGTGTGAAAGTTATGGTCATTTCTACGTTCCGGGCAATCTAGGCTGCACTCTAGGGCGTTGCTCCACCAGATCGAATAGTTAGGGCCTTAGAAGTCAACGCCCGAAGCATAAAATACAAAATAAATAGAACAGTTTTTCCATCGTATAAAACGAATAATTGCTACCAGTGTGAAAGTTATGGTCATTTCTACTTTCCGGGCAACCTAGGCTTCACCCTAGGCCGTTGTTCCACCAGATCGAATAGTTAGGGCCTAAGAAGTGAACGCCAGAAGCATAAAATACTATATAAATACAACAGTTTTTCCATCGTATAAAACGAATAATTGCAACCAGTGTGAAACTTATGGTCATTTCTACGTACCGGGCAACCTAGCCTTCACACTAGGGCGTTGCTCTACCAGATCGAATAGTTAGGGCCTTAGTTGTCAACGCCCGAAGCATAAAATACAAAATAAATAGAACAGTTTTTCCATCGTATAAAAGGAAGAATTGCTACCAGTGTGAAAGTTATGGTCATTTCTACTTTCCGGGCAACCTAGGCTTCACCCTAGGGCGTTGTTCCACCAGATGGAATAGTTAGGGCCTAAGAAGTCAGCGCCAGTAGCATAAAATACGATATAAATACAACAGCTTTTCCATCGTATAAAACAAATAATTGCAACCAGTTTGAAAGTGATGGTCATTTCTACGTACCGGGCAACCTAGGCTTCACTCTAGGGCGTTGCTCCACCAGATCGAATAGTTAGGGCCTTAGAAGTAAACGCCCGAAGCATAAAATATAAAATAAATACAACAGTTTTTCCATCGTATAAAACGAAGAATTGCAAACAGTGTGAAAGATATGGACATTTCTACGATCCGGGCTACCTAGGCTTCACTCTATGGCATTCTTCCACCACATCGAATAGCAACGGCCTCAGACGTCAACGCCAGAAGCATAAAATACGATATAAATACAACAGCTTTTCCATCGTATAAAACAAATAATTGCAACCAGTGTGAAAGTTATGGTCATTTCTAAGTTCCGGGCAACCTAGGCTTCACTGTATGGCGTTCTTCCACCACATCGAATAGCTACGGCCTCAGAAGTCAGCGCCTGAAGTATAAAATACAATAAAAATACAACAGTTTTTCCATCATATAAAACGAATGATAGCAACCAGTGTGAAAGTTATGGTCATTTCTACATTTCGAGCAACCTAGGCTTCACACTAGGGCGTTGGTCCACCTGATCGAATAGTTAGGGCCTTAGAAGTCAACGCCCGAAGCATTAAATACAAAATAAATAGAACGGTTTTTCCATTGTATAAAACGAATAATTGCTACCAGTGTGAAAGTTATGGTCATTTCTACGTTCCGCGCAACCTGGGCTTTACTCTAGGGCGTTGTTCCACCAGATCGAGTAGTTAGGGCCTAAGAAGTCAACGCCAGAAGCATAAAATACGATATAAATACAACAGCTTTTCCATCGTATAAAACAAATAATTGCAAGCAGTGTGAAAGTTATGGTCATTTCTACGTTCCGGGCAACCTAGGCTTCACTGTATGGCGTTCTTCCACCACATCGGATTGCTACGGCCTCAGAAGTCAACGCCGGAAGTATAAAATACAATAAAAATACATCAGTCTTTCCATCCTATAACAGGAATAATTGCAACCCGTGCGAAAGGGATGGTCATTTCTACGTACCGGGCAACCTAGGCTTCACACTAGGGCGTTGCTCTACCAGATCGAATAGTTAGGGCCTTAGAAGTCAACGCCCGAAGCATAAAATACAAAATAAATAGAACAGTTTTTCCATCGTATAAAACGAATAATTGCTACCAGTGTGAAAGTTATGGTCATTTCTACTTTCCGGGCAACCTAGGCTTCACCCTAGGGCGTTGTTCCACCAGAAGGAATAGTTAGGGCCTAAGAAGTCAACGCCAGTAGCATAAAATACGTTATAAATACAACAGCTTTTCCATCGTATAAAACAAATAATTGCAACCAGTTTGAAAGTGATGGTCATTTCTACGTACCGGGCAACCTAGGCTTCACTGTAGGGCGTTGCTCCACCAGATCGAATAGTTAGGGCCTTAGAAGTCAACGCCCGAAGCATAAAATATAAAATAAATAGAACAGTTTTTCCATCGTATAAAACGAATAATTGCTACCAGTGTAAAAGTTATTGTCATTTCTACCTTCAGGGCAACCTAAACTTCACCCTAGGGCGTTGTTCCACCAGATGGAATAGTTAGGGCCTAAGAAGTCAACGCCAGAAGCATAAAATACGATATAAATACAACAGCTTTTCCATCGTATAAAACGAATAATTGCTACCAGTGTAAAAGTTATGGTCATTTCTACGTTCCGGGCAACCTAGGCTCCACCATAGGCCGTTGTTCCACCAGATCGAATAGTTAGGGCCTAAGAAGTGAACGCCAGAAGCATAAAATACAATATAAATACAACAGTTTTTCCATCATATAAAACGAATGATAGCAACGAGTGTGAAAGTTATGGTCATTTCTACGTTCCGAGCAACCTAGGTTTCACTCTACGGCAATGCTCCACCAGATCAAACAGTTAGGGCCTTACAAGTCAACGCCCGAAGCATAAAATACAAAATAAATAGAACGGTTTTTCCATTGTATAAAACGAATAATTGCTACCAGTGTGAAAGTTATGGTCATTTCTACGTTCCGCGCAACCTGGGCTTTACTCTAGGGCGTTGTTCCACCAGATGGAATAGTTAGGGCCTAAGAAGTCAACGCCAGAAGCATAAAATACGATATAAATACAACAGCTTTTCCATCGTATAAAACAAATAATTGCAAGCAGTGTGAAAGTTATGGTCATTTCTACGTTCCGGGCAACCTAGGCTTCACTGTATGGCGTTCTTCCACCACATCGGATAGCTACGGCCTCAGAAGTCAACGCCTGAAGTATAAAATACAATAAAAATACATCAGTCTTTCCATCCTATAACAGGAATAATTGCAACCCGTGTGAAAGGGATGGTCATTTCTACGTTCCGGGCAACCTAGGCTTCACTGTATGGCGTTCTTCCACCACATCGGATAGCTACGGCCTCAGAAGTCAACGCCTGAAGTATAAAATACAATAAAAATACATCGGTCTTTCCATCCTATAACAGGAATAATTGCAACCCGTGTGAAAGATCTGGACATTTCTACGATCCGGGCTACCTAGGCTTCACTCTACGGCGATGCTCCACCAGATCAAACAGATAAGGCCTTAGAAGTCAACGCCCGAAGCATAAAATACAAAATAAATAGAACGGTTTTTCCATTGTATAAAACGAATAATTGCTGCCAGTGTAAAAGCTATGGTCATTTCTACGTTCCGGGCAACCTAGACTTCACCCTAGGCCGTTGTTCCACCAGATCGAATAGTTAGGGCCTAAGAAGTGAACGCCAGAAGCATAAAATACAATATAAATACAACAGTTTTTCCATCGTATAAAACGAATAATTGCAACCAGTATGAAACCTATGGTCATTTCTACGTACCGGGCAACCTAGGCTTCACACTAGGGCGTTGCTCTACCAGATCGAATAGTTAGGGCCTTAGAAGTCAACGCCCGAAGCATAAAATACAATATAAATACAACAGTTTTTCCATCGTATAAAACGAATAATTGCTACCAGTGTGAAAGTTATTGTCATTTCTACCTTCAGGGCAACCTAAACTTCACCCTAGGGCGTTGTTCCACCAGATGGAATAGTTAGGGCCTAAGAAGTCAACGCCAGAAGCATAAAATACGATATAAATACAACAGCTTTTCCATCGTATAAAACGAATAATTGCTACCAGTGTAAAAGTTATGGTCATTTCTACGTTCCGGGCAACCTAGGCTCCACCCTAGGCCGTTGTTCCACCAGATCGAATAGTTAGGGCCTAAGAAGTGAACGCCAGAAGCATAAAATACAATATAAATACAACAGTTTTTCCATCATATAAAACGAATGATAGCAACGAGTGTGAAAGTTATGGTCATTTCTACGTTCCGAGCAACCTAGGTTTCACTCTACGGCAATGCTCCACCAGATCAAACAGTTAGGGCCTTAGAAGTCAACGCCCGAAGCATAAAATACAAAATAAATAGAACGGTTTTTCCATTGTATAAAACGAATAATTGCTACCAGTGTGAAAGTTATGGTCATTTCTACGTTCCGCGCAACCTGGGCTTTACTCTAGGGCGTTGTTCCACCAGATGGAATAGTTAGGGCCTAAGAAGTCAACGCCAGAAGCATAAAATACGATATAAATACAACAGCTTTTCCATCGTATAAAACAAATAATTGCAAGCAGTGTGAAAGTTATGGTCATTTCTACGTTCCGGGCAACCTAGGCTTCACTGTATGGCGTTCGTCCACCACATCGGATAGCTACGGCCTCAGAAGTCAACGCCTGAAGTATAAAATACAATAAAAATACATCGGTCTTTCCATCCTATAACAGGAATAATTGCAACCCGTGTGAAAGGGATGGTCATTTCTACGTTCCGGGCAACCTGGGCTTCACTGTATGGCGTTCTTCCACCACATCGGATAGCTACGGCCTCAGAAGTCAACGCCTGAAGTATAAAATACAATAAAAATACATCAGTCTTTCCATCCTATAACAGGAATAATTGCAACCCGTGTGAAAGATCTGGACATTTCTACGATCCGGGCTACCTAGGCTTCACTCTACGGCGATGCTCCACCAGATCAAACAGATAAGGCCTTAGAAGTCAACGCCCGAAGCATAAAATACAAAATAAATAGAACGGTTTTTCCATTGTATAAAACGAAAAATTGCAAACAGTGTGAAAGATATGGACATTTCTACGATCCGGGCTACCTAGGCTTCACTCTATGGCATTCTTCCACCACATCGAATAGCAACGGCCTCAGACGTCAACGCCAGAAGCATAAAATACGATATAAATACAACAGCTTTTCCATCGTATAAAACAAATAATTGCAACCAGTGTGAAGGTTATGGTCATTTCTAAGTTCCGGGCAACCTAGGCTTCACTGTATGGCGTTCTTCCACCACATCGAATAGCTACGGCCTCAGAAGTCAGCGCCTGAAGTATAAAATACAATAAAAATACAACAGTTTTTCCATCATATAAAACGAATGATAGCAACCAGTGTGAAAGTTATGGTCATTTCTACATTTCGAGCAACCTAGGCTTCACTCTAGGGCGTTGGTCCACCTGATCGAATAGTTAGGGCCTTAGAAGTCAACGCCCGAAGCATTAAATACAAAATAAATAGAACGGTTTTTCCATTGTATAAAACGAATAATTGCTACCAGTGTGAAAGTTATGGTCATTTCTACGTTCCGCGCAACCTGGGCTTTACTCTAGGGCGTTGTTCCACCAGATCGAGTAGTTAGGGCCTAAGAAGTCAACGCCAGAAGCATAAAATACGATATAAATACAACAGCTTTTCCATCGTATAAAACAAATAATTGCAAGCAGTGTGAAAGTTATGGTCATTTCTACGTTCCGGGCAACCTAGGCTTCACTGTATGGCGTTCTTCGACCACATCGGATAGCTACGGCCTCAGAAGTCAACGCCTGAAGTATAAAATACAATAAAAATACATCAGTCTTTCCATCCTATAACAGGAATAATTGCAACCCGTGTGAAAGGGATGGTCATTTCTACGTTCCGGGCAACCTAGGCTTCACTGTATGGCGTTCTTCCACCACATCGGATAGCTACGGCCTCAGAAGTCAACGCCTGAAGTATAAAATACAATAAAAATACATCAGTCTTTCCATCCTATAACAGGAATAATTGCAACCCGTGTGAAAGATCTGGACATTTCTACGATCCGGGCTACCTAGGCTTCACTCTACGGCGATGCTCCACCAGATCAAACAGATAAGGCCTTAGAAGTCAACGCCCGAAGCATAAAATACAAAATAAATAGAACGGTTCTTCCATTGTATAAAACGAATAATTGCTGCCAGTGTAAAAGCTATGGTCATTTCTACGTTCCGGGCAACCTAGACTTCACCCTAGGCCGTTGTTCCACCAGATCGAATAGTTAGGGCCTAAGAAGTGAACGCCAGAAGCATAAAATACAATATAAATACAACAGTTTTTCCATCGTATAAAACGAATAATTGCAACCAGTATGAAACCTATGGTCATTTCTACGTACCGGGCAACCTAGGCTTCACACTAGGGCGTTGCTCTACCAGATCGAATAGTTAGGGCCTTAGAAGTCAACGCCCGAAGCATAAAATACAATATAAATACAACAGTTTTTCCATCGTATAAAACGAATAATTGCTACCAGTGTGAAAGTTATTGTCATTTCTACCTTCAGGGCAACCTAAACTTCACCCTAGGGCATTGTTCCACCAGATGGAATAGTTAGGGCCTAAGAAGTCAACGCCAGAAGCATAAAATACGATATAAATACAACAGCTTTTCCATCGTATAAAACGAATAATTGCTACCAGTGTAAAAGTTATGGTCATTTCTACGTTCCGGGCAACCTAGGCTCCACCCTAGGCCGTTGTTCCACCAGATCGAATAGTTAGGGCCTAAGAAGTGAACGCCAGAAGCATAAAATACAATATAAATACAACAGTTTTTCCATCATATAAAACGAATGATAGCAACGAGTGTGAAAGTTATGGTCATTTCTACGTTCCGAGCAACCTAGGTTTCACTCTACGGCAATGCTCCACCAGATCAAACAGTTAGGGCCTTAGAAGTCAACGCCCGAAGCATAAAATACAAAATAAATAGAACGGTTTTTCCATTGTATAAAACGAATAATTGCTACCAGTGTGAAAGTTATGGTCATTTCTACGTTCCGCGCAACCTGGGCTTTACTCTAGGGCGTTGTTCCACCAGATGGAATAGTTAGGGCCTAAGTAGTCAACGCCAGAAGCATAAAATACGATATAAATACAACAGCTTTTCCATCGTATAAAACAAATAATTGCAAGCAGTGTGAAAGTTATGGTCATTTCTACGTTCCGGGCAACCTAGGCTTCACTGTATGGCGTTCTTCCACCACATCGGATAGCTACGGCCTCAGGAGTCAACGCCTGAAGTATAAAATACAATAAAAATACATCAGTCTTTCCATCCTATAACAGGAATAATTGCAACCCGTGTGAAAGGGATGGTCATTTCTACGTTCCGGGCAACCTAGGCTTCACTGTATGGCGTTCTTCCACCACATCGGATAGCTACGGCCTCAGAAGTCAACGCCTGAAGTATAAAATACAATAAAAATACATCAGTCTTTCCATCCTATAACAGGAATAATTGCAACCCGTGTGAAAGATCTGGACATTTCTACGATCCGGGCTACCTAGGCTTCACTCTACGGCGATGCTCCACCAGATCAAACAGATAAGGCCTTAGAAGTCAACGCCCGAAGCATAAAATACAAAATAAATAGAACGGTTTTTCCATTGTATAAAACGAATAATTGCTGCCAGTGTAAAAGCTATGGTCATTTCTACGTTCCGGGCATCCTAGACTTCACCCTAGGCCGTTGTTCCACCAGATCGAATAGTTAGGGCCTAAGAAGTGAACGCCAGAAGCATAAAATACAATATAAATACAACAGTTTTTCCATCGTATAAAACGAATAATTGCAACCAGTATGAAACCTATGGTCATTTCTACGTACCGGGCAACCTAGGCTTCACACTAGGGCGTTGCTCTACCAGATCGAATAGTTAGGGCCTTAGAAGTCAACGCCCGAAGCATAAAATACAATATAAATACAACAGTTTTTCCATCGTATAAAACGAATAATTGCTACCAGTGTGAAAGTTATTGTCATTTCTACCTTCAGGGCAACCTAAACTTCACCCTAGGGCGTTGTTCCACCAGATGGAATAGTTAGGGCCTAAGAAGTCAACGCCAGAAGCATAAAATACGATATAAATACAACAGCTTTTCCATCGTATAAAACGAATAATTGCTACCAGTGTAAAAGTTATGGTCATTTCTACGTTCCGGGCAACCTAGGCTCCACCCTAGGCCGTTGTTCCACCAGATCGAATAGTTAGGGCCTAAGAAGTGAACGCCAGAAGCATAAAATACAATATAAATACAACAGTTTTTCCATCATATAAAACGAATGATAGCAACGAGTGTGAAAGTTATGGTCATTTCTACGTTCCGAGCAACCTAGGTTTCACTCTACGGCAATGCTCCACCAGATCAAACAGTTAGGGCCTTAGAAGTCAACGCCCGAAGCATAAAATACAAAATAAATAGAACGGTTTTTCCATTGTATAAAACGAATAATTGCTACCAGTGTGAAAGTTATGGTCATTTCTACGTTCCGCGCAACCTGGGCTTTACTCTAGGGCGTTGTTCCACCAGATGGAATAGTTAGGGCCTAAGAAGTCAACGCCAGAAGCATAAAATACGATATAAATACAACAGCTTTTCCATCGTATAAAACAAATAATTGCAAGCAGTGTGAAAGTTATGGTCATTTCTACGTTCCGGGCAACCTAGGCTTCACTGTATGGCGTTCGTCCACCACATCGGATAGCTACGGCCTCAGAAGTCAACGCCTGAAGTATAAAATACAATAAAAATACATCAGTCTTTCCATCCTATAACAGGAATAATTGCAACCCGTGTGAAAGATCTGGACATTTCTACGATCCGGGCTACCTAGGCTTCACTCTACGGCGATGCTCCACCAGATCAAACAGATAAGGCCTTAGAAGTCAACGCCCGAAGCATAAAATACAAAATAAATAGAACGGTTTTTCCATTGTATAAAACGAAAAATTGCAAACAGTGTGAAAGATATGGACATTTCTACGATCCGGGCTACCTAGGCTTCACTCTATGGCATTCTTCCACCACATCGAATAGCAACGGCCTCAGACGTCAACGCCAGAAGCATAAAATACGATATAAATACAACAGCTTTTCCATCGTATAAAACAAATAATTGCAACCAGTGTGAAAGTTATGGTCATTTCTAAGTTCCGGGCAACCTAGGCTTCACTGTATGGCGTTCTTCCACCACATCGAATAGCTACGGCCTCAGAAGTCAGCGCCTGAAGTATAAAATACAATAAAAATACAACAGTTTTTCCATCATATAAAACGAATGATAGCAACCAGTGTGAAAGTTATGGTCATTTCTACATTTCGAGCAACCTAGGCTTCACTCTAGGGCGTTGGTCCACCTGATCGAATAGTTAGGGCCTTAGAAGTCAACGCCCGAAGCATTAAATACAAAATAAATAGAACGGTTTTTCCATTGTATAAAACGAATAATTGCTACCAGTGTGAAAGTTATGGTCATTTCTACGTTCCGCGCAACCTGGGCTTTACTCTAGGGCGTTGTTCCACCAGATCGAGTAGTTAGGGCCTAAGAAGTCAACGCCAGAAGCATAAAATACGATATAAATACAACAGCTTTTCCATCGTATAAAACAAATAATTGCAAGCAGTGTGAAAGTTATGGTCATTTCTACGTTCCGGGCAACCTAGGCTTCACTGTATGGCGTTCTTCGACCACATCGGATAGCTACGGCCTCAGAAGTCAACGCCTGAAGTATAAAATACAATAAAAATACATCAGTCTTTCCATCCTATAACAGGAATAATTGCAACCCGTGTGAAAGGGATGGTCATTTCTACGTTCCGGGCAACCTAGGCTTCACTGTATGGCGTTCTTCCACCACATCGGATAGCTACGGCCTCAGAAGTCAACGCCTGAAGTATAAAATACAATAAAAATACATCAGTCTTTCCATCCTATAACAGGAATAATTGCAACCCGTGTGAAAGATCTGGACATTTCTACGATCCGGGCTACCTAGGCTTCACTCTACGGCGATGCTCCACCAGATCAAACAGATAAGGCCTTAGAAGTCAACGCCCGAAGCATAAAATACAAAATAAATAGAACGGTTTTTCCATTGTATAAAACGAAAAATTGCAAACAGTGTGAAAGATATGGACATTTCTACGATCCGGGCTACCTAGGCTTCACTCTATGGCATTCTTCCACCACATCGAATAGCAACGGCCTCAGACGTCAACGCCAGAAGCATAAAATACGATATAAATACAACAGCTTTTCCATCGTATAAAACAAATAATTGCAACCAGTGTGAAGGTTATGGTCATTTCTAAGTTCCGGGCAACCTAGGCTTCACTGTATGGCGTTCTTCCACCACATCGAATAGCTACGGCCTCAGAAGTCAGCGCCTGAAGTATAAAATACAATAAAAATACAACAGTTTTTCCATCATATAAAACGAATGATAGCAACCAGTGTGAAAGTTATGGTCATTTCTACATTTCGAGCAACCTAGGCTTCACTCTAGGGCGTTGGTCCACCTGATCGAATAGTTAGGGCCTTAGAAGTCAACGCCCGAAGCATTAAATACAAAATAAATAGAACGGTTTTTCCATTGTATAAAACGAATAATTGCTACCAGTGTGAAAGTTATGGTCATTTCTACGTTCCGCGCAACCTGGGCTTTACTCTAGGGCGTTGTTCCACCAGATCGAGTAGTTAGGGCCTAAGAAGTCAACGCCAGAAGCATAAAATACGATATAAATACAACAGCTTTTCCATCGTATAAAACAAATAATTGCAAGCAGTGTGAAAGTTATGGTCATTTCTACGTTCCGGGCAACCTAGGCTTCACTGTATGGCGTTCTTCGACCACATCGGATAGCTACGGCCTCAGAAGTCAACGCCTGAAGTATAAAATACAATAAAAATACATCAGTCTTTCCATCCTATAACAGGAATAATTGCAACCCGTGTGAAAGGGATGGTCATTTCTACGTTCCGGGCAACCTAGGCTTCACTGTATGGCGTTCTTCCACCACATCGGATAGCTACGGCCTCAGAAGTCAACGCCTGAAGTATAAAATACAATAAAAATACATCAGTCTTTCCATCCTATAACAGGAATAATTGCAACCCGTGTGAAAGATCTGGACATTTCTACGATCCGGGCTACCTAGGCTTCACTCTACGGCGATGCTCCACCAGATCAAACAGATAAGGCCTTAGAAGTCAACGCCCGAAGCATAAAATACAAAATAAATAGAACGGTTTTTCCATTGTATAAAACGAATAATTGCTGCCAGTGTAAAAGCTATGGTCATTTCTACGTTCCGGGCAACCTAGACTTCACCCTAGGCCGTTGTTCCACCAGATCGAATAGTTAGGGCCTAAGAAGTGAACGCCAGAAGCATAAAATACAATATAAATACAACAGTTTTTCCATCGTATAAAACGAATAATTGCAACCAGTATGAAACCTATGGTCATTTCTACGTACCGGGCAACCTAGGCTTCACACTAGGGCGTTGCTCTACCAGATCGAATAGTTAGGGCCTTAGAAGTCAACGCCCGAAGCATAAAATACAATATAAATACAACAGTTTTTCCATCGTATAAAACGAATAATTGCTACCAGTGTGAAAGTTATTGTCATTTCTACCTTCAGGGCAACCTAAACTTCACCCTAGGGCGTTGTTCCACCAGATGGAATAGTTAGGGCCTAAGAAGTCAACGCCAGAAGCATAAAATACGATATAAATACAACAGCTTTTCCATCGTATAAAACGAATAATTGCTACCAGTGTAAAAGTTATGGTCATTTCTACGTTCCGGGCAACCTAGGCTCCACCCTAGGCCGTTGTTCCACCAGATCGAATAGTTAGGGCCTAAGAAGTGAACGCCAGAAGCATAAAATACAATATAAATACAACAGTTTTTCCATCATATAAAACGAATGATAGCAACGAGTGTGAAAGTTATGGTCATTTCTACGTTCCGAGCAACCTAGGTTTCACTCTACGGCAATGCTCCACCAGATCAAACAGTTAGGGCCTTAGAAGTCAACGCCCGAAGCATAAAATACAAAATAAATAGAACGGTTTTTCCATTGTATAAAACGAATAATTGCTACCAGTGTGAAAGTTATGGTCATTTCTACGTTCCGCGCAACCTGGGCTTTACTCTAGGGCGTTGTTCCACCAGATGGAATAGTTAGGGCCTAAGTAGTCAACGCCAGAAGCATAAAATACGATATAAATACAACAGCTTTTCCATCGTATAAAACAAATAATTGCAAGCAGTGTGAAAGTTATGGTCATTTCTACGTTCCGGGCAACCTAGGCTTCACTGTATGGCGTTCTTCCACCACATCGGATAGCTACGGCCTCAGGAGTCAACGCCTGAAGTATAAAATACAATAAAAATACATCAGTCTTTCCATCCTATAACAGGAATAATTGCAACCCGTGTGAAAGGGATGGTCATTTCTACGTTCCGGGCAACCTAGGCTTCACTGTATGGCGTTCTTCCACCACATCGGATAGCTACGGCCTCAGAAGTCAACGCCTGAAGTATAAAATACAATAAAAATACATCAGTCTTTCCATCCTATAACAGGAATAATTGCAACCCGTGTGAAAGATCTGGACATTTCTACGATCCGGGCTACCTAGGCTTCACTCTACGGCGATGCTCCACCAGATCAAACAGATAAGGCCTTAGAAGTCAACGCCCGAAGCATAAAATACAAAATAAATAGAACGGTTTTTCCATTGTATAAAACGAATAATTGCTGCCAGTGTAAAAGCTATGGTCATTTCTACGTTCCGGGCATCCTAGACTTCACCCTAGGCCGTTGTTCCACCAGATCGAATAGTTAGGGCCTAAGAAGTGAACGCCAGAAGCATAAAATACAATATAAATACAACAGTTTTTCCATCGTATAAAACGAATAATTGCAACCAGTATGAAACCTATGGTCATTTCTACGTACCGGGCAACCTAGGCTTCACACTAGGGCGTTGCTCTACCAGATCGAATAGTTAGGGCCTTAGAAGTCAACGCCCGAAGCATAAAATACAATATAAATACAACAGTTTTTCCATCGTATAAAACGAATAATTGCTACCAGTGTGAAAGTTATTGTCATTTCTACCTTCAGGGCAACCTAAACTTCACCCTAGGGCGTTGTTCCACCAGATGGAATAGTTAGGGCCTAAGAAGTCAACGCCAGAAGCATAAAATACGATATAAATACAACAGCTTTTCCATCGTATAAAACGAATAATTGCTACCAGTGTAAAAGTTATGGTCATTTCTACGTTCCGGGCAACCTAGGCTCCACCCTAGGCCGTTGTTCCACCAGATCGAATAGTTAGGGCCTAAGAAGTGAACGCCAGAAGCATAAAATACAATATAAATACAACAGTTTTTCCATCATATAAAACGAATGATAGCAACGAGTGTGAAAGTTATGGTCATTTCTACGTTCCGAGCAACCTAGGTTTCACTCTACGGCAATGCTCCACCAGATCAAACAGTTAGGGCCTTAGAAGTCAACGCCCGAAGCATAAAATACAAAATAAATAGAACGGTTTTTCCATTGTATAAAACGAATAATTGCTACCAGTGTGAAAGTTATGGTCATTTCTACGTTCCGCGCAACCTGGGCTTTACTCTAGGGCGTTGTTCCACCAGATGGAATAGTTAGGGCCTAAGAAGTCAACGCCAGAAGCATAAAATACGATATAAATACAACAGCTTTTCCATCGTATAAAACAAATAATTGCAAGCAGTGTGAAAGTTATGGTCATTTCTACGTTCCGGGCAACCTAGGCTTCACTGTATGGCGTTCGTCCACCACATCGGATAGCTACGGCCTCAGAAGTCAACGCCTGAAGTATAAAATACAATAAAAATACATCAGTCTTTCCATCCTATAACAGGAATAATTGCAACCCGTGTGAAAGGGATGGTCATTTCTACGTTCCGGGCAACCTGGGCTTCACTGTATGGCGTTCTTCCACCACATCGGATAGCTACGGCCTCAGAAGTCAACGCCTGAAGTATAAAATACAATAAAAATACATCAGTCTTTCCATCCTATAACAGGAATAATTGCAACCCGTGTGAAAGATCTGGACATTTCTACGATCCGGGCTACCTAGGCTTCACTCTACGGCGATGCTCCACCAGATCAAACAGATAAGGCCTTAGAAGTCAACGCCCGAAGCATAAAATACAAAATAAATAGAACGGTTTTTCCATTGTATAAAACGAAAAATTGCAAACAGTGTGAAAGATATGGACATTTCTACGATCCGGGCTACCTAGGCTTCACTCTATGGCATTCTTCCACCACATCGAATAGCAACGGCCTCAGACGTCAACGCCAGAAGCATAAAATACGATATAAATACAACAGCTTTTCCATCGTATAAAACAAATAATTGCAACCAGTGTGAAAGTTATGGTCATTTCTAAGTTCCGGGCAACCTAGGCTTCACTGTATGGCGTTCTTCCACCACATCGAATAGCTACGGCCTCAGAAGTCAGCGCCTGAAGTATAAAATACAATAAAAATACAACAGTTTTTCCATCATATAAAACGAATGATAGCAACCAGTGTGAAAGTTATGGTCATTTCTACATTTCGAGCAACCTAGGCTTCACTCTAGGGCGTTGGTCCACCTGATCGAATAGTTAGGGCCTTAGAAGTCAACGCCCGAAGCATTAAATACAAAATAAATAGAACGGTTTTTCCATTGTATAAAACGAATAATTGCTACCAGTGTGAAAGTTATGGTCATTTCTACGTTCCGCGCAACCTGGGCTTTACTCTAGGGCGTTGTTCCACCAGATCGAGTAGTTAGGGCCTAAGAAGTCAACGCCAGAAGCATAAAATACGATATAAATACAACAGCTTTTCCATCGTATAAAACAAATAATTGCAAGCAGTGTGAAAGTTATGGTCATTTCTACGTTCCGGGCAACCTAGGCTTCACTGTATGGCGTTCTTCGACCACATCGGATAGCTACGGCCTCAGAAGTCAACGCCTGAAGTATAAAATACAATAAAAATACATCAGTCTTTCCATCCTATAACAGGAATAATTGCAACCCGTGTGAAAGGGATGGTCATTTCTACGTTCCGGGCAACCTAGGCTTCACTGTATGGCGTTCTTCCACCACATCGGATAGCTACGGCCTCAGAAGTCAACGCCTGAAGTATAAAATACAATAAAAATACATCAGTCTTTCCATCCTATAACAGGAATAATTGCAACCCGTGTGAAAGATCTGGACATTTCTACGATCCGGGCTACCTAGGCTTCACTCTACGGCGATGCTCCACCAGATCAAACAGATAAGGCCTTAGAAGTCAACGCCCGAAGCATAAAATACAAAATAAATAGAACGGTTTTTCCATTGTATAAAACGAATAATTGCTGCCAGTGTAAAAGCTATGGTCATTTCTACGTTCCGGGCAACCTAGACTTCACCCTAGGCCGTTGTTCCACCAGATCGAATAGTTAGGGCCTAAGAAGTGAACGCCAGAAGCATAAAATACAATATAAATACAACAGTTTTTCCATCGTATAAAACGAATAATTGCAACCAGTATGAAACCTATGGTCATTTCTACGTACCGGGCAACCTAGGCTTCACACTAGGGCGTTGCTCTACCAGATCGAATAGTTAGGGCCTTAGAAGTCAACGCCCGAAGCATAAAATACAATATAAATACAACAGTTTTTCCATCGTATAAAACGAATAATTGCTACCAGTGTGAAAGTTATTGTCATTTCTACCTTCAGGGCAACCTAAACTTCACCCTAGGGCGTTGTTCCACCAGATGGAATAGTTAGGGCCTAAGAAGTCAACGCCAGAAGCATAAAATACGATATAAATACAACAGCTTTTCCATCGTATAAAACGAATAATTGCTACCAGTGTAAAAGTTATGGTCATTTCTACGTTCCGGGCAACCTAGGCTCCACCCTAGGCCGTTGTTCCACCAGATCGAATAGTTAGGGCCTAAGAAGTGAACGCCAGAAGCATAAAATACAATATAAATACAACAGTTTTTCCATCATATAAAACGAATGATAGCAACGAGTGTGAAAGTTATGGTCATTTCTACGTTCCGAGCAACCTAGGTTTCACTCTACGGCAATGCTCCACCAGATCAAACAGTTAGGGCCTTAGAAGTCAACGCCCGAAGCATAAAATACAAAATAAATAGAACGGTTTTTCCATTGTATAAAACGAATAATTGCTACCAGTGTGAAAGTTATGGTCATTTCTACGTTCCGCGCAACCTGGGCTTTACTCTAGGGCGTTGTTCCACCAGATGGAATAGTTAGGGCCTAAGAAGTCAACGCCAGAAGCATAAAATACGATATAAATACAACAGCTTTTCCATCGTATAAAACAAATAATTGCAAGCAGTGTGAAAGTTATGGTCATTTCTACGTTCCGGGCAACCTAGGCTTCACTGTATGGCGTTCCTCCACCACATCGGATAGCTACGGCCTCAGAAGTCAACGCCTGAAGTATAAAATACAATAAAAATACATCAGTCTTTCCATCCTATAACAGGAATAATTGCAACCCGTGTGAAAGGGATGGTCATTTCTACGTTCCGGGCAACCTAGGCTTCACTGTATGGCGTTCTTCCACCACATCGGATAGCTACGGCCTCAGAAGTCAACGCCTGAAGTATAAAATACAATAAAAATACATCATTCTTTCCATCCTATAACAGGAATAATTGCAACCCGTGTGAAAGATCTGGACATTTCTACGATCCGGGCTACCTAGGCTTCACTCTACGGCGATGCTCCACCAGATCAAACAGATAAGGCCATAGAAGTCAACGCCCGAAGCATAAAATACAAAATAAATAGAACGGTTTTTCCATTGTATAAAACGAAAAATTGCAAACAGTGTGAAAGATATGGACATTTCTACGATCCGGTCTACCTAGGCTTCACTCTATGGCATTCTTCCACCACATCGAATAGCAACGGCCTCAGACGTCAACGCCAGAAGCATAAAATACGATATAAATACAACAGCTTTTCCATCGTATAAAACAAATAATTGCAACCAGTGTGAAAGTTATGGTCATTTCTAAGTTCCGGGCAACCTAGGCTTCACTGTATGGCGTTCTTCCACCACATCGAATAGCTACGGCCTCAGAAGTCAGCGCCTGAAGTATAAAATACAATAAAAATACAACAGTTTTTCCATCATATAAAACGAATGATAGCAACCAGTGTGAAAGTTATGGTCATTTCTACATTTCGAGCAACCTAGGCTTCACTCTAGGGCGTTGGTCCACCTGATCGAATAGTTAGGGCCTTAGAAGTCAACGCCCGAAGCATTAAATACAAAATAAATAGAACGGTTTTTCCATTGTATAAAACGAATAATTGCTACCAGTGTGAAAGTTATGGTCATTTCTACGTTCCGCGCAACCTGGGCTTTACTCTAGGGCGTTGTTCCACCAGATCGAGTAGTTAGGGCCTAAGAAGTCAACGCCAGAAGCATAAAATACGATATAAATACAACAGCTTTTCCATCGTATAAAACAAATAATTGCAAGCAGTGTGAAAGTTATGGTCATTTCTACGTTCCGGGCAACCTAGGCTTCACTGTATGGCGTCCTTCCACCACATCGGATTGCTACGGCCTCAGAAGTCAACGCCTGAAGTATAAAATACAATAAAAATACATCAGTCTTTCCATCCTATAACAGGAATAATTGCAACCCGTGCGAAAGGGATGGTCATTTCTACGTTCCAGGCAACCTAGGCTTCACTCTAGGGCGTTGCTCCACCAGATCAAACACTTAGGGCCTTAGAAGTCAACGCCCGAAGCATTAAGTACAAAATAAATAGAACAGTTTTTCCATTGTACAAAACGAATAATTGCTACCAGTGTAAAAGTTATGGTCATTTCTACGTTCCGGGCAACCTAGACTTCACCCTAGGCCGTTGTTCCACCAGATCGAATAGTTAGGGCCTAAGAAGTGAACGCCAGAAGCATAAAATACAATATAAATACAACAGCTTTTCCATCGTATAAAACGAATAATTGCAACCAGTATGAAACTTATGGTCATTTCTACGTACCGGGCAACCTAGGCTTCACACTAGGGCGTTGCTCTACCAGATCGAATAGTTAGGGCCTTAGAAGTCAACGCCCGAAGCATAAAATACAAAATAAATAGAACAGTTTTTCCATCGTATAAAACGAATAATTGCTACCAGTGTGAAAGTTATGGTCATTTCTACTTTCCGGGCAACCTAGGCTTCACCCTAGGGCGTTGTTCCACCAGAAGGAATAGTTAGGGCCTAAGAAGTCAACGCCAGAAGCATAAAATACGTTATAAATACAACAGCTTTTCCATCGTATAAAACAAATAATTGCAACCAGTTTGAAAGTGATGGTCATTTCTACGTACCGGGCAACCTAGGCTTCACTGTAGGGCGTTGCTCCACCAGATCGAATAGTTAGGGCCTTAGAAGTCAACGCCCGAAGCATAAAATATAAAATAAATAGAACAGTTTTTCCATCGTATAAAACGAATAATTGCTACCAGTGTGAAAGTTATTGTCATTTCTACCTTCAGGGCAACCTAAACTTCACCCTAGGGCGTTGTTCCACCAGATGGAATAGTTAGGGCCTAAGAAGTCAACGCCAGAAGCATAAAATACGATATAAATACAACAGCTTTTCCATCGTATAAAACGAATAATTGCTACCAGTGTAAAAGTTATGGTCATTTCTACGTTCCGGGCAACCTAGGCTCCACCATAGGCCGTTGTTCCACCAGATCGAATAGTTAGGGCCTAAGAAGTGAACACCAGAAGCATAAAATACAATATAAATACAACAGTTTTTCCATCATATAAAACGAATGATAGCAACGAGTGTGAAAGTTATGGTCATTTCTACGTTCCGAGCAGCCTAGGTTTCACTCTACGGCAATGCTCCACCAGATCAAACAGTTAGGGCCTTACAAGTCAACGCCCGAAGCATAAAATACAAAATAAATAGAACGGTTTTTCCATTGTATAAAACGAATAATTGCTACCAGTGTGAAAGTTATGGTCATTTCTACGTTCCGCGCAACCTGGGCTTTACTCTAGGGCGTTGTTCCACCAGATGGAATAGTTAGGGCCTAAGAAGTCAACGCCAGAAGCATAAAATACGATATAAATACAACAGCTTTTCCATCGTATAAAACAAATAATTGCAAGCAGTGTGAAAGTTATGGTCATTTCTACGTTCCGGGCAACCTAGGCTTCACTGTATGGCGTTCTTCCACCACATCGGATAGCTACGGCCTCAGAAGTCAACGACTGAAGTATAAAATACAATAAAAATACATCAGTCTTTCCATCCTATAACAGGAATAATTGCAACCCGTGTGAAAGGGATGGTCATTTCTACGTTCCGGGCAACCTAGGCTTCACTGTATGGCGTTCTTCCACCACATCGGATAGCTACGGCCTCAGAAGTCAACGCCTGAAGTATAAAATACAATAAAAATACATCAGTCTTTCCATCCTATAACAGGAATAATTGCAACCCGTGTGAAAGATCTGGACATTTCTACGATCCGGGCTACCCAGGCTTCACTCTACGGCGATGCTCCACCAGATCAAACAGATAAGGCCTTAGAAGTCAACGCCCGAAGCATAAAATACAAAATAAATAGAACGGTTTTTCCATTGTATAAAACGAATAATTGCTGCCAGTGTAAAAGCTATGGTCATTTCTACGTTCCGGGCAACCTAGACTTCACCCTAGGCCGTTGTTCCACCAGATCGAATAGTTAGGGCCTAAGAAGTGAACGCCAGAAGCATAAAATACAATATAAATACAACAGTTTTTCCATCGTATAAAACGAATAATTGCAACCAGTATGAAACTTATGGTCATTTCTACGTACCGGGCAACCTAGGCTTCACACTAGGGCGTTGCTCTACCAGATCGAATAGTTAGGGCCTTAGAAGTCAACGCCCGAAGCATAAAATACAATATAAATACAACAGTTTTTCCATCGTATAAAACGAATAACTGCTACCAGTATGAAACTTATGGTCATTTCTACGTTCCGGGCAACCTAGGCTTCACACTAGGGCGTTGCTCTACCAGATCGAATAGTTAGGGCCTTAGAAGTCAACGCCCGAAGCATAAAATACAATATAAATACAACAGTTTTTCCATCGTATAAAACGAATAATTGCTACCAGTGTGAAAGTTATAGTCATTTCTACTTTCCGGGCAACCTAGGCTTCACCCTAGGCCGTTGTTCCACCAGATCGAATAGTTAGGGCCTAAGAAGTGAACGCCAGAAGCATAAAATACAATATAAATACAACAGTTTTTCCATCATATAAAACGAATGATAGCAACCAGTGTGAAAGTTATGGTCATTTCTACGTTCCGGGCAATCTAGGCTGCACTCTAGGGCGTTGCTCCACCAGAT
Organism: Calliopsis andreniformis; assembly: GCF_051401765.1. Classification (NCBI taxonomy): domain Eukaryota; kingdom Metazoa; phylum Arthropoda; class Insecta; order Hymenoptera; family Andrenidae; genus Calliopsis; species Calliopsis andreniformis. The sequence goes on from NW_027480423.1 coordinate 13,218,656, forward strand.
CGAATAGTTAGGGCCTTAGAAGTCAACGCCCGAAGCATAAAATACAAAATAAATAAAACAGTTTTTCCATCGTACAAAACGAAAAATTGCAAACAGTGTGAAAGATATGGACATTTCTACGATCCGGGCTACCTAGGCTTCACGCTATGGCGTTCTTCCACCACATCGAATAGCAACGGCCTCAGAGGTCAACGCCAGAAGCTTAAATACAATATAAATATCACAGTTTTTCCATCGTATAAAACGAATAATAGCAACCAGTGTGAAAGTTATTGTCATTTCTACGTTCCGGGCAACCTAGGCTTCACTCTACGGCGATGCCCCACCAGATCAAACAGATAGGGCATTAGAAGTCAACGCCCGAAGCATAAAATACAAAATAAATAGAACGGTTTTTCCATTGTATAAAACGAATAATTGCTGCCAGTGTAAAAGTTATGGTCATTTCTACGTTCCGGGCAACCTAGGCTTCACCCTAGGGCGTTGTACCACCCGATCGAATAGTTAGGGCCTAACAAGTGAACGCCAGTAGCATAAAATACAATATAAATACAACAGTTTTTCCATCGTATAAAACGAATAATTGCAACCAGTAGAAACTTATGGTCATTTCTACGTACCGGGCAACCTAGGCTTCACTCTAGGGCGTTGCTCTACCAGATCGAATAGTTAGGGCCTTAGAAGTCAACGCCCGAAGCATAAAATACAAAATAAATAGAACAGTTTTTCCATCGCATAAAACGAATAATTGCTACCAGTGTGAAAGTTATGGTCATTTCTACTTTCCGGGCACCCTAGGCTTCACCCTAGGGCGTTGTTCCACCAGATGGAATAGTTAGGGCCTAAGAAGTCAACGCCCGAAGCATAAAATACAAAATAAATAGAACGGTTTTTCCATTGTATAAAACGAATAATTGCTACCAGTGTGAAAGTTATGGTCATTTCTACGTTCCGCGCAACCTGGGCTTTACTCTAGGGCGTTGTTCCACCAGATGGAATAGTTAGGGCCTAAGAAGTCAACGCCAGAAGCATAAAATACGATATAAATACAACAGCTTTTCCATCGTATAAAACAAATAATTGCAAGCAGTGTGAAAGTTATGGTCATTTCTACGTTCCGGGCAACCTAGGCTTCACTGTATGGCGTTCGTCCACCACATCGGATAGCTACGGCCTCAGAAGTCAACGCCTGAAGTATAAAATACAATAAAAATACATCAGTCTTTCCATCCTATAACAGGAATAATTGCAACCCGTGTGAAAGGGATGGTCATTTCTACGTTCCGGGCAACCTGGGCTTCACTGTATGGCGTTCTTCCACCACATCGGATAGCTACGGCCTCAGAAGTCAACGCCTGAAGTATAAAATACAATAAAAATACATCAGTCTTTCCATCCTATAACAGGAATAATTGCAACCCGTGTGAAAGATCTGGACATTTCTACGATCCGGGCTACCTAGGCTTCACTCTACGGCGATGCTCCACCAGATCAAACAGATAAGGCCTTAGAAGTCAACGCCCGAAGCATAAAATACAAAATAAATAGAACGGTTTTTCCATTGTATAAAACGAAAAATTGCAAACAGTGTGAAAGATATGGACATTTCTACGATCCGGGCTACCTAGGCTTCACTCTATGGCATTCTTCCACCACATCGAATAGCAACGGCCTCAGACGTCAACGCCAGAAGCATAAAATACGATATAAATACAACAGCTTTTCCATCGTATAAAACAAATAATTGCAACCAGTGTGAAAGTTATGGTCATTTCTAAGTTCCGGGCAACCTAGGCTTCACTGTATGGCGTTCTTCCACCACATCGAATAGCTACGGCCTCAGAAGTCAGCGCCTGAAGTATAAAATACAATAAAAATACAACAGTTTTTCCATCATATAAAACGAATGATAGCAACCAGTGTGAAAGTTATGGTCATTTCTACATTTCGAGCAACCTAGGCTTCACTCTAGGGCGTTGGTCCACCTGATCGAATAGTTAGGGCCTTAGAAGTCAACGCCCGAAGCATTAAATACAAAATAAATAGAACGGTTTTTCCATTGTATAAAACGAATAATTGCTACCAGTGTGAAAGTTATGGTCATTTCTACGTTCCGCGCAACCTGGGCTTTACTCTAGGGCGTTGTTCCACCAGATCGAGTAGTTAGGGCCTAAGAAGTCAACGCCAGAAGCATAAAATACGATATAAATACAACAGCTTTTCCATCGTATAAAACAAATAATTGCAAGCAGTGTGAAAGTTATGGTCATTTCTACGTTCCGGGCAACCTAGGCTTCACTGTATGGCGTTCTTCGACCACATCGGATAGCTACGGCCTCAGAAGTCAACGCCTGAAGTATAAAATACAATAAAAATACATCAGTCTTTCCATCCTATAACAGGAATAATTGCAACCCGTGTGAAAGGGATGGTCATTTCTACGTTCCGGGCAACCTAGGCTTCACTGTATGGCGTTCTTCCACCACATCGGATAGCTACGGCCTCAGAAGTCAACGCCTGAAGTATAAAATACAATAAAAATACATCAGTCTTTCCATCCTATAACAGGAATAATTGCAACCCGTGTGAAAGATCTGGACATTTCTACGATCCGGGCTACCTAGGCTTCACTCTACGGCGATGCTCCACCAGATCAAACAGATAAGGCCTTAGAAGTCAACGCCCGAAGCATAAAATACAAAATAAATAGAACGGTTTTTCCATTGTATAAAACGAATAATTGCTGCCAGTGTAAAAGCTATGGTCATTTCTACGTTCCGGGCAACCTAGACTTCACCCTAGGCCGTTGTTCCACCAGATCGAATAGTTAGGGCCTAAGAAGTGAACGCCAGAAGCATAAAATACAATATAAATACAACAGTTTTTCCATCGTATAAAACGAATAATTGCAACCAGTATGAAACCTATGGTCATTTCTACGTACCGGGCAACCTAGGCTTCACACTAGGGCGTTGCTCTACCAGATCGAATAGTTAGGGCCTTAGAAGTCAACGCCCGAAGCATAAAATACAATATAAATACAACAGTTTTTCCATCGTATAAAACGAATAATTGCTACCAGTGTGAAAGTTATTGTCATTTCTACCTTCAGGGCAACCTAAACTTCACCCTAGGGCGTTGTTCCACCAGATGGAATAGTTAGGGCCTAAGAAGTCAACGCCAGAAGCATAAAATACGATATAAATACAACAGCTTTTCCATCGTATAAAACGAATAATTGCTACCAGTGTAAAAGTTATGGTCATTTCTACGTTCCGGGCAACCTAGGCTCCACCCTAGGCCGTTGTTCCACCAGATCGAATAGTTAGGGCCTAAGAAGTGAACGCCAGAAGCATAAAATACAATATAAATACAACAGTTTTTCCATCATATAAAACGAATGATAGCAACGAGTGTGAAAGTTATGGTCATTTCTACGTTCCGAGCAACCTAGGTTTCACTCTACGGCAATGCTCCACCAGATCAAACAGTTAGGGCCTTAGAAGTCAACGCCCGAAGCATAAAATACAAAATAAATAGAACGGTTTTTCCATTGTATAAAACGAATAATTGCTACCAGTGTGAAAGTTATGGTCATTTCTACGTTCCGCGCAACCTGGGCTTTACTCTAGGGCGTTGTTCCACCAGATGGAATAGTTAGGGCCTAAGAAGTCAACGCCAGAAGCATAAAATACGATATAAATACAACAGCTTTTCCATCGTATAAAACAAATAATTGCAACCAGTGTGAAAGTTATGGTCATTTCTAAGTTCCGGGCAACCTAGGCTTCACTGTATGGCGTTCTTCCACCACATCGAATAGCTACGGCCTCAGAAGTCAGCGCCTGAAGTATAAAATACAATAAAAATACAACAGTTTTTCCATCATATAAAACGAATGATAGCAACCAGTGTGAAAGTTATGGTCATTTCTACATTTCGAGCAACCTAGGCTTCACTCTAGGGCGTTGGTCCACCTGATCGAATAGTTAGGGCCTTAGAAGTCAACGCCCGAAGCATTAAATACAAAATAAATAGAACGGTTTTTCCATTGTATAAAACGAATAATTGCTACCAGTGTGAAAGTTATGGTCATTTCTACGTTCCGCGCAACCTGGGCTTTACTCTAGGGCGTTGTTCCACCAGATCGAGTAGTTAGGGCCTAAGAAGTCAACGCCAGAAGCATAAAATACGATATAAATACAACAGCTTTTCCATCGTATAAAACAAATAATTGCAAGCAGTGTGAAAGTTATGGTCATTTCTACGTTCCGGGCAACCTAGGCTTCACTGTATGGCGTTCTTCGACCACATCGGATAGCTACGGCCTCAGAAGTCAACGCCTGAAGTATAAAATACAATAAAAATACATCAGTCTTTCCATCCTATAACAGGAATAATTGCAACCCGTGTGAAAGGGATGGTCATTTCTACGTTCCGGGCAACCTAGGCTTCACTGTATGGCGTTCTTCCACCACATCGGATAGCTACGGCCTCAGAAGTCAACGCCTGAAGTATAAAATACAATAAAAATACATCAGTCTTTCCATCCTATAACAGGAATAATTGCAACCCGTGTGAAAGATCTGGACATTTCTACGATCCGGGCTACCTAGGCTTCACTCTACGGCGATGCTCCACCAGATCAAACAGATAAGGCCTTAGAAGTCAACGCCCGAAGCATAAAATACAAAATAAATAGAACGGTTTTTCCATTGTATAAAACGAATAATTGCTGCCAGTGTAAAAGCTATGGTCATTTCTACGTTCCGGGCAACCTAGACTTCACCCTAGGCCGTTGTTCCACCAGATCGAATAGTTAGGGCCTAAGAAGTGAACGCCAGAAGCATAAAATACAATATAAATACAACAGTTTTTCCATCGTATAAAACGAATAATTGCAACCAGTATGAAACCTATGGTCATTTCTACGTACCGGGCAACCTAGGCTTCACACTAGGGCGTTGCTCTACCAGATCGAATAGTTAGGGCCTTAGAAGTCAACGCCCGAAGCATAAAATACAATATAAATACAACAGTTTTTCCATCGTATAAAACGAATAATTGCTACCAGTGTGAAAGTTATTGTCATTTCTACCTTCAGGGCAACCTAAACTTCACCCTAGGGCGTTGTTCCACCAGATGGAATAGTTAGGGCCTAAGAAGTCAACGCCAGAAGCATAAAATACGATATAAATACAACAGCTTTTCCATCGTATAAAACGAATAATTGCTACCAGTGTAAAAGTTATGGTCATTTCTACGTTCCGGGCAACCTAGGCTCCACCCTAGGCCGTTGTTCCACCAGATCGAATAGTTAGGGCCTAAGAAGTGAACGCCAGAAGCATAAAATACAATATAAATACAACAGTTTTTCCATCATATAAAACGAATGATAGCAACGAGTGTGAAAGTTATGGTCATTTCTACGTTCCGAGCAACCTAGGTTTCACTCTACGGCAATGCTCCACCAGATCAAACAGTTAGGGCCTTAGAAGTCAACGCCCGAAGCATAAAATACAAAATAAATAGAACGGTTTTTCCATTGTATAAAACGAATAATTGCTACCAGTGTGAAAGTTATGGTCATTTCTACGTTCCGCGCAACCTGGGCTTTACTCTAGGGCGTTGTTCCACCAGATAGAATAGTTAGGGCCTAAGAAGTCAACGCCAGAAGCATAAAATACGATATAAATACAACAGCTTTTCCATCGTATAAAACAAATAATTGCAAGCAGTGTGAAAGTTATGGTCATTTCTACGTTCCGGGCAACCTAGGCTTCACTGTATGGCGTTCCTCCACCACATCGGATAGCTACGGCCTCAGAAGTCAACGCCTGAAGTATAAAATACAATAAAAATACATCAGTCTTTCCATCCTATAACAGGAATAATTGCAACCCGTGTGAAAGGGATGGTCATTTCTACGTTCCGGGCAACCTAGGCTTCACTGTATGGCGTTCTTCCACCACATCGGATAGCTACGGCCTCAGAAGTCAACGCCTGAAGTATAAAATACAATAAAAATACATCAGTCTTTCCATCCTATAACAGGAATAATTGCAACCCGTGTGAAAGATCTGGACATTTCTACGATCCGGGCTACCTAGGCTTCACTCTACGGCGATGCTCCACCAGATCAAACAGATAAGGCCATAGAAGTCAACGCCCGAAGCATAAAATACAAAATAAATAGAACGGTTTTTCCATTGTATAAAACGAAAAATTGCAAACAGTGTGAAAGATATGGACATTTCTACGATCCGGGCTACCTAGGCTTCACTCTATGGCATTCTTCCACCACATCGAATAGCAACGGCCTCAGACGTCAACGCCAGAAGCATAAAATACGATATAAATACAACAGCTTTTCCATCGTATAAAACAAATAATTGCAACCAGTGTGAAAGTTATGGTCATTTCTAAGTTCCGGGCAACCTAGGCTTCACTGTATGGCGTTCTTCCACCACATCGAATAGCTACGGCCTCAGAGGTCAGCGCCTGAAGTATAAAATACAATAAAAATCCAACAGTTTTTCCATCATATAAAACGAATGATAGCAACCAGTGTGAAAGTTATGGTCATTTCTACATTTCGAGCAACCTAGGCTTCACTCTAGGGCGTTGGTCCACCTGATCGAATAGTTAGGGCCTTAGAAGTCAACGCCCGAAGCATTAAATACAAAATAAATAGAACGGTTTTTCCATTGTATAAAACGAATAATTGCTACCAGTGTGAAAGTTATGGTCATTTCTACGTTCCGCGCAACCTGGGCTTTACTCTAGGGCGTTGTTCCACCAGATCGAGTAGTTAGGGCCTAAGAAGTCAACGCCAGAAGCATAAAATACGATATAAATACAACAGCTTTTCCATCGTATAAAACAAATAATTGCAAGCAGTGTGAAAGTTATGGTCATTTCTACGTTCCGGGCAACCTAGGCTTCACTGTATGGCGTCCTTCCACCACATCGGATTGCTACGGCCTCAGAAGTCAACGCCTGAAGTATAAAATACAATAAAAATACATCAGTCTTTCCATCCTATAACAGGAATAATTGCAACCCGTGCGAAAGGGATGGTCATTTCTACGTTCCAGGCAACCTAGGCTTCACTCTAGGGCGTTGCTCCACCAGATCAAACACTTAGGGCCTTAGAAGTCAACGCCCGAAGCATTAAATACAAAATAAATAGAACAGTTTTTCCATTGTACAAAACGAATAATTGCTACCAGTGTAAAAGTTATGGTCATTTCTACGTTCCGGGCAACCTAGACTTCACCCTAGGCCGTTGTTCCACCAGATCGAATAGTTAGGGCCTAAGAAGTGAACGCCAGAAGCATAAAATACAATATAAATACAACAGCTTTTCCATCGTATAAAACGAATAATTGCAACCAGTATGAAACTTATGGTCATTTCTACGTACCGGGCAACCTAGGCTTCACACTAGGGCGTTGCTCTACCAGATCGAATAGTTAGGGCCTTAGAAGTCAACGCCCGAAGCATAAAATACAAAATAAATAGAACAGTTTTTCCATCGTATAAAACGAATAATTGCTACCAGTGTGAAAGTTATGGTCATTTCTACTTTCCGGGCAACCTAGGCTTCACCCTAGGGCGTTGTTCCACCAGAAGGAATAGTTAGGGCCTAAGAAGTCAACGCCAGAAGCATAAAATACGTTATAAATACAACAGCTTTTCCATCGTATAAAACAAATAATTGCAACCAGTTTGAAAGTGATGGTCATTTCTACGTACCGGGCAACCTAGGCTTCACTGTAGGGCGTTGCTCCACCAGATCGAATAGTTAGGGCCTTAGAAGTCAACGCCCGAAGCATAAAATATAAAATAAATAGAACAGTTTTTCCATCGTATAAAACGAATAATTGCTACCAGTGTGAAAGTTATTGTCATTTCTACCTTCAGGGCAACCTAAACTTCACCCTAGGGCGTTGTTCCACCAGATGGAATAGTTAGGGCCTAAGAAGTCAACGCCAGAAGCATAAAATACGATATAAATACAACAGCTTTTCCATCGTATAAAACGAATGATAGCAACGAGTGTGAAAGTTATGGTCATTTCTACGTTCCGAGCAACCTAGGTTTCACTCTACGGCAATGCTCCACCAGATCAAACAGTTAGGGCCTTAGAAGTCAACGCCCGAAGCATAAAATACAAAATAAATAGAACGGTTTTTCCATTGTATAAAACGAATAATTGCTACCAGTGTGAAAGTTATGGTCATTTCTACGTTCCGCGCAACCTGGGCTTTACTCTAGGGCGTTGTTCCACCAGATGGAATAGTTAGGGCCTAAGAAGTCAACGCCAGAAGCATAAAATACGATATAAATACAACAGCTTTTCCATCGTATAAAACAAATAATTGCAAGCAGTGTGAAAGTTATGGTCATTTCTACGTTCCGGGCAACCTAGGCTTCACTGTATGGCGTTCGTCCACCACATCGGATAGCTACGGCCTCAGAAGTCAACGCCTGAAGTATAAAATACAATAAAAATACATCAGTCTTTCCATCCTATAACAGGAATAATTGCAACCCGTGTGAAAGGGATGGTCATTTCTACGTTCCGGGCAACCTGGGCTTCACTGTATGGCGTTCTTCCACCACATCGGATAGCTACGGCCTCAGAAGTCAACGCCTGAAGTATAAAATACAATAAAAATACATCAGTCTTTCCATCCTATAACAGGAATAATTGCAACCCGTGTGAAAGATCTGGACATTTCTACGATCCGGGCTACCTAGGCTTCACTCTACGGCGATGCTCCACCAGATCAAACAGATAAGGCCTTAGAAGTCAACGCCCGAAGCATAAAATACAAAATAAATAGAACGGTTTTTCCATTGTATAAAACGAAAAATTGCAAACAGTGTGAAAGATATGGACATTTCTACGATCCGGGCTACCTAGGCTTCACTCTATGGCATTCTTCCACCACATCGAATAGCAACGGCCTCAGACGTCAACGCCAGAAGCATAAAATACGATATAAATACAACAGCTTTTCCATCGTATAAAACAAATAATTGCAACCAGTGTGAAAGTTATGGTCATTTCTAAGTTCCGGGCAACCTAGGCTTCACTGTATGGCGTTCTTCCACCACATCGAATAGCTACGGCCTCAGAAGTCAGCGCCTGAAGTATAAAATACAATAAAAATACAACAGTTTTTCCATCATATAAAACGAATGATAGCAACCAGTGTGAAAGTTATGGTCATTTCTACATTTCGAGCAACCTAGGCTTCACTCTAGGGCGTTGGTCCACCTGATCGAATAGTTAGGGCCTTAGAAGTCAACGCCCGAAGCATTAAATACAAAATAAATAGAACGGTTTTTCCATTGTATAAAACGAATAATTGCTACCAGTGTGAAAGTTATGGTCATTTCTACGTTCCGCGCAACCTGGGCTTTACTCTAGGGCGTTGTTCCACCAGATCGAGTAGTTAGGGCCTAAGAAGTCAACGCCAGAAGCATAAAATACGATATAAATACAACAGCTTTTCCATCGTATAAAACAAATAATTGCAAGCAGTGTGAAAGTTATGGTCATTTCTACGTTCCGGGCAACCTAGGCTTCACTGTATGGCGTTCTTCGACCACATCGGATAGCTACGGCCTCAGAAGTCAACGCCTGAAGTATAAAATACAATAAAAATACATCAGTCTTTCCATCGTATAACAGGAATAATTGCAACCCGTGTGAAAGGGATGGTCATTTCTACGTTCCGGGCAACCTAGGCTTCACTGTATGGCGTTCTTCCACCACATCGGATAGCTACGGCCTCAGAAGTCAACGCCTGAAGTATAAAATACAATAAAAATACATCAGTCTTTCCATCCTATAACAGGAATAATTGCAACCCGTGTGAAAGATCTGGACATTTCTACGATCCGGGCTACCTAGGCTTCACTCTACGGCGATGCTCCACCAGATCAAACAGATAAGGCCTTAGAAGTCAACGCCCGAAGCATAAAATACAAAATAAATAGAACGGTTTTTCCATTGTATAAAACGAATAATTGCTGCCAGTGTAAAAGCTATGGTCATTTCTACGTTCCGGGCAACCTAGACTTCACCCTAGGCCGTTGTTCCACCAGATCGAATAGTTAGGGCCTAAGAAGTGAACGCCAGAAGCATAAAATACAATATAAATACAACAGTTTTTCCATCGTATAAAACGAATAATTGCAACCAGTATGAAACCTATGGTCATTTCTACGTACCGGGCAACCTAGGCTTCACACTAGGGCGTTGCTCTACCAGATCGAATAGTTAGGGCCTTAGAAGTCAACGCCCGAAGCATAAAATACAATATAAATACAACAGTTTTTCCATCGTATAAAACGGATAATTGCTACCAGTGTGAAAGTTATTGTCATTTCTACCTTCAGGGCAACCTAAACTTCACCCTAGGGCGTTGTTCCACCAGATGGAATAGTTAGGGCCTAAGAAGTCAACGCCAGAAGCATAAAATACGATATAAATACAACAGCTTTTCCATCGTATAAAACGAATAATTGCTACCAGTGTAAAAGTTATGGTCATTTCTACGTTCCGGGCAACCTAGGCTCCACCCTAGGCCGTTGTTCCACCAGATCGAATAGTTAGGGCCTAAGAAGTGAACGCCAGAAGCATAAAATACAATATAAATACAACAGTTTTTCCATCATATAAAACGAATGATAGCAACGAGTGTGAAAGTTATGGTCATTTCTACGTTCCGAGCAACCTAGGTTTCACTCTACGGCAATGCTCCACCAGATCAAACAGTTAGGGCCTTAGAAGTCAACGCCCGAAGCATAAAATACAAAATAAATAGAACGGTTTTTCCATTGTATAAAACGAATAATTGCTACCAGTGTGAAAGTTATGGTCATTTCTACGTTCCGCGCAACCTGGGCTTTACTCTAGGGCGTTGTTCCACCAGATGGAATAGTTAGGGCCTAAGAAGTCAACGCCAGAAGCATAAAATACGATATAAATACAACAGCTTTTCCATCGTATAAAACAAATAATTGCAAGCAGTGTGAAAGTTATGGTCATTTCTACGTTCCGGGCAACCTAGGCTTCACTGTATGGCGTTCCTCCACCACATCGGATAGCTACGGCCTCAGAAGTCAACGCCTGAAGTATAAAATACAATAAAAATACATCAGTCTTTCCATCCTATAACAGGAATAATTGCAACCCGTGTGAAAGATCTGGACATTTCTACGATCCGGGCTACCTAGGCTTCACTCTACGGCGATGCTCCACCAGATCAAACAGATAAGGCCATAGAAGTCAACGCCCGAAGCATAAAATACAAAATAAATAGAACGGTTTTTCCATTGTATAAAACGAAAAATTGCAAACAGTGTGAAAGATATGGACATTTCTACGATCCGGGCTACCTAGGCTTCACTCTATGGCATTCTTCCACCACATCGAATAGCAACGGCCTCAGACGTCAACGCCAGAAGCATAAAATACGATATAAATACAACAGCTTTTCCATCGTATAAAACAAATAATTGCAACCAGTGTGAAAGTTATGGTCATTTCTAAGTTCCGGGCAACCTAGGCTTCACTGTATGGCGTTCTTCCACCACATCGAATAGCTACGGCCTCAGAAGTCAGCGCCTGAAGTATAAAATACAATAAAAATACAACAGTTTTTCCATCATATAAAACGAATGATAGCAACCAGTGTGAAAGTTATGGTCATTTCTACATTTCGAGCAACCTAGGCTTCACTCTAGGGCGTTGGTCCACCTGATCGAATAGTTAGGGCCTTAGAAGTCAACGCCCGAAGCATTAAATACAAAATAAATAGAACGGTTTTTCCATTGTATAAAACGAATAATTGCTACCAGTGTGAAAGTTATGGTCATTTCTACGTTCCGCGCAACCTGGGCTTTACTCTAGGGCGTTGTTCCACCAGATCGAGTAGTTAGGGCCTAAGAAGTCAACGCCAGAAGCATAAAATACGATATAAATACAACAGCTTTTCCATCGTATAAAACAAATAATTGCAAGCAGTGTGAAAGTTATGGTCATTTCTACGTTCCGGGCAACCTAGGCTTCACTGTATGGCGTCCTTCCACCACATCGGATTGCTACGGCCTCAGAAGTCAACGCCTGAAGTATAAAATACAATAAAAATACATCAGTCTTTCCATCCTATAACAGGAATAATTGCAACCCGTGCGAAAGGGATGGTCATTTCTACGTTCCAGGCAACCTAGGCTTCACTCTAGGGCGTTGCTCCACCAGATCAAACACTTAGGGCCTTAGAAGTCAACGCCCGAAGCATTAAATACAAAATAAATAGAACAGTTTTTCCATTGTACAAAACGAATAATTGCTACCAGTGTAAAAGTTATGGTCATTTCTACGTTCCGGGCAACCTAGACTTCACCCTAGGCCGTTGTTCCACCAGATCGAATAGTTAGGGCCTAAGAAGTGAACGCCAGAAGCATAAAATACAATATAAATACAACAGGTTTTCCATCGTATAAAACGAATAATTGCAACCAGTATGAAACTTATGGTCATTTCTACGTACCGGGCAACCTAGGCTTCACACTAGGGCGTTGCTCCACCAGATCGAATAGTTAGGGCCTTAGAAGTCAACGCCCGAAGCATAAAATACAAAATAAATAGAACAGTTTTTCCATCGTATAAAACGAATAATTGCTACCAGTGTGAAAGTTATGGTCATTTCTACGTTCCGGGCAACCTAGGCTCCACCATAGGCCGTTGTTCCACCAGATCGAATAGTTAGGGCCTAAGAAGTGAACGCCAGAAGCATAAAATACAATATAAATACAACAGTTTTTCCATCATATAAAACGAATGATAGCAACGAGTGTGAAAGTTATGGTCATTTCTACGTTCCGAGCAACCTAGGTTTCACTCTACGGCAATGCTCCACCAGATCAAACAGTTAGGGCCTTACAAGTCAACGCCCGAAGCATAAAATACAAAATAAATAGAACGGTTTTTCCATTGTATAAAACGAATAATTGCTACCAGTGTGAAAGTTATGGTCATTTCTACGTTCCGCGCAACCTGGGCTTTACTCTAGGGCGTTGTTCCACCAGATGGAATAGTTAGGGCCTAAGAAGTCAACGCCAGAAGCATAAAATACGATATAAATACAACAGCTTTTCCATCGTATAAAACAAATAATTGCAAGCAGTGTGAAAGTTATGGTCATTTCTACGTTCCGGGCAACCTAGGCTTCACTGTATGGCGTTCTTCCACCACATCGGATAGCTACGGCCTCAGAAGTCAACGACTGAAGTATAAAATACAATAAAAATACATCAGTCTTTCCATCCTATAACAGGAATAATTGCAACCCGTGTGAAAGGGATGGTCATTTCTACGTTCCGGGCAACCTAGGCTTCACTGTATGGCGTTCTTCCACCACATCGGATAGCTACGGCCTCAGAAGTCAACGCCTGAAGTATAAAATACAATAAAAATACATCAGTCTTTCCATCCTATAACAGGAATAATTGCAACCCGTGTGAAAGATCTGGACATTTCTACGATCCGGGCTACCTAGGCTTCACTCTACGGCGATGCTCCACCAGATCAAACAGATAAGGCCTTAGAAGTCAACGCCCGAAGCATAAAATACAAAATAAATAGAACGGTTTTTCCATTGTATAAAACGAATAATTGCTGCCAGTGTAAAAGCTATGGTCATTTCTACGTTCCGGGCAACCTAGACTTCACCCTAGGCCGTTGTTCCACCAGATCGAATAGTTAGGGCCTAAGAAGTGAACGCCAGAAGCATAAAATACAATATAAATACAACAGTTTTTCCATCGTATAAAACGAATAATTGCAACCAGTATGAAACCTATGGTCATTTCTACGTACCGGGCAACCTAGGCTTCACACTAGGGCGTTGCTCTACCAGATCGAATAGTTAGGGCCTTAGAAGTCAACGCCCGAAGCATAAAATACAATATAAATACAACAGTTTTTCCATCGTATAAAACGAATAACTGCTACCAGTATGAAACTTATGGTCATTTCTACGTTCCGGGCAACCTAGGCTTCACACTAGGGCGTTGCTCTACCAGATCGAATAGTTAGGGCCTTAGAAGTCAACGCCCGAAGCATAAAATACAATATAAATACAACAGTTTTTCCATCGTATAAAACGAATAATTGCTACCAGTGTGAAAGTTATGGTCATTTCTACTTTCCGGGCAACCTAGGCTTCACCCTAGGCCGTTGTTCCACCAGATCGAATAGTTAGGGCCTAAGAAGTGAACGCCAGAAGCATGAAATACAATATAAATACAACAGTTTTTCCATCATATAAAACGAATGATAGCAACCAGTGTGAAAGTTATGGTCATTTCTACGTTCCGGGCAATCTAGGCTGCACTCTAGGGCGTTGCTCCACCAGATCGAATAGTTAGGGCCTTAGAAGTCAACGCCCGAAGCATAAAATACAAAACAAATAAAACAGTTTTTCCATCGTACAAAACGAAAAATTGCAAACAGTGTGAAAGATATGGACATTTCTACGATCCGGGCTACCTAGGCTTCACGCTATGGCGTTCTTCCACCACATCGAATAGCAACGGCCTCAGAGGTCAACGCCAGAAGCTTAAATACAATATAAATATCACAGTTTTTCCATCGTATAAAACGAATAATAGCAACCAGTGTGAAAGTTATTGTCATTTCTACGTTCCGGGCAACCTAGGCTTCACTCTACGGCGATGCCCCACCAGATCAAACAGATAGGGCATTAGAAGTCAACGCCCGAAGCATAAAATACAAAATAAATAGAACGGTTTTTCCATTGTATAAAACGAATAATTGCTGCCAGTGTAAAAGTTATGGTCATTTCTACGTTCCGGGCAACCTAGGCTTCACCCTAGGGCGTTGTACCACCAGATCGAATAGTTAGGGCCTAACAAGTGAACGCCAGTAGCATAAAATACAATATAAATACAACAGTTTTTCCATCGTATAAAACGAATAATTGCAACCAGTAGAAACTTATGGTCATTTCTACGTACCGGGCAACCTAGGCTTCACTCTAGGGCGTTGCTCTACCAGATCGAATAGTTAGGGCCTTAGAAGTCAACGCCCGAAGCATAAAATACAAAATAAATAGAACAGTTTTTCCATCGCATAAAACGAATAATTGCTACCAGTGTGAAAGTTATGGTCATTTCTACTTTCCGGGCACCCTAGGCTTCACCCTAGGGCGTTGTTCCACCAGATGGAATAGTTAGGGCCTAAGAAGTCAACGCCAGAAGCATAAAATACGATATAAATACAACAGCTTTTCCATCGTATAAAACAAATAATTGCAACCAGTTTGAAAGTGATGGTCATTTCTACGTACCGGGCAACCTAGGCTTCACTCTAGGGCGTTGCTCCACCAGATCGAATAGTTAGGGCCTTAGAAGTCAACGCACGAAGCATAAAATATAAAATAAATAGAACAGTTTTTCCATCGTATAAAACGAATAATTGCTACCAGTGTGAAAGTTATGGTCATTTCTACTTTCCGGGCAACCTAGGCTTCACCCTAGGGCGTTGTTCCACCAGATGGAATAGTTAGGGCCTAAGAAGTCAACGCCAGAAGCATAAAATACGATATAAATACAACAGCTTTTCCATCGTATAAAACAAATAATTGCAACCAGTTTGAAAGTGATGGTCATTTCTACGTACCGGGCAACCTAGGCTTCACTGTATGGCGTTCTTCCACCACATCGGATGGCTACGGCCTCAGAAGTCAACGCCTGAAGTATAAAATACAATAAAAATACAACAGTCTTTCCATCCTATAACAGGAATAATTGCAACCCGTGTGAAAGGGATGGTCATTTCTACGTTCCAGGCAACCTAGGCTTCACTCTAGGGCGTTGCTCCACCAGATCAAACAGTTAGGGCCTTAGAAGTCAACGCCCGAAGCATTAAATACAAAATAAATAGAACAGTTTTTCCATTGTATAAAACGAATAATTGCTACCAGTGTAAAAGTTATGGTCATTTCTACGTTCCGGGCAACCTAGACTTCACCCTAGGCCGTTGTTCCACCAGATCGAATAGTTAGGGCCTAAGAAGTGAACGCCAGAAGCATAAAATACTATATAAATACAACAGTTTTTCCATCGTATAAAACGAATAATTGCAACCAGTATGAAACTTATGGTCATTTCTACGTACCGGGCAACCTAGCCTTCACACTAGGGCGTTGCTCTACCAGATCGAATAGTTAGGGCCTTAGTTGTCAACGCCCGAAGCATAAAATACAAAATAAATAGAACAGTTTTTCCATCGCATAAAAGGAAGAATTGCTACCAGTGTGAAAGTTATGGTCATTTCTACTTTCCTGGCAACCTAGGCTTCACCCTAGGGCGTTGTTCCACCAGATGGAATAGTTAGGGCCTAAGAAGTCAGCGCCAGTAGCATAAAATACGATATAAATACAACAGCTTTTCCATCGTATAAAACAAATAATTGCAACAGTTTGAAAGTGATGGTCATTTCTACGTACCGGGCAACCTAGGCTTCACTCTAGGGCGTTGCTCCACCAGATCGAATAGTTAGGGCCTTAGAAGTAAACGCCCGAAGCATAAAATATAAAATAAATACAACAGTTTTTCCATCGTATAAAACGAATAATTGCTACCAGTGTGAAAGTTATGGTCATTTCTACGTTCCGGGCAACCTAGGCTTCGCCCTAGGCCGTTGTTCCACCAGATCGAATAGTTAGGGCCTAAGAAGTGAACGCCAGAAGCATAAAATACAATATAAATACAACAGTTTTTCCATCATATAAAACGAATGATAGCAACCAGTGTGAAAGTTATGGTCATTTCTACGTTCCGGGCAACCTAGGCTGCACTCTAGGGCGTTGCTCCACTAGATCGAATAGTTAGGGCCTTAGAAGTCAACGCCCGAAGCATAAAATACAAAATAAATAAAACAGTTTTTCCATCGTATAAAACGAAAAATTGCAAACAGTGTGAAAGATCTGGACCTTTCTACGATTCGGGCTACCTAGGCTTCACTCTATGGCGTTCTTCCACCACATCGAATAGCAACGGCCTCAGAAGTCAACGCCAGAAGTTTAAATAAAATATAAATATAACAGTTTTTCCATCGTATAAAACGAACAATAGCAACCAGTGTGAAAGTTATGGTCATTTCTACGTTCCGCGCAACCTAGGCTTCACTCTACGGCGATGCTCCACCAGATCAAACAGTTAGGGCCTTAGAAGTCAACGCCCGAAGCATAAAATACAAAATAAATAGAACGGTTTTTCCATTGTATAAAACGAATAATTGCTGCCAGAGTAAAAGCTATGGTCATTTCTACGTTCCGGGCAACCTAGGCTTCACCCTAGGGCGTTGTTCCACCAGATGGAATAGTTTGGGCCTAAGAAGTCAACGCCAGAAGCATAAAATACGATATAAATACAACAGCTTTTCCATCGTATAAAACAAATAATTGCAACCAGTATGAAACCTATGGTCATTTCTACGTACCGGGCAACCTAGGCTTCACACTAGGGCGTTGCTCTACCAGATCGAATAGTTAGGGCCTTAGAAGTCAACGCCCGAAGCATAAAATACAATATAAATACAACAGTTTTTCCATCGTATAAAACGAATAACTGCTACCAGTATGAAACTTATGGTCATTTCTACGTTCCGGGCAACCTAGGCTTCACACTAGGGCGTTGCTCTACCAGATCGAATAGTTAGGGCCTAAGAAGTGAACGCCAGAAGCATAAAATACTATATAAATACAACAGTTTTTCCATCGTATAAAACGAATAATTGCAACCAGTATGAAACTTATGGTCATTTCTACGTACCGGGCAACCTAGCCTTCACACTAGGGCGTTGCTCTACCAGATCGAATAGTTAGGGCCTTAGTTGTCAACGCCCGAAGCATAAAATACAAAATAAATAGAACAGTTTTTCCATCGTATAAAAGGAAGAATTGCTACCAGTGTGAAAGTTATGGTCATTTCTACTTTCCTGGCAACCTAGGCTTCACCCTAGGGCGTTGTTCCACCAGATGGAATAGTTAGGGCCTAAGAAGTCAGCGCCAGTAGCATAAAATACGATATAAATACAACAGCTTTTCCATCGTATAAAACAAATAATTGCAACCAGTTTGAAAGTGATGGTCATTTCTACGTACCGGGCAACCTAGGCTTCACTCTAGGGCGTTGCTCCACCAGATCGAATAGTTAGGGCCTTAGAAGTAAACGCCCGAAGCATAAAATATAAAATAAATACAACAGTTTTTCCATCGTATAAAACGAATAATTGCTACCAGTGTGAAAGTTATGGTCATTTCTACGTTCCGGGCAACCTAGGCTTCGCCCTAGGCCGTTGTTCCACCAGATCGAATAGTTAGGGCCTAAGAAGTGAACGCCAGAAGCATAAAATACAATATAAATACAACAGTTTTTCCATCATATAAAACGAATGATAGCAACCAGTGTGAAAGTTATGGTCATTTCTACGTTCCGGGCAACCTAGGCTGCACTCTAGGGCGTTGCTCCACTAGATCGAATAGTTAGGGCCTTAGAAGTCAACGCCCGAAGCATAAAATACAAAATAAATAAAACAGTTTTTCCATCGTATAAAACGAAAAATTGCAAACAGTGTGAAAGATCTGGACCTTTCTACGATTCGGGCTACCTAGGCTTCACTCTATGGCGTTCTTCCACCACATCGAATAGCAACGGCCTCAGAAGTCAACGCCAGAAGTTTAAATAAAATATAAATATAACAGTTTTTCCATCGTATAAAACGAACAATAGCAACCAGTGTGAAAGTTATGGTCATTTCTACGTTCCGCGCAACCTAGGCTTCACTCTACGGCGATGCTCCACCAGATCAAACAGTTAGGGCCTTAGAAGTCAACGCCCGAAGCATAAAATACAAAATAAATAGAACGGTTTTTCCATTGTATAAAACGAATAATTGCTGCCAGAGTAAAAGCTATGGTCATTTCTACGTTCCGGGCAACCTAGGCTTCACCCTAGGGCGTTGTTCCACCAGATGGAATAGTTTGGGCCTAAGAAGTCAACGCCAGAAGCATAAAATACGATATAAATACAACAGCTTTTCCATCGTATAAAACAAATAATTGCAACCAGTATGAAACCTATGGTCATTTCTACGTACCGGGCAACCTAGGCTTCACACTAGGGCGTTGCTCTACCAGATCGAATAGTTAGGGCCTTAGAAGTCAACGCCCGAAGCATAAAATACAATATAAATACAACAGTTTTTCCATCGTATAAAACGAATAACTGCTACCAGTATGAAACTTATGGTCATTTCTACGTTCCGGGCAACCTAGGCTTCACACTAGGGCGTTGCTCTACCAGATCGAATAGTTAGGGCCTTAGAAGTCAACGCCCGAAGCATAAAATACAATATAAATACAACAGTTTTTCCATCGTATAAAACGAATAATTGCTGCCAGTGTGAAAGTTATGGTCATTTCTACTTTCCGGGCAACCTAGGCTTCACCCTAGGCCGTTGTTCCACCAGATCGAATAGTTAGGGCCTAAGAAGTGAACGCCAGAAGCATAAAATACAATATAAATACAACAGTTTTTCCATCATATAAAACGAATGATAGCAACCAGTGTGAAAGTTATGGTCATTTCTACGTTCCGGGCAATCTAGGCTGCACTCTAGGGCGTTGCTCCAC
The DNA here is from genome assembly GCF_051401765.1 of Calliopsis andreniformis. Lineage (NCBI taxonomy): Eukaryota > Metazoa > Arthropoda > Insecta > Hymenoptera > Andrenidae > Calliopsis > Calliopsis andreniformis. The sequence goes on from NW_027480423.1 coordinate 13,238,398, forward strand.
CAGATCGAATAGTTAGGGCCTTAGAAGTCAACGCCCGAAGCATAAAATACAAAACAAATAAAACAGTTTTTCCATCGTACAAAACGAAAAATTGCAAACAGTGTGAAAGATATGGACATTTCTACGATCCGGGCTACCTAGGCTTCACGCTATGGCGTTCTTCCACCACATCGAATAGCAACGGCCTCAGAGGTCAACGCCAGAAGCTTAAATACAATATAAATATCACAGTTTTTCCATCGTATAAAACGAATAATAGCAACCAGTGTGAAAGTTATTGTCATTTCTACGTTCCGGGCAACCTAGGCTTCACTCTACGGCGATGCCCCACCAGATCAAACAGATAGGGCATTAGAAGTCAACGCCCGAAGCATAAAATACAAAATAAATAGAACGGTTTTTCCATTGTATAAAACGAATAATTGCTGCCAGTGTAAAAGTTATGGTCATTTCTACGTTCCGGGCAACCTAGGCTTCACCCTAGGGCGTTGTACCACCAGATCGAATAGTTAGGGCCTAACAAGTGAACGCCAGTAGCATAAAATACAATATAAATACAACAGTTTTTCCATCGTATAAAACGAATAATTGCAACCAGTAGAAACTTATGGTCATTTCTACGTACCGGGCAACCTAGGCTTCACTCTAGGGCGTTGCTCTACCAGATCGAATAGTTAGGGCCTTAGAAGTCAACGCCCGAAGCATAAAATACAAAATAAATAGAACAGTTTTTCCATCGCATAAAACGAATAATTGCTACCAGTGTGAAAGTTATGGTCATTTCTACTTTCCGGGCACCCTAGGCTTCACCCTAGGGCGTTGTTCCACCAGATGGAATAGTTAGGGCCTAAGAAGTCAACGCCAGAAGCATAAAATACGATATAAATACAACAGCTTTTCCATCGTATAAAACAAATAATTGCAACCAGTTTGAAAGTGATGGTCATTTCTACGTTCCGCGCAACCTAGGCTTCACTCTACGGCGATGCTCCACCAGATCAAACAGTTAGGGCCTTAGAAGTCAACGCCCGAAGCATAAAATACAAAATAAATAGAACGGTTTTTCCATTGTATAAAACGAATAATTGCTGCCAGAGTAAAAGCTATGGTCATTTCTACGTTCCGGGCAACCTAGGCTTCACCCTAGGGCGTTGTTCCACCAGATGGAATAGTTTGGGCCTAAGAAGTCAACGCCAGAAGCATAAAATACGATATAAATACAACAGCTTTTCCATCGTATAAAACAAATAATTGCAACCAGTGTGAAAGTTATGGTCATTTCTACGTTCCGGGCAACATAGGATTCACTGTATGGCGTTCTTCCACCACATCGGATAGCTACAGCCTCAGAAGTCAACGCCTGAAGTATAAAATACAATAAAAATACAACTGTCTTTCCATCCTATAACAGGAGTAATTGCAACCCGTGTGAAGTTGATGGTCATTTCTACGTTCCAGGCAACCTACGCTTCACTCTAGGGCGTTGCTCCACCAGATCAAACAGTTAGGGCCATAGAAGTCAACGTCCGAAGCATAAAATACAAAATAAATAGAACAGTTTTTCCATCGTATAAAACGAATAATTGCTACCAGTGTGAAAGTTATGGTCATTTCTACCTTCCGGGCAACCTAGACTTCACCCTAGGGCGTTGTTCCACCAGATGGAATAGCTAGGACCTAAGAAGTCAACGTCAGAAGCATAAAATACGATATAAATACAACAGCTTTTCCATCGTATAAAACAAATAATTGCTACCTGTGTAAAAGTTATGGTCATTTCTACGTTCCGGGCAACCTAGGCTTCACCCTAGGCCGTTGTTCCAACAGATCGAATAGTTAGGGCCTAAGAAGTGAACGCCAGAAGCATAAAATACAATATAAATACAACAGTTTTTCCATCATATAAAACGAATGATAGCAACCAGTGTGAAAGTTATGGTCATTTCTACGTTCCGGGCAACCTAGGCTGCACTCTAGGGCGTTGTTCCACCAGATGGAATAGTTAGGGCCTAAGAAGTCAACGCCAGAAGCATAAAATACGATATAAATACAACAGCTTTTCCATCGTATAAAACAAATAATTGCAACCAGTGTGAAAGTTATGGTCATTTCTACGTTCCGGGCAACCTAGGCTTCACTGTATGGCGTTCTTCCACCACATCGGATGGCTACGGCCTCAGAAGTCATCGCCTGAAGTATAAAATACAATAAAAATACAACAGTCTTTCCATCCTATAACAGGAATAATTGCAACCCGTGTGAAAGGGATGGTCATTTCTACGTTCCAGGCAACCTAGGCTTCACTCTAGGGCGTTGCTCCACCAGATCAAACAGTTAGGGCCTTAGAAGTCAACGCCCGAAGCATTAAATACAAAATAAATAGAACAGTTTTTCCATTGTATAAAAGGAAGAATTGCTACCAGTGTGAAAGTTATGGTCATTTCTACTTTCCGGGCAACCTAGGCTTCACCCTAGGGCGTTGTTCCACCAGATGGAATAGTTAGGGCCTAAGAAGTCAGCGCCAGTAGCATAAAATACGATATAAATACAACAGCTTTTCCATCGTATAAAACAAATAATTGCAACCAGTTTCAAAGTGATGGTCATTTCTACGTACCGGGCAACCTAGGCTTCACTCTAGGGCGTTGCTCCACCAGATCGAATAGTTAGGGCCTTAGAAGTAAACGCCCGAAGCATAAAGTATAAAATAAATACAACAGTTTTTCCATCGTATAAAACGAATAATTGCTACCAGTGTGAAAGTTATGGTCATTTCTACGTTCCGGGCAACCTAGGCTTCACCCTAGGCCGTTGTTCCACCAGATCGAATAGTTAGGGCCTAAGAAGTGAACGGCAGAAGCATAAAATACAATATAAATACAACAGTTTTTCCATCATATAAAACGAATGATAGCAACCAGTGTGAAAATTATGGTCATTTCTACGTTCCGGGCAACCCAGGCTGCACTCTAGGGCGTTGCTCCACCAGATCGAATAGTTAGGGCCTTAGAAGTCAACGCCCGAAGCATAAAATACAAAATAAATAAAACAGTTTTTCCATCGTATAAAACGAAAAATTGCAAACAGTGTGAAAGATCTGGACGTTTCTACGATTCGGGCTACCTAGGCTTCACTCTATGGCGTTCTTCCACCACATCGAATAGCAACGGCCTCAGAAGTCAACGCCAGAAGCTTAAATACAATATAAATATAACAGTTTTTCCATCGTATAAAACGAACAATAGCAACCAGTGTGAAAGTTATGGTCATTTCTACGTTCCGGGCAACCTAGGCTTCACTCTACGGCGATGCTCCACCAGATCAAACAGTTAGGGCCTTAGAAGTCAACGCCCGATGCATAAAATACAAAATAAATAGAACGGTTTTTCCATCATATAAAACGAATGATAGCAACCAGTGTGAAAGTTATGGTCATTTCTATGTTCCGGGCAACCTAGGCTGCACTCTAGGGCGTTGCTCCACTAGATCCAATAGTTAGGGCCTTAGAAGTCAACGCCCGAAGCATAAAATACAAAATAAATAAAACAGTTTTTCCATCGTATAAAACGAAAAATTGCAAACAGTGTGAAAGATCTGGACATTTCTACGATACGGGCTACCTAGGCTTCACTCTATGGCGTTCTTCCACCACATCGAATAGCAACGGCCTCAGAAGTCAACGCCAGAAGTTTAAACACAATATAAATATAACAGTTTTTCCATCGTATAAAACGAACAATAGCAACCAGTGTGAAAGTTATGGTCATTTCTACGTTCCGCGCAACCTAGGCTTCACTCTACGGCGATGCTCCACCAGATCAAACAGTTAGGGCCTTAGAAGTCAACGCCCGAAGCATAAAATACAAAATAAATAGAACGGTTTTTCCATTGTATAAAACGAATAATTGCTGCCAGTGTAAAAGCTATGGTCATTTCTACGTTCCGGGCAACCTAGGCTTCACCCTAGGGCGTTGTTCCACCAGATGGAATAGTTAGGGCCTAAGAAGTCAACGCTAGTAGCATAAAATGCGATATAAATACAACAGCTTTTCCATCGTATAAAACAAATAATTGCAACCAGTTTGAAAGTGATGGTCATTTCTACGTTCCGGGCAACCTAGGCTTCACCCTAGGGCGTTGTACCACCAGGTCGAATAGTTAGGGCCTATGAAGTGAACGCCAGAAGCATAAAATACAAAATAAATAAAACAGTTTTTCCATCGTATAAAACGAAAAATTGCAAACAGTGTGAAAGATCTGGACATTTCTACGATTCGGGCTACCTAGGCTTCACTCTATGGCGTTCTTCCACCACATCGAATAGCAACGGCCTCAGAAGTCAACGCCAGAAGTTTAAACACAATATAAATATAACAGTTTTTCCATCGTATAAAACGAACAATAGCAACCAGTGTGAAAGTTATGGTCATTTCTACGTTCCGCGCAACCTAGGCTTCACTCTACGGCGATGCTCCACCAGATCAAACAGTTAGGGCCTTAGAAGTCAACGCCCGAAGCATAAAATACAAAATAAATAGAACGGTTTTTCCATTGTATAAAACGAATAATTGCTGCCAGTGTAAAAGCTATGGTCATTTCTACGTTCCGGGCAACCTAGGCTTCACCCTAGGGCGTTGTTCCACCAGATGGAATAGTTAGGGCCTAAGAAGTCAACGCTAGTAGCATAAAATGCGATATAAATACAACAGCTTTTCCATCGTATAAAACAAATAATTGCAACCAGTTTGAAAGTGATGGTCATTTCTACGTACCGGACAACCTAGGCTTCACTCTAGGGCGTTGCTCCACCAGATCGATTAGTTAGGGCCTTAGAAGTCAACGCCCGAAGCATAAAATATAAAATAAATAGAACAGTTTTTCCATCGTATAAAACGAATAATTGCTACCAGTGTGAAAGTTATGGTCATTTCTACGTTCCGGGCAACCTAGGCTTCACCCTAGGGCGTTGTACCACCAGATCGAATAGTTAGGGCCTATGAAGTGAACGCCAGAAGCATAAAATACAATATAAATACAACAGTTTTTCCATCATATAAAACGAATGATAGCAACCAGTGTGAAAGTTATGGTCATTTCTACGTTCCGGGCAACCTAGGGTTCACTCTACGGCGATGCTCCACCAGATCAAACAGTTAGGGCCTTAGAAGTCAGCGCCCGAAGCATAAAATACAAAATAAATAGACCAGTTTTTCCATCGTATAAAACGAATAATTGCTACCAGTGTGAAAGTTATGGTCATTTCTACCTTCCGGGCAACCTAGACTTCACCCTAGGGCGTTGTTCCACCAGATGGAATAGTTAGGACCTAAGAAGTCAACGTCAGAAGCATAAAATACGATATAAATACAACAGCTTTTCCATCGTATAAAACAAATAATTGCAACCAGTGTGAAAGTTATGGTCATTTCTACGTTCCGGGCAACCTAGGCTTCACTGTATGGCGTTCTTCCACCACATCGGATGGCTACGGCCTCAGAAGTCAACGCCTGAAGTATAAAATACAATAAAAATACAACAGTCTTTCCATCCTATAACAGGAATAATTGCAACCCGTGTGAAAGGGATGGTCATTTCTACGTTCCAGGCAACCTAGGCTTCACTCTAGGGCGTTGCTCCACCACATCAAACAGTTAGGGCCTTAGAAGTCAACGCCCGAAGCATTAAATACAAAATAAATAGAACAGTTTTTCCATTGTATAAAACGAATAATTGCTACCAGTGTAAAAGTTATGGTCATTTCTACGTTCCGGGCAACCTAGACTTCACCCTAGGCCGTTGTTCCACCAGATCGAATAGTTAGGGCCTAAGAAGTGAACGCCAGAAGCATAAAATACAATATAAATACAACAGTTTTTCCATCGCATAAAACGAATAATTGCAACCAGTATGAAACTTATGGTCATTTCTACGTACCGGGCAACCTAGCCTTCACACTAGGGCGTTGCTCTACCAGATCGAATAGTTAGGGCCTTAGTTGTCAACGCCCGAAGCATAAAATACAAAATAAATAGAACAGTTTTTCCATCGTATAAAAGGAAGAATTGCTACCAGTGTGAAAGTTATGGTCATTTCTACTTTCCGGGCAACCTAGGCTTCACCCTAGGGCGTTGTTCCACCAGATGGAATAGTTAGGGCCTAAGAAGTCAGCGCCAGTAGCATAAAATACGATATAAATACAACAGCTTTTCCATCGTATAAAACAAATAATTGCAACCAGTTTGAAAGTGATGGTCATTTCTACGTACCGGGCAACCTAGGCTTCACTCTAGGGCGTTGCTCCACCAGATCGAATAGTTAGGGCCTTAGAAGTAAACGCCCGAAGCATAAAGTATAAAATAAATACAACAGTTTTTCCATCGTATAAAACGAATAATTGCTACCAGTGTGAAAGTTATGGTCATTTCTACGTTCCGGGCAACCTAGGCTTCACCCTAGGCCGTTGTTCCACCAGATCGAATAGTTAGGGCCTAAGAAGTGAACGGCAGAAGCATAAAATACAATATAAATACAACAGTTTTTCCATCATATAAAACGAATGATAGCAACCAGTGTGAAAATTATGGTCATTTCTACGTTCCGGGCAACCTAGGCTGCACTCTAGGGCGTTGCTCCACCAGATCGAATAGTTAGGGCCTTAGAAGTCAACGCCCGAAGCATAAAATACAAAATAAATAAAACAGTTTTTCCATCGTATAAAACGAAAAATTGCAAACAGTGTGAAAGATCTGGACGTTTCTACGATTCGGGCTACCTAGGCTTCACTCTATGGCGTTCTTCCACCACATCGAATAGCAACGGCCTCAGAAGTCAACGCCAGAAGCTTAAATACAATATAAATATAACAGTTTTTCCATCGTATAAAACGAACAATAGCAACCAGTGTGAAAGTTATGGTCATTTCTGCGTTCCGGGCAACCTAGGCTTCACTCTACGGCGATGCTCCACCAGATCAAACAGTTAGGGCCTTAGAAGTCAACGCCCGATGCATAAAATACAAAATAAATAGAACGGTTTTTCCATCATATAAAACGAATGATAGCAACCAGTGTGAAAGTTATGGTCATTTCTATGTTCCGGGAAACCTAGGCTGCACTCTAGGGCGTTGCTCCACTAGATCGAATAGTTAGGGCCTTAGAAGTCAACGCCCGAAGCATAAAATACAAAATAAATAAAACAGTTTTTCCATCGTAAAAAACGAAAAATTGCAAACAGTGTGAAAGATCTGGACATTTCTACGATTCGGGCTACCTAGGCTTCACTCTATGGCGTTCTTCCACCACATCGAATAGCAACGGCCTCAGAAGTCAACGCCAGAAGTTTAAATACAATATAAATATAACAGTTTTTCCATCGTATAAAACGAACAATAGCAACCAGTGTGAAAGTTATGGTCATTTCTACGTTCCGCGCAACCTAGGCTTCACTCTACGGCGATGCTCCACCAGATCAAACAGTTAGGGCCTTAGAAGTCAACGCCCGAAGCATAAAATACAAAATAAATAGAACGGTTTTTCCATTGTATAAAACGAATAATTGCTGCCAGTGTAAAAGCTATGGTCATTTCTACGTTCCGGGCAACCTAGGCTTCACCCTAGGGCGTTGTTCCACCAGATGGAATAGTTAGGGCCTAAGAAGTCAACGCTAGTAGCATAAAATGCGATATAAATACAACAGCTTTTCCATCGTATAAAACAAATAATTGCAACCAGTATGAAAGTGATGGTCATTTCTACGTACCGGACAACCTAGGCTTCACTCTAGGGCGTTGCTCCACCAGATCGATTAGTTAGGGCCTTAGAAGTCAACGCCCGAAGCATAAAATATAAAATAAATAGAACAGTTTTTCCATCGTATAAAACGAATAATTGCTACCAGTGTGAAAGTTATGGTCATTTCTACGTTCCGGGCAACCTAGGCTTCACCCTAGGGCGTTGTACCACCAGATCGAATAGTTAGGGCCTATGAAGTGAACGCCAGAAGCATAAAATACAATATAAATACAACAGTTTTTCCATCATATAAAACGAATGATAGCAACCAGTGTGAAAGTTATGGTCATTTCTACGTTCCGGGCAACCTAGGCTTCACTCTACGGCGATGCTCCACCAGATCAAACAGTTAGGGCCTTAGAAGTCAGCGCCCGAAGCATAAAATACAAAATAAATAGAAGAGTTTTTCCATCGTATAAAACGAATAATTGCTACCAGTGTGAAAGTTATGGTCATTTCTACCTTCCGGGCAACCTAGACTTCACCCTAGGGCGTTGTTCCACCAGATGGAATAGTTAGGACCTAAGATGTCAACGTCAGAAGCATAAAATACGATATAAATACAACAGCTTTTCCATCGTATAAAACAAATAATTGCTACCAGTGTAAAAGTTATGGTCATTTCTACGTTCCGGGCAACCTAGGCTTCACCCTAGGGCGTTGTTCCACCCGATGGAATAGTTAGGGCCTAAGAAGTCAACGCCAGAAGCATAAAATACGATATAAATACAACAGCTTTTCCATCGTATAAAACAAATAATTGCAACCAGTTTGAAAGTGATGGTCATTTCTACGTACCGGGCAACCTAGGCTTCACTCTAGGGCGTTGCACCACCAGATCGAATAGTTAGGGCCTTAGAAGTCAACGCCCGAAGCATAAAATATAAAATAAATAGAACAGTTTTTCCATCGTATAAAACGAATAATTGCTACCAGTGTGAAAGTTATGGTCATTTCTACCTTCCGGGCAACCTAGACTTCACCCTAGGGCGTTGTTCCACCAGATGGAATAGTTAGGGCCTAAGAAGTCAACGCCAGAAGCATAAAATACGATATAAATACAACAGCTTTTCCATCGTATAAAACGAATAATTGCTACCAGTGTAAAAGTTATGGTCATTTCTACGTTCCGGGCAACCTAGGCTTCTCCCTATGCCGTTGTTCCACCAGATCGAATAGTTAGGGCCTAAGAAGTGAACGCCAGAAGCATAAAATACAATATAAATACAACAGTTTTTCCATCATATAAAACGAATGATAGCAACCAGTCAGAAAGTTACGGTCATTTCTACGTTCCGGGCAACCTAGGCTTCACTCTACGGCGATGCTCCACCAGATCAAACAGTTAGGGCCTTAGAAGTCAACGCCCGAAGCATAAAATGCAAAATAAATAGAACGGTTTTTCCATTGTATAAAACGAATAATTGCTGCCAGTGTAAAAGTTATGGTCATTTCTACGTTCCGGGCAACCTAGGCTTCACCGTAGGGCGTTGTACCACCAGATCGAATAGTTAGCGCCTAAGAAGTAAACGCCAGAAGCATAAAATACAATATAAATACAACAGTTTTTCCATCGTATAAAACGAATAATTGCAACCAGTATTAAACTTATGGTCATTTCTACGTACCGGGCAACCTAGGCTTCACTCTAGGGCGTAGCTCTACCAGATCGAATAGTTATGGCCTTTGAAGTCATCGCCCGAAGCATAAAATACAAAATAAATAGAACAGTTTTTCCATCGTATAAAACGAATAATTGCTACCAGTGTGAAAGTTATGGTCATTTCTACTTTCCGGGCAACCTATGCTTCACCCTAGGGCGTTGTTCCACCAGATCGAATAGTTAGGGCCTAAGAAGTGAACGCCAGAAGCATAAAATACGACATAGGTACAACAGCTTTTACATCGCATAAAACAAATAATTGCAACCACTTTGATAGTGATGGTCATTTCTACGTACCGGGCAACCTAGGCTTCACTCTAGGGCGTTGTTCCACCAGATGGAATAGTTAGGGCCTAAGAAGTGAACGCCAGAAGCATAAAATACAATATAAATGCAACAGTTTTTCCATCATATAAAACGAATGATAGCAACCAATGTGAAAGTTATCGTCATTTCTACATTCCGGGCAACCTAGGCTGCACTCTAGGGCGTTGCTCCACTAGATCGAATAGTTAGGGCCTCAGAAGTCAACGCCCGAAGCATAAGATACAAAATAAATAGAACAGTTTTTCCATTGTATAAAACGAATAATTGCTACCAGTGTAAAAGTTATGGTCATTTCTACGTTCCGGGCAACCTAGGCTTCACCCTAGGCCGTTGTTCCACCAGATCGAATAGTTAGGGCCTAAGAAGTGAACTCCAGAAGCATGAAATACAATATAAATACAACAGTTTTTCCATCATATAAAACGAATGAAAGCAACCAGTGTGAAAGTTATGGTCATTTCTACGTTCCGGGCAACCTAGGCTGCACTCTAGGGCGTTGCTCCACTAGATCGAATAGTTAGGGCCTTAGAAGTCAACGCCGGAAGCATAAAATACAAAATAAATAAAACAGTTTTTCCATCGTATAAAACGAAAAATTGCAAACAGTGTGAAAGATCTGGACATTTCTACGATCCGGGCTACCTAGGCTTCACTCTACGGCGACGCTCCACCAGATCAAACAGATAAGGCCTTAGAAGTCAACGCCCGAAGCATAAAATATAAAATAAATAGAACAGTTTTTCCATCGTATAAAACGAATAATTGCTACCAGTGTGAAAGTTATGGTCATTTCTACCTTCCGGGCAACCTAGACTTCACCCTGGGGCGTTGTTCCACCAGATGGAATAGCTAGGGCCTAAGAAGTCAACGCCAGAAGCATAAAATACGATATAAATACAACAGCTTTTCCATCGTATAAAACGAATAATTGCTACCAGTGTAAAAGTTATGGTCATTTCTACGTTCCGGGCAACCTAGGCTTCACCCTAGGCCGTTGTTCCACCAGATCGAATAGTTAGGGCCTAAGAAGTGAACGCCAGAAGAATAAAATACAATATAAATACAACAGTTTTTCCATCATACAAAACGAATGATAGCAACCAGTGTGAAAGTTATGGTCATTTCTACGTTCCGGGCAACCTAGGCTGCACTCTAGGGCGTTGCTCCACCAGATCGAATAGTTAGGGCCTTAGAAGTCAACGCCCGAAGCATAAAATACAAAATAAATAGAACAGTTTTTCCATCGTATAAAACGTATAATTGCTACCAGAGTGAAAGTTATGGTCATTTCTACGTTCCGGGCAACCTAGGCTTCACTCTAGGGCGTTGCTCCACCAGATCGAATCGTTAGGGCCTTAGAAGTCAACGCCAGAAGCATAAAATACAATATAAATACAACAGTTTTTCCACCATATAAAACAAATAATTGCAACCAGTATGAAAGTTATGGTCATTTCTACGTTCCGGGCAACCTAGGCTTCAACCTAGGCCGTTGCTCCTCCAGATCGAATAGTTAGGGCCTAAGACGTGAACGACAGAAGCATAAAATACAATATAAATACAACAGTTTTTCCATCATATAAAACGAATGATAGCAACCAGTGTGAAAGTTATGGTCATTTCTACGTTCCGCGCAGCCTTGGCTTTACCCTAGGGCGTTGTTCGACCAGATGGAATAGTTAGGGCCTAGCAAGTCATCGCCAGAAGCATAAAATACGATATAAATACAACAGATTTTCCATCGTATAAAACGAATAATTGCAACCAGTGTGAAAGTTATGGTTGTTTCTACATTTCGAGCAACATAGGCTTCACTGTAGGGCGTTGCTCCAACAGATTGAATAGTTAGGGCCTTAGAAGTCAATGCCCGAAGCATAAAATGCAATAAAAATACAACAGTTTTTCCATCATATAACAGGAATAATTGCAACCATTTTGAAAGTGACGGTCATTTCTACGTACCGGGCAACGTAGGCTTCACTCTAGGGCGTTGCTCCACCAGATCGAATAGTTAGGGCCTTAGAAGTCAACGCCCGAAGCATAAAATACAAAATAAATAGAACAGTTTTTCCATCGTATAAAACGTATAATTGCTACCAGAGTGAAAGTTATGGTCATTTCTACTTTCCGGGCAACCTACGCTTCCCCCTAGGGCGTTGTTCCGACAGATTGCATAGTTTGGGCCTTAGAAGTCAATGCCCGAAGCATAAAACGCAATAAAAATACAACAGCATTTCCATCGTATAGCAGGAATAATTTGCTACCAGTGTGAAGGTTATGGTCATATCTACGTTCCGGGCAACCTAGGCTGCACTCTAGGGCGTTGCTCCACCAGATCGAATAGTTAGGGCCTTAGAAGTCAACGCCCGAAGCATAAAATACAAAATAAATAAAACAGTTTTTCCATCGTATAAAACGAAAAATTGCAAACAGTGTGAAAGATATGGACATTTCTACGATCCCGTCTACCTAGGCTTCACTCTATGGCGTTCTTCCACCACATCGAATAGCAACGGCCGCAGAAGTCAACGCCAGAAGCTTAAATACAATATAAATATAACAGTTTTTCCATCGTATAAAACGAATAATAGCAACCAGTGTGAAAGCTATGGTCATTTCTACGTTCCGGGCAACCTAGGCTTCACTCTACGGCGATGCTCTACCAGATCAAACAGTTAGGGCCTTAGAAGTCAACGCCCGAAGCATAAAATACAAAATAAATACAACGGTTTTTCCATTGTATAAAACGAATAATTGCTGCCAGTGTAAACGTTATGGTCATTTCTACGTTCCGGGCAACCTAGGCTTCACCCTAGGGCGTTGTACCACCATATCGAATAGTTAGGGCCTAAGAAGTCAACGCCAGAAGCATAAAATACGATATAAATACAACAGCTTTTCCATCGTATAAAACAAATAATTGCAACCAGTTTAATAGTGATGGTCATTTCTGCGTTCCGGGCAACCTAGGCTTCAGTCTACGGCGATGCTCCACCAGATCAAACAGTTAGGGCCTTAGAAGTCAACGCCCGAAGCATAAAATGCATAATAAATAGAACACCTTTTCCATTGTATAGAACGAATAATTGCTACCAGTGTAAAAGTTATGGTCATTTCTACGTACCGGGCAACCTAGGCTTCACCCTAGGGCTTTGTACGACCAGATGGAATAGTTAGGGCCAAAGAAGTCAACGCCAGAAGCATAAAAAACGATATAAATACAACAGCTTTTCCATCGTATAAAACGAATAATTGCAACCAGTGTGGAAGTTATGGTCATTTGTACGTTCCGGGCAACCTAGGCTTCACTCTAGGGCGGTGCTCCACCAAATCGAATAGCTAGGGTCTTAGAAGTCAACGCCAGAAGCATAAAATACAATAAAGGTGCAAAAGTTTTTCCATCGTATAACAGGAATAACTGCAAACAGTATGAAAGTACTGGTCATTTCTACGTTCCGCGCAATCGAGGCTGCACTCTAGGGCGTTGCTCCACCAGATCGAATAGTTAGGGCCTTAGAAGTCAACGCCCGAAGCATAAAATACAAAATAAATAAAACAGTTTTTCCATCGTATAAAACGAAAAATTGCAAACAGTGTGAAGGATATGGACATTTCTACGATCCGGGCTACCTAGGTTTCACTCTATGGCGTTCTTCCACCACGTCGAATAGCAACGGCCTCAGAAGTCAACGCCAGAAGCTTAAATACAATAAAAATATAACAGTTTTTCCATCGTATAAAACGAATAATAGCAACCAGTGTGAAAGTTATGGTCATTTCTACGTTCCGGGCAACCTAGGCTTCACTCTACGGCGATGCTCCACCAGATCAGACAGTTAGGGCCTTAGAAGTCAACGCCCGAAGCATAAAATACAAAATAAATAGAACGGTTTTCCATTGTATAAAACGAATAATTGCTGCCAGTGTAAAAGTTATGGTCATTTCTACGTTCCGGGCAACCTAGGCTTCACCCTAGGGCGTTGTACCACCAGATCGAATAGTTAGGGCCTAAGAAGTGAACGCCAGAAGCAGAAAATACAATATAAATACAACAGTTTTTCCATCGTATAAAACGAATAATTGCAACCAGTATGAAACTTATGGTCATTTCTACGTACCGGGCAACCTAGGCTTCACTCTAGGGCGTTGCTCTACCAGATCGAATAGTTAGGGCCTTAGAAGTCAACGCCCGAAGCATAAAATAGAAAATAAATAGAACAGTTTTTCCATCGTATAAAACGAATAATTGCTACCAGTGTGAAAGTTATGGTCATTTCTACTTTCCGGGCAACCTAGGCTACACCCTAGGGCGTTGTTCCACCAGATGGTATAGTTAGGGCCTAAGAAGTCAACGCCAGAAGCATAAAATACGATATAAATACAACAGCTTTTCCATCGTATAAAACAAATAATTGCAACCAGTTTGAAAGTGATGGTCATTTCTACGTACCGGGCAACCTAGGCTTCACTCTCGGGCGTTGCTCCACCAGATCGAATGGTTAGGGCCTTAGAAGTCAACGCCCGTAGCATAAAATACAAAATAAATACAACAGTTTTTCCATCGTATAAAACGGATAATTGCTACCAGTGTGAAAGTTATGGTCATTTCTACTTTCGGGGCAACCTAGGCTTCACCCTAGGGCGTTGTTCCACCAGATGGAATAGTTAGGGCCTAAGAAGTCAACGCCAGAAGCATAAAATACGATATAAATACAACAGCTTTTCCATCGTACGAAACAAATAATTGCAACCAGTTTGATAGTGATGGTCACTTCTACGTTCCAGGCAACCTAGGCCTCACTCTAGGGCGTTGCTCCACCAGATCAAACAGTTAGGGCCTTAGAAGTCAACGCCAGAAGCATAAAATACAACAAAGATGCAAAAGTTTTTCCATCGTATAACAGGAATAACTGCAAACAGTATGAAAGTACTGGTCATTTCTACGTTCCGGGTAACCTAGGTTTCACTCTAGGGCGTTGCTCCACCAGATCAAATAGCTAGGGACTTAGAATTCAACGCCATAAGAATAAAATACAATATAAGTACAAGAGTTTTTCCATCGTATAAAATGAATAATTGCAACCAGTGTGAAAGTTATGGTCATTTCTACATTTCGAGCAACCTAGGCTTCACTCTAGGGCGTTGCTCCACCTGATCGAATAGTTAGGTCCTTAGAAGTCAACGCCCGAAGCATAAAATGCAATAAAAATACAACAGTTTTTCCATTGTGTAAAACGAATAATTGCTACCAGTCTAAAAGGTATGGTCATTTCTACGTTCCGGGCATCCTAGGCTTCACCCTAGCCCGTTGTTCCACCAGATCGAATAGTTAGGGCCTAAGATGTGAACGCTAGAAGCATAAAATACAATATAAATACAACAGTTTTTCCATCATATAAAACGAATGATAGCAACCAGTGTGAAAGTTATGGTCATTTCTACGTTCCGGGCAACCTAGGCTGCACTCTAGGGCGTTGCTCCACCAGATCGAGTAGTTAGGGCCTTAGAAGTCAACGCCCGAAGCATAAAATACAAAATAAATAAAACAGTTTTTCCATCGTATAAAACGAAAAATTGCAAACAGTGTGAAAGATATGGACATTTCTACGATCCGGTCTACCTGGGCTTCAGTCGATGGAGTTCTTCCACCACATCGAATAGCAACGGCCTCAGAAGTCAACGCCAGAAGCTTAAATACAATATAAATATAACAGTTTTTCCATCGTAAAAAACGAATAATAGCAACCAGTGTGAAAGCTATGGTCATTTCTACGTTCCGGGCAACCTAGGCTTCACTCTGCGGCGATGCTCCACCAGATGAAACAGTTAGGGCCTTAGAAGTCAACGCCCGAAGCTTAAAATACAAAATAAATAGAACGGTTTTTCCATTGTATAAAACGAATAATTGCTGCCAGTGTAAAAGTTATGGTTATTTCTACGTTCCGGGCAACCTAGGCTTCACTCTATGGTGTTGCTCCACCAGATCGAATAGTTAGGGCCTTAGAAGTCAACGCCCGAAGAATAAAGTACAAAATAAATAGAACAGTTTTTCCATCGTATAAAACGAATAATTGCTACCAGTGTGAAAGTTATGGTCATTTCTACATTTCGAGCAACCTAGAATTCACTCTAGGGCGTTGCTCCTCCTGATCGAATAGTTAGGGCCTTAGAAGTCCACGCCCGAAGCATTAAATACAAAATAAATAGAACAGTTTTTCAATTGTATAAAACGAATAATTGCTACCAGTGTGAAAGTTATGGTCATTTCTAATTTCCGGCCAACATAGGCTTCACTCTAGGGCGTTGCTCCACCAGGTCGAATAGTTAGGGCCTAAGAAGTCAACGCCAGAATCATAAAATACGATATAAATACAACAGCTCTTACATCGTATAAAACGAATAATTGCAACCAGTGTGAAAGTAATTGTCATTTCTACGTTCCGGGCAACCTAGGCTTCACTCTAGGTCGTTGCTCCACCAGATCGAATAGTTAGGGCCTAAGAAGTCAACGCCAGAAGCATAAAACACCATATAAATACAACAGTTTTTCCATTGTATAAAACGTATAATTGCCACCAGTGTAAAAGTTATGGTCATTTCTACATTCCGAGCAACCTAGGCTTCACTCTAGGGCGTTCCTCCAACAGATTGAATAGTTAGGGCCTTAGAAGACAACGCCCGAAGCATAAAATGCAATAAAAATACAACAGTTTTTCCATCGTATATAACGAATAATTGCTACCAGTGTAAAAGTTATGGTCATTTCTACGTTCCGGGCAACCTAGGCTTCACCCTAGGCCGTTGTTCCACCAGATCGAATAGTTAGGGCCTAAGAAGTGAACGCCAGAAGCATGAAATACAATATAAATACAACAGTTTTTCCATCATATAAAACGAATGAAAGCAACCAGTGTGAAAGTTATGGTCATTTCTACGTTCCGGGCAACCTAGGCTGCACTCTAGGGCGTTGCTCCACTAGATCGAATAGTTAGGGCCTTAGAAGTCAACGCCCGAAGCATAAAATACAAAATAAATAAAACAGTTTTTCCATCGTATAAAACGAAAAATTGCAAACAGTGTGAAAGATCTGGACATTTCTACGATCCGGGCTACCTAGGCTTCACTCTACGGCGATGCTCCACCAGATCAAACAGATAAGGCCTTAGAAGTCAACGCCCGAAGCATAAAATACAAAACAAATAGAACGGTTTTTCCATTGTATAAAACGAATAATTGCTGCCAGTGTAAAAGCTATGGTCATTTCTACGTTCCGGGCAACCTAGGCTTCACCCTAGGGCGTTGTTCCACCAGATGAAATAGTTAGGGCCCAAGAAGTCAACGCCAGAAGCATAAAATACGATATAAATACAACAGCTTTTCCATCGTATAAAACAAATAATTGCAACCAGTGTGAAAGTTATGGTCATTTCTACGTTCCGGGCAACCTAGGCTTCACTCTATGGCGTTCTTCCACCACATCGGATAGCCACGGCCTTAGAAGTCAACGCCTGAAGTATAAAATACAATAAAACTACAACTGTCTTTCCATCCTATAACAGGAATAATTGCAACCCGTGTGAAAGTGATGGTCATTCCTACGTTCCAGGCAACCTACGCTTCACTCTAGGGCGTTGCTCCACCATATCAAACAGTTAGGGCCTTAGAAGTCAACGCTCGAAGCATTAAATACAAGATAAATAGAACAGCTTTTCCATTCTATAAAACGAATAATTGCTACCAGTGTAAAAGTTATGGTCATTTCTACGTTCCGGGCAACCTAGTCTTCACCCTAGGCCGTTGTTCCACCAGATCGAATAGTTAGGGCCTAAGAAGTGAACGCCAGAAGCATAAAATACAATATAAATACAACAGTTTTTCCATCATATAAAACGAATGATAGCAACCAGTGTGAAAGTTATGGTCATTTCTACGTTCCGGGCAATCTAGGCTGCACTCTAGGGCGTTGCTCCACCAGATCGAATAGTTAGGGCCTTAGAAGTCAACGCCCGAAGCATAAAATACAAAATAAATAAAACAGTTTTTCCATCGTACAAAACGAAAAATTGCAAACGGTGTGAAAGATATGGACATTTCTACGATCCGGGCTACCTAGGCTTCACACTATGGCGTTCTTCCACCACATCGAATAGCAACGGCCTCAGAGGTCAACGCCACAAGCTTAAATACAATATAAATATAACAGTTTTTCCATCGTATAAAACGAATAATAGCAACCAGTGTGAAAGTTATTGTCATTTCTACGTTCCGGGCAACCTAGGCTTCACTCTACGGCGATGCCCCACCAGATCAAACAGATAGGGCATTAGAAGTCAACGCCCGAAGCATAAAATACAAAATAAATAGAACGGTTTTTCCATTGTATAAAACGAATAATTGCTGCCAGTGTAAAAGTTATGGTCATTTCTACGTTCCGGGCAACCTAGGCTTCACCCTAGGGCGTTGCACCACCAGATCGAATAGTTAGGGCCTAACAAGTGAACGCCAGTAGCATAAAATACAATATAAATACAACAGTTTTTCCATCGTATAAAACGAATAATTGCAACCAGTAGAAACTTATGGTCATTTCTACGTACCGGGCAACCTAGGCTTCACTCTAGGGCGTTGCTCTACCAGATCGAATAGTTAGGGCCTTAGAAGTCAACGCCCGAAGCATAAAATACAAAATAAATAGAACAGTTTTTCCATCGTATAAAACGAATAATTGCTACCAGTGTGAAACTTATGGTCATTTCTACTTTCCGGGCAACCTAGGCTTCACCCTAGGGCATTGTTCCACCAGATGGAATAGTTAGGGCCTAAGAAGTCAACGCCAGAAGCATAAAATACGATATAAATACAACAGCTTTTCCATCGTATAAAACAAATAATTGCAACCAGTTTGAAAGTGATGGTCATTTCTACGTACCGGGCAACCTAGGCTTCACTCGAGGGCGTTGCTCCACCAGATCGAATAGTTAGGGCCTTAGAAGTCAACGCCCGAAGCATAAAATATAAAATAAATAGAACAGTTTTTCCATCGTATAAAACGAATAATTGCTACCAGTGTGAAAGTTATGGTCATTTCTACCTTCCGGGCAACCTAGACTTCACCCTGGGGCGTTGTTCCACCAGATGGAATAGCTAGGGCCTAAGAAGTCAACGCCAGAAGCATAAAATACGATATAAATACAACAGCTTTTCCATCGTATAAAACGAATAATTGCTACCAGTGTAAAAGTTATGGTCATTTCTACGTTCCGTGCAACCTAGGCTTCACCCTAGGCCGTTGTTCCACCAGATCGAATAGTTAGGGCCTAAGAAGTGAACGCCAGAAGAATAAAATACAATATAAATACAACAGCTTTTTCCATCATACAAAACGAATGATAGCAACCAGTGTGAAAGTTATGGTCATTTCTACGTTCCGGGCAACCTAGGCTGCACTCTAGGGAGTTGCTCCACCAGATCGAATAGTTAGGGCCTTAGAAGTCAACGCCCGAAGCATAAAATACAAAATAAATAAAACAGTTTTTCCATCGTACAAAACGAAAAATTGCAAACAGTGTGAAAGATATGGACATTTCTACGATCCGGGCTACCTAGGCTTCACTCTATGGCGTTCTTCCACCACATCGAATAGCAACGGCCTCAGAAGTCAACGCCAGAAGCTTAAATACAATATAAACATAACAGTTTTTCCATCGTATAAAACGAATAATAGCAACCAGTGTGAAAGTTATGGTCATTTCTACGTTCCGGGCAACCTAGGCTTCACTCTAGGGCGTTGCTCCACCAGATCAAACAGTTAGGGCCTATGAAGTGAACGCCAGAAGGATAAAATACAATATAAATACAACAGTTTTTCCATCGTATAAAACGAATAATTGCAACCAGTATGAAACTTATGGTCATTTCTACGTACCTGGCAACCTAGCCTTCACTCTAGGGCGTTGCTCTACCAGATCGAATAGTTAGAGCCTTAGAAGTCAACGCCCGAAGCATAAAATACAAAATAAGTACAACAGTTTTTCCATCGTATAAAACGGATAATTGCTACCAGTGTGAAAGTTATGGTCATTTCTACGTTCCGGGCAACCTAGGCTTCACTCTACGGCGATGCTCCACCAGATCAAACAGATAGGGCATTAGAAGTCAACGCCCGAAGCATAAAATACAAAATAAATAGAACGGTTTTTCCATTGTATAAAACGAATAATTGCTGCCAGTGTAAAAGTTATGGTCATTTCTACATTTCGAGCAACCTAGGCTTCACTCTAGGGCGTTGCACCACCTGATCGAATCGTTAGGGCCTTAGAAGTCAACGCCAGAAGCATAAAATACAATATAAATACAACAGTTTTTCCACCATATAAAACAAATAATTGCAACCAGTTTGATAGTGATGGTCATTTCTGCGTTCCGGGCAACCTAGGCTTCAGTCTACGGCGATGCTCCACCAGATCAAACAGTTAGGGCGTTAGAAGTCAACGCCCGAAGCATAAAATGCAAAATAAATAGAACGGTTTTTCCATTGTATAAAACGAATAATTGCTGCCAGTGTAAAAGTTATGGTCATTTCTACGTACCGGGCAACCTAGGCTTCACTCTAGGGCGTTGCTCTACCAGATCGAATAGTTAGGGCCTTAGAAGTCAACGCCCGAAGCATAAAGTACAAAATAAATAGAACAGTTTTTCCATCGTATAAAACGAATCATAGCAACCAGTGTGAAAGTTATGGTCATTTCTACGTTCCGGGCAACCTAGGCGTCACTCTAGGGCGTTGCTCCACCGCATCTAATAGCTACGGCCTTAGAAGACAACGCCAGAGGCATAAAATACAATATAAATACAACAGCTTTTCCATCGTACAAAATGAATAATACCAGACAGTGTGAAATTAATTGTCATTTCTACGTTCCGGGCAACCTAGGTTTCACTCTAGGGCGTTGCTCCACCAGGTCGAATAGTTAGGGCCTAAGAAGTCAACGCCAGAATCATAAAATACGATATAAATACAACAGCTCTTACATCGTATAAAACGAATAATTGCAACCAGTGTGAAAGTAATTGTCATTTCTACGTTCCGGGCAACCTAGGCTTCACTCTAGGTCGTTGCTCCACCCGATCAAATAGCTAGCGACTTAGAATTAAACGCCAGAAGCATAGAATACAATAAAAATACAACAGTTTTTCCATCGTATAACAGGAATAATTGCAACCAGTGTGAATGTAATGGTCATTTCAACGTTCCGGGCAATCTAGGCTTCACTCTAGGGCGTTGCTCCACCAGATCAATCAGTTAGGGCCTTAGAAGTCAACGCCCGAAGCATAAAATGCATAATAAATAGAACACCTTTTCCATTGTATAGAACGAATAATTGCTACCAGTGTGAAAGTTATGGTCATTTCTACGTTCCGGGCAACCTAGGCTTCACCCTAGGGCTTTGTACGACCAGATGGAATAGTTAGGGCCTAAGAAGTCAACGCCAGAAGCATAAAAAACGATATAAATACAACAGCTTTTCCATCGTATAAAACGAATAATTGCAACCAGTGTGGAAGTTATGGTCATTTGTACGTTCCGGGCAACCTAGGCTTCACTCTAGGGCGGTGCTCCACCAAATCGAATAGCTAGGGTCTTAGAAGTCAACGCCAGAAGCATAAAATACAATAAAGGTGCAAAAGTTTTTCCATCGTATAACTGGAATAACTGCAAACAGTATGAAAGTACTGGTCATTTCTACGTTCCGCGCAATCGAGGCTGCACTCTAGGGCGTTGCTCCACCAGATCGAATAGTTAGGGCCTTAGAAGTCAACGCCCGAAGCATAAAATACAAAATAAATAAAACAGTTTTTCCTTCGTATAAAACGAAAAATTGCAAACAGTGTGAAGGATATGGACATTTCTACGATCCGGGCTACCTAGGTTTCACTCTATGGCGTTCTTCCACCACGTCGAATAGCAACGGCCTCAGAAGTCAACGCCAGAAGCTTAAATACAATAAAAATATAACAGTTTTTCCATCGTATAAAACGAATAATAGCAACCAGTGTGAAAGTTATGGTCATTTCTACGTTCCGGGCAACCTAGGCTTCACTCTACGGCGATGCTCCACCAGATCAGACAGTTAGGGCCTTAGAAGTCAACGCCCGAAGCATAAAATACAAAATAAATAGAACGGTTTTCCATTGTATAAAACGAATAATTGCTGCCAGTGTAAAAGTTATGGTCATTTCTACGTTCCGGGCAACCTAGGCTTCACCCTAGGGCGTTGTACCACCAGATCGAATAGTTAGGGCCTAAGAAGTGAACGCCAGAAGCAGAAAATACAATATAAATACAACAGTTTTTCCATCGTATAAAACAAATAATTGCAACCAGTGTGAAAGTTATGGTCATTTCTACGTTCCGGGCAACCTAGGCTTCACTCTATGGCGTTCTTCCACCACATCGGATAGCCACGGCCTTAGAAGTCAACGCCTGAAGTATAAAATACAATAAAACTACAACTGTCTTTCCATCCTATAACAGGAATAATTGCAACCCGTGTGAAAGTGATGGTCATTCCTACGTTCCAGGCAACCTACGCTTCACTCTAGGGCGTTGCTCCACCATATCAAACAGTTAGGGCCTTAGAAGTCAACGCTCGAAGCATTAAATACAAGATAAATAGAACAGCTTTTCCATTCTATAAAACGAATAATTGCTACCAGTGTAAAAGTTATGGTCATTTCTACGTTCCGGGCAACCTAGTCTTCACCCTAGGCCGTTGTTCCACCAGATCGAATAGTTAGGGCCTAAGAAGTGAACGCCAGAAGCATAAAATACAATATAAATACAACAGTTTTTCCATCATATAAAACGAATGATAGCAACCAGTGTGAAAGTTATGGTCATTTCTACGTTCCGGGCAATCTAGGCTGCACTCTAGGGCGTTGCTCCACCAGATCGAATAGTTAGGGCCTTAGAAATCAACGCCCGAAGCATAAAATACAAAATAAATAAAACAGTTTTTCCATCGTACAAAACGAAAAATTGCAAACGGTGTGAAAGATATGGACATTTCTACGATCCGGGCTACCTAGGCTTCACACTATGGCGTTCTTCCACCACATCGAATAGCAACGGCCTCAGAGGTCAACGCCAGAAGCTTAAATACAATATAAATATAACAGTTTTTCCATCGTATAAAACGAATAATAGCAACCAGTGTGAAAGTTATTGTCATTTCTACGTTCCGGGCAACCTAGGCTTCACTCTACGGCGATGCCCCACCAGATCAAACAGATAGGGCATTAGAAGTCAACGCCCGAAGCATAAAATACAAAATAAATAGAACGGTTTTTCCATTGTATAAAACGAATAATTGCTGCCAGTGTAAAAGTTATGGTCATTTCTACGTTCCGGGCAACCTAGGCTTCACCCTAGGGCGTTGTACCACCAGATCGAATAGTTAGGGCCTAACAAGTGAACGCCAGTAGCATAAAATACAATATAAATACAACAGTTTTTCCATCGTATAAAACGAATAATTGCAACCAGTAGAAACTTATGGTCATTTCTACGTACCGGGCAACCTAGGCTTCACTCCAGGGCGTTGCTCTACCAGATCGAATAGTTAGGGCCTTAGAAGTCAACGCCCGAAGCATAAAATACAAAATAAATAGAACAGTTTTTCCATCGTATAAAACGAATAATTGCTACCAGTGTGAAACTTATGGTCATTTCTACTTTCCGGGCAACCTAGGCTTCACCCTAGGGCATTGTTCCACCAGATGGAATAGTTAGGGCCTAAGAAGTCAACGCCAGAAGCATAAAATACGATAAAAATACAACAGCTTTTCCATCGTATAAAACAAATAATTGCAACCAGTTTGAAAGTGATGGTCATTTCTACGTACCGGGCAACCTAGGCTTCACTCTAGGGCGTTGCTCCACCAGATCGAATAGTTAGGGCCTTAGAAGTCAACGCCCGAAGCATAAAATATAAAATAAATAGAACAGTTTTTCCATCGTATAAAACGAATAATTGCTACCAGTGTGAAAGTTATGGTCATTTCTACCTTCCGGGCAACCTAGACTTCACCCTGGGGCGTTGTTCCACCAGATGGAATAGCTAGGGCCTAAGAAGTCAACGCCAGAAGCATAAAATACGATATAAATACAACAGCTTTTCCATCGTATAAAACGAATAATTGCTACCAGTGTAAAAGTTATGGTCATTTCTACGTTCCGGGCAACCTAGGCTTCACCCTAGGCCGTTGTTCCACCAGATCGAATAGTTAGGGCCTAAGAAGTGAACGCCAGAAGAATAAAATACAATATAAATACAACAGCTTTTTCCATCATACAAAACGAATGATAGCAACCAGTGTGAAAGTTATGGTCATTTCTACTTTCCGGGCAACCTAGGCTGCACTCTAGGGAGTTGCTCCACCAGATCGAATAGTTAGGGCCTATGAAGTGAACGCCAGAAGGATAAAATACAATATAAATACAACAGTTTTTCCATCGTATAAAACGAATAATTGCAACCAGTATGAAACTTATGGTCATTTCTACGTACCGGGCAACCTAGGCTTCACTCTAGGGCGTTGCTCTACCAGATCGAATAGTTAGAGCCTTAGAAGTCAACGCCCGAAGCATAAAATACAAAATAAATACAACAGTTTTTCCATCTTATAAAACGGATAATTGCTACCAGTGTGAAAGTTATGGTCATTTCTACGTTCCGGGCAACCTAGGCTTCACTCTACGGCGATGCTCCACCAGATCAAACAGATAGGGCATTAGAAGTCAACGCCCGAAGCATAAAATACAAAATAAATAGAACGGTTTTTCCATTGTATAAAACGAATAATTGCTGCCAGTGTAAAAGTTATGGTCATTTCTACATTTCGAGCAACCTAGGCTTCACTCTAGGGCGTTGCACCACCTGATCGAATCGTTAGGGCCTTAGAAGTCAACGCCAGAAGCATAAAATACAATATAAATACAACAGTTTTTCCACCATATAAAACAAATAATTGCAACCAGTTTGATAGTGATGGTCATTTCTGCGTTCCGGGCAACCTAGGCTTCAGTCTACGGCGATGCTCCACCAGATCAAACAGTTAGGGCGTTAGAAGTCAACGCCCGAAGCATAAAATGCAAAATAAATAGAACGGTTTTTCCATTGTATAAAACGAATAATTGCTGCCAGTGTAAAAGTTATGGTCATTTCTACGTACCGGGCAACCTAGGCTTCACTCTAGGGCGTTGCTCTACCAGATCGAATAGTTAGGGCCTTAGAAGTCAACGCCCGAAGCATAAAGTACAAAATAAATAGAACAGTTTTTCCATCGTATAAAACGAATCATAGCAACCAGTGTGAAAGTTATGGTCATTTCTACGTTCCGGGCAACCTAGGCGTCACTCTAGGGCGTTGCTCCACCGCATCTAATAGCTACGGCCTTAGAAGACAACGCCAGAGGCATAAAATACAATATAAATACAACAGCTTTTCCATCGTACAAAATGAATAATACCAGACAGTGTGAAATTAATTGTCATTTCTACGTTCCGGGCAACCTAGGTTTCACTCTAGGGCGTTGCTCCACCAGGTCGAATAGTTAGGGCCTAAGAAGTCAACGCCAGAATCATAAAATACGATATAAATACAACAGCTCTTACATCGTATAAAACGAATAATTGCAACCAGTGTGAAAGTAATTGTCATTTCTACGTTCCGGGCAACCTAGGCTTCACTCTAGGTCGTTGCTCCACCCGATCAAATAGCTAGCGACTTAGAATTAAACGCCAGAAGCATAGAATACAATAAAAATACAACAGTTTTTCCATCGTATAACAGGAATAATTGCAACCAGTGTGAATGTAATGGTCATTTCAACGTTCCGGGCAATCTAGGCTTCACTCTAGGGCGTTGCTCCACCAGATCAATCAGTTAGGGCCTTAGAAATCAACGCCCGAAGCATAAAATGCATAATAAATAGAACACCTTTTCCATTGTATAGAACGAATAATTGCTACCAGTGTGAAAGTTATGGTCATTTCTACGTTCCGGGCAACCTAGGCTTCACGCTAGGGCTTTGTACGACCAGATGGAATAGTTAGGGCCTAAGAAGTCAACGCCAGAAGCATAAAAAACGATATAAATACAACAGCTTTTCCATCGTATAAAACGAATAATTGCAACCAGTGTGGAAGTTATGGTCATTTGTACGTTCCGGGCAACCTAGGCTTCACTCTAGGGCGGTGCTCCACCAAATCGAATAGCTAGGGTCTTAGAAGTCAACGCCAGAAGCATAAAATACAATAAAGGTGCAAAAGTTTTTCCATCGTATAACAGGAATAACTGCAAACAGTATGAAAGTACTGGTCATTTCTACGTTCCGCGCAATCGAGGCTGCACTCTAGGGCGTTGCTCCACCAGATCGAATAGTTAGGGCCTTAGAAGTCAACGCCCGAAGCATAAAATACAAAATAAATAAAACAGTTTTTCCATCGTATAAAACGAAAAATTGCAAACAGTGTGAAGGATATGGACATTTCTACGATCCGGGCTACCTAGGTTTCACTCTATGGCGTTCTTCCACCACGTCGAATAGCAACGGCCTCAGAAGTCAACGCCAGAAGCTTAAATACAATAAAAATATAACAGTTTTTCCATCGTATAAAACGAATAATAGCAACCAGTGTGAAAGTTATGGTCATTTCTACGTTCCGGGCAACCTAGGCTTCACTCTACGGCGATGCTCCACCAGATCAGACAGTTAGGGCCTTAGAAGTCAACGCCCGAAGCATAAAATACAAAATAAATAGAACGGTTTTCCATTGTATAAAACGAATAATTGCTGCCAGTGTAAAAGTTATGGTCATTTCTACGTTCCGGACAACCTAGGCTTCACCCTAGGGCGTTGTACCACCAGATCGAATAGTTAGGGCCTAAGAAGTGAACGCCAGAAGCAGAAAATACAATATAAATACAACAGTTTTTCCATCATATAAAACGAATGATAGCAACCAGTGTGAAAGTTATGGTCATTTCTACGTTCCGGGCAATCTAGGCTGCACTCTAGGGCGTTGCTCCACCAGATCGAATAGTTAGGGCCTTAGAAGTCAACGCCCGGAGCATAAAATACAAAATAAATAAAACAGTTTTTCCATCGTACAAAACGAAAAATTGCAAACGGTGTGAAAGATATGGACATTTCTACGATCCGGGCTACCTAGGCTTCACACTATGGCGTTCTTCCACCACATCGAATAGCAACGGCCTCAGAGGTCAACGCCAGAAGCTTAAATACAATATAAATATAACAGTTTTTCCATCGTATAAAACGAATAATAGCAACCAGTGTGAAAGTTATTGTCATTTCTACGTTCCGGGCAACCTAGGCTTCACTCTACGGCGATGCCCCACCAGATCAAACAGATAGGGCATTAGAAGTCAACGCCCGAAGCATAAAATACAAAATAAATAGAACGGTTTTTCCATTGTATAAAACGAATAATTGCTGCCAGTGTAAAAGTTATGGTCATTTCTACGTTCCGGGCAACCTAGGCTTCACCCTAGGGCGTTGTACCACCAGATCGAATAGTTAGGGCCTAACAAGTGAACGCCAGTAGCATAAAATACAATATAAATACAACAGTTTTTCCATCGTATAAAACGAATAATTGCAACCAGTAGAAACTTATGGTCATTTCTACGTACCGGGCAACCTAGGCTTCACTCTAGGGCGTTGCTCTACCAGATCGAATAGTTAGGGCCTTAGAAGTCAACGCCCGAAGCATAAAATACAAAATAAATAGAACAGTTTTTCCATCGTATAAAACGAATAATTGCTACCAGTGTGAAACTTATGGTCATTTCTACTTTCCGGGCAACCTAGGCTTCACCCTAGGGCATTGTTCCACCAGATGGAATAGTTAGGGCCTAAGAAGTCAACGCCAGAAGCATAAAATACGATATAAATACAACAGCTTTTCCATCGTATAAAACAAATAATTGCAACCAGTTTGAAAGTGATGGTCATTTCTACGTACCGGGCAACCTAGGCTTCACTCTAGGGCGTTGCTCCACCAGATCGAATAGTTAGGGCCTTAGAAGTCAACGCCCGAAGCATAAAATATAAAATAAATAGAACAGTTTTTCCATCGTATAAAACGAATAATTGCTACCAGTGTGAAAGTTATGGTCATTTCTACCTTCCGGGCAACCTAGACTTCACCCTGGGGCGTTGTTCCACCAGATGGAATAGCTAGGGCCTAAGAAGTCAACGCCAGAAGCATAAAATACGATATAAATACAACAGCTTTTCCATCGTATAAAACGAATAATTGCTACCAGTGTAAAAGTTATGGTCATTTCTACGTTCCGGGCAACCTAGGCTTCACCCTAGGCCGTTGTTCCACCAGATCGAATAGTTAGGGCCTAAGAAGTGAACGCCAGAAGAATAAAATACAATATAAATACAACAGTTTTTCCATCATACAAAACGAATGATAGCAACCAGTGTGAAAGTTATGGTCATTTCTACGTTCCGGGCAACCTAGGCTGCACTCTAGGGCGTTGCTCCACCAGATCGAATAGTTAGGGCCTTAGAAGTCAACGCCCGAAGCATAAAATACAAAATAAATAAAACAGTTTTTCCATCGTACAAAACGAAAAATTGCAAACAGTGTGAAAGATATGGACATTTCTACGATCCGGGCTACCTAGGCTTCACTCTATGGCGTTCTTCCACCACATCGAATAGCAACGGCCTCAGAAGTCAACGCCAGAAGCTTAAATACAATATAAACATAACAGTTTTTCCATCGTATAAAACGAATAATAGCAACCAGTGTGAAAGTTATGGTCATTTCTACGTTCCGGGCAACCTAGGCTTCACTCTAGGGCGTTGCTCCACCAGATCAAACAGTTAGGGCCTATGAAGTGAACGCCAGAAGGATAAAATACAATATAAATACAACAGTTTTTCCATCGTATAAAACGAATAATTGCAACCAGTATGAAACTTATGGTCATTTCTACGTACCGGGCAACCTAGGCTTCACTCTAGGGCGTTGCTCTACCAGATCGAATAGTTAGAGCCTTAGAAGTCAACGCCCGAAGCATAAAATACAAAATAAATACAACAGTTTTTCCATCGTATAAAACGGATAATTGCTACCAGTGTGAAAGTTATGGTCATTTCTACGTTCCGGGCAACCTAGGCTTCACTCTACGGCGATGCTCCACCAGATCAAACAGATAGGACATTAGAAGTCAACGCCCGAAGCATAAAATACAAAATAAATAGAACGGTTTTTCCATTGTATAAAACGAATAATTGCTGCCAGTGTAAAAGTTATGGTCATTTCTACATTTCGAGCAACCTAGGCTTCACTCTAGGGCGTTGCACCACCTGATCGAATCGTTAGGGCCTTAGAAGTCAACGCCAGAAGCATAAAATACAATATAAATACAACAGTTTTTCCACCATATAAAACAAATAATTGCAACCAGTATGAAAGTTATGGTCATTTCTACGTTCCGGGCAACCTAGGCTTCAACCTAGGCCGTTGCTCCTCCAGATCGAATAGTTAGGGCCTAAGACGTGAACGACAGAAGCATAAAATACAATATAAATACAACAGTTTTTCCATCATATAAAACGAATGATAGCAACCAGTGTGAAAGTTATGGTCATTTCTACGTTCCGCGCAGCCTTGGCTTTACCCTAGGGCGTTGTTCCACCAGATGGAATAGTTAGGGCCTAGCAAGTCATCGCCAGAAGCATAAAATACGATATAAATACAACAGATTTTCCATCGTATAAAACGAATAATTGCAACCAGTGTGAAAGTTATGGTTGTTTCTACATTTCGAGCAACATAGGCTTCACTGTAGGGCGTTGCTCCAACAGATTGAATAGTTAGGGCCTTAGAAGTCAATGCCCGAAGCATAAAATGCAATAAAAATACAACAGTTTTTCCATCATATAACAGGAATAATTGCAACCATTTTGAAAGTGACGGTCATTTCTACGTACCGGGCAACGTAGGCTTCACTCTAGGGCGTTGCTCCACCAGATCGAATAGTTAGGGCCTTAGAAGTCAACGCCCGAAGCATAAAATACAAAATAAATAGAACAGTTTTTCCATCGTATAAAACGTATAATTGCTACCAGAGTGAAAGTTATGGTCATTTCTACTTTCCGGGCAACCTACGCTTCCCCCTAGGGCGTTGTTCCGACAGATTGCATAGTTTGGGCCTTAGAAGTCAATGCCCGAAGCATAAAACGCAATAAAAATACAACAGCATTTCCATCGTATAGCAGGAATAATTTGCTACCAGTGTGAAGGTTATGGTCATATCTACGTTCCGGGCAACCTAGGCTGCACTCTAGGGCTTTGCTCCACCAGATCGAATAGTTAGGGCCTTAGAAGTCAACGCCCGAAGCATAAAATACAAAATAAATAAAACAGTTTTTCCATCGTATAAAACGAAAAATTGCAAACAGTGTGAAAGATATGGACATTTCTACGATCCCGTCTACCTAGGCTTCACTCTATGGCGTTCTTCCACCACATCGAATAGCAACGGCCGCAGAAGTCAACGCCAGAAGCTTAAATACAATATAAATATAACAGTTTTTCCATCGTATAAAACGAATAATAGCAACCAGTGTGAAAGCTATGGTCATTTCTACGTTCCGGGCAACCTAGGCTTCACTCTACGGCGATGCTCCACCAGATCAAACAGTTAGGGCCTTAGAAGTCAACGCCCGAAGCATAAAATACAAAATAAATACAACGGTTTTTCCATTGTATAAAACGAATAATTGCTGCCAGTGCAAACGTTATGGTCATTTCTACGTTCCGGGCAACCTAGGCTTCACCCTAGGGCGTTGTACCACCATATCGAATAGTTAGGGCCTAAGAAGTCCACGCCCGAAGCATTAAATACAAAATAAATAGAACAGTTTTTCCATTGTATAAAACGAATAATTGCTACCAGTGTGAAAGTTATGGTCATTTCTAAGTTCCGGCCAACCTAGGCTGCACTCTAGGGCGTTGCTCCACCAGATCGAATAGTTAGGGCCTTAGAAGTCAACGCCCGAAGCATAAAATACAAAATAAATAAAACAGTTTTTCCATCGTATAAAACGAAAAATTGCAAACAGTGTGAAAGTTATGGTCATTTCTACGTTCCGGGCAGCCTAGGCTTCACTCTAGGGCGGTGCTCCACTATATCGAATAGCTACGGCCTTAGAAGCCTACGCCTGAAGCGTAAAATACAATAAAAATACAACGGTCTTTTCATCGTATAACAGGAATAATTGCAACAAGCGTGAAAGTAATGATCATTTCGGCGTTTCGGGCATCCTAGACTTAACTCTGAGGCATTGCTCCACCAGATCGAATAGTTAGGGCCTAAGAAGTCAACGCCAGAAGCATAAAACACCATATAAATACAACAGTTTTTCCATTGTATAAAACGTATAATTGCCACCAGTGTAAAAGTTATAGTCATTTCTACATTCCGAGCAACCTAGGCTTCCCTCTAGGGCGTTGCTCCAACAGATTGAATAGTTAGGGCCTTAGAAGGCAACGCCCGAAGCATAAAATGCAATAAAAATACAACAGTTTTTCCATCGTATATAACGAATAATTGCTACCAGTGTGAAAGTTATGGTCATTTCTACTTTCCGAGCAACCTAGGCTTCACCCTAGGGCGTTGTACCACCAGATCGATTAGTTAGGGCCTAAGAAGTGAACGCCAGAAGCATAAAATACGATATAAATACAACAGTTTTTCCATCGTATAAAACGAATAATTGCTACCAGTGTGAAAGTTATGGTCATTTCTACTTTCCGGGCAACCTAGGCTTCACCCTAAGGCGTTGTTCCACCAGATGGAACAGTTAGGGCCTAAGAAGTCAACGCCAGAAGCATAAAATACGATATAAATACAACAGCTTTACCATCGTATAAAACAAATAATTGCAACCAGTTTGATAGTGATGGTTATTTCTACGTACCGGGCAACCTAGGCTTCACTCTAGGGCGTTGCTCCACCAGATCGAATAGTTACGGCCTATGAAGTCAACGCCAGAAGCACAAAATACGATAAAGATGCAACAGTTTTTCCATCGTATAAAACGAATAATTGCAACCAGTTTGAAAGTTATGGTCATTTCTACATTCCGAGCAACCTAGGCTTCACTCGAGGGCGTTGTTCCACCAGCTGGTATAGTTAGGGCCTAAGAAGTCAACGCCAGAAGCATAAAATACGATACAAATACAACAGCTTTTCCATCGTATAAAACAAATAATTGCAACCAGTTTGATAGTGATGGTCATTTCTACGTTCCCGGCAACCTAGGCTTCACTCTACGGCGTTGCTCCACCAGATCAAACAGTTAGGGTCTTAGAGGTCAACGCCCGAAGCATAAAATATAAAATAAATAGAACGGTGTTTCCATTGTATAAAACGAATAATTGCTACGAGTGTAAAAGTTATGCTCATTTCTACGTTCCGGGCAACCTAGGCTTCACCCTAGGGCGTTGTACCACCAGATGGAATAGTCAGGGCCTAAGAAGTCAACGCCAGAAGCATAAAAAACGAAATAAATACAACAGCTTTTCCATCGCATAAAACGAATAATTGCAACCAGTGTGGAAGTTATGGTCATTTCTACGTTCCTGGCAACCTAGGCTTCACTCTAGGGCGGTGGTCCACCAAATCGAATAGCTGGGGTCTTAGAAGTCAACGCCAGAAGCATAAAATACAATAAAGATGCAAAAGTTTTTCCATCGTATAACAGGAATAACTGCAAACAGAATGAAAGTACTGGTCATTTCTACGTTCCGGGTAACCTAGGTTTCACTCTAGGGCGTTGCTCCACCAGATCGAATAGCTAGGGACTTAGAATTCAACGCCATAAGAATAAAATACAATATAAGTACAACAGTTTTTCCATCGTATAAAATGAATAATTTCAACCAGTGTGAAAGTTATGGTCATTTTTACATTTCGAGCAACCTAGGCTTCACTCTAGGGCGTTGCTCCACCTGATCGAATAGTTAGGGCCTTAGGAGTCCACGCCCGAAGCATTAAATACAAAATAAATAGAACAGTTTTTCCATTGTATAAAACGAATAATTGCTACCAGTTTGAAAGTTATAGCCATTTCTACGTTCCGGGCAACCTAGGCTTCACCCTAGGGCGTTGTTCCACCAAATGGAATAGTTAGGGCCTAAGAAGTCAACGCCAGAAGCATAAAATACGATATAAATACAACAGCTTTTCCATCATATAAAACGAATGATAGCAACCAGTGTGAAAGTTATGGTCATTTCTACGTTCCGGGCAACCTAGGCTGCACTCTAGGGCGTTGCTCCACTAGATCGAATAGTTAGGGCCTTAGAAGTCAAGGCCCGAAGCATAAAATACAAAATAAATAATACAGTTTTTCCATCGTATAAAACGAAAAATTGCAAACAGTGTGAAAGGTATGGACATTTCTACGATCCGGGCTATCTAGGCTACACTCTATGGCGTTCTTCCACCACATCGAATAGCAACTGCCTCAGAAGTCAACGCCAGAAGCTTAAATACAATATAAATATAACAGTTTTTCCATCGTATAAAACAAATAATTGCAACCAGTTGGATAGTGATGGTCATTTCTACGTTCCGGGCAACTTAGGCTTCACTCTACGGCGTTGCTCCACCAGATCAGACTGTTAGGGCCTTAGAAGTCAACGCCCGAAGCATAAAATATAAAATAAATAGAACGGTTTTTCCATTGTGTAAAACGAATAATTGCTACCAGTGTAAAAGTTATGGTCATTTCTACGTTCCGGGCAACCTAGGCTTCACCCTAGGGCGTTGTACCACCAGATGGAATAGTTAGGGCCTAAGAAGTCAACGCCAGAAACATAAAAAACAATATAAATGCAACAGTCTTGCCATCGTATAAAATGAATAATTGCAACCAGTGTGAAAGTTATGGTCATTTCTACATTTCGAGCAACCTAGGCTTCACTCTAGGGCGTTGCTCCACCTGATCGAATAGTTAGGGCCTTAGAAGTCCACGCCCGAAGCA
This sequence comes from Calliopsis andreniformis, assembly GCF_051401765.1. NCBI lineage: Eukaryota > Metazoa > Arthropoda > Insecta > Hymenoptera > Andrenidae > Calliopsis > Calliopsis andreniformis. The sequence goes on from NW_027480423.1 coordinate 13,272,283, forward strand.
TTAAATACAAAATAAATAGAACAGTTTTTCCATTGTATAAATCGAATAATTGCTACCAGTGTGAAAGTTATGGTCATTTCTACGTTCCGCGCAACCTGGGCTTTACTCTATGGCGTTGTACCACCAGATGGAATAGTTAGGGCCTAAGAACTCAACGCCAGAAGCATAAAATATGATATAAATGCAACAGCTTTTCCATCGCATAAAACAAATAATTGCAACCAGTGTGAAAGTTATGGCCATTTCTACGTTCCGGGCAACCTAGGCTTCACTGTATGGCGTTCTTCCACCACATCGAATAGCTACTGCCTGAGAAGTCAACGCCTGAAGTATAAAATACAATAAAAATACAACAGTCTTTCCATCCTATAACAGGAGTAATTGCAAACCGTGTGAAAGTGATGGTCATTTCTACGTTCCAGGCAACCTAGGCCTCACTCTAGGGCGTTGCTCCACCAGATCAAACAGTTAGGGCCTTAGAAGTCAACGCCAGAAGCATAAAATACAACAAAGATGCAAAAGTTTTTCCATCGTATAACAGGAATAACTGCAAACAGTATGAAAGTACTGGTCATTTCTACGTTCCGGGTAACCTAGATTTCACTCTAGGGCGTTGCTCCACCAGATCAAATAGCTAGGGACTTAGAATTCAACGCCATAAGAATAAAATACAATATAAGTACAAGAGTTTTTCCATCGTATAAAATGATTAATTGCAACCAGTGTGAAAGTTATGGTCATTTCTACATTTCGAGGAACCTAGGCTTCACTCTAGGGCGTTGCTCCGCCTGATCGAATAGTTAGGGCCTTAGAAGTCAACGCCAGAAGCATAAAATACAATATAAATACAACAGCTTTCCATCGTATAAAACGAATAATTGCAACCAGTATGAAACTTATGGTCATTTCTACTTTCCGAGCAACCTAGGTTTCACCCTAGGGCGTTGCTCCACCAGATCGAATAGTTAGGTCCTTAGAAGTCAACGCCCGAAGCATAAAATGCAATAAAAATACAACAGTTTTTCCATTGTATAAAACGAATAATTGCTACCAGTCTAAAAGGTATGGTCATTTCTACGTTCCGGGCAACCTAGGCTTCACCCTAGGCCGTTGTTCCACCAGATCGAATAGTTAGGGCCTAAGATGTGAACGCTAGAAGCATAAAATACAATATAAATACAACAGTTTTTCCATCATATAAAACGAATGATAGCAACCAGTGTGAAAGTTATGGTCATTTCTACGTTCCGGGCAACCTAGGCTGCACTCTAGGGCGTTGCTCCACCAGATCGAGTAGTTAGGGCCTTAGAAGTCAACGCCCGAAGCATAAAATACAAAATAAATAAAACAGTTTTTCCATCGTATAAAACGAAAAATTGCAAACAGTGTGAAAGATATGGACATTTCTACGATCTGGTCTACCTAGGCTTCAGTCTATGGCGTTCTTCCACCACATCGAATAGCAACGGCCTCAGAAGTCAACGCCAGAAGCTTAAATACAATTTAAATATAACAGTTTTTCCATTGTATAAAACGAATAATTGCTACCAGTGTGAAAGTTATGGTCATTTCTAAGTTCCGGCCAACCTAGGCTGCACTCTAGGGCGTTGCTCCACCAGATCGAATAGTTAGGGCCTTAGAAGTCAACGCCCGTAGCATAAAATACAAAATAAATACAACAGTTTTTCCATCGTATAAAACGGATAATTGCTACCAGTGTGAAAGTTATGGTCATTTCTACTTTCGGGGCAACCTAGGCTTCACCCTAGGGCGTTGTTCCACCAGATGGAATAGTTAGGGCCTAAGAAGTCAACGCCAGAAGCATAAAATGCGATATAAATACAACAGCTTTTCCATCGTACGAAACAAATAATTGCAACCAGTTTGATAGTGATGGTCACTTCTACGTACCGGGCAACCTAGGCATCACCCTAGGCCGTTGTACCACCAGATCGAATAGTTAGCGCCTAAGAAGTGAACGCCAGAAGCATAAAATACAATATAAATACAACAGTTTTTCCATCATATAAAACGAATGATAGCAACCAGTGTGAAGGTTATGGTCATTTCTACGTTCCGGGCAACCTAGGCTCCACTCTACGGCGATGCTCCGCCAGATCAAACAGTTAGGGCCTTAGAAGTCAACGCCCGAAGCATAAAATACAAAATAAATAAAACAGTTTTTCCATCGTATGAAACGAAAAATTGCAAACAGTGTGAAAGATATGGACATTTCTACGATCCGGGCTATCTAGGCTACACTCTATGGCGTTCTTCCACCACATCGAATAGCAACGGCCTCAGAAGTCAACGCCAGAAGCTTAAATACAGTATAAATATAACAGTTTTTCCATCGTATAAAACGAATAATAGCAAACAGTGTGAAAGTAGTGGACATTTCTACGTTCCGAGCTATCTAGGCTTCACTCTAGGGCGTTGCTCCACTAGATCGAATACCTAGGGCCTTAGAAGTCAACGCCAGAAGCATAAGATACGATATAAATACAACAGCTTTTCCATCGTATAAAAGTAATAATTGCAAACAGTGTGAAAGTAATGGTCATTTCTACGTTCTGGGCAACCTAGGCTTCACTCTAGGGCGTTGCTCCCCCAGATCAAACAGTTAGGGCCTTAGTAGTCAACGACCGAAGCATTAAATACAAAATAAATAGAACAGTTTTTCCATTGTATAAAACGAATAATTGCTACCAGTCTAAAAGGTATGGTCATTTCTACGTTCCGGGCAACCTAGGCTTCACGCTAGGCCGTAGTTCCACCAGATCGAAAAGTTAGGGCCTAAGAAGTGAATGCCAGAAGCATAAAATACAATATAAATACAACAGTTTTTCCATCATATAAAACGAATGATAGCAAGCAGTGTGAAAGTTAAGGTCATTTCTACACTCCGGGCAACCTAGGCAGCACTGTATGGCGTTCTTCCACCACATCGAATAGCTACGGCCTCAGAAGTCAACGCCCGAAGTATAAAATTCAATAAAAATACGACAGTCTTTCCATCCTATAACAGGAATGATTGCAACCCGTGTGAAAGTGATGGTCATTTCTACGTTCCAGGCAACCTAGGCTTCACTCTAGGGCGTTGGTCCACCAGATCAAACAGTTAGGGCCTTAGAAGTCAACGACCGAAGCATTAAATACAAAATAAATAGAACTGTTTTTCCATTGCATAAAACGAATAATTGCTACCAGTCTAAAAGATATGGTCATTTCTACGTTCCGAGCTACCTAGGCTTCACTCTAGGGCGTTGCTCCACTAGATCGAATACCTAGGGCCTTAGAAGTCAACGCCAGAAGCATAAAATACGATATAAATACAACAGCTTTTCCATCGTATAAAAGGAATAATTGCAAACAGTGTGAAAGTAATGGTCATTTCTACGTTCCGGGCAACCTAGGCTTCACTCTAGGGCGTTGCTCCCCCAGATCAAACAGTTAGGGCCTTAGTAGTCAACGACCGAAGCATTAAATACAAAATAAATAGAACTGTTTTTCCATTGTATAAAACGAATAATTGCTACCAGTCTAAAAGGTATGGTCATTTCTACGTTCCGGGCAACCTAGGCTTCACTCTATGGCGTTCTTCCAACAGATCGAATAGTTAGGGCCTAAGAAGTCAACGCCAGAAGCTTAAATACAATATAAATAGAACAGTTTTTCCACCATATAAAACGAATGATAGCAACCAGTGTGAAAGTTATGGTCATTTCTACATTCCGGGCAACCTAGGCTGCACTGTATGGCGTTCTTCCACCACATCGAATAGCTACGGCCTCAGAAGTCAACGCCCGAAGTATAAAATTCAATATAAATACGACAGTCTTTCCATCCTATAACAGGAATAATTGCAACCCGTGTGAAAGTGAAGGTCATTTCTACGTTCCAGGCAACCTAGGCTTCACTCTAGGGCGTTGCTCCACCAGATCAAACAGTTAGGGCCTTAGAAGTCAACGACCGAAGCATTAAATACAAAATAAATAGAACTGTTTTTCCATTGTATAAAACGAATAATTGCTACCAGTCTAAAAGGTATGGTCATTTCTACGTTCCGGGCAACCTAGGCTTCACTCTATGGCGTTCTTCCAACAGATCGAATAGTTAGGGCCTAAGAAGTCAACGCCAGAAGCTTAAATACAATATAAATAGAACAGTTCTTCTATCGTATAAAACGAATAATAGCAACCAGTGTGAAAGCTATGGTCATTTCTACGTTCCGGGCAACCTAGGCTTCACTCTACGGCGATGCTCCACCAGATCAAACAGTTAGGGCTTTAGAAGTCAACGCCCGAAGCATAAAATATAAAATAAATAGAACGGTTTTTCCATTGTATAAAACGAATAATTGCTGCCAGTGTAAAAGTTATGGTCATTTCTACGTTCCGGGCAACCTAGGCTGCACTCTAGGGCGTTGCTCCACCAGATCGAATAGTTAGGGCCTTAGAAGTCAACGCCCGAAGCATAAAATACAAAATAAATAAAACAGTTTTTCCATCGTATAAAACGAAAAATTGCAAACAGTGTGAAAGATATGGACATTTCTACGATCCGGTCTACCTAGGCTTCAGTCTATGGCGTTCTTCCACCACATCGAATAGCAACGGCCTCAGAAGTCAACGCCAGAAGCTTAAATACAATATAACTATAACAGTTCTTCCATCGCAAAAAACGAATAATAGCAACCAGTGTGAAAGCTATGGTCATTTCTACGTTCCGGGCAACCTAGGCTTCACTCTACGGCGATGCTCCACCAGATCAAACAGTTAGGGCCTTCGAAGTCAACGCCCGAAGCTTAAAATACAAAATAAATAGAACGGTTTTTCCATTGTATAAAACGAATAATTGCTGCCAGTGTAAAAGTTATGGTCATTTCTACGTTCCCGGCAACCTAGGCTTCACCCTAGGGCGTTGTACCACCAGATCGAATAGTTAGGGCCTAAGAAGTGAACGCCAGAAGCATAAAATACAATATAAATACAACAGTTTTTCCATCGTATAAAACGAATAATTGCAACCAGTGTGGAAGTTATGGTCATTTCTACGTTCCGGGCAACCTAGGCTTCACTCTACGGCGTTGCTCCACCAGATCAAACAGTTAGGGCCTTAGAGGTCATCGCCCGAAGCATAAAATATAAAATAAATAGAACGGTGTTTCCATTGTATAAAACGAATAATTGCTACCAGTGTAAAAGTTATGCTCATTTCTACGTTCCGGGCAACCTAGGCTTCACCCTAGGGCGTTGTACCACCAGATGGAATAGTTATGGTCTAAGAAGTCAACGCCAGAAGCATAAAAAACGAAATAAATACAACAGCTTTTCCATCGCATAAAACGAATAATTGCAACCAGTGTGGAAGTTATGGTCATTTCTACGTTCTGGGCAACCTAGGCTTCACTCTAGGGCGTTGCTCCACCAGATCGAATAGTTAGGGCCTTAGAAGTCAACGCCCGAAGCATAAAATACAAAATAAATAGAACAGTTTTTCCATCGTATAAAACGTATAATTGCTACCAGAGTGAAAGTTATGGTCATTTCTACTTTCCGGGCAACCTACGCTTCCCCCTAGGGCGTTGTTCCGACAGATTGCATAGTTTGGGCCTTAGAAGTCAATGCCCGAAGCATAAAACGCAATAAAAATACAACAGCATTTCCATCGTATAGCAGGAATAATTTGCTACCAGTGTGAAGGTTATGGTCATATCTACGTTCCGGGCAACCTAGGCTGCACTCTAGGGCGTTGCTCCACCAGATCGAATAGTTAGGGCCTTAGAAGTCAACGCCCGAAGCATAAAATACAAAATAAATAAAACAGTTTTTCCATCGTATAAAACGAATAACTGCTACCAGTGTGAAAGTTATGGTCATTTCTACTCTCCGGGCAACCTAGGCTTCACCCTAGGGCGTTGTTCCACAAGCTGGTATAGTTAGGGCCTAAGAAGTCAACACCAGAAGCATAAAATACGATACAAATACAACAGCTTTTCCATCGTATAAAACAAATAATTATAACCAGTTTGATAGTGATGGTCATTTCTACGTTCCGGGCAACCTAGGCTTCACTCTACGGCGTTGCTCCACCAGATCAAACAGTTAGGGCCTTAGAGGTCATCGCCCGAAGCATAAAATATAAAATAAATAGAACGGTGTTTCCATTGTATAAAACGAATAATTGCTACCAGTGTAAAAGTTATGCTCATTTCTACGTTCCGGGCAACCTAGGCTTCACCCTAGGGCGTTGTACCACCAGATGGAATAGTTAGGGTCTAAGAAGTCAACGCCAGAAGCATAAAAAACGAAATAAATACAACAGCTTTTCCATCGCATAAAACGAATAATTGCAACCAGTGTGGAAGTTATGGTCATTTCTACGTTCCGGGCAACCTAGGCTTCACTCTAGGGCGGTGCTCCACCAAATCGAACAGCTGGGGTCTTAGAAGTCAACGCCAGAAGCATAAAATACAATAAAGATGCAAAAGTTTTTCCATCGTATAACAGGAATAACTGCAAACAGAATGAAAGTACTGGTCATTTCTACGTTCCGGGTAACCTAGGTTTCACTCTAGGGCGTTGCTCCACCAGATCGAATAGCTAGGGACTTAGAATTCAACGCCATAAGATAAAATACAATATAAGTACAACAGTTTTTCCATCGTATAAAATGAATAATTGCAACCAGTGTGAAAGTTATGGTCATTTCTACATTTCGAGCAACCTAGGCTTCACTCTAGGGCGTTGCTCCACCTGATCGAATAGTTAGGGCCTTAGAAGTCAACGCCCGAAGCTTAATATACAGAATAAATAGAACGGTTTTTCCATTGTATAAAACGAATAATTGCTGCCAGTGTAAAAGTTATGGTCATTTCTACGTTCCGGGCAACCTAGGCTTCACCCTAGGGCGTTGTACCACCAGACCGAATAGTTAGGGCCTAAGAAGTGAACACCAGAAGCATAAAATACAATATAAATACAACAGTTTTTCCATCGTATAAAACGAATAATTGCAACCAGTATGAAACTTATGGTCATTTCTACGTACCGGGCAACCTAGGCTTCACTCTAGGGCGTTGCTCTACCAGATCGAATAGTTAGGGCCTTAGAAGTCAACGCCCGAAGCATAAAATACAAAATAAATAGAACAGTTTTTCCATCCTATAAAACGAATAACTTCTACCAGTGTGAAAGTTATGGTCATTTCTACTCTCCGGGCAACCTAGGCTTCACCCTAGGGCGTTGTTCCACCAGCTGGTATAGTTAGGGCCTAAGAAGTCAACGCCAGAAGCATAAAATACGATACAAATACAACAGCTTTTCCATCGTATAAAACAAATAATTGCAACCAGTTTGATAGTGATGGTCATTTCTGCGTTCCGGGCAACCTAGGCTTCACTCTACGGCGTTGCTCCACCAGATCAAACAGTTAGGGCCTTAGAGGTCAACGCCCGAAGCATAAAATATAAAATAAATAGAACGGTGTTTCCATTGTATAAAACGAATAATTGCTGCCAGTGTAAAAGTTATGCTCATTTCTACGTTCCGGGCAACCTAGGCTTCACCCTAGGGCGTTGTACCACCAGATGGAATAGTCAGGGCCTAAGAAGTCAACGCCAGAAGCATAAAAAACGAAATAAATACAACAGCTTTTCCATCGCATAAAACGAATAATTGCAACCAGTGTGGAAGTTATGGTCATTTCTACGTTCCGGGCAAACTAGGCTTCACTCTAGGGCGGTGCTCCACCAAATCGAATAGCTGGGGTCTTAGAAGTCAACGCCAGAAGCATAAAATACAATAAAGATGCAAAAGTTTTTCCATCGTATAACAGGAATAACTGCAAACAGAATGAAAGTACTGGTCATTTCTACGTTCCGGGTAACCTAGGTTTCACTCTAGGGCGTTGCTCCACCAGATCGAATAGCTAGGGACTTAGAATTCAACGCCATAAGAATAAAATACAATATAAGTACAACAGTTTTTCCATCGTATAAAATGAATAATTGCAACCAGTGTGAAAGTTATGGTCATTTCTACATTTCGAGCAACCTAGGCTTCACTCTAGGGCGTTGCTCCACCTGATCGAATAGTTAGGGCCTTAGGAGTCCACGCCCGAAGCATTAAATACAAAATAAATAGAACAGTTTTTCCATTGCATAAAACGAATAATTGCTACCAGTGTGAAAGTTATAGCCGTTTCTACGTTCCGCGCAACCTGGGCTTTACACTAGGGCGTTGTTCCACCAGGTGGAATAGTTAGGGCCTAAGAAGTCATCGCCAGAAGCATAAAATACAAAATAAATAAAACAGTTTTTCCATCGTATAAAACGAAAAATTGCAACCAGTGTGGAAGTTATGGTCATTTCTCCGTTCCGGGCAACCTAGGCTTCACTCTAGGGCGGTGCTCCACCAAATCGAATAGCTGGTGTCTTAGAAGTCAACGCCAGAAGCATAAAACACAATAAAGATGCAAAAGTTTTTCCATCGTATAACAGGAATAACTGCAAACAGAATGAAAGTACTGGTCATTTCTACGTTCCGGGTAACCTAGGTTTCACTCTAGGGCGTTGCTCCACCAGATCGAATAGCTAGCGACTTAGAATTCAACGCCATAAGAATAAAATACAATATAAGTACAACAGTTTTTCCATCGTATAAAATGAATAATTGCAACCAGTGTGAAAGTTATGGTCATTTCTACATTTCGAGCAACCTAGGCTTCACTCTAGGGCGTTGCTCCACCTGATCGAATAGTTAGGGCCTTAGAAGTCCACGCCCGAAGCATTAAATACAAAATAAATAGAACAGTTTTTCCATTGTATAAAACGAATAATTGCTACCAGTGTGAAAGTTATAGCCATTTCTACGTTCCGCGCAACCTGGGCTTTACACTAGGGCGTTGTTCCACCAGGTGGAATAGTTAGGGCCTAAGAAGTCAACGCCAGAAGCATAAAATACAAAATAAATAAAACAGTTTTTCCATCGTATAAAACGAAAAATTGCAAACAGTGTGAAAGATATGGACATTACTACGATCCGGGCTACCTAGGCTTCACTCTATGGCGTTCTTCCACCACATCGAATAGCAACGGCCTCAGAAGTCAACGCCAGAAGCTTAAATGCAATATAAATATAACAGTTTTTCCATCGTGTAAAACGAATAATAGCAACCAGTGTGAAAGTTATTGTCATTTCTACGTTCCGGGCAACCTAGGCTTCACTCTACGGCGATGCTCCACCAGATGAAACAGTTAGGGCCTTAGAAGTCAACGCCCGAAGCATAAAATACAAAATAAATAGAACGGTTTTTCCATTGCATAAAACGAATAATTGCTGCCAGTGGAAAAGCTATGGTCATTTCTACGTTCCGGGCAACCTAGGCTTCACCCTAGGGCGTTGTACCACCACATCGAATAGTTGGGGCCTAAGAAGTGAACGCCAGAAGCATAAAATACAATATAATTACAACAGTTTTTCCATAGTATAAAACGAATAATTGCCACCAGTATGAAACTTATGGTCATTTCTACGTACCGGGCAACCTGGGCTTCACTCTAGGGCGTTGCTCTACCAGATCGAATAGTTAGGTCCTTAGAAGTCAACGCCCGAAGCATAAAATACAAAATAAATAGAACAGTTTTTCCATCGTATAAAACGAATAATTGCTACCAGTGTGAAAGTTATGGTCATTTCTACTTTCCGGGCAACCTAGGCTTCACCCCAGGACGTCGTTCCACCAGATGGAATAGTTAGGGCCTAAGAAGTCAACGCCAGAAGCATAAAATACGATATAAATACAACAGCTTTTACATCGCATAAAACGAATAATTGCAACCAGTGTGGAAGTTATGGTCATTTCTACGTTCCGGGCAACCTAGGCTTCACTCTAGGGCGGTGCTCCTCCAAATCGAATAGCTGGGGTCTTAGAAGTCAACGCCAGAAGCATAAAATACGATATAAATACAACAGCTTTTCCATCGTATAAAACAAATAATTGCAACCAGTTTGATAGTGATGGTCATTTCTACGTACCGGGCAACCTACGCTTCACCCTAGGGCGTTGCTCCACCAGATCGAATAGTTAGGGCCTTAGAAGTCAAGGCCCGAAGCATAAAATACGATATAAATACAACAGCTTTTCCATCGTATAAAACAAATAATTGCAACCAGTTTGATAGTGATGGTCATTTCTACGTATCGGGCAACCTAGGCTTCACTCTAGGGCGTTGCTCCACCAGATCGAATAATTAGGGCCTTAGAAGTCAACGCCCGAAGCATAAAATACAAAATAAATAGAACAGTTTTTCCATCGTATAAAAGGAATAATTGCTACCAGTGTAAAAGTTATGGTCATTTCTACGTTCCGGGCAGCCTAGACTTCACTCTAGGGCGGTGCTCAACCATATCGAATAGCTACGGCCTTAGAAGCCTACGCCTGAAGCATAAAATACAATAAAAATACAACGGTCTTTTCATCGTATAACAGGAATAATTGCAACAAGCGTGAAAGTAATGATCATTTCGGCGTTTCGGGCATCCTAGACTTAACTCTGAGGCATTGCTCCACCAGATCGAATAGTTAGGGCCTAAGAAGTCAACGCCAGAAGCATAAAACACCATATAAATAAAACAGTTTTTCCATTGTATAAAACGAATAATTGCCACCAGTGTAAAAGTTATGGTCATTTCTACGTTCCGGGCAACCTAGGCTACACCCTAGGGCGTTGTTCCACCAGATTGAATAGTTAGGGCCTAAGAAGTGAACGCCAGAAGCATAAAATACAATATAAATACAACAGTTTTTCTATCGTATAAAACGAATAATTGCAACCAGTGTGAAAGTTATGGTCATTTCTACATTCCGAGCAACCTAGGCTTCACTCTAGGGCGTTGCTCCAACAGATTGAATAGTTAGGGCCTTAGAAGACAACACCCGAAGCATAAAATGCAATAAAAATACAACAGTTTTTCCATCGTATAAAAGGAATAATTGCAAACAGTGAGAAAGTAATGGTCATTTCTACGTTCCGCGCAACCTAGGCTTCACTCTAGGGCGTTGCTCCACCAGATCAAACAGTTAGGGCCTAAGAAGTGAACGCCAGAAGCATAAAATACAACATAAATACAACAGCTTTTCCATCGTATAAAACGAATAATTGCTACCAGTGTAAAAGTTATGGTCATTTCTACGTTCCGGGCAGCCTAGGCTTCACTCTAGGGCGGTGCTCCACCATATCGAATAGCTACGGCCTTAGAAGCCTACGCCTGAAGCATAAAATACAATAAAAATACAACGGTCTTTTCATCGTATAACAGGAATAATTGCAACAAGCGTGAAAGTAATGATCATTGCGGCGTTTCGGGCATCCTAGACTTAACTCTGAGGCATTGCTCCACCAGATCGAATAGTTAGTGCCTAAGAAGACAACGCCGGAAGCATAAAATACCATATAAACACAACAGTTTTGCCATTGTATAAAACGAATAATTGCTACCAGTGTAAAAGTTATGGTCATTTCTACGTTCCGGGCAACCTAGGCTACACCCTAGGGCGTTGTTCCACCAGATTGAATAGTTAGGGCCTAAGAAGTGAACGCCAGAAGCATAAAATACAATATAAATACAACAGTTTTTCCATCGTATAAAACGAATAATTGCAACCAGTGTGAAAGTTATGGTCATTTCTACATTTCGAGCAACCTAGGCTTCACTCTAGGGCGTTGCTCCACCTGATCGAATAGTTAGGGCCTTAGAAGTCCACGCCCGAAGCATTAAATACAAAATAAATAGAACGGTGTTTCCATTGTATAAAACGAATAATTGCTACCAGTGTAAAAGTTATGCTCATTTCTACGTTCCGGGCAACCTAGGCTTCACCCTAGGGCGCTGTACCACCAGATGGAATAGTTAGGGTCTAAGAAGTCAACGCCAGAAGCATAAAAAACGAAATAAATACAACAGCTTTTCCATCGCATAAAACGAATAATTGCAACCAGTGTGGAAGTTATGGTCATTTCTACGTTCCGGGCAACCTAGGCTTCACTCTAGGGCGGTGCTCCACCAAATCGAATAGCTGGGGTCTTAGAAGTCAACGCCAGAAGCATAAAACACAATAAAGATGCAAAAGTTTTTCCATCGTATAACAGGAATAACTGCAAACAGAATGAAAGTACTGGTCATTTCTACGTTCCGGGTAACCTAGGTTTCACTCTAGGGCGTTGCTCCACCAGATCGAATAGCTAGCGACTTAGAATTCAACGCCATAAGAATAAAATACAATATAAGTACAACAGTTTTTCCATCGTATAAAATGAATAATTGCAACCAGTGTGAAAGTTATGGTCATTTCTACATTTCGAGCAACCTAGGCTTCACTCTAGGGCGTTGCTCCACCTGATCGAATAGTTAGGGCCTTAGAAGTCCACGCCCGAAGCATTAAATACAAAATAAATAGAACAGTTTTTCCATTGTATAAAACGAATAATTGCTACCAGTGTGAAAGTTATAGCCATTTCTACGTTCCGCGCAACCTGGGCTTTACACTAGGGCGTTGTTCCACCAGGTGGAATAGTTAGGGCCTAAGAAGTCAACGCCAGAAGCATAAAATACAAAATAAATAAAACAGTTTTTCCATCGTATAAAACGAAAAATTGCAAACAGTGTGAAAGATATGGACATTACTACGATCCGGGCTACCTAGGCTTCACTCTATGGCGTTCTTCCACCACATCGAATAGCAACGGCCTCAGAAGTCAACGCCAGAAGCTTAAATGCAATATAAATATAACAGTTTTTCCATCGTGTAAAACGAATAATAGCAACCAGTGTGAAAGTTATTGTCATTTCTACGTTCCGGGCAACCTAGGCTTCACTCTACGGCGATGCTCCACCGGATGAAACAGTTAGGGCCTTAGAAGTCAACGCCCGAAGCATAAAACACAAAATAAATAGAACGGTTTTTCCATTGCATAAAACGAATAATTGCTGCCAGTGGAAAAGCTATGGTCATTTCTACGTTCCGGGCAACCTAGGCTTCACCCTAGGGCGTTGTACCACCACATCGAATAGTTGGGGCCTAAGAAGTGAACGCCAGAAGCATAAAATACAATATAATTACAACAGTTTTTCCATAGTATAAAACGAATAATTGCCACCAGTATGAAACTTATGGTCATTTCTACGTACCGGGCAACCTGGGCTTCACTCTAGGGCGTTGCTCTACCAGATCGAATAGTTAGGTCCTTAGAAGTCAACGCCCGAAGCATAAAATACAAAATAAATAGAACAGTTTTTCCATCGTATAAAACGAATAATTGCTACCAGTGTGAAAGTTATGGTCATTTCTACTTTCCGGGCAACCTAGGCTTCACCCCAGGACGTCGTTCCACCAGATGGAATAGTTAGGGCGTAAGAAGTCAACGCCGGAAGCATAAAATACGATATAAATACAACAGCTTTTACATCGCATAAAACGAATAATTGCAACCAGTGTGGAAGTTATGGTCATTTCTACGTTCCGGGCAACCTAGGCTTCACTCTAGGGCGGTGCTCCTCCAAATCGAATAGCTGGGGTCTTAGAAGTCAACGCCAGAAGCATAAAATACGATATAAATACAACAGCTTTTCCATCGTATAAAACAAATAATTGCAACCAGTTTGATAGTGATGGTCATTTCTACGTACCGGGCAACCTAGGCTTCACCCTAGGGCGTTGCTCCACCAGATCGAATAGTTAGGGCCTTAGAAGTCAAGGCCCGAAGCATAAAATACGATATAAATACAACAGCTTTTCCATCGTATAAAACAAATAATTGCAACCAGTTTGATAGTGATGGTCATTTCTACGTATCGGGCAACCTAGGCTTCACTCTAGGGCGTTGCTCCACCAGATCGAATAATTAGGGCCTTAGAAGTCAACGCCCGAAGCATAAAATACAAAATAAATAGAACAGTTTTTCCATCGTATAAAAGGAATAATTGCTACCAGTGTAAAAGTTATGGTCATTTCTACGTTCCGGGCAGCCTAGACTTCACTCTAGGGCGGTGCTCAACCATATCGAATAGCTACGGCCTTAGAAGCCTACGCCTGAAGCATAAAATACAATAAAAATACAACGGTCTTTTCATCGTATAACAGGAATAATTGCAACAAGCGTGAAAGTAATGATCATTTCGGCGTTTCGGGCATCCTAGACTTAACTCTGAGGCATTGCTCCACCAGATCGAATAGTTAGGGCCTAAGAAGTCAACGCCAGAAGCATAAAACACCATATAAATAAAACAGTTTTTCCATTGTATAAAACGAATAATTGCCACCAGTGTAAAAGTTATGGTCATTTCTACGTTCCGGGCAACCTAGGCTACACCCTAGGGCGTTGTTCCACCAGATTGAATAGTTAGGGCCTAAGAAGTGAACGCCAGAAGCATAAAATACAATATAAATACAACAGTTTTTCTATCGTATAAAACGAATAATTGCAACCAGTGTGAAAGTTATGGTCATTTCTACATTCCGAGCAACCTAGGCTTCACTCTAGGGCGTTGCTCCAACAGATTGAATAGTTAGGGCCTTAGAAGACAACACCCGAAGCATAAAATGCAATAAAAATACAACAGTTTTTCCATCGTATAAAAGGAATAATTGCAAACAGTGAGAAAGTAATGGTCATTTCTACGTTCCGCGCAACCTAGGCTTCACTCTAGGGCGTTGCTCCACCAGATCAAACAGTTAGGGCCTAAGAAGTGAACGCCAGAAGCATAAAATACAACATAAATACAACAGCTTTTCCATCGTATAAAACGAATAATTGCTACCAGTGTAAAAGTTATGGTCATTTCTACGTTCCGGGCAGCCTAGGCTTCACTCTAGGGCGGTGCTCCACCATATCGAATAGCTACGGCCTTAGAAGCCTACGCCTGAAGCATAAAATACAATAAAAATACAACGGTCTTTTCATCGTATAACAGGAATAATTGCAACAAGCGTGAAAGTAATGATCATTGCGGCGTTTCGGGCATCCTAGACTTAACTCTGAGGCATTGCTCCACCAGATCGAATAGTTAGTGCCTAAGAAGACAACGCCGGAAGCATAAAATACCATATAAATACAACAGTTTTGCCATTGTATAAAACGAATAATTGCTACCAGTGT
Source organism: Calliopsis andreniformis (assembly GCF_051401765.1). NCBI lineage: Eukaryota > Metazoa > Arthropoda > Insecta > Hymenoptera > Andrenidae > Calliopsis > Calliopsis andreniformis. The sequence goes on from NW_027480423.1 coordinate 13,287,443, forward strand.
AAAAGTTATGGTCATTTCTACGTTCCGGGCAACCTAGGCTACACCCTAGGGCGTTGTTCCACCAGATTGAATAGTTAGGGCCTAAGAAGTGAACGCCAGAAGCATAAAATACAATATAAATACAACAGTTTTTCCATCGTATAAAACGAATAATTGCAACCAGTGTGAAAGTTATGGTCATTTCTACATTTCGAGCAACCTAGGCTTCACTCTAGGGCGTTGCTCCACCTGATCGAATAGTTAGGGCCTTAGAAGTCCACGCCCGAAGCATTAAATACAAAATAAATAGAACGGTGTTTCCATTGTATAAAACGAATAATTGCTACCAGTGTAAAAGTTATGCTCATTTCTACGTTCCGGGCAACCTAGGCTTCACCCTAGGGCGCTGTACCACCAGATGGAATAGTTAGGGTCTAAGAAGTCAACGCCAGAAGCATAAAAAACGAAATAAATACAACAGCTTTTCCATCGCATAAAACGAATAATTGCAACCAGTGTGGAAGTTATGGTCATTTCTACGTTCCGGGCAACCTAGGCTTCACTCTAGGGCGGTGCTCCACCAAATCGAATAGCTGGGGTCTTAGAAGTCAACGCCAGAAGCATAAAATACAATAAAGATGCAAAAGTTTTTCCATCGTATAACAGGAATAACTGCAAACAGAATGAAAGTACTGGTCATTTCTACGTTCCGGGTAACCTAGGTTTCACTCTAGGGCGTTGCTCCACCAGATCGAATAGCTAGGGACTTAGAATTCAACGCCATAAGAATAAAATACAATATAAGTACAACAGTTTTTCCATCGTATAAAATGAATAATTGCAACCAGTGTGAAAGTTATGGTCATTTCTACATTTCGAGCAACCTAGGCTTCACTCTAGGGCGTTGCTCCACCTGATCGAATAGTTAGGGCCTTAGAAGTCAACGCCCGAAGCTTAATATACAGAATAAATAGAACGGTTTTTCCATTGTATAAAACGAATAATTGCTGCCAGTGTAAAAGTTATGGTCATTTCTACGTTCCGGGCAACCTAGGCTTCACCCTAGGGCGTTGCACCACCAGATCGAATAGTTAGGGCCTAAGAAGTGAACGCCAGAAGCATAAAATACAATATAAATACAACAGTTTTTCCATCGTATAAAACGAATAATTGCAACCAGTATGAAACTTATGGTCATTTCTACGCACAGGGCAACCTAGGCTTCACTCTAGGGCGTTGCTCTACCAGATCGAATAGTTAGGGCCTTAGAAGTCAACGCCCGAAGCATAAAATACAAAATAAATGGAACAGTTTTTCCATCCTATAAAACGAATAACTGCTACCAGTGTGAAAGTTATGGTCATTTCTACTCTCCGGGCAACCTAGGCTTCACCCTAGGGCGTTGTTCCACCAGCTGGTATAGTTAGGGCCTAAGAAGTCAACGCCAGAAGCATAAAATACGATACAAATACAACAGCTTTTCCATCGTATAAAACAAATAATTGCAACCAGTTTGATAGTGATGGTCATTTCTACGTTCCCGGCAACCTAGGCTTCACTCTACGGCGTTGCTCCACCAGATCAAACAGTTAGGGTCTTAGAGGTCAACGCCCGAAGCATAAAATATAAAATAAATAGAACGGTGTTTCCATTGTATAAAACGAATAATTGCTACGAGTGTAAAAGTTATGCTCATTTCTACGTTCCGGGCAACCTAGGCTTCACCCTAGGGCGTTGTACCACCAGATGGAATAGTCAGGGCCTAAGAAGTCAACGCCAGAAGCATAAAAAACGAAATAAATACAACAGCTTTTCCATCGCATAAAACGAATAATTGCAACCAGTGTGGAAGTTATGGTCATTTCTACGTTCCTGGCAACCTAGGCTTCACTCTAGGGCGGTGGTCCACCAAATCGAATAGCTGGGGTCTTAGAAGTCAACGCCAGAAGCATAAAATACAATAAAGATGCAAAAGTTTTTCCATCGTATAACAGGAATAACTGCAAACAGAATGAAAGTACTGGTCATTTCTACGTTCCGGGTAACCTAGGTTTCACTCTAGGGCGTTGCTCCACCAGATCGAATAGCTAGGGACTTAGAATTCAACGCCATAAGAATAAAATACAATATAAGTACAACAGTTTTTCCATCGTATAAAATGAATATTTGCAACCAGTGTGAAAGTTATGGTCACTTTTACATTTCGAGCAACCTAGGCTTCACTCTAGGGCGTTGCTCCACCTGATCGAATAGTTAGGGCCTTAGGAGTCCACGCCCGAAGCATTAAATACAAAATAAATAGAACAGTTTTTCCATTGTATAAAACGAATAATTGCTACCAGTTTGAAAGTTATAGCCATTTCTACGTTCCGCGCAACCTGGGCTTTACACTAGGGCGTTGTTCCACCAGGTGGAATAGTTAGGGCCTAAGAAGTCAACGCCAGAAGCATAAAATACAAAATAAATAAAACAGTTTTTCCATCGTATAAAACGAAAAATTGCAACCAGTGTGGAAGTTATGGTCATTTCTACGTTCCGGGCAACCTAGGCTTCACTCTAGGGCGGTGCTCCACCAAATCGAATAGCTGGGGTCTTAGAAGTCAACGCCAGAAGCATAAAATACAATAAAGGTGCAAAAGTTTTTCCATCGTATAACAGGAATAACTGCAAACAGAATGAAAGTACTGGTCATTTCTACGTTCCGGGCAACCTAGGCTGCACTCTAGGGCGTTGCTCCACTAGATCCAATAGTTAGGGCCTTAGAAGTCAACGCCCGAAGCATAAAATACAAAATAAATAAAACAGTTTTTCCATCGTATGAAACGAAAAATTGCAAACAGTGTGAAAGATATGGACATTTCTACGACCCGGGCTATCTAGGCTACACTTTATGGCGTTCTTCCACCACATCGAATAGCAACGGCCTCAGAAGTCAACGCCAGAAGCTTAAATACAGTATAAATATAACAGTTTTTCCATCGTATAAAACGAATAATAGCAAACAGTGTGAAAGTAGTGGACATTTCTACGTTCCGAGCTATCTAGGCTTCACTCTAGGGCGTTGCTCCACTAGATCGAATACCTAGGGCCTTAGAAGTCAACGCCAGAAGCATAAGATACGATATAAATACAACAGCTTTTCCATCGTATAAAAGTAATAATTGCAAACAGTGTGAAAGTAATGGTCATTTCTACGTTCTGGGCAACCTAGGCTTCACTCTAGGGCGTTGCTCCCCCAGATCAAACAGTTAGGGCCTTAGTAGTCAACGACCGAAGCATTAAATACAAAATAAATAGAACAGTTTTTCCATTGTATAAAACGAATAATTGCTACCAGTCTAAAAGGTATGGTCATTTCTACGTTCCGGGCAACCTAGGCTTCACCCTAGGGCGTTGTACCACCAGATGGAATAGTCAGGGCCTAAGAAGTCAACGCCAGAAGCATAAAAAACGAAATAAATACAACAGCTTTTCCATCGCATAAAACGAATAATTGCAACCAGTGTGGAAGTTATGGTCATTTCTACGTTCCTGGCAACCTAGGCTTCACTCTAGGGCGGTGGTCCACCAAATCGAATAGCTGGGGTCTTAGAAGTCAACGCCAGAAGCATAAAATACAATAAAGATGCAAAAGTTTTTCCATCGTATAACAGGAATAACTGCAAACAGAATGAAAGTACTGGTCATTTCTACGTTCCGGGTAACCTAGGTTTCACTCTAGGGCGTTGCTCCACCAGATCGAATAGCTAGGGACTTAGAATTCAACGCCATAAGAATAAAATACAATATAAGTACAACAGTTTTTCCATCGTATAAAATGAATAATTGCAACCAGTGTGAAAGTTATGGTCACTTTTACATTTCGAGCAACCTAGGCTTCACTCTAGGGCGTTGCTCCACCTGATCGAATAGTTAGGGCCTTAGGAGTCCACGCCCGAAGCATTAAATACAAAATAAATAGAACAGTTTTTCCATTGTATAAAACGAATAATTGCTACCAGTTTGAAAGTTATAGCCATTTCTACGTTCCGCGCAACCTGGGCTTTACACTAGGGCGTTGTTCCACCAGGTGGAATAGTTAGGGCCTAAGAAGTCAACGCCAGAAGCATAAAATACAAAATAAATAAAACAGTTTTTCGATCGTATAAAACGAAAAATTGCAACCAGTGTGGAAGATATGGTCATTTCTACGTTCCGGGCAACCTAGGCTTCACTCTAGGGCGGTGCTCCACCAAATCGAATAGCTGGGGTCTTAGAAGTCAACGCCAGAAGCATAAAATACAATAAAGGTGCAAAAGTTTTTCCATCGTATAACAGGAATAACTGCAAACAGAATGAAAGTACTGGTCATTTCTACGTTCCGGGCAACCTAGGCTGCACTCTAGGGCGTTGCTCCACTAGATCCAATAGTTAGGGCCTTAGAAGTCAACGCCCGAAGCATAAAATACAATATAAATACAACAGTTTTTCCATCATATAAAACGAATGATAGCAAGCAGTGTGAAAGTTAAGGTCATTTCTACACTCCGGGCAACCTAGGCAGCACTGTATGGCGTTCTTCCACCACATCGAATAGCTACGGCCTCAGAAGTCAACGCCCGAAGTATAAAATTCAATAAAAATACGACAGTCTTTCCATCCTATAACAGGAATGATTGCAACCCGTGTGAAAGTGATGGTCATTTCTACGTTCCAGGCAACCTAGGCTTCACTCTAGGGCGTTGGTCCACCAGATCAAACAGTTAGGGCCTTAGAAGTCAACGACCGAAGCATTAAATACAAAATAAATAGAACTGTTTTTCCATTGCATAAAACGAATAATTGCTACCAGTCTAAAAGATATGGTCATTTCTACGTTCCGAGCTACCTAGGCTTCACTCTAGGGCGTTGCTCCACTAGATCGAATACCTAGGGCCTTAGAAGTCAACGCCAGAAGCATAAAATACGATATAAATACAACAGCTTTTCCATCGTATAAAAGGAATAATTGCAAACAGTGTGAAAGTAATGGTCATTTCTACGTTCCGGGCAACCTAGGCTTCACTCTAGGGCGTTGCTCCCCCAGATCAAACAGTTAGGGCCTTAGTAGTCAACGACCGAAGCATTAAATACAAAATAAATAGAACTGTTTTTCCATTGTATAAAACGAATAATTGCTACCAGTCTAAAAGGTATGGTCATTTCTACGTTCCGGGCAACCTAGGCTTCACTCTATGGCGTTCTTCCAACAGATCGAATAGTTAGGGCCTAAGAAGTCAACGCCAGAAGCTTAAATACAATATAAATAGAACAGTTTTTCCACCATATAAAACGAATGATAGCAACCAGTGTGAAAGTTATGGTCATTTCTACATTCCGGGCAACCTAGGCTGCACTGTATGGCGTTCTTCCACCACATCGAATAGCTACGGCCTCAGAAGTCAACGCCCGAAGTATAAAATTCAATATAAATACGACAGTCTTTCCATCCTATAACAGGAATAATTGCAACCCGTGTGAAAGTGAAGGTCATTTCTACGTTCCAGGCAACCTAGGCTTCACTCTAGGGCGTTGCTCCACCAGATCAAACAGTTAGGGCCTTAGAAGTCAACGACCGAAGCATTAAATACAAAATAAATAGAACTGTATTTCCATTGTATAAAACGAATAATTGCTACCAGTCTAAAAGGTATGGTCATTTCTACGTTCCGGGCAACCTAGGCTTCACTCTATGGCGTTCTTCCAACAGATCGAATAGTTAGGGCCTAAGAAGTCAACGCCAGAAGCTTAAATACAATATAAATAGAACAGTTTTTCTATCGTATAAAACGAATAATAGCAACCAGTGTGAAAGCTATGGTCATTTCTACGTTCCGGGCAACCTAGGCTTCACTCTACGGCGATGCTCCACCAGATCAAACAGTTAGGGCTTTAGAAGTCAACGCCCGAAGCATAAAATATAAAATAAATAGAACGGTTTTTCCATTGTATAAAACGAATAATTGCTGCCAGTGTAAAAGTTATGGTCATTTCTACGTTCCGGGCAACCTAGGCTGCACTCTAGGGCGTTGCTCCACCAGATCGAATAGTTAGGGCCTTAGAAGTCAACGCCCGAAGCATAAAATACAAAATAAATAAAACAGTTTTTCCATCGTATAAAACGAAAAATTGCAAACAGTGTGAAAGATATGAACATTTCTACGATCCGGTCTACCTAGGCTTCAGTCTATGGCGTTCTTCCACCACATCGAATAGCAACGGCCTCAGAAGTCAACGCCAGAAGCTTAAATACAATATAACTATAACAGTTCTTCCATCGTAAAAAACGAATAATAGCAACCAGTGTGAAAGCTATGGTCATTTCTACGTTCCGGGCAACCTAGGCTTCACTCTACGGCGATGCTCCACCAGATCAAACAGTTAGGGCCTTCGAAGTCAACGCCCGAAGCTTAAAATACAAAATAAATAGAACGGTTTTTCCATTGTATAAAACGAATAATTGCTGCCAGTGTAAAAGTTATGGTCATTTCTACGTTCCGGGCAACCTAGGCTTCACCCTAGGGCGTTGTACCACCAGATCGAATAGTTAGGGCCTAAGAAGTGAACGCCAGAAGCATAAAATACAATATAAATACAACAGTTTTTCCATCGTATAAAACGAATAATTGCAACCAGTGTGGAAGTTATGGTCATTTCTACGTTCCGGGCAACCTAGGCTTCACTCTAGGGCGGTGCTCCACCAAATCGAATAGCTGGGGTCTTAGAAGTCAACGCCCGAAGCATAAAATACAAAATAAATAGAACAGTTTTTCCATCCTATAAAACGAATAACTGCAACCAGTGTGAAAGTTATGGTCATTTCTACTCTCCGGGCAACCTAGGCTTCACCCTAGGGCGTTGTTCCACAAGCTGGTATAGTTAGGGCCTAAGAAGTCAACGCCAGAAGCATAAAATACGATACAAATACAACAGCTTTTCCATCGTATAAAACAAATAATTATAACCAGTTTGATAGTGATGGTCATTTCTACGTTCCGGGCAACCTAGGCTTCACTCTACGGCGTTGCTCCACCAGATCAAACAGTTAGGGCCTTAGAGGTCATCGCCCGAAGCATAAAATATAAAATAAATAGAACGGTGTTTCCATTGTATAAAACGAATAATTGCTACCAGTGTAAAAGTTATGCTCATTTCTACGTTCCGGGCAACCTAGGCTTCACCCTAGGGCGTTGTACCACCAGATGGAATAGTTAGGGTCTAAGAAGTCAACGCCAGAAGCATAAAAAACGAAATAAATACAACAGCTTTTCCATCGCATAAAACGAATAATTGCAACCAGTGTGGAAGTTATGGTCATTTCTACGTTCCGGGCAACCTAGGCTTCACTCTAGGGCGGTGCTCCACCAAATCGAATAGCTGGGGTCTTAGAAGTCAACGCCAGAAGCATAAAATACAATAAAGATGCAAAAGTTTTTCCATCGTATAACAGGAATAACTGCAAAGAGAATGAAAGTACTGGTCATTTCTACGTTCCGGGTAACCTAGGTTTCACTCTAGGGCGTTGCTCCACCAGATCGAATAGCTAGGGACTTAGAATTCAACGCCATAAGATAAAATACAATATAAGTACAACAGTTTTTCCATCGTATAAAATGAATAATTGCAACCAGTGTGAAAGTTATGGTCATTTCTACATTTCGAGCAACCTAGGCTTCACTCTAGGGCGTTGCTCCACCTGATCGAATAGTTAGGGCCTTAGAAGTCAACGCCCGAAGCTTAATATACAGAATAAATAGAACGGTTTTTCCATTGTATAAAACGAATAATTGCTGCCAGTGTAAAAGTTATGGTCATTTCTACGTTCCGGGCAACCTAGGCTTCACCCTAGGGCGTTGTACCACCAGATCGAATAGTTAGGGCCTAAGAAGTGAACGCCAGAAGCATAAAATACAATATAAATACAACAGTTTTTCCATCGTATAAAACGAATAATTGCAACCAGTATGAAACTTATGGTCATTTCTACGTACCGGGCAACCTAGGCTTCACTCTAGGGCGTTGCTCTACCAGATCGAATAGTTAGGGCCTTAGAAGTCAACGCCCGAAGCATAAAATACAAAATAAATAGAACAGTCTTTCCATCGTATAAAACGAATAATTGCTACCAGTGTGAAAGTTATGGTCATTTCTACTTTCCGGGCAACCTAGGCTTCACCCCAGGACGTCGTTCCACCAGATGGAATAGTTAGGGCCTAAGAAGTCAACGCCAGAAGCATAAAATACGATATAAATACAACAGCTTTTACATCGCATAAAACGAATAATTGCAACCAGTGTGGAAGTTATGGTCATTTCTACGTTCCGGGCAACCTAGGCTTCACTCTAGGGCGGTGCTCCACCAAATCGAATAGCTGGGGTCTTAGAAGTCAACGCCAGAAGCATAAAATACGATATAAATACAACAGCTTTTCCATCGTATAAAACAAATAATTGCAACCAGTTTGATAGTGATGGTCATTTCTACGTACCGGGCAACCTAGGCTTCACCCTAGGGCGTTGCTCCACCAGATCGAATAGTTAGGGCCTTAGAAGTCAAGGCCCGAAGCATAAAATACGATATAAATACAACAGCTTTTCCATCGTATAAAACAAATAATTGCAACCAGTTTGATAGTGATGGTCATTTCTACGTATCGGGCAACCTAGGCTTCACTCTAGGGCGTTGCTCCACCAGATCGAATAATTAGGGCCTTAGAAGTCAACGCCCGAAGCATAAAATACAAAATAAATAGAACAGTTTTTCCATCGTATAAAAGGAATAATTGCTACCAGTGTAAAAGTTATGGTCATTTCTACGTTCCGGGCAGCCTAGACTTCACTCTAGGGCGGTGCTCAACCATATCGAATAGCTACGGCCTTAGAAGCCTACGCCTGAAGCATAAAATACAATAAAAATACAACGGTCTTTTCATCGTATAACAGGAATAATTGCAACAAGCGTGAAAGTAATGATCATTTCGGCGTTTCGGGCATCCTAGACTTAACTCTGAGGCATTGCTCCACCAGATCGAATAGTTAGGGCCTAAGAAGTCAACGCCAGAAGCATAAAACACCATATAAATAAAACAGTTTTTCCATTGTATAAAACGAATAATTGCCACCAGTGTAAAAGTTATGGTCATTTCTACGTTCCGGGCAACCTAGGCTACACCCTAGGGCCTTGTTCCACCAGATTGAATAGTTAGGGCCTAAGAAGTGAACGCCAGAAGCATAAAATACAATATAAATACAACAGTTTTTCTATCGTATAAAACGAATAATTGCAACCAGTGTGAAAGTTATGGTCATTTCTACATTCCGAGCAACCTAGGCTTCACTCTAGGGCGTTGCTCCAACAGATTGAATAGTTAGGGCCTTAGAAGACAACACCCGAAGCATAAAATGCAATAAAAATACAACAGTTTTTCCATCGTATAAAAGGAATAATTGCAAACAGTGAGAAAGTAATGGTCATTTCTACGTTCCGCGCAACCTAGGCTTCACTCTAGGGCGTTGCTCCACCAGATCAAACAGTTAGGGCCTAAGAAGTGAACGCCAGAAGCATAAAATACAACATAAATACAACAGCTTTTCCATCGTATAAAACGAATAATTGCTACCAGTGTAAAAGTTATGGTCATTTCTACGTTCCGGGCAGCCTAGGCTTCACTCTAGGGCGGTGCTCCACCATATCGAATAGCTACGGCCTTAGAAGCCTACGCCTGAAGCATAAAATACAATAAAAATACAACGGTCTTTTCATCGTATAACAGGAATAATTGCAACAAGCGTGAAAGTAATGATCATTGCGGCGTTTCGGGCATCCTAGACTTAACTCTGAGGCATTGCTCCACCAGATCGAATAGTTAGTGCCTAAGAAGACAACGCCGGAAGCATAAAATACCATATAAATACAACAGTTTTGCCATTGTATAAAACGAATAATTGCTACCAGTGTAAAAGTTATGGTCATTTCTACGTTCCGGGCAACCTAGGCTACACCCTAGGGCGTTGTTCCACCAGATTGAATAGTTAGGGCCTAAGAAGTGAACGCCAGAAGCATAAAATACAATATAAATACAACAGTTTTTCCATCGTATAAAACGAATAATTGCAACCAGTGTGAAAGTTATGGTCATTTCTACTTTCCGGGCAACCTAGTCTTCACCCTAGGGCGTTGTTCCACCAGATGGAATAGTTAGGGCCTAAGAAGTCAACGCCAGAAGCATAAAATACGATATAAATACAACAGCTTTTACATCGTACGAAACAAATAATTGCAACCAGTTTGATAGTGATGGTCACTTCTACGTACCGGGCAACCTAGGCTTCACTCTAGGGCGTTGCTCCACCAGATCGAATAGTTAGGGCCTTAGAAGTCAACGCCCGAAGCATAAAATACAAAATAAATAAAACAGTTTTTCCATGTTATAAAACGAACAATTGCAAACAGTGTGAAAGTAATGGTCATTTCTACGTTCCGGGCAACCTAGGCTTCACTGTATGGCGTTCTTCCACCACATCGAATAGCTACGGCCTCAGAAGCCAACGCCAGAAGCATAAATACAATATAAATATAACAGCTTTTCCATCGTATAAGACGAATAATAGCAACCAGTGTGAAAGTTATGGTCATTTCTACGTTCCGGGCAACCTAGGCTTCACTCTAGGGCGTTGCTCCACCAGATCAAACAGTTAGGGCCTCAGAAGTCAACGCCCGAAGCATAAAATACAAAATAAATAGAACGGTTTTTCCATTGTATAAAACGAATAATTGCTACCACTGTAAAAGTTATGGTCATTTCTACGTTCCGGGCAACCTAGGCTTCACTGTATGGCGTTCTTCCACGACATCGAATAGCTACGGCCTCAGAAGTCAACGCCTGAAGTATAAAATACAATAAAAATACAACAGTCTTTCCATCCTATAACAGGAATAATTGCAACCCGTGTGAAAGTGATGGTCATTTCTACGTTCCAGGCAACCTAGGCTTCACTCTAGGGCGTTGTTCCACAAAATCGAATAGTTAGGGCCTATGAAGTCAACGCCAGAAGCATAAAATACCATATAAATATAACAGTTTTTCCATCGTATAAAACGAATAATAGCAACCAGTGTGAAAGTTATGGTCATTTCTACGTTCCGGGCAACATAGGCTTCACTCTAGGGCGTTGCTCCACCAGATCAAACAGTTAGGGCCTCAGAAGTCAACGCCCGAAGCATAAAATACAAAATAAATAGAACGGTTTTTCCATTGTATAAAACGAATAATTGCTACCACTGTAAAAGTTATGGTCATTTCTACGTTCCGGGCAACCTAGGCTTCACTGTATGGCGTTCCTCCACGACATCGAATAGCTACGGCCTCAGAAGTCAATGCCTGAAGTATAAAATACAATAAAAATACAACAGTCTTTCCATCTTATAACAGGAATAATTGCAACCCGTGTGAAAGTGATGGTCATTTCTACGTTCCAGGCAACCTAGGCTTCACTCTAGGGCTTTGCTCCACCAGATCGAATAGCTAGGGACTTAGAATTCAACGCCATAAGAATAAAATACAATATAAGTACAACAGTTTTTCCATCGTATAAAACGAAAAATTGCAAACAGTGTGAAAGATATGGACATTACTACGATCCGGGCTACCTAGGCTTCACTCTATGGCGTTCTTCCACCACATCGAATAGCAACGGCCTCAGAAGTCAACGCCAGAAGCTTAAAGGCAATATAAATATAACAGTTTTTCCATCGTGTAAAACGAATAATAGCAACCAGTGTGAAAGTTATTGTCATTTCTACGTTCCGGGCAACCTAGGCTTCATTCTACGGCGATGCTCCACCAGATGAAACAGTTAGGGCCTTAGAAGTCAACGCCCGAAGCATAAAATACAAAATAAATAGAACGGTTTTTCCATTGCATAAAACGAATAATTGCTGCCAGTGGAAAAGCTATGGTCATTTCTACGTTCCGGGCAACCTAGGCTTCACCCTAGGGCGTTGTACCACCACATCGAATAGTTGGGGCCTAAGAAGTGAACGCCAGAAGCATAAAATACAATATAATTACAACAGTTTTTCCATAGTATAAAACGAATAATTGCAACCAGTATGAAACTTATGGTCATTTCTACGTACCGGGCAACCTGGGCTTCACTCTAGGACGTTGCTCTACCAGATCGAATAGTTAGGTCCTTAGAAGTCAACGCCCGAAGCATAAAATACAAAATAAATAGAACAGTTTTTCCATCGTATAAAATGAATATTTGCAAACATTGTGAAAGTAATGGTCATTTCTACGTTCCGGGCAATCCATGCGACGCAATAGGGCGTTGCTCCACCACATCTAATAGCTACGGCCTTCAAAGTCAACGCCAGAAGCATAAAATACAATAAAGGTGCAACAGTTTTTCCATCGTATAACAGGAATAATTGCAAACAGTGTGAAGGTAATGGTGTGTTCTACGTTCCGGGCAACCTAGGCTTCACACTAGGGCGGTGCTCCACCAGATCAAATAGTTAGGTCCTAAGAAGTCAACGCCAGAAGCATAAATTACAATATAAGTACAACAGCTTTCCCATCGTATATAATGTATATTTGCAAACAGTGTGGAAGTAATGGACACTTCTACGTTCCGGGCAACCTAGGCTTCACTCTAGGGTGTTGCCCCACCAGATGGAATTGCTAGGGACTTAGAATCCAATGCCAGAAGCATAAAATGCAATATAAATTTTACAGCTTTTCCATCGTATAAAAGGTATAATAGCAACCAGTGTTAAAGTTATGATCATTTCAACGTTCCGGGAAACCTAGGCTTCACTCTAGGGCGTTGCTCCTCCAGATCAAATAGTTAGGGCCTAAGAAGTCAACGCCAGAAGCATAAATTACAATATAAGTACAACAGCTTTTCCATCGTATATAATGTATATTTGCAAACAGTGTGGAAGTAATGGTCATTTCTACGTTCCGGGCAACCTAGGCTTCACTCTAGGGCGTTGCTCCACCAGATCGAATAATTAGGGCCTTAGAAATCAACGCCAGAGCATAAAATACAATAAAGATGCAACAGTTTTTCCATCGTAAAACAGGAATAATTGCAACCAGTGTGAAGGTAACGGTCTTTTCTACGTTCCGGGCAACCTAGGCTTCACTCTAGGGCGGTGCACCACCAGATCAAATAGTTAGGGCCTAAGAAGTCAACGCCAGAAGCATAAAATACAACATAAATACAACAGATTTTCCATCGTATATAATGTATATTTGCGAACAGTGTGAAAGTAATGGTCATGTCTACGTACCGGACAACCTAGGCTCCACTCTCTGGCGTTGCTCCACCAAATCGAATAGCTAGGGCCTTATAAGTCAACTCCAGAAGCATAAAATACAATAAAGATGCAAAAGTTTTTCCATCGTATAACAGGAATAACTGCAAACAGTGTGGAAGTAATGGTCATTTCCATATTCCGGTCCTCCTAGTCTTCACTCTGGGGCGTTGTTCCACCAGATCGAGTAGTTAGGGACCAAGAAGTCAACGCCAGAAGAATAAGATACAATATAAGTACAAAAGTTTTTCCATCGTATAAAACGAATAATTGCAAACAGTGTGAAAGATATGGACATTTCTACGTTCCGGGCTACCTAGGCTTCACTCTATGGCGTTCTTCCACCACAGCGAATAGCAACGGCCTCAGAAGTCAACGCCAGAAGCATAAAATACAATATAAATATAACAGTTTTTCCATCGTATAAAACGAGTAATAGCAACCTGTGTGAAAGTTATGGTCATTTCTACGTTCCGGGCAACATAGGCTTCACTCTAGGGCGTTGCTCCACCAGATCAAACAGTTAGGGCCTTAGAAGTCGACGCCCGAAGCATAAAACACAAAATAAATAGAACGGTTTTTCCATTGTATAAAACGAATAATTGCTACCAGTGTAAAAGTTATGGCCATTTCTACGTTCCGGGCAACCTAGGCATAACCCTAGGGCGTTGTTCCACCATATCGAGTAGTTAGGGCCTAAGAAGTGAACGCCGGAAGCATAAAATACAATATAAATACAACAGTTTTTCCATCGTATAAAACGAATAATTGCAACCAGTATGAAACTTATGGTCATTTCTACGTTCCGGGCAGCCTAGGCTTCACTCTATGGCGTTCTTCCACCACATCGAATAGATACGGCCTCAGAACTGAACGCCTGAAGTATAAAATACAATAAAAATACAACAGTCTTTCCATCCTATAACAGGAATAATTGCAACCCGTGTGAAAGTGATGGTCATTTCTACGTTCCAGGCAACCTAGGCTTCACTCCAGGGCGTTGGTCCACAAGATCGAATAGTTAGGTCCTAAGAAGTCAACGCCAGAAGCATAAAATACAATATAAATATAACAGTTTTTCCATCGTCTAAAACGAATAATAGCAACCAGTGTGAAAGTTATGGTCATTTCTACGTTCCGGGCAACATAGGCTTCACTCTAGTGCGTTGCGCCACCAGATCAAACAGTTAGGGCCTTAGAAGTGAACGCCCGAAGCATTAAATACAAAATAAATAGAACAGTTTTTGCATTGTATAAAACGAATAATTGCTACCAGTGTAAAAGTCATGGTCATTTCTACGTCCCGGGCAACCCAGGTTTCACTCCAGGGCGTTGCTCCACCTGATCGAATAGTTACGGCCTAAGAAGTCAACGCCAGAAGCATAAAATACAATATAAATACTACAGCTTTTCATCGTATAAAACGAATAATTGCAACCAGTATGAAACTTATGGTCATTTCTACTTTCCGAGCAACCTAGGCTGCACCCTAGGGCGTTGCTCCAACAGATTGAATAGTTCGGGCCTTAGAAGTCTACGCCCGAACCATAAAATGCAAAAAAAATACAACAGTGTTTCCATCATATAACAGGAATAATTGCAACCAGTTTGAAAGTGATAGCCAATTCTACGTTCCGGGCAACCTAGGTTTCACTCCAGGGCGTTTCTCCACCAGACCGAATAGTTACGGCCTAAGATCTCAACGCCAGAAGCATAAAATACGATATAAATACAACAGCTTTTCCATCGCATAAAACGAATAATTGCAACCAGTGTGAAAGTAATGGTCATTTCTACGTTCCGAGCACCCTAGGCGTCACTCTAGGGCGTTGCTCCACCACATCTAATAGCTACGGCCTTAGAAGTCAACGCCAGAGGCTTAAAGTACAATATAAATACAACAGCGTTTCCATTGTATAAAACGAATAATTGCAACCAGTATGAAAGTTATGGTCATTTCTATATTCCGAGCAACCTAGGATTCACTCTATGGCGTTGCTCCTCCAGATCGAATAGTTAGGTCCTTAGAAGTAAACGCCAGAAGCATAAAATACGATATAAATACAACAGCGTTTCCATCGTATAAAACGAATAATAGCAACCAGTGTGAAAGTTATGGTCTTTTCTACATTCCGAGCAACCTAGGATTGACTCTAGGGCGCTCCTCCACCAGATCGAATAGTTAGGTCCTTAGAAGTAAACGCCAGAAGCATAAAATACGATATAAATACAACAGCGTTTCCATCGTATAAAACGAATAACTGCAACCAGTATGAAACTTATGGTCATTTCTACTTTCCGAGCAACCTAGGCTTCACCCTAGGGCGTTGCTCCAACAGATTGAATAGTTAGGGCCTTAGAAGTCAACGCCCGAACCATAAAATGCAAAAAAATACAACAGTGTTTCCATCATATAACAGGAATAATTGCAACCAGTTTGAAAGTGATGGCCAATTCTACGTTCCGGGCAACCTAGGTTTCACACCAGGGCGTTGCTCCACCAGAAGGAATAGTTACGGCCTAAGAAGTCAACGCCAGAAGCATAAAATACGATATAAATACAACAGCTTTTCCATCGAATAAAACGAATAATTGCAACCAGTGTGAAAGTAATGGTCATTTCTACGTTCCGAGCACCCTAGGCGTCACTCTAGGGCGTTGCTCCACCAGATCGAATAGTTTGGTCCTTAGAAGTAAACGCCAGAAGCATAAAATACGATATAAATACAACGTTTCCATCGTATAAAACGAATAATTGCAACCAGTGTGAAAGTTATGGTCATTTCTACATTCCGAGCAACCTAGGATTCACTCTAGGGCGCTCCTCCACCAGATCGAATAGTTAGGTCCTTAGAAGTAAACTCCAGAAGCATAAAATACGATATAAATACAACAGCGTTTCCATCGTATAAAACGAATAATTGCAACCAGTGTGAAAGTTATGGTCATTTCTACATTCCGAGCAACCTAGGATTCACTCTAGGGCGTTGTTCCACCAGATCGAATAGTTAGGGCCTAAGAAGTGAACGCCAGAAGCATAAAATGCAATAAAAATACAACAGTTTTTCCATCGTATAACAGGATTAATTGCAACCAGTTTGAAAGTGATGGTCATTTCTCCTTTGCGGGCAACCTAGGCTTCACTCTAGGGCGTTGCTCCACCAGATCGAATAGCTAGGGCCCTAGAAGTCAACGCCAGAAGCATAAAATACAATATAAATACAACAGTTTTTCCATCGTATAAAACGAATAATTGCAACCAGTATGAAACTGATGGTCATTTCTACTTTTCGAGCAACCTAGGCTTCACCCTAGGGCGTTGCTCCAACAGATTCAATAGTTAGGACCTTAGAAGTGAACGCCCGAACCATAAAATGCAAAAAAAATACAACAGTGTTTCCATCATATAACAGGAATAATTGCAACCAGTTTGAAAGTGATGGCCAATTCTACGTTCCGGGCAGCCTAGGCTTCTCTCTAGGGCGTTTCTCCACCAGATCGAATAGATAGTGCCTTAGAAGTCAACGCTAGAAGCATAAAATACAATATAAATACAACAGTTTTTCCTTGTATAAAACGAATAATTGCTACCAGTGTAAAGTTATGGTCATTTCTGCGTTCCGGGCAACCTAGGCTTCACCCTAGGCCGTTGCTCCAACAGATGGAATAGCTAGGGCCTTAGAAGTCAACGCCCGAAGCATCAAATGCAATAAAAATACAACAGTGTTTCCATCATATAACAGGAATAATTGCAACCAGTTTGAAAGTGATGGCCAATTCTACGTTCCAGGCAACCTAGGCTTCACTCTATTGCGTTGCTCCACCAGATCGAATAGTTAGAGCCTTAGAAGTCAACGCCAGAAGCATAAAATACAATATAAGTACAACTGTTTTTCCATCGTATAAAACGAATAATTGCAACCGGTGTGAAAGTTATTTCCATTTCTACGTTCCGGGCAACCTAGGCTTCACCCGAGGGCCTTGTTCCACCAGATGGAATAGTTAGGGCATAAGAAGTCAACGCCAGAAGCATAAAATACGATATAAGTAAAACAGTTTTTCCATCGTATTAAATGTATAATTGCAAACATTGCGAAAGTAATGGTCATTTCTACGTTCCGGGCAACCTAGGCTACACACTAGGGCGTTGCTCCAACAGATTGAATAGTTAGGGTCTAAGAAGTGAACGCCAGAAGCATAAAATACAATATAAATACAACAGTTTTTCCATCATATAAAACGAGTAATTGCAACCAGTATGAAAGTTGTGGTCATTTCTACTTAACCGGGCAACCTAGGCTACACCCTAGGGCGTTGCTCCAACAGATTGAATAGTAAGGCCCTTAGAAGTCAATGCCCGAAGCATAAAGTGCAATAAAAGTACTACAGTTTTTCCATCATATAAACGGAATAATTGCAACCAGTTTGAAAGTGATGGTCATTTCTACGTTCCGGGCAACATCGGCTTCACGCTAGGGCGTTGCTCCATCAGATCGAATAGTTAGTGCCTTAGAAGTCAACGCCAGAAGCATAAAATACACTATAAATACAACAGTTTTTCCATCGTATAAAATGAATAATTGCAACCAGTATGAAAGTTAACGTCATTTCTACTTTCCGGGCAACCTCGGCATCACCCTAGGGCGTTGCTCCAACAGATTGAATAGTTAGGGCCTTAGAAGTCAACGCCGGAAGCATAAAATGCAATAAAAATACAACAGTTTTTCCATCGTATAAAACGAATAATTGCAACCAGTATGAAAGTTAACGTCATTTCTACTTTCCGGGCAACATAGGCTTCAGCCTAGGGCGTTGCTCCAACAGATTGAATAGTTAGGGCCTTAGAAGTCAACGCCGGAAGCATAAAATGCAATAAATATACAACAGTTTTTCCATCGTATAAAACGAATAATTGCAACCAGTGTGAAAGTAATTGTCATTTCTACGTTCCGAGCAACCTAGGCTTCACCCTAGGGCGTTGCTCCAACAGATTGAATAGTTAGGGCCTTAGAAGTCAACGCCCGAACCCTAAAATATAAAAAAAATACTACAGTGTTTCCATCATATAACAGGAATAATTGCAAACAGTTTGAAAGCGATGGCCAATTCTACGTTCCGGGCAACCTAGGCTTCACTCTAGGGCGTTGCTCCAACAGATTGAATGGTTTGGGCCTTAGAAGTGAATGCCCGAAGCATAAAATGCAATAAAAATACAACAGTTTTTCCATCATATAACCGGAATAATTGCAACCAGTTTGAAAGTGATGGTCATTTGTACGTTCCAGGCAACCTAGGATTCACTCCAGGGCGTTGTTCCACAAGATCGAATTGTTAGGGCCTAAGAAGTCAACACCAGAAGCATAAGGTACAATATAAATATAACAGTTTTTCCATCGTATAGAACGGATAATAGCTACCAGTGTGAAAGTTATGGTCATTTCTACGTTCCGGGCAACCTAGTCTTCACTCTAGGGCGTTGCTCCACCAGATCAAACAGTTAGGGCCTTAGAAGTCAACGCCCGAAGCATTAAATACAAAATAAATAGAACAGTTTTTGCATTGTATAACAGGATTAATTGCAACCAGTTTGAAAGTGATGGTCATTTCTCCTTTGCGGGCAACCTAGGCTTCACTCTAGGGCGTTGCTCCACCAGATCGAATAGCTAGGGCCCTAGAAGTCAACGCCAGAAGCATAAAATACAATATAAATACAACAGTTTTTCCATCGTATAAAACGAATAATTGCAACCAGTATGAAACTGATGGTCATTTCTACTTTTCGAGCAACCTAGGCTTCACCCTAGGGCGTTGCTCCAACAGATTCAATAGTTAGGACCTTAGAAGTGAACGCCCGAACCATAAAATGCAAAAAAAATACAACAGTGTTTCCATCATATAACAGGAATAATTGCAACCAGTTTGAAAGTGATGGCCAATTCTACGTTCCGGGCAGCCTAGGCTTCTCTCTAGGGCGTTTCTCCACCAGATCGAATAGATAGTGCCTTAGAAGTCAACGCTAGAAGCATAAAATACAATATAAATACAACAGTTTTTCCTTGTATAAAACGAATAATTGCTACCAGTGTGAAAGTTATGGTCATTTCTACATTCCGAGCAACCTAGGATTCACTCTAGGGCGCTCCTCCACCAGATCGAATAGTTAGGTCCTTAGAAGTAAACTCCAGAAGCATAAAATACGATATAAATACAACAGCGTTTCCATCGTATAAAACGAATAATTGCAACCAGTGTGAAAGTTATGGTCATTTCTACATTCCGAGCAACCTAGGATTCACTCTAGGGCGTTGTTCCACCAGATCGAATAGTTAGGGCCTAAGAAGTGAACGCCAGAAGCATAAAATGCAATAAAAATACAACAGTTTTTCCATCGTATAACAGGATTAATTGCAACCAGTTTGAAAGTGATGGTCATTTCTCCTTTGCGGGCAACCTAGGCTTCACTCTAGGGCGTTGCTCCACCAGATCGAATAGCTAGGGCCCTAGAAGTCAACGCCAGAAGCATAAAATACAATATAAATACAACAGTTTTTCCATCGTATAAAACGAATAATTGCAACCAGTATGAAACTGATGGTCATTTCTACTTTTCGAGCAACCTAGGCTTCACCCTAGGGCGTTGCTCCAACAGATTCAATAGTTAGGACCTTAGAAGTGAACGCCCGAACCATAAAATGCAAAAAAAATACAACAGTGTTTCCATCATATAACAGGAATAATTGCAACCAGTTTGAAAGTGATGGCCAATTCTACGTTCCGGGCAGCCTAGGCTTCTCTCTAGGGCGTTTCTCCACCAGATCGAATAGATAGTGCCTTAGAAGTCAACGCTAGAAGCATAAAATACAATATAAATACAACAGTTTTTCCTTGTATAAAACGAATAATTGCTACCAGTGTAAAGTTATGGTCATTTCTGCGTTCCGGGCAACCTAGGCTTCACCCTAGGCCGTTGCTCCAACAGATGGAATAGCTAGGGCCTTAGAAGTCAACGCCCGAAGCATCAAATGCAATAAAAATACAACAGTGTTTCCATCATATAACAGGAATAATTGCAACCAGTTTGAAAGTGATGGCCAATTCTACGTTCCAGGCAACCTAGGCTTCACTCTATTGCGTTGCTCCACCAGATCGAATAGTTAGAGCCTTAGAAGTCAACGCCAGAAGCATAAAATACAATATAAGTACAACTGTTTTTCCATCGTATAAAACGAATAATTGCAACCGGTGTGAAAGTTATTTCCATTTCTACGTTCCGGGCAACCTAGGCTTCACCCGAGGGCCTTGTTCCACCAGATGGAATAGTTAGGGCATAAGAAGTCAACGCCAGAAGCATAAAATACGATATAAGTAAAACAGTTTTTCCATCGTATTAAATGTATAATTGCAAACATTGCGAAAGTAATGGTCATTTCTACGTTCCGGGCAACCTAGGCTACACACTAGGGCGTTGCTCCAACAGATTGAATAGTTAGGGTCTAAGAAGTGAACGCCAGAAGCATAAAATACAATATAAATACAACAGTTTTTCCATCATATAAAACGAGTAATTGCAACCAGTATGAAAGTTGTGGTCATTTCTACTTAACCGGGCAACCTAGGCTACACCCTAGGGCGTTGCTCCAACAGATTGAATAGTAAGGGCCTTAGAAGTCAATGCCCGAAGCATAAAGTGCAATAAAAGTACTACAGTTTTTCCATCATATAAACGGAATAATTGCAACCAGTTTGAAAGTGATGGTCATTTCTACGTTCCGGGCAACATCGGCTTCACGCTAGGGCGTTGCTCCATCAGATCGAATAGTTAGTGCCTTAGAAGTCAACGCCAGAAGCATAAAATACACTATAAATACAACAGTTTTTCCATCGTATAAAATGAATAATTGCAACCAGTATGAAAGTTAACGTCATTTCTACTTTCCGGGCAACCTCGGCATCACCCTAGGGCGTTGCTCCAACAGATTGAATAGTTAGGGCCTTAGAAGTCAACGCCGGAAGCATAAAATGCAATAAAAATACAACAGTTTTTCCATCGTATAAAACGAATAATTGCAACCAGTATGAAAGTTAACGTCATTTCTACTTTCCGGGCAACATAGGCTTCAGCCTAGGGCGTTGCTCCAACAGATTGAATAGTTAGGGCCTTAGAAGTCAACGCCGGAAGCATAAAATGCAATAAATATACAACAGTTTTTCCATCGTATAAAACGAATAATTGCAACCAGTGTGAAAGTAATTGTCATTTCTACGTTCCGAGCAACCTAGGCTTCACCCTAGGGCGTTGCTCCAACAGATTGAATAGTTAGGGCCTTAGAAGTCAACGCCCGAACCCTAAAATATAAAAAAAATACTACAGTGTTTCCATCATATAACAGGAATAATTGCAAACAGTTTGAAAGCGATGGCCAATTCTACGTTCCGGGCAACCTAGGCTTCACTCTAGGGCGTTGCTCCAACAGATTGAATGGTTTGGGCCTTAGAAGTGAATGCCCGAAGCATAAAATGCAATAAAAATACAACAGTTTTTCCATCATATAACCGGAATAATTGCAACCAGTTTGAAAGTGATGGTCATTTGTACGTTCCAGGCAACCTAGGATTCACTCCAGGGCGTTGTTCCACAAGATCGAATTGTTAGGGCCTAAGAAGTCAACACCAGAAGCATAAGGTACAATATAAATATAACAGTTTTTCCATCGTATAGAACGGATAATAGCTACCAGTGTGAAAGTTATGGTCATTTCTACGTTCCGGGCAACCTAGTCTTCACTCTAGGGCGTTGCTCCACCAGATCAAACAGTTAGGGCCTTAGAAGTCAACGCCCGAAGCATTAAATACAAAATAAATAGAACAGTTTTTGCATTGTATAAAACGAATAATTGCTACCAGTGTAAAAGTCATGGTCATTTCTACGTCCCGGGCAACCTAGGTTTCACTCCAGGGCGTTGCTCCACCTGATCGAATAGTTACGGCCTAAGAAGTCAACGCCAGAAGCATAAAATACAATATAAATACAACAGCTTTTCATCGTATAAAACGAATAATTGCAACCAGTATGAAACTTATGGTCATTTCTACTTTCCGAGCAACCTAGGCTGCACCCTAGGGCGTTGCTCCAACAGATTGAATAGTTCGGGCCTTAGAAGTCTACGCCCGAACCATAAAATGCAAAAAAAATACAACAGTGTTTCCATCATATAACAGGAATAATTGCAACCAGTTTGAAAGTGATAGCCAATTCTACGTTCCGGGCAACCTAGGTTTCACTCCAGGGCGTTTCTCCACCAGACCGAATAGTTACGGCCTAAGATCTCAACGCCAGAAGCATAAAATACGATATAAATACAACAGCTTTTCCATCGCATAAAACGAATAATTGCAACCAGTGTGAAAGTAATGGTCATTTCTACGTTCCGAGCACCCTAGGCGTCACTCTAGGGCGTTGCTCCACCACATCTAATAGCTACGGCCTTAGAAGTCAACGCCAGAGGCTTAAAGTACAATATAAATACAACAGCGTTTCCATTGTATAAAACGAATAATTGCAACCAGTATGAAAGTTATGGTCATTTCTATATTCCGAGCAACCTAGGATTCACTCTATGGCGTTGCTCCTCCAGATCGAATAGTTAGGTCCTTAGAAGTAAACGCCAGAAGCATAAAATACGATATAAATACAACAGCGTTTCCATCGTATAAAACGAATAATAGCAACCAGTGTGAAAGTTATGGTCTTTTCTACATTCCGAGCAACCTAGGATTGACTCTAGGGCGCTCCTCCACCAGATCGAATAGTTAGGGCCTTAGAAGTAAACGCCAGAAGCATAAAATACGATATAAATACAACAGCGTTTCCATCGTATAAAACGAATAACTGCAACCAGTATGAAACTTATGGTCATTTCTACTTTCCGAGCAACCTAGGCTTCACCCTAGGGCGTTGCTCCAACAGATTGAATAGTTAGGGCCTTAGAAGTCAACGCCCGAACCATAAAATGCAAAAAAAATACAACAGTGTTTCCATCATATAACAGGAATAATTGCAACCAGTTTGAAAGTGATGGCCAATTCTACGTTCCGGGCAACCTAGGCTTCACCCGAGGGCCTTGTTCCACCAGATGGAATAGTTAGGGCATAAGAAGTCAACGCCAGAAGCATAAAATACGATATAAGTAAAACAGTTTTTCCATCGTATTAAATGTATAATTGCAAACATTGCGAAAGTAATGGTCATTTCTACGTTCCGGGCAACCTAGGCTACACACTAGGGCGTTGCTCCAACAGATTGAATAGTAAGGGCCTTAGAAGTCAACGCCGGAAGCATAAAATGCAATAAAAATACAACAGTTTTTCCATCGTATAAAAGGATTAATTGCAACCAGTTTGAAAGTGATGGTCATTTCTACTTTCCGGGCAACCTAGGCTACACACTAGGGCGTTGCTCCAACAGATTCAATAGTTAGGGTCTAAGAAGTGAACGCCAGAAGCATAAAATACAATATAAATACAACAGTCTTTCCATCATATAAAACGAGTAATTGCAACCAGTATGAAAGTTGTGGTCATTTCTACTTAACCGGGCAACCTAGGCTACACCCTAGGGCGTTGCTCCAACAGATTGAATAGTAAGGGCCTTAGAAGTCAATGCCCGAAGCATAAAGTGCAATAAAAGTACTACAGTTTTTCCATCATATAAACGGAATAATTGCAACCAGTTTGAAAGTGATGGTCATTTCTACGTTCCGGGCAACATCGGCTTCACGCTAGGGCGTTGCTCCATCAGATCGAATAGTTAGTGCCTTAGAAGTCAACGCCAGAAGCATAAAATACACTATAAATACAACAGTTTTTCCATCGTATAAAACGAATAATTGCAACCAGTATGAAAGTTAACGTCATTTCTACTTTCCGGGCAACCTCGGCTTCACCCTAGGGCGTTGCTCCAACAGATTGAATAGTTAGGGCCTTAGAAGTCAACGCCGGAAGCATAAAATGCAATAAAAATACAACAGTTTTTCCATCGTATAAAAGGATTAATTGCAACCAGTTTGAAAGTGATGGTCATTTCAACGTTCCGGGCAACCTAGGCTTCACTCTAGGGCGTTGTTCCACCAGATCGAATAGTTAGGGCCTTAGAAGTCAACGCCAGAAGCATAAAATACAATAAAGATGCAACGGCTTTTCCATCGTATAAAACGAATAATTTCAACCAGTGTGAATGTTATGGTAATTTTTACATTCCGAGCAACCTAGGCTTCACTCTAGGGCGTTGATCCACCAGATAGAAGAGTTAGGACCTTAGAAGTCAACGCCAGAAGCATAAAATTCAATAAAGATGCATCAGCTTTTCCATCGTATAACAGGAATAACTGCAAACAGTGTGAAAGTACTGGTCATTTCTACGTTCCGGGTAACCTAGGCTCCACTCTAGGGAGTTGTTCCACCAGATCGAACAGCTAGGGCCTAAGAAGGCAACGCCAGAAGCATAAAATACAACATAAATGTAACAGTTTTTCGATCGTATAGAACGAATAATAGCAACCAGTGTGAAAGTTAACGTCATTTCTACTTTCCGGGCAACCTAGGCTCCACCCTAGGGCGTTGGATCAACATATTGAATAGTTAGGGCCTTAGAAGTCAATGCCCGAAGCATAAAACGCAATACAAGTACAACAGTTTTTCCATCATATAACAGGAATATTTGCAACCAGTTTGAAAGTGATGGTAATTGCTACGTCCCGGGCAACTTAGGCTTCACTCTAGGGCGTTGCTCCACCAGATCGAATAGTTAGTGCCTTAGAAGTCAACGCCAGAAGCATAAAATACAATATAAATACAACAGTTTTTCCATCGTATAAAACGAATAATTGCAACCAGTATGAAAGTTAACGTCATTTATACTTTCCGGGCAACCTAGGCTTCAGCCTAGGGCGTTGCTCCAACAGATTGAATAGTTAGGGCCCTAGAAGTCAACGCCGGAAGCATAAAATGCAATAAAAATACAACAGTTTTTCCATCGTATAAAACGAATAATTGCAACCAGTATGAAAGTTAACGTCATTTCTACTTTCCGGGCAACCTAGGCTTCAGCCTAGGGCGTTGCTCCAACAGATTGAATAGTTAGGGCCTTAGAAGTCAACGCCGGAAGCATAAAATGCAATAAAAATACAACAGTTTTTCCATCGTATAAAACGAATAATTGCAACCAGTGTGAAAGTAATTGTCATTTCTACGTTCCGAGCAACCTAGGCTTCACCCTAGGGCGTTGCTCCAACAGATTGAATAGTTAGGGCCTTAGAAGTCAACGCCCGAACCCTAAAATATAAAAAAAATACAACAGTGTTTCCATCATATAACAGGAATAATTGCAAACAGTTTGAAAGCGATGGCCAATTCTACGTTCCGGGCAACCTAGGCTTCACTCTAGGGCGTTGCTCCAACAGATTGAATAGTTTGGGCCTTAGAAGTGAATGCCCGAAGCATAAAATGCAATAAAAATACAACAGTTTTTCCATCATATAACCGGAATAATTGCAACCAGTTTGAAAGTGATGGTCATTTGTACGTTCCAGGCAACCTAGGATTCACTCCAGGGCGTTGTTCCACAAGATCGAATTGTTAGGGCCTAAGAAGTCAACACCAGAAGCATAAGGTACAATATAAATATAACAGTTTTTCCATCGTATAGAACGGATAATAGCTACCAGTGTGAAAGTTATGGTCATTTCTACGTTCCGGGCAACCTAGTCTTCACTCTAGGGCGTTGCTCCACCAGATTGAATTGTTAGGGCCTAAGAAATCAACGCCAGAAGCATAAAATTCAATATAAATATAACAGTTTTCCCATCGTATAAAAAGAATAATTACAGCCAGTGTGAATGTTATGGTCATTTTTACATTCCGAGCAACCTAGGCTTCACTCTAGGGCGTTGATCCACCAGATACAATAGTTAGGGCCTTAGAAGTCAACGCCAGAAGCATAAAATACTATATAAATATAACAGTTTTTCAATCGTATAAAGCGAATAATAGCAACCAGTGTGAATGTTATGGTCATTTCTACTTTCCGAGCAGCCTAGGCTTCACCCTAGGGCGTTGCTCGAACAGATCGAATAACTAGGGCCTTAGAAATCTACGCCCGAAGCATAAAATATAATACAAATACAACTGTTTTTCCATCGTATAAAACGAATAATTGCAACCGGTGTGAAAGTTATTTCCATTTGTACGTTCCGGGCAACCTAGGCTTCACCCGAGGGCGTTGTTCCACCAGATGGAATAGTTAGGGCATAAGAAGTCAACCCCAGAAGCATAAAATATGATATAAGTACAACAGTTTTTCCATCGTATAAAATGTATAATTGCAAACATTGCGAAAGTAATGGTCATTTCTACGTTCCGGGCAACATAGGCGTCACCCTAATGCGTTGCTCCACCACATCTAATAGCTACGGCCTTAGACGTCAACGACGGGAGCATAAAATACAATATAAATACAACAGTTTTTCCATCATATAAAACGAATAATTGCAACCAGTTTGAAAGTGATGGTCATTTCTACGTTCCGGGCAACCTAGGCTACGCCCTAGGGCGTTGCTCCAACAGATTGAGTAGTTAGGGCCCTAGAAGTCAATGCCCGGAGCATAAAATGCATTAAAAATACAACAGTTTTTCCATCATATAGCAGGAATAATTGCAACCAGTTTGAAAGTGATGGTCATTTCTACGTTCCGGGAAACCTCGGCTTCACCCTAGGGCGTTACTCCGCCAGATGGAATAGTTAGTGCATTGAAAGTCAACGCCAGAAGCATATAATACAAAATTAATGCAACAGTTTTTCCATCGTACAAATCGAATATTAGCAACCAGTGTGAAAGTTATGGTCATTTCTACGTTCCGCCAACCTAGGCTTCACCCCAGGGCGTTGTTCCACCAGATCGAATAGTTAGGGCCTTAGAAGTCAACGCCCGAAGCATAAAATACAAAATAAATAGAACAGTTTTTCCATCGTATAAAACGAATAATAGCAACCAGTGTGAAAGTTATGGTCATTCCTACGTTCCGGCAACCTAGGCTTCACCAAAGGGCGTTGTTCCACCAGATCGAATAGTTAGGGCCTAAGAAGTGAACGCCAGAAGCATAAAATACAATATAAAAACAACAGTTTTTCCATCATATAAAACGAGTAATTGCAACCAGTATGAAAGTTGTGGTCAATTCTACTTTCCGGTCAACCTAGGCTACACCCTAGGGCGTTGCTCCAACAGATTGAATAGTTAGGGCCTTAGAAGTCAATGCCTGAAGCATAAAATGCAATAAAAATACAACAGTTTTTCCATCATATAACCGGAATAATTGCAACCAGTTTGAAAGTGATGGTCATTTCTACGTTCAGGGCAACCTAGGCTACACCCTAGGGCGTTGCTCCAACAGATTGAATAGTTAGGGCCTTAGAAGTCAATGCCCGAAGCATAAAATGCAATAAAAATATAACAGTTTTTCCGTCATATAACAGGAATAATTGCAAGCAGTTTGAAAGTGATGGTCATTTCTACGTACCGGGAAACCTCGGCTGCACTCTAGGGCGTTGCTCCGCCAGATCGAATAGTTAGTGCATTAGAAGTCAACGCCAGTAGCATAAAATACAATATAAATACAAGAGATTTTCCATCGTATAAAACGAATAATTGCAACCAGTATGAAAGTTAACGTCATTTCTTCTTTCCGGGAAACCTAGGCTTTACCCTTGGGCGTTGATCCAACAGATTGAATAGTTAGGGCCTTAGAAGTCGACGCCGGAAGCCTAAAATGCAATAAAAATACAACAGTTTTTCCATCGTATAAAAGGATTAATTGCAACCAGTTTGAAAGTGATGGCCAATTCTACGTTCCGGGCAACCTAGGCTTCACTCTATTGCGTTGCTCCACCAGATCGAATAGTTAGTGCCTTAGAAGTCAACGCCAGAAGCATAAAATACAATATAAATACAACAGTTTTTCCATCGTATAAAACGAATAATTGCAACCAGTATGAAACTTATGGTCACTTCTACTTTCCGAGCAACCTAGGCTTCAACCCTAGGGCGTTGCTCCAACAGGTTGAATAGTTAGGGCCGTAGAAGTCAACGCCCGAACCATAAAATGCAAAAAAAATACAACAGCGTTACCATCATATGACAGGAATAATTGCAACCAGTTTGAAAGTGATGGCCAATTCTACGTTCCGGGCAACCTAGGCTTCACTCTATTGCGTTGTTCCACCAGATCGAATAGTTAGGGTCTAAGAAGTCAACGCCAGAAGCATTAAATACAATATAAATATAACAGTTATTCCATCGTATAAATCGAATAATAGCAGCCAGTGTGAAAGTTATGGTCATTTCTACTTTCCGAGCAGCCTAGGCTTCACCCTAGGGCGTTGCTCGAACAGATCGAATAACTAGGGCCTTAGAAATCTACGCCCGAAGCATAAAATATAATACAAATACAACTGTTTTTCCATCGTATAAAACGAATAATTGCAACCGGTGTGAAAGTTATTTCCATTTGTACGTTCCGGGCAACCTAGGCTTCACCCGAGGGCGTTGTTCCACCAGATGGAATAGTTAGGTCATAAGAAGTCAACCCCAGAAGCATAAAATATGATATAAGTACAACAGTTTTTCCATCGTATAAAATGTATAATTGCAAACATTGCGAAAGTAATGGTCATTTCTACGTTCCGGGCAACATAGGCGTCACCCTAATGCGTTGCTCCACCACATCTAATAGCTACGGCCTTAGACGTCAACGACAGGAGCATAAAATACAATATAAATACAACAGTTTTTCCATCATATAAAACGAATAATTGCAACCAGTTTGAAAGTGATGGTCATTTCTACGTTCCGGGCAACCTAGGCTACACCCTAGGGCGTTGCTCCAACAGATTGAGTAGTTAGGGCCCTAGAAGTCAATGCCCGGAGCATAAAATGCATTAAAAATACAACAGTTTTTCCATCATATAGCAGGAATAATTGCAACCAGTTTGAAAGTGATGGTCATTTCTACGTTCCGGGAAACCTCGGCTTCACCCTAGGGCGTTACTCCGCCAGATGGAATAGTTAGTGCATTAAAAGTCAACGCCAGAAGCATATAATACAAAATTAATGCAACAGTTTTTCCATCGTACAAATCGAATATTAGCAACCAGTGTGAAAGTTATGGTCATTTCTACGTTCCGCCAACCTAGGCTTCACCCCAGGGCGTTGTTCCACCAGATCGAATAGTTAGGGCCTTAGAAGTCAACGCCCGAAGCATAAAATACAAAATAAATAGAACAGTTTTTCCATCGTATAAAACGAATAATAGCAACCAGTGTGAAAGTTATGGTCATTCCTACGTTCCGGCAACCTAGGCTTCACCAAAGGGCGTTGTTCCACCAGATCGAATAGTTAGGGCCTAAGAAGTGAACGCCAGAAGCATAAAATACAATATAAAAACAACAGTTTTTCCATCATATAAAACGAGTAATTGCAACCAGTATGAAAGTTGTGGTCATTTCTACTTAACCGGGCAACCTAGGCTACACCCTAGGGCCTCGCTCCTACAGATTGAATAGTAAGGGCCTTAGAAGTCAATGCCCGAAGCATAAAATGCAATAAAAATACAACAGTTTTTCCATCACATAACAGGAATATTTGCATCCAGTTTGAAGGTGATGGTAATTGCTACGTTCCCGGCAACTTAGGCTTCACTCTAGGGCGTTGCTCCACCAAATCGAATAGTTAGTGCCTCAGAAGTCAACGCCAGAAGCATAAAATACAATATAAATACAACAGTTTTTACATCGTATAAAAGGATTAATTGCAACCAGTTTGAAAGTGATGGTCATTTCTACGTTCCGGGCAACCTAGGCTTCACTCTAGGGCGTTGCTCCACCAGATTGAATAACTAGGGCCTTAGAAGTCAACGCCAGAAGCATAAAATACAATATAAATACAACAGTTTTTCCATGGTATAAAACGAATAATTGCAACCAGTATGAAAGTTATGGTCACTTCTACGTTCCGGGCAACCTAGGCTTCACTCTAGGGCGTTGCTCCACCAGATCGAATAGTTAGAGCCTTAGAAGTCAACGGCAGAAGCATAAAATACAATAAAGATGCAACAGTTTTTCCATCGTTTATCAGGAATTATTGCAACCAGTGTGAAAGTAATGGCATATCATTGTTCCGGGCAACCTAGGTTTCACTTTAGGGCGTTGCTCCACCAGATTGAATAACTAGGGCCTTAGAAGTCAACGCCAGAAGCATAAAATACAATATAAATACAACAGTTTTTCCATGGTATAAAACGAATAATTGCAACCAGTATGAAAGTTATGGTCACTTCTACGTTCCGGGCAACCTAGGCTTCACCCTAGGGCGCTGCTCCACCAGATCGAATAGTTAGTGCCCTAGAAGTCAGCGCCAGAAGCATAAAATACAATATAAATACAACAGTTTTTCCATCGTAAAAAACGAATAATTGCAACCAGTATGAAAGTTACAGTCATTTCTACTTTCTGGGCAACCTAGGCTTCACCATAGGGCGTTGTTACAACAGATTGAATAGTTAGGGCCTTAGAAGTCAACGCCCGAAGCATGAAATACAAAATAAATAGAGCAGTTGTTCCATCGTATAAAAGGATTAATTGCAACCAGTTTGAAAGTGATGGTCATTTCTACGTTCCGGGCAACCTAGGCTTCACTCTAGGGCGTTGCACCACCAGATCGAATAGTTAGGGCCTTAGAAGTCAACGCCAGAAGCATAAAATACCATAAAGATGCAACAGCTTTTCCATCGTATAAAACGAATAATTTCAACCAGTGTGAATGTTATGGTCATTTCTACATTCCGAGCAACCTAGGCTTCACTCTAGGGCGTTGACACAACAGATTGAATAGTTGGGGCCTTAGAAGTCAACGCCCGAAGCATAAAATGCAGTAAAAATACAACAGTGTTTCTATCGTATAAAAGGATTAATTGCAACCAGTTTGAAAGTGATGGTCATTTCTACGTTCCGGTCAACCTACGCTTCACTCTACGGCGTTGCTCCACCAGATCGAATAGTTAGGGCCTTAGAAGTCAACGCCAGAAGCATAAAATACAATAAAGATGCAACAGCTTTTCCATCGTATAAAACGAATAATTTCAACCAGTGTGAATGTTATGGTCATTTCTACATTCCGAGCAACCTAGGCTTCACTCTAGGGCGTTGAACCAACAGATTGAATAGTTTGTGCCTTAGAAGTCAACGCCAGAAGCATAAAATACAATTTAAATATTACAATTTTTTCATCGTATAAAACGAATAATTGCAACCGGTGTGAAAGTTATTTCCATTTCTACGTTCCGGTCAACCTAGGCTTCACCCTAGGGCGTTTTTCCACAAGATTGAATAGTTGTGGCATAAGAAGTCAACGCCAGAAGCATAAAATACAATATAAGTACAACAGTTTTTCCATCGTATAAAATGAATAATTGCAAACATTGCGAACGTAATGGTCATTTCTACGTTCCAGGCAGCCTAGGCGTCACTCTAGTGCGTTGCTCCCTCACATCTAATAGCTACGGCCTTAGACGTCAACGACAGAAGCATAAAATACAATAAAGATGCAACAGCTTTTCCATCCTATAAAACGAATAATTGCAACCAGTGTGAAAGTTATTGTCTTTTCCACTTTCCGGGCAACCTAGGCGTCACCCTAGGGTGTTGCTCCAACAGATTGAATAGTTAGGACCTTAGAAGTGAATGCCCGAAGCATAAAATGCAATAAAAATACAACAGTTTTTCCATCATATAACAGGTATAATTGCCACCAGTTTGAAAGTGCTGGTCATTTCTACGTTCCGGGCAACATAGGCTTCACTCTAGGGCATTGCTCCTCCTGATCGAATAGTTTGTGCCTTAGAAGTCAACGCCAGAAGCATAAAATACAATATAAATACAACAGTTTTTCCATCGTATAAAACGAATGATTGCTACCAGTATGGAAGTGATGTCATTTCTACGTTCCGCGCAACCTAGGCCTCACTCTAGGGTGTTGTTCCACCAGATTGAATAGTTAGGGCCTAAGAAGTGAACGCCAGCAGCATAAAATA
Source organism: Calliopsis andreniformis (assembly GCF_051401765.1). NCBI lineage: Eukaryota > Metazoa > Arthropoda > Insecta > Hymenoptera > Andrenidae > Calliopsis > Calliopsis andreniformis. Next base: position 13,319,904 of record NW_027480423.1, read on the forward strand.
CAATATAAATACAATAGCTTTTCCATCGTATAAAACGAATAATTGCAACCAGTGTGAAAGTTATTGTCATTTCTACTTCCCGCGCAACCTAGGCTTCACCCTAGGGCGTTGCTCCAACAGATTGAATAGTTAGGACCTTAGAAGTCAGAGCCCGAAGCATAAAATGCAATAAAAATGCAGCAGTTTTTCCATCGTATAAAACGAATAATAGCAACCAGTGTGAAAGTGATGGTCATTTCTACGTTCCGGGCAACCTAGGCTTCACTCTAGGGCGTTGCTCCAGCAGATCGAATAGTTAGGGCCTTAGAAGTCAACGCCCGAGGCATAAAATAAAATATAAATACAACAGTTTTTCCATTGTATAAAACGATTAATTGCTACCAGTGTAAAAGCTATGATCAGTTCTACGTTCGGGGCAACCTAGGCCTCACTCTAGGTCGTTGTTCCATCAGATCGAATTGTTAGGGCCTAAGAAGTCAACGCCAGTAGCATAAGATACTATATAAACATAACAGTTTTTCCATCGTATAAAACGAGTGATTGCTACCAGTATGGACGTGATGTCATTTCTACGTTCCGGGCAACCTAGGCCTCTCTCTAGGGTGTTGTTCCACCAGATTGAATAGTTAGGGCCTAAGAAGTGAACGCCAGCAGCATAAAATACAATATAAATACAATAGCTTCTCCATCGTATAAAACGAATAATTTCAACCAGTGTGAATGTTATGGTCATTTCTACATTCCGAGCAACCTAGGCTTCACTCTAGGGCATTGATCCAACAGAATGAATAGTTAGGGCCTTAGAAGTCAACGCCCGAAGTATAAAATACAGTATAAATACAACAGTTTTTCCATCGTATAAAACGAATAATTTCAACCAGTGTGAATGTTATGGTCATTTCTACATTCCGAGCAACCTAGGCTTCACTCTAGGGCGTTGAACCAACAGATTGCATAGTTTGTGCCTTAGAAGTCAACGCCAGAAGCATAAAATACAATATAAATACAACAGTTTTTCCATTGTATAAAACGAATAATTGCTACCAGTGTAAAAGTTATGGTCATTTCTACGTTCCGGGCAACCTAGGCTTCACCCTAGGGCGTTGTTCCACCAGATCGAATAGTTAGGGCCTAAGAAGTGAACGCCAGAAGCATAAAATACAATATAAATACAACAGTTTTTCCATCGTATAAAAGGATTAATTGCAACCAGTTTGAAAGTGATGGTCATTTCTACGTTCCAGGCAACCTAGGCTTCACTCTAGGGCCTTGCACCACCAGATCGAATAGTTAGGGCCTTAGAAGTCAACGCCAGAAGCATAAAATACCATAAAGATGCAACAGCTTTTCCATCGTATAAAACGAATAATTTCAACCAGTGTGAATGTTATGGACATTTCTACATTCCGAGCAACCTAGGCTTCACTCTAGGGCGTTGACACAACAGATTGAATAGTTGGGGACTTAGAAGTCAACGCCCGAAGCATAAAATGCAGTAAAAATACAACAGTGTTTCTACCGTATAAAAGGATTAATTGCAACCAGTTTGAAAGTGATGGTCATTTCTACGTTCCGGTCAACCTAGGCTTCACTCTACGGCGTTGCTCCACCAGATCGAATAGTTAGGGCCTTAGAAGTCAACGCCAGAAGCATAAAATACAATAAAGATGCAACAGCTTTTCCATCGTATAAAACGAGTAATTTCAACCAGTGTGAACGTTATGGTCATTTCTACATTCCGAGCATCCTAGGCTTCACTCTAGGGCGTTGAACCAACAGATTGAATAGTTTGTGCCTTAGAAGTCAACGCCAGAAGCATAAAATACGATATAAATACAACAGTTTTTCCATCGTATAAAACGAATGATTGCTACCAGTATGGAAGTGATGGTCATTTCTACGTGCCGGGCAACCTAGGCTACACCCTAGGGCGTTGCTCCAACAGATTGAGTAGTTAGGGCCCTAGAAGTCAATGCCCGGAGCATAAAATGCATTAAAAATACAACAGTTTTTCCATCATATAGCAGGAATAATTGCAACCAGTTTGAAAGTGATGGTCATTTCTACGTTCCGGGAAACCTCGGCTTCACCCTAGGGCGTTACTCCGCCAGATGGAATAGTTAGTGCATTAAAAGTCAACGCCAGAAGCATATAATACAAAATTAATGCAACAGTTTTTCCATCGTACAAATCGAATATTAGCAACCAGTGTGAAAGTTATGGTCATTTCTACGTTCCGCCAACCTAGGCTTCACCCCAGGGCGTTGTTCCACCAGATCGAATAGTTAGGGCCTTAGAAGTCAACGCCCGAAGCATAAAATACAAAATAAATAGAACAGTTTTTCCATCGTATAAAACGAATAATAGCAACCAGTGTGAAAGTTATGGTCATTCCTACGTTCCGGCAACCTAGGCTTCACCAAAGGGCGTTGTTCCACCAGATCGAATAGTTAGGGCCTAAGAAGTGAACGCCAGAAGCATAAAATACAATATAAAAACAACAGTTTTTCCATCATATAAAACGAGTAATTGCAACCAGTATGAAAGTTGTGGTCATTTCTACTTAACCGGGCAACCTAGGCTACACCCTAGGGCCTCGCTCCTACAGATTGAATAGTAAGGGCCTTAGAAGTCAATGCCCGAAGCATAAAATGCAATAAAAATACAACAGTTTTTCCATCACATAACAGGAATATTTGCATCCAGTTTGAAAGTGATGGTAATTGCTACGTTCCCGGCAACTTAGGCTTCACTCTAGGGCGTTGCTCCACCAAATCGAATAGTTAGTGCCTCAGAAGTCAACGCCAGAAGCATAAAATACAATATAAATACAACAGTTTTTACATCGTATAAAAGGATTAATTGCAACCAGTTTGAAAGTGATGGTCATTTCTACGTTCCGGGCAACCTAGGCTTCACTCTAGGGCGTTGCTCCACCAGATTGAATAACTAGGGCCTTAGAAGTCAACGCCAGAAGCATAAAATACAATATAAATACAACAGTTTTTCCATGGTATAAAACGAATAATTGCAACCAGTATGAAAGTTATGGTCACTTCTACGTTCCGGGCAACCTAGGCTTCACTCTAGGGCGTTGCTCCACCAGATCGAATAGTTAGAGCCTTAGAAGTCAACGGCAGAAGCATAAAATACAATAAAGATGCAACAGTTTTTCCATCGTTTATCAGGAATTATTGCAACCAGTGTGAAAGTAATGGCATATCATTGTTCCGGGCAACCTAGGTTTCACTTTAGGGCGTTGCTCCACCAGATGGAATAGTTAGGGCCTTAGAAGTCAACGCCTGAAGCATAAAATACAATAAAGATGCAACAGTTTTTCCATCGTATAGAACGAATAATTGAAACCAGTGTAAAAGTAATGGTCATTTCTACGTTCCCGTCAACCTAGGCTTCACCCTAGGGCGCTGCTCCACCAGATCGAATAGTTAGTGCCCTAGAAGTCAGCGCCAGAAGCATAAAATACAATATAAATACAACAGTTTTTCCATCGTAAAAAACGAATAATTGCAACCAGTATGAAAGTTACAGTCATTTCTACTTTCTGGGCAACCTAGGCTTCACCATAGGGCGTTGTTACAACAGATTGAATAGTTAGGGCCTTAGAAGTCAACGCCCGAAGCATGAAATACAAAATAAATAGAACAGTTGTTCCATCGTATAAAACGAATAATTCCTGCCAGTGTGAAAGTTATGGTAATTTCTACGTTCCGGGCAACCTAGGTTTCACTCTAGGGCCTTGCTCCACCAGATCGCATAGCTAGGGACTTAGAATTCAACGCCATAAGAATAAAATACAATATAAGTACAACAGTTTTTCCATCGTATAAAATGAATAATTGGAAACATTGTGAAAGTAATGGTCATTTCTACGTTCCAGGCAACGTGGGCGTCACTCTAGGGCGTTACTCCGCCACATCTAGTAGCTACCGCCTTAGCAGTCAACGCTAGAAGCATAAAATACAATATAAATGCAACACCTTTTCCATCGTATAAAATGAATAATAGCAAACAGTGTGAAAGTAATGGTCATTTCTACGTTTCTGACAACCTAGGCTTCACTGTAGAGTGTTGCTCCACCAAATCGAATAGGTAGGGCCATGGAAGTCAACGCCAGAAGCATAAAATACAATATGAATATAACAGTTCTTCCATCGTATAAAACGAATAATTGCAACCAGTGTGAAAGTTATAGTCATTTCTACTTTCCGGGCAACCTAGGCTTCACTCTAGGGCGTTGCTCCACCAGATCGAATAGTTAGGGCCTTAGAAGTCACCGCCAGAAGCATAAAATACAATAAAGATGCAACAGTTTTTCCATCGTATATCAGGAATTATTGCAACCAGTGTGAAAGTAATGGCATATCATTGTTCCGGGCAACCTAGGCTTCACTCTAGTGCGTTGCTCCACCAGATGGATTAGTTAGGGCCTTAGAAGTCAACGCACGAAGCATAAAATACAATAAAGATCAACAGTTTTTCCATCGTATAAAACGAATAATTGAAACCAGTGTAAAAGTAATGGTCATTTCTACGTTCTGGGCAACCTAGGCTTCACTCTAGGGCGTCGTTCCACCAGATGGAATAGTTAGGGCCTAAGAAGTCAACGCCAGAAGCATGAAATACAATATAAATATAACAGTTTTTCCATCGTATAAAACGAATAATTGCAACAAGTATGAAGGTTGTGGTTATTTCTACTTTCTGGGCAACCTAGGCTTCACCCTAGGGAGTTGCTCCAACAGATTGAATAGTTAGGGCCTTAGAAGTCAACGCCCGAAGCATAAAATACAAAATAAATAGAACAGTTTTTCCATCGTATAAGACGAATAATTGCTACCGGTGTGAAAGTTATGGTCATTTCTACGTTCCGGGCAAACCAGGCTTCACCCTAGGGCGTTGCTCCAACAGATTGAATAGTTAGGAGCTTAGAAGTCAATGCCCGAAGCATAAAATGCAATAAAAATGCAACAGTTTTTCCATCATATAACAGGAATAATTGCAACCAGTTTGAAAGTGATGGTCATTTCTACGTTCCGGGCAACCTAGGCTTCACACTAGGGCGTTGCTCCACCAGATCGAATAGTTTGTGCCTTAGAAGTCAACGCCAGAAGCATAAAATACAATATAAATACAATAGTTTTTCCATCGTATAAAACGAATGATTGCTACCAGTGTGGAAGTAATGGTCATTTCTACGTTCCGGGCAACCTAGGCCTCACTCTAGGGTGCTGTTCCACCAGATTGAATAGTAAGGGCCTAAGAAATCAACGCCAGAAGCATAAAATACAATTTAAATACAACAGTTTTTCCATCGTATAAAGCGAATAATTAACAACCAGTGTGAATGTTATGGTCATTTTTACATTCCGAGCAACCTAGGCTTCACTCTAGGGCATTGATCCAACAGAATGAATAGTTAGGGCCTTAGAAGTCAACGCCCGAAGCATAAAATACAATATAAATACAACAGTTTTTCCATTGTATAAAACGATTAATTGCTACCAGTGTAAAAGCTATGATCAGTTCTACGTTCGGGGCAACCTAGGCCTCACTCTAGGTCGTCGTTCCATCAGATCGAATTGTTAGGGCCTAAGAAGTCAACGCCAGAAGCATAAGATACTATATAAACATAACAGTTTTTCCATCGTGTAAAACGAATAATTGCTACCGGTGTGAATCTTAACGTCATTTCTACTTTCCGGGCAACCTAGGCTTCACCCTAGGGCGTTGCTCCAACAGATTGAATAGTTAGGGCCTTAGAAGTCAACGCCCGATGCATAAAATACAAAACAAATAGAACAGATTTTCCATCGTGTAAAACGAATAATTGCTACCGGTGTGAAAGTTATGGTCATTTCTACGTTCCGGTCAACCTAGGCTTCACCATAGGGCGTTGTTCCAACAGATCGAATAGTTAGGGCCTAAGAAGTGAACGCCAGAAGCATAAAATACAATATAAATACAACAGTTTTTCCATCATATAAAACGAATAATTGCAACCAGTATGAAAGCTATGGTCATTTGTACGTTTCAGGCAACCTAGGCTTCACTCTAGGTCGTTGTTCCACCAGATCGAATTGTTAGGGCCTAAGAAGTCAACGCCAGAAGCATAAAATACAATATAAATACAACAGTTTTTCCATCATATAAAACGGGTAATTGCAACCAGTATGAAAGTTGTGGTCATTTCTTCTTTCCGGGCAATCTAGGCTTCACCCTAGGGCGTTGCTCCAACAGATTGAGTAGTTAGGGCCTTAGAAGTCAACGCCGGAAGCATAAAATGCAATAAAAATACAACTGTTTTTCCATCGTATAAAACGAATAATTGCAACCAGTATGAAAGCTATGGTCATTTGTACGTTTCAGGCAACCTAGGCTTCACTATAGGGCGTTGTTCCACCAGATCGAACAGTTAGGGCCTTAGAAGTCAACGACCGAAGCATAAAATACAAAATTAATAGATCAGTTTTTCCATCGTATAAAACGAATAATAGCAACCAGTGACAAAGTTATGGTCATTTCTGCGTTCCGGGCAACCTAGGCTTCACCCCAGGGCGTTGTTCCACCAGATCGAATAGTTAGGGCCTAAGAAGTGAACGCCAGCAGCATAAAATACAATATAAATACAACAGTTCTTCCATCATATAAAACGAATAATTGCAACCAGTATGAAAGTTGTCATTTCTACGTTCCGGACGACCTAGGCTTCACTCTATGGCGTTCTTCCACCACATCGAATAGCTGCGGACTCAGAAGTCAACGCCTGAAGCATAAAATACAATAAAAATACAACAGTCTTTCCATCCTATAACAGGAATAATTGCAACCCGTGTGAAAGTGATGGTCATTTGTACATTCCAGGCAACCTAGGCTTCACTCTAGGGCGTTGTTCCACCAGATCGAATTGTTAGGGCCTAAGAAGTCAACGCCAGAAGCATAAGATACAATGTAAATATAACAGTTTTTCCATCGTATAGAACGAATAATAGCAACCAGTGTGAAAGTTATGGTCATTTCTACGTTCCGGGCAACGTAGGCTTCACTCTAGGGCGTTGCTCCACCAGGTCAAACAGTTAGGGCCTTAGAAGTCAACGCCCGGAGCATAAAATGCAGTAAAAATACAACAGTGTTTCTATCGTGTAAAAGGATTAATTGCAACCAGTTTGAATGTGATGGTCATTTCTACGTTCCGGTCAACCTAGGCTTCACTCTACGGCGTTGATCCACCAGATCGAATAGTTAGGGCCTTAGAAGTCAACGCCAGAAGCATAAAATACAATAAAGATGCAACAGCTTTTCCATCGTATAAAACGAATAATTTCAACCAGTGTGAATGTTATGGTCATTTCTACATTCCGAGCAACCTAGGCTTCACTCTAGGGCGTTGAACCAACAGATTGCATAGTTTGTGCCTTAGAAGTCAACGCCAGAAGCATAAAATACAATATAAATACAACAGTTTTTCCATTCTATAAAACGAATAATTGCTACCAGTGTAAAAGTTATGGTCATATCTACGTTCCGGGCAACCTAGGCTTCACCCTAGGGCGTTGTTCCACCAGATCGAATAGTTAGGGCCTAAGAAGTGATCGCCAGAAGCATAAAATACAATATAAATACAACAGTTTTTCCATCGTATAAAAGGATTAATTGCAACCAGTTTGAAAGTGATGGTCATTTCTACGTTCCGGGCAACCTAGGCTTCACTCTAGGGCGTTGCACCACCAGATCGAATAGTTAGGGCCTTAGAAGTCAACGCCAGAAGCATAAAATACCATAAAGATGCAACAGCTTTTCCATCGTATAAAACGAATAATTTCAACCAGTGTGAATGTTATGGTCATTTCTACATTCCGAGCAACCTAGGCTTCACTCTAGGGCGTTGACACAACAGATTGAATAGTTGGGGCCTTAGAAGTCAACGCCCGAAGCATAAAATGCAGTAAAAATACAACAGTGTTTCTATCGTATAAAAGGATTAATTGCAACCAGTTTGAAAGTGATGGTCATTTCTACGTTCCGGTCAACCTACGCTTCACTCTACGGCGTTGCTCCACCAGATCGAATAGTTAGGGCCTTAGAAGTCAACGCCAGAAGCATAAAATACAATAAAGATGCAACAGCTTTTCCATCGTATAAAACGAATAATTTCAACCAGTGTGAATGTTATGGTCATTTCTACATTCCGAGCAACCTAGGCTTCACTCTAGGGCGTTGAACCAACAGATTGAATAGTTTGTGCCTTAGAAGTCAACGCCAGAAGCATAAAATACAATTTAAATATTACAATTTTTTCATCGTATAAAACGAATAATTGCAACCGGTGTGAAAGTTATTTCCATTTCTACGTTCCGGTCAACCTAGGCTTCACCCTAGGGCGTTTTTCCACAAGATTGAATAGTTGTGGCATAAGAAGTCAACGCCAGAAGCATAAAATACAATATAAGTACAACAGTTTTTCCATCGTATAAAATGAATAATTGCAAACATTGCGAACGTAATGGTCATTTCTACGTTCCAGGCAGCCCAGGCGTCACTCTAGTGCGTTGCTCCCTCACATCTAATAGCTACGGCCTTAGACGTCAACGACAGAAGCATAAAATACAATAAAGATGCAACAGCTTTTCCATCCTATAAAACGAATAATTGCAACCAGTGTGAAAGTTATTGTCTTTTCCACTTTCCGGGCAACCTAGGCGTCACCCTAGGGTGTTGCTCCAACAGATTGAATAGTTAGGACCTTAGAAGTGAATGCCCGAAGCATAAAATGCAATAAAAATACAACAGTTTTTCCATCATATAACAGGTATAATTGCCACCAGTTTGAAAGTGATGGTCATTTCTACGTTCCGGGCAACATAGGCTTCACTCTAGGGCATTGCTCCTCCTGATCGAATAGTTTGTGCCTTAGAAGTCAACCCCAGAAGCATAAAATACAATATAAATACAACAGTTTATCCATCGTATAAAACGAATGATTGCTACCAGTATGGAAGTGATGTCATTTCTACGTTCCGGGCAACCTAGGCCTCACTCTAGGGTGTTGTTCCACCAGATTGAATAGTTAGGGCCTAAGAAGTGAACGCCAGCAGCATAAAATACAATATAAATACAATAGCTTTTCCATCGTATAAAACGAATAATTGCAACCAGTGTGAAAGTTATTGTCATTTCTACTTCCCGCGCAACCTAGGCTTCACCCTAGGGCGTTGCTCCAACAGATTGAATAGTTAGGACCTTAGAAGTCAGAGCCCGAAGCATAAAATGCAATAAAAATGCAGCAGTTTTTCCATCGTATAAAACGAATAATAGCAACCAGTGTGAAAGTGATGGTCATTTCTACGTTCCGGGCAACCTAGGCTTCACTCTAGGGCGTTGCTCCAGCAGATCGAATAGTTAGGGCCTTAGAAGTCAACGCCCGAGGCATAAAATAAAATATAAATACAACAGTTTTTCCATTGTATAAAACGATTAATTGCTACCAGTGTAAAAGCTATGATCAGTTCTACGTTCGGGGCAACCTAGGCCTCACTCTAGGTCGTTGTTCCATCAGATCGAATTGTTAGGGCCTAAGAAGTCAACGCCAGTAGCATAAGATACTATATAAACATAACAGTTTTTCCATCGTATAAAACGAGTGATTGCTACCAGTATGGACGTGATGTCATTTCTACGTTCCGGGCAACCTAGGCCTCTCTCTAGGGTGTTGTTCCACCAGATTGAATAGTTAGGGCCTAAGAAGTGAACGCCAGCAGCATAAAATACAATATAAATACAATAGCTTCTCCATCGTATAAAACGAATAATTTCAACCAGTGTGAGTGTTATGGTCATTTCTACATTCCGAGCAACCTAGGCTTCACTCTAGGGCATTGATCCAACAGAATGAATAGTTAGGGCCTTAGAAGTCAACGCCCGAAGTATAAAATACAGTATAAATACAACAGTTTTTCCATCGTATAAAACGAATAATTTCAACCAGTGTGAATGTTATGGTCATTTCTACATTCCGAGCAACCTAGGCTTCACTCTAGGGCGTTGAACCAACAGATTGCATAGTTTGTGCCTTAGAAGTCAACGCCAGAAGCATAAAATACAATATAAATACAACAGTTTTTCCATTGTATAAAACGAATAATTGCTACCAGTGTAAAAGTTATGGTCATTTCTACGTTCCGGGCAACCTAGGCTTCACCCTAGGGCGTTGTTCCACCAGATCGAATAGTTAGGGCCTAAGAAGTGAACGCCAGAAGCATAAAATACAATATAAATACAACAGTTTTTCCATCGTATAAAAGGATTAATTGCAACCAGTTTGAAAGTGATGGTCATTTCTACGTTCCAGGCAACCTAGGCTTCACTCTAGGGCGTTGCACCACCAGATCGAATAGTTAGGGCCTTAGAAGTCAACGCCAGAAGCATAAAATACCATAAAGATGCAACAGCTTTTCCATCGTATAAAACGAATAATTTCAACCAGTGTGAATGTTATGGACATTTCTACATTCCGAGCAACCTAGGCTTCACTCTAGGGCGTTGACACAACAGATTGAATAGTTGGGGACTTAGAAGTCAACGCCCGAAGCATAAAATGCAGTAAAAATACAACAGTGTTTCTACCGTATAAAAGGATTAATTGCAACCAGTTTGAAAGTGATGGTCATTTCTACGTTCCGGTCAACCTAGGCTTCACTCTACGGCGTTGCTCCACCAGATCGAATAGTTAGGGCCTTAGAAGTCAACGCCAGAAGCATAAAATACAATAAAGATGCAACAGCTTTTCCATCGTATAAAACGAGTAATTTCAACCAGTGTGAACGTTATGGTCATTTCTACATTCCGAGCATCCTAGGCTTCACTCTAGGGCGTTGAACCAACAGATTGAATAGTTTGTGCCTTAGAAGTCAACGCCAGAAGCATAAAATACGATATAAATACAACAGTTTTTCCATCGTATAAAACGAATGATTGCTACCAGTATGGAAGTGATGGTCATTTCTACGTGCCGGGCAACCTACGCCTCACTCTAGGGTGTTGCTCCACCAGATTGAATAGTTAGGGCCTAAGAAATCAACGCCAGAAGCATAAAATACAATTTAAATATTACAATTTTTCCATCGTATAAAACGAATAATTGCTACCGGTGTGAAAGTTATTTCCATTTCTACGTTCCGGTCAACCTAGGCTTCACGCTAGGGCGTTGTTCCACAAGATTGAATAGTTGTGGCATAAGAAGTCAACGCCAGAAGCATAAAATACAATATAAGTACAACAGTTTTTCCATCGTATAAAATGAATAATTGCAACCAGTGTGAAAGTTATTGTCTTTTCCACTTTCCGGGCAACCTAGGCGTCACCCTAGGGTGTTGTTCCAACAGGTTGAATAGTTAGGACCTTAGAAGTCAATGCCCGAAGCATAAAATGCAATAAAAATACAACAGTTTTTCCATCATATAACAGGTATAATTGCCACCAGTTTGAAAGTGATGGTCATTTCTACGTTCCGGGCAACATAGGCTTCACTCTAGGGCATTGCTCCTCCTGATCGAATAGTTTGTGCCTTAGAAGTCAACGCCAGAAGCATAAAATACAATATAAATACAACAGTTTTTCCATCGTATAAAACGAATGATTGCTACCAGTATGGAAGTGATGTCATTTCTACGTTCCGGGCAACCTAGGCCTCACTCTAGGGTGTTGTTCCACCAGATTTAATAGTTAGGGCCTAAGAAGTGAACGCCAGCAGCATAAAATACAATATAAATACAATAGCTTTTCCATCGTATAAAACGAATAATTGCAACCAGTGTGAAAGTTATTGTCATTTCTACTTCCCGCGCAACCTAGGCTTCACCCTAGGGCGTTGCTCCAACAGATTGAATAGTTAGGGCCTTAGAAGTCAACGCCCGATGCATAAAATGCAAAACAAATAGAACAGTTTTTCCATCGTGTAAAACGAATAATTGCTACCGGTGTGAAAGTTATGGTCATTTCTACGTTCCGGTCAACCTAGGCTTCACCATAGGGCGTTGTTCCAACAGATCGAATAGTTAGGGCCTAAGAAGTGAACGCCAGAAGCATAAAATACGATATAAATACAACAGCTTTTCCATCGTATAAAACGAATAATTGCTACCAGTGTAAAAGTTATGGTCATTTCTACGTTCCGGGCAACCTAGGCTCCACCCTAGGCCGTTGTTCCACCAGATCGAATAGTTAGGGCCTAAGAAGTGAACGCCAGAAGCATAAAATACAATATAAATACAACAGTTTTTCCATCATATAAAACGAATGATAGCAACGAGTGTGAAAGTTATGGTCATTTCTACGTTCCGAGCAACCTAGGTTTCACTCTACGGCAATGCTCCACCAGATCAAACAGTTAGGGCCTTAGAAGTCAACGCCCGAAGCATAAAATACAAAATAAATAGAACGGTTTTTCCATTGTATAAAACGAATAATTGCTACCAGTGTGAAAGTTATGGTCATTTCTACGTTCCGGGCAACGTAGGCTTCACTCTAGGGCGTTGCTCCACCAGATCAAACAGTTAGGGCCTTAGAAGTCAACGCCCGAAGCATAAAATACAAAATAAATACAACAGTTTTTCCATTGTATAAAACGAATAATCGCTACCAGTGTAAAAGTTATGGTCATTTCTACGTTCCGGGCAACCTAGGCTTCACCCTAGGGCGTTGTTCCACCAGATCGAATAGTCAGGGCCTAAGAAGTGAACGCCAGAAGCATAAAATACAGTATAAATACAACAGTTTTTCCATCGTATAAAAGGATTAATTGCAACCAGTTTGAAAGTGATGGTCATTTCTACGTTCAGGGCAACCTAGGCTTCACTCTAGGGCGTTGCACCACCAGATCGAATAGTTAGGGCCTTAGAAGTCAACGCCAGAAGCATAAAATGCCATAAAGATGCAACAGCTTTTCCATCGTATAAAACGAATAATTTCAACCAGTGTGAATGTTATGGTCATTTCTACATTCCGAGCAACCTAGGCTTCACTCTAGGGCGTCGACACAACAGATTGAATAGTTAGGGCCTTAGAAGTCAACGCCCGAAGCATAAAATGCAGTAAAAATACAACAGTGTTTCTATCGTATAAAAGGATTAATTGCAACCAGTTTGAATGTGATGGTCATTTCTACGTTCCGGTCAACCTAGGCTTCACTCTACGGCGTTGATCCACCAGATCGAATAGTTAGGGCCTTAGAAGTCAACGCCAGAAGCATAAAATACAATAAAGATGCAACAGCTTTTCCATCGTATAAAACGAATAATTTCAACCAGTGTGAATGTTATGGTCATTTCTACATTCCGAGCAACCTAGGCTTCACTCTAGGGCGTTGAACCAACAGATTGCATAGTTTGTGCCTTAGAAGTCAACGCCAGAAGCATAAAATACAATATAAATACAACAGTTTTTCCATCGTATAAAACGAATGATTGCTACCAGTATGGAAGTGACGGTCATTTCTACGTGCCGGGCAACCTAGGCCTCACTCTAGGGTGTTCCTCCACCAGATTGAATAGTTAGGGCCTAAGAAATCAACGCCAGAAGCATAAAATACAATTTAAATATAACAGTTTTTCCATCGTATAAAACGAATAATTTCAACCAGTGTGAATGTTATGGTCATTTTTACATTCCGAGCAACCTAGGCTTCACTCTAGGGCGTTGATACATCAGATAGAATAGTTAGGGCCTTAGAAGTCAACGCCAGAAGCATAAAATTCAATAAAGGTGCAACAGTTTTTCCATCGTATAACAGGAGTCACTGCAAACAGTGTGAAAGTACTGGTCATTTCTACGTTCCGGGTAGCCTAGGCTTCACCCTAGGGCGTTGCTAGAACAGATCGAATAGTTAGGGCCTTAGAAGTCAACGGCCGAAGCATAAAATTCAAAATAAATAGAACTGTTTTTCCATCGTATAAAACGACTAATTGCTACCGGTGTGAAAGTTATTTCCATTTCTACGTTCCGGTCAACCTAGGCTTCACCCTAGGGCGTTGTTCCACAAGATTGAATAGTTGTGGCATAAGAAGTCAACGCCAGAAGCATAAAATACAATATAAGTACAACAGTTTTTCCATTGTATAAAATGAATAATGGCAAACATTGCGAAAGTAATGGTCATTTCTACGTTCCGGGCAACCTAGGCTTCACTCTAGGGCGTTGCACCACCAGATCGAATAGTTAGGGCCTTAGAAGTCAACGCCAGAAGCATAAAATACAATATAAATACAACAGTTTTTCCATCGTATAAAACGAATGATTGCTACCAGTATGGAAGTGATGGTCATTTCTACGTGCCGGGCAACCTAGGCCTCACTCTAGGGTGTTGCTCCACCAGATTGAATAGTTAGGGCCTAAGAAATCAACGCCAGAAGCATAAAATACAATTTAAATATAACAGCTTTTCCATCGTATAAAACGAATAATTTCAACCAGTGTGAATGTTATGGTCATTTTTACATTCCGAGCAACCTAGGCTTCACCCTAGGCCGTTGCTCCACCAGATCGAATAGTTAGGGCCCAAGAAGTCAACGCCAGAAGCATAAAACACAATATAAATACAACAGCTTTGCCATCGTATTAAATGAATAATTGCAAACAGTGTGAAAGTAGTGGTCATTTCTACGTTCCGGGCAACCTAGGCTTCACTGTATGGCGTTCTTCCACCACATCGGATAGCTACGGCCTCAGAAGTCAACGCCTGAAGTATAAAATACAATAAAAATACAACAGTCTTTCCATCCTATAACAGGAATAATTGCAACCCGTGTGAAAGTGATGGTCATTTCTACGTTCCAGGCAACCTTTGCTTCACTCTAGGGCGTTGCTCCACCAAATCAAACAGTTAGGGCCTTAGAAGTCAACGCCCGAAGCATTAAATACAAAATAAATAGAACAGTTTTTCCATTGTATAAAACGAATAATTGCTACCAGTGTAAAAGTCATGGTCATTTCTACGTTCCGGGCAACCTAGGCTTCACCCTAGGCCGTTGTTCCACCAGATCGAACAGTTAGGGCCTAAGAAGTGAACGCCAGAAGCATAAAATACAATATAAATACAACAGTTTTTTGATCATATAAAACGAATGATAGCAACCAGTGTGAATGTTATGGCCATTTCTACGTTCCGGGCAACCTAGGCTGCATTCTAGGGCGTTGCTCCACTAGATCGAATAGTTAGGGCCTTAGAAGTCAACGCCCGAAGCATAAAATACAAAATAAATAAAACAGTTTTTCCATCGTATACAACGAAAAATTGCAAACAGTGTGAAAGATATGGACATTTCTACGATCCGGGCTACCTAGGCTTCACTCTATGGCGTTCTTCCACCACATCGAATAGCAACGGCCTCAGAAGTCAACGCCAGAAGCTTAAATACAATATATATATAACAGTTTTTCCATCGTATAAAACGAATAATTGCTACCAGTGTAAAAGTTATGGTCATTTCTACGTTCCGGGCAACCTAGGCTTCACCCTAGGCCGTTGTTCCACCAGATCGAATAGTTAGGGCCTAAGAAGTGAACGCCAGAAGCATAAAATACAATATAAATACAACAGTTTTTCCATCATATGAAACGAATGATAGCAACCAGTGTGAAAGTTATGGCTATTTCTACGTTCCGGGCAACCTAGGCTTCACTCTAGGGCGATTCTCCACCAGACCGAATAGTTAGGTCCTTAGAAGACAACGACAGAAGCATAAAATACGATATAAATACAACAGCTTTTCCATCGTATAAAAGGAATAATTGCAAACAGTGTGAAAGTAATGATCATTTCGGCGTTTCGGGCATCCTAGAATTAACTCTGAGGCGTTGCACCACCTGATCGAATAGTTGGGGCCTAAGAAGTC
Organism: Calliopsis andreniformis; assembly: GCF_051401765.1. Lineage (NCBI taxonomy): Eukaryota > Metazoa > Arthropoda > Insecta > Hymenoptera > Andrenidae > Calliopsis > Calliopsis andreniformis. Next base: position 13,335,809 of record NW_027480423.1, read on the forward strand.
AACGCCAGAAGCATAAAATACAATATAAATACAACAGCTTTGCCATCGTATAAAATGAATAATTGCAAACAGTGTGAAAGATATGGATATTTCTACGTTCCGGGCAACCTAGGGTTCACTGTATGGCGTTCTTCCACCACATCGAATAGCTACGGCCTCAGATGTCAACGCCTGACGTATAAAATACGATATAAATACAACAGCTTATCCATCGTATAAAACGAATAATTGTAACCAGTGTGAAAGTTATGGTCATTTCTACATTTCGAGCAATCTTCGCTTTACCCTAGGGCGTTGTTCCACCAGATAGAATAGTTAGGGCCTAAGAAGTCAACGCCAGAAGCATAAAATACGATATAAATACAACAGCCTTTCCATCGTATAAAACGAATAATTGCAACCAGTGTGAAAGTTATGGTCATTTCTACATTTCGAGCAACATAGGCTTCACTCTAGGGCGTTGCTCCACCTGATCGAATAGTTAGGGCCTTAGAAGTCAACGCCAGAAGCTTAAAATACAAAATAAATCGAACGGTTTTTCCATTGTATAAAACGAATAATTGCTGCCAGTGTAAAAGCTATGGTCATTTATACGTTCCGGACAACCTAGGCTTCACCCTAGGGCGTTGTTCCACCAGATGGAATAGTTAGGGCCTAAGAAGTCAACGCCAGAAGCATAAAATGCGATATAAATACAACAGCTTTTCCATCATATAAAACAAATAATTGCAACCAGTGTGAAAGTTATGGTCATTTCTACGTTCCGTGCAACCTAGGCTTCACTCTAGGGCGTTGCTCCACCAGATCAAACAGTTAGGGCCTTAGAAGTCAGCGCCCGAACCATAAAATGCAAAAAAAATACAACAGTGTTTCCATCATGTAACAGGATTAATTGCAACCAGTTTGAAAGTGATGGCCAATTCTACGTTCCGGGCAACCGAGGCTTCACTCTAGGGCGTTGTTCCACCAGATCGAATAGTAAGGGCCTAAGAAGTCAACGCCAGAAGCATAAAACACAATATAAATATAACAGTTTTTCCATCGTATAAAACGAATAAGAGCAACCAGTGTGAAAGTTATGGTCATTTCTACGTTCCGGGCAACCTAGGTTTCACTCTAGGGCGCTGCTCCAGCAGATCAAACAGTCAGGGCCTAAGAAGCCAACGCCCGAAGCATTAAATACAATGTAAATATAACAGTTTTTCCGTCGTATAGAACGAATAATAGCAACCAGTGTGAAAGTTATGGTCATTTCTACGTTCCGGGCAACGTAGGCTTCACTCTAGGGCGTTGCTCCACCAGATCAAACAGTTAGGGCCTTAGAAGTCAACGCCCGAAGCATAAAATACAAAATAAATACAACAGTTTTTCCATTGTATAAAACGAATAATTGCTACCAGTGTGAAAGTTATGGCTATTTCTACGTTCCGGGCAACCTAGGCTTCACTCTAGGGCGATTCTCCACCAGACCGAATAGTTAGGTCCTTAGAAGACAACGACAGAAGCATAAAATACGATATAAATACAACAGCTTTTCCATCGTATAAAAGGAATAATTGCAAACAGTGTGAAAGTAATGATCATTTCGGCGTTTCGGGCATCCTAGACTTAACTCTGAGGCGTTGCTCCACCTGATCGAATAGTTGGGGCCTAGGAAGTCAACGCCAGAAGCATAAAATACAATATAAATACAACAGCTTTGCCATCGTATAAAATGAATAATTGCAAACAGTGTGAAAGATATGGATATTTCTACGTTCAGGGCAACCTAGGGTTCACTGTATGGCGTTCTTCCACCACATCGAATAGCTACGGCCTAAGAAGTCAACGCCTGACGTATAAAATACGATATAAATACAACAGCTTATCCATCGTATAAAACGAATAATTGTAACCAGTGTGAAAGTTATGGTCATTTCTACATTTCGAGCAACATAGGCTTCACTCTAGGGCGTTGCTCCACCTGATCGAATAGTTAGGGCCTTAGAAGTCAACGCCAGAAGCTTAAAATACAAAATAAATCGAACGGTTTTTCCATTGTATAAAACGAATAATTGCTGCCAGTGTAAAAGCTATGGTCATTTATACGTTCCGGACAACCTAGGCTTCACCCTAGGGCGTTGTTCCACCAGATGGAATAGTTAGGGCCTAAGAAGTCAACGCCAGAAGCATAAAATGCGATATAAATACAACAGCTTTTCCATCATATAAAACAAATAATTGCAACCAGTGTGAAAGTTATGGTCATTTCTACGTTCCGTGCAACCTAGGCTTCACTCTAGGGCGTTGCTCCACCAGATCAAACAGTTAGGGCCTTAGAAGTCAGCGCCCGAACCATAAAATGCAAAAAAAGTACAACAGTGTATCCATCATATAACAGGAATAATTGCAACCAGTTTGAAAGTGATGGCCAATTCTACGTTCCGGGCAACCTAGGCTTCGCTCTAGGGCGTTGCTCCACCAGATCGCATAGATAGTGCCTTAGAAGTCAACGCCAGAAGCATAAAATACAATATAAATACAACAGTTTTTCCACCATGTAAAAAGAATAATTGCAACCAGTATGAAAGTCATGGTCATTTCTACTTTCCGGGCAACCTAGGCTTCACCCTACGGCGTTGCTCCAACAGATTGAATAGTTAGGGCCTTAGAAGTCAACGCCCGAGGCGTTAAATACAAAATAAATAGAACAGTTTTTCCACAGTATAAAACGAATAATTGCTACCAGTGTAAAAGTTATGGTTATTTCTACGTTCCGGGCAACCTAGGCTTCACCCTAGGGCGTTGCTCCAACAGATTGAATAGTTATGGCCATAGAAGTCAATGCCCGAACCATAAAATGCAAAAAAAATACAACAGTGTTTCCATCATATAACAGGATTAATTGCAACCAGTTTGAAAGGGATGGTCATTTCTACGTTACGGGCAACCTAGGCTTCGCTCTAGGGCGTTGCTCCACTAGATCGAATTGTTAGTACCTTAGAAGTCAACACCAGAAGCATAAAATACAATATAAATACAACAGTTTTTCCATCGTATAAAACGAATAATTGCAACCAGTATGAAACTTATGGACATTTCTACTTTCCGAGCAACCTAGGCTTCACCTTAGGGCGTTGCTCCAACAGATTGAATAGTTAGGGTCCTTAGAAGTCAACGCCCGAACCATAAAATGCAAAAAAAATACAACAGTGTTTCCATCATGTAACAGGATTAATTGCAACCAGTTTGAAAGTGATGGCCAATTCTACGTTCCGGGCAACCGAGGCTTCACTCTAGGGCGTTGTTCCACCAGATCGAATAGTAAGGGCCTAAGAAGTCAACGCCAGAAGCATAAAACACAATATAAATATAACAGTTTTTCCATCGTATAAAACGAATAAGAGAAACCAGTGTGAAAGTTATGGTCATTTCTACGTTCCGGGCAACCTAGGTTTCACTCTAGGGCGCTGCTCCAGCAGATCAAACAGTCAGGGCCTAAGAAGCCAACGCCCGAAGCATTAAATACAAAATAAATAGAACAGTTTTTCCATAGTATAAAACGAATAATTGCTACCAGTGTAAAAGTTGTGGTTATTTCTACGTTCCGGGCAACCTAGGCTTCACCCTAGGCCGTTGTTCCACCAGATTGAATAGTTAGAGCCTTAGAAGTCAATGCCCGAAGCATAAAATGCAATAAAAATACGACAGTTTTTCCATCATATAACAGGAATAATTGCAACCAGTTTGAAAGTGATGGTCATTTCTACGTTCCGGGCAACATAGGCTTCACTCTAGGGCGTTGCTCCACTAGATCGAATAGTTAGTACCTTAGAAGTCAACGTCAGATGTATAAAATACAATATAAATACAACAGTTTTTCCATCGTATAAAACGAATAATTGCAACCAGTATGAAACTTATGGTCATTTCTACTTACCGAGCAACCTGGGCTTCACCCTAGGGCGTTGCTCCAACGGATTGAATAGTTAGGGCCTTAGAAGTCAACGCCCGAACCATAAAATGCAAAAAAAATACAGCATTGTTTCCATCATATAACAGGTATAATTGCAACCAGTTTGAAATTGATGGCCAATTCTACGTTCCGGGCAACCTAGGCATCACTCTATTGCGTTGCTCCACCAGATCGAATAGTTAGTGCCTTAGAAGTCAACGCCAGAAGCATAAAATACAATATAAATACAACAGTTTTTCCATCGTATAATACGAATAAATGCAACCAGTATGAAATTTATGGTCATTTCTACTTTCCGAGCAACCTAGGCTTCACCCTAGGGCGTTGCTCCAACGGATTGAATAGTTAGGGCCTTAGAAGTCAACGCCCGAACCTTAAAATGCAAAAAAAATACAACAGTGTTTCCATCATATATCAGGAATAATTGCAACCACTTTGAATGTGATGGCCAATTCTACGTTCCAGGCAACCTAGGCTTCACTCTAGGGCGTTGTTCCACCAGATCGAATAGTAAGGGCCTAAGAAGTCAACGCCAGAAGCATAAAATACAATATAAATATAACAGTTTTTCCACCGTATAAAACGAATAATAGCAACCAGTGTGAAAGTTATGGTCATTTCTACGTTCCGGGCAACCTAGGTTTCACTCTAGGGCGTTGCTCCACCAGATCAAACAGTTAGGGCCTTAGAAGCCAACGCCCGAAGCATTAAATACAAAATAAATAGAACAGTTTTTCCATAGTATAAAACGAATAATTGCTACCAGTGTAAAAGTTATGGTTATTTCTACGTTCCGGGCAGCCTAGGCTTCACCCTAGGCCGTTGTTCCACCAGATTGAATAGTTAGGGCCTCAGAAGTCAATGCCCGAAGCATAAAATGCAATAAAAATACAACAGTTTTTCCATCAAATAACAGGAATAATTGCAACCAGTTTGAAAGTGATGGTCATTTCTACGTTCCGGGCAACATAGGCTTCACCCTAGGGCGTTGCTCCACTAGATCGAAGAGTTAGTACCTTAGAAGTCAACGCCAGATGTATAAAATACAATATAAATACAACAGTTTTTCCATCGTATAAAACGAATAATTGCAACCAGTATGAAACTTATGGTCATTTCTACTTACCGAGCAACCTGCGCTTCACCCTAGGGCGTTGCTCCAACGGATTGAATAGTTAGGGCCTTAGAAGTCAACGCCCGAACCATAAAATGCAAAAAAAATACAGCAGTGTTTCCATCATATAACAGGTATAATTGCGACCAGTTTGAAATTGATGGCCAATTCTACGTTCCGGGCAACCTAGGCATCACTCTATTGCGTTGCTCCACCAGATCGAATAGTTAGTGCCTAAGAAGTAAACGCCAGAAGCATAAAATGCGATATAAATACAACAGCTTTTCCATCATATAAAACAAATAATTGCAACCAGTGTGAAAGTTATGGTCATTTCTACATTCCGTGCAACCTAGGCTTCACTCTAGGGCGTTGCTCCACTAGATCAAACAGTTAGGGCCTTAGAAGTCAGCGCCCGAACCATAAAATGCAAAAAAAATACAACAGTGTATCCATCATATAACAGGAATAATTGCAACCAGTTTGAAAGTGATGGCCAATTCTACGTTCCGGGCAACCTAGGCTTCGCTCTAGGGCGTTGCTCCACCAGATCGCATAGATAGTGCCTTAGAAGTCAACGCCAGAAGCATAAAATACAATATAAATACAACAGTTTTTCCACCATGTAAAACGAATAATTGCAACCTGTATGAAAGTCATGGTCATTTCTACTTTCAGGGCAACCTAGGCTTCACCCTACGGCGTTGCTCCAACAGATTGAATAGTTAGGGCCTTAGAAGTCAATGCCCGAACCATAAAATGCAAAAAACATACAACAGTGTTTCCATCATATAACAGGATTTATTGCAACCAGTTTGAAAGGGATGGTCATTTCTACGTTACGGGCAACCTAGGCTTCGCTCTAGGGCGTTGCTCCACTAGATCGAATTGTTAGTACCTTAGAAGTCAACGCCAGAAGCATAAAATACAATATAAATACAACAGTTTTTCCACCGTATAAAACGAATAATTGCAACCAGTATGAAACTTATGGACATTTCTACTTTCCGAGCAACCTAGGCTTCACCTTAGGGCGTTGCTCCAACAGATTGAATAGTTAGGGTCCTTAGAAGTCAACGCCCGAACCATAAAATGCAAAAAAAATACAACAGTGTTTCCATCATGTAACAGGATTAATTGCAACCAGTTTGAAGGTGATGGCCAATTCTACGTTCCGGGCAACCGCGGCTTCACTCTAGGGCGTTGCTCCACCAGATCGAATAGTAAGGGCCTAAGAAGTCAACGCCAGAAGCATAAAACACAATATAAATATAACAGTTTTTCCATCGTATAAAACGAATAAGAGCAACCAGTGTGAAAGTTATGGTCATTTCTACGTTCCGGGCAACCTAGGTTTCACTCTAGGGCGTTGCTCCAGCAGATCAAACAGTCAGGGCCTAAGAAGCCAACGCCCGAAGCATTAAATACATAATAAATAGAACAGTTTTTCCATACTATAAAACGAATAATTGCTACCAGTGTAAAAGTTATGGTTATTTCTACGTTCCGGGCAACCTAGGCTTCACCCTAGGCCGTTGTTCCACCAGATTGAATAGTTAGAGCCTTAGAAGTCAATGCCCGAAGCATAAAATGCAATAAAAATACAAGTTTTTCCATCATATAACAGGAATAATTGCAACCAGTTTGAAAGTGATGGTCATTTCTACGTTCCGGGCAACATAGGCTTCACTCTAGGGCGTTGCTCCACTAGATCGAATAGTTAGTACCTTAGAAGTCAACGCCAGATGTATAAAATACAATATAAATACAACAGTTTTTCCATCGTATAAAACGAATAATTGCAACCAGTATGAAACTTATGGTCATTTCTACTTACCGAGCAACCTGGGCTTCACCCTAGGGCGTTGCTCCAACGGATTGAATAGTTAGGGCCTTAGAAGTCAACGCCCGAACCTTAAAATGCAAAAAAAATACAACAGTGTTTCCATCATATATCAGGAGTAATTGCAACCACTTTGAATGTGATGGCCAATTCTACGTTCCAGGCAACCTAGGCTTCACTCTAGGGCGTTGTTCCACCAGATCGAATAGTAAGGGCCTAAGAAGTCAACGCCAGAAGCATAAAATACAATATAAATATAACAGTTTTTCCATCGTATAAAACGAATAATAGCAACCAGTGTGAAAGTTATGGTCATTTCTACGTTCCGGGCAACCTAGGTTTCACTCTAGGGCGTTGCTCCACTAGATCGAATAGTTAGTACCTTAGAAGTCAACGCCAGATGTATAAAATACAATATAAATACAACAGTTTTTCCATCGTATAAAACGAATAATTGCAACCAGTATGAAACTTATGGTCATTTCTACTTTCCGGGCAACCTAGGCTTCACCCTAGGGCGTTGCTCCAACGGATAGAATAGTTAGGGCCTTAGAAGTCAACGCCCGAACCATAAAATGCAAAAAAAATACAGCAGTGTTTCCATCATATAACAGGTATAATTGCGACCAGTTTGAATTTGATGGCCAATTCTACGTTCCGGGCAACCTAGGCATCACTCTATTGCGTTGCTCCACCAGATCGAATAGTTAGTGCCTTAGAAGTCAACGCCAGATGTATAAAATACAATATAAATACAACAGTTTTTCCATCGTATAAAACGAATAATTGCAACCAGTATGAAACTTATGGTCATTTCTACTTTCCGAGCAACCTAGGCTTCACCCTAGGGCGTTGCTCCAACGGATTGAATAGTTAGGGGCTTAGAAGTCAACGCCCGAACCATAAAATGCAAAAAAAATACAGCAGTGTTTCCATCATATAACAGGTATAATTGCAACCAGTTTGAAATTGATGGCCAATTCTACGTTCCGGGCAACCTAGGCATCACTCTATTGCATTGCTCCACCAGATCGAATAGTTAGTGCCTTAGAAGTCAACGCCAGAAGCATAAAATACAATATAAATACAACAGTTTTTCCATCGTATAAAACGAATAGTAGCAACCAGTGTGAAAGTTATGGTCATTTCTACGTTCCGGGCAACCTAGGCTTCACCCTAGTGCGTTGCTCCAACGGATTGAATAGTTACGGCCTCAGAAGTCAACGCCCGAACCATAAAATGCAAAAAAAATAGAGCAGTGTTTCCATCATATAACAGGTATAATTGCAACCAGTTTGAAATTGATGGCCAATTCTACGTTCCGGGCAACCTAGGCTTCACTCTATGGCGTTGTTACACCAGATCGAATAGTCAGGGCCTAAGAAGTCAACGCCAGAAGCATAAAATACAATATAAATATAACAGTTTTTCCATCGTATAAAACGAGTAATAGCAACCAGTGTGAAAGTTATGGTCATTTCTACGTTCCGGGCAACCTAGGTTTCACTCTACGGCGTTGCTCCACCAGATCAAACAGTTAGGGCCTTAGAAGACAAGGCCCGAAGCATTAAATACAAAATAAATAGAACAGTTTTTCCATAGTATAAAACGCATAATTGCTACCAGTGTAAAAGTTATGGTTATTTCTACGTTCCGGGCAACCTAGGCTTCACCCTAGGCCGTTGTTCCACCAGATCGAATAGTTAGGGCCTAAGAAGGGAACGCGAGAAGCATAAAATACAATATAAATACAACAGTTTTTCCATCATATAAAACGAATAATTGCAACCAGTATGAAAACTATGGTCATTTCTACTTTCCGGGCAACCTAGGCTTCACCCTAGGGCGTTGCTCCAACGGATAGAATAGTTAGGGCCTTAGAAGTCAACGCCCGAACCATAAAATGCAAAAAAAATACAGCAGTGTTTCCATCATATAACAGGTATAGTTGCGACCAGTTTGAATTTGATGGCCAATTCTACGTTCCGGGCAACCTAGGCATCACTCTATTGCGTTGCTCCACCAGATCGAATAGTTAGTGCCTTAGAAGTCAACGCCAGATGTATAAAATACAATATAAATACAACAGTTTTTCCATCGTATAAAGCGAATAATTGCAACCAGTATGAAACTTATGGTCATTTCTACTTTCCGAGCAACCTAGGCTTCACCCTAGGGCGTTGCTCCAACGGATTGAATAGTTAGGGGCTTAGAAGTCAACGCCCGAACCATAAAATGCAAAAAAAATACAGCAGTGTTTCCATCATATAACAGGTATAATTGCTACCAGTTTGAAATTGATGGCCAATTCTACGTTCCGGGCAACCTAGGCATCACTCTATTGCATTGCTCCACCAGATCGAATAGTTAGTGCCTTAGAAGTCAACGCCAGAAGCATAAAATACAATATAAATACAACAGCTTTTCCATCGTATAAAACGAATAGTAGCAACCAGTGTGAAAGTTATGGTCATTTCTACGTTCCGGGCAGCCTAGGTTTCACTCTAGGGCGTTGCTCCACCAGATCAAACAGTTAGGGCCTTAGAAGCCACCGCCCGAAGCATTAAATACAAAATAAATAGAACAGTTTTTCCATAGTATAAAACGAATAATTGCTACCAGTGTAAAGGTTATGGTTATTTCTAAGTTCCGGGCAACCTAGGCTTCACCCTAGGCCGTTGTTCCACCAGATCGAATAGTTAGGGCCTAAGAAGGGAACGCCAGAAGCATAAAATACAATATAAATACAACAGTGTTTCCATCATACAACAGGAATAATTGCAACCAGTTTGAAAGTGATGGCCAATTCTACGTTCCGGGCAACCTAGGCTTCGCTCTAGGGCGTTGCTCCACCAGATCGAATAGGTAGTGCCTTAGAGGTCAACGACAGAAGCATAAAATACGATATAAATACAACAGTTTTTCCATCGGACAAAACGAATAATTGCAACCAGTATGAAACTTATGGTCATTTCTACTTTCCGAGCAAGCTAGGCTTCACCCTAGGGCGTTGCACCAACAGATTGAATTGTTAGGGCCTTAGAAGTCAGCGCCCGAACCATAAAATGCAAAAAAAATACAACAGTGTATCCATCATATAACAGGAATAATTGCAACCAGTTTGAAAGTGATGGCCAATTCTACGTTCCGGGCAATCTAGGCTTCGCTCTAGGGCGCTGCTCCACCAGATCGAATAGGTAGTGCCTTAGAGGTCAACGCCAGAAGCATAAAATACGATATAAATACAACAGTTTTTCCATCGTATAAAGCGAATAATTGCAACCAGTATGAAACTTATGGTCATTTCTACTTTCCGGGCAACCTAGGCTTCACTCTAAGGCGTTTTACCACCACATCGAATAGCTACGGCCACAGAAGTCAACGCCTGAAGTATGAAATACAATAAAAATACAACAGTCTTTCCATCCTATAACAGGAATAATTGCAACCCGTGTAAGTTATGGTCATTTCTACGTTCCGAGCGGCCTAGGCTTCACTCTAGGGCGGTGCTCCACCAGATCAAACAGTTATTGCCTTTGAAGTCAACGCCCGAAGCATTAAATACAAAATAAATAGAACAGTTTTTCCATTGTATAAAACGAATAATTGCTACCAGTGTAAAAGTTATGGCCCTTTCTACGTCTCGGGCAACCTAGGCTTCACCCTAGGCCGTTGTTCCACCAGATCGAACAGTTAGGGCCTAAGAAGTGAACGCCAGAAGCATAAAATACGATATAAATACAACATCTTTTCCATCCTATAAAACGAATAATTGCAACCAGTGTGAAAGTTATGGTCATTTCTACGTTCCGGGCAACCTATGCTTCACCCTAGTGCGTTGCTACACCAGATCGAATAGTTAGGGCCTCAGAAGCCATCGCCTGAAGCATACAATACAATAAAAATACAACAGGTTTACCATCGTATAACAGGAATAATTGCAACCAGTGTGAAAGTGATGGTCATTTCTACGTTCCGGGCAACCTAGGCTTCACTCTAGGCCCTTGCTCCACCAGATCGAATAGTTAGGGCCTTAGATGTCAACGCGAGATGCATAAAATACAATAAAGGTGCAACAGTTTTTCCATCGTATAACAGGAATAACTGCAACCAGTGTGAAAGTACTGGTCATTTCTACGTTCCGGGTAACCTAGGTTTCACACTAGGGCGTTGCTCCACCAGATAGAATAGCTAGGGACTTAGAATTCAACGCCAGAAGAATAAAATACAATATAAGGACAACAGCTTTTCCATCGTATAAAATGAATATTTGCAAAAATTGTGAAAGTAATGGTCATTTCTACGTTCCGGGCAACCTATGCGACACCCTAAGGCGTTGCTCCACCACATCTAATACCTACGGCCTTAAAAGTGAACGCCAGAAGCATAAAACACGATATAAATACAACAGATTTTCCATCGTATAAAACGAATAATGGTAACCAGTGTGAAAGTTATGATCATTTCTACGTTCCGGTCAACCTAGGCTTCACTCTAGGACGTTGCTCCACCAGATCGAATAGTTAGGGCCTACGGAGTCAACGCCAGAAGCATAAAATACAAAAAAGGTGCAACAGTTTTTCCATCGTATAACATGAGTAATTGCAACCAGTGTGAAGGTAATGGTATGTCCTACGTTCCGGTCAACCTAGGCTTCACTCTAGGACGTTGCTCCACCAGATCGAATAGATAGGGCCTATGAAGTCAACGCCAGAAGCATAAAACACAATAAAGGTGCAACAGATTTTCCATCGTGTAACAGGAATAATTGCAACCAGTGTGAAAGTTATGGTCATTTCTACTTCCCGGGAAACCCAAGCTTCGCTCTAGGGCGTCGCTCCTCCAGATAGAATAGCTAGGGATTTAGAATTCAACGCCAGAAGAATAAAAGACAATATAAGTACAACAGCTTTTCCATTGTATAAAACGAATAATAGCAACCAGTGTGAGAGTTACGGTCATTTCTACGTTCCGGGCAACCTAGGGTTCACTCTAGGGCGTTGCTCCACCAGATCGAATAGCTAGGGCCTTAGAAGTCAACGCCTGAAGCATAAAATACAATAAAAATAAAACAGTCTTTCCATCCTATACCAGGAATAATTGCAACCCTTGTGAAAGTGATGGTCATTTGTACGTTCCCGGCAACCTAGGCTTCACCCCAGGGCGTTGTTCCACCAGATCGAATAGTTAGGGCCTAAGAAGTGAGCGCCAGCAGCATAATATACAATATAAATACAACAGCTTTTCCATCGTATAAAACGAATAATTTCAACCAGTGTGAATGATATGGTCATTTCTACATTCCGAGCAACCTTGGCTTCACTCTAGGGCGTTGATCCAACAGATTGAATAGTTAGGGCCTTAGAAGTCAACGCCCGAAGTATAAAATACAATGTAAATACAACAGCTTTTCCATCGTATAAAACGAGTAATTGCAAGCAGTATGAAAGTTATGGTCATTTCTACTTTCCGGGCAACCTAGGCTTCACCCTAGGGCGTTGCTCCAACAGATTGAATAGTTAGGGCCTTAGAAGTCAACGGCCGGAGCATAAAATACAAAATAAATAGAACTGTCTTTCTATCGTATAAAACGAATAATTGCTACCGGTGTGAAAGTTATATCCATTTCTACGTTGCGGCCAACCTAGGCTTCAGCCTAGGGCGTTGTTCCACCACATGGAATAGTTAGGGCATAAGAAGTCAACGCCAGAAGCATAAAATACAATATAAGTACAACAGTTTTTCCATCGTATAAAATGAATAATTGCAAACATTGCGAAAGTAATGGTCATTCCACGTCCGGGCAACCTAGGCGGCACTCTAGTGCGTTGCTCCACCACATCTAATAGCTACGGCCTTAGACGGCAACGACAGAAGCATAAAATACAATAAAGATGCAACAGCTATTCCATCGTATAAAACGAATAATTGCAACCAGTGTGGAAGTTATTGTCATTTCTACTTCCCGCGCAACCTAGGCTTCACCCTAGGGCGTTGCACCAACAGATTGAATAGGTAGGACCTTAGAGGTCAGTGCCCGAAGCATAAAATGCAATAAAAATACAACAGTCTTTCCATCCTATAACAGGAATAATTGCAACCCGTGTGAAAGTGATGGTCATTTCTACGTTCCAGGCAACCTAGGCTTCACTCTAGGGCGTTATTGCAACAGATCGAATAGTTCGGGCCTAAGAAGTCAACGCCAGAAGCATAAAATACAATACAAATATAAGAGTTTTTCCATTGTATAAAACGGATAATAGAAACCATTGTGAAAGTTATGGTCATTTCTACGTTCCGAGCGGCCTAGGCTTCACTCTAGGGCGGTGCTCCACCAGATCAAACAGTTAGGGCCTTTGAAGTCAACGCCCGAAGCATTAAATACAAAATAAATAGAACGGTTTTTCCATTGTATAAAACGAATAATTGCTACCAGTGTAAAAGTTATGGCCCTTTCTACGTCTCGGGCAACCTAGGCTTCACCCTAGGTCGTTGTTCCACCAGATCGAACAGTTAGGGCCTAAGAAGTGAACGCCAGAAGCATAAAATACGATATAAATACAACATCTTTTCCATCCTATAAAACGAATAATGGCAACCAGTGTGAAAGTTATGGTCATTTCTACGTTCCGGGCAACCTATGCTTCACCCTAGTGCGTTGCTACACCAGATCGAATAGTTAGGGCCTCAGAAGCCATCGCCTGAAGCATACAATACAATAAAAATGCAACAGGTTTACCATCGTATAACAGGAATAATTGCAACCAGTGTGAAAGTGATGGTCATTTCTACGTTCCGGGCAACCTAGGCTTCACTCTGGGGCGTTGTTCCACCAGATCGAATAGTTAGGGCCTAAGAAGTCAACGGCAGAAGCATAAAATCCAATATAAATATAACAGTTTTTCCAACGTATAAAACGAATAATAGCAACCAGTGTGAAAGCTATGGCCATTTCCACGTTCCGGGCAACCTAGGCTTCACTCTAGGCCGTTGCTCCACCAGATCGAATAGTTAGGGACTTAGATGTCAGCGCCCGAAGCATAAAATGCAAAATAAATAGAACAGTTTTTCCATTGAATAAAACGAATAACTGCATCTAGTGTGAAGGTACTGGTCATTTCTACGTTCCGGGCAACCTAGGCTTCACTCTAGGGCGTTGCTCCACCAGATCGAATAGTTAGGGCCTTAGAAATCAACGCCCGAAGCATAAAATGCAAAATAAATAGAACAGTTTTTCCACTGTATAAAACGAATAATTGTTTCCAGTGCGAAAGTTATGGTCATTTCTACGTTCCGGGGCAACCTAGGCTTCACTCTAGGGCGTTGCTCCACCAGATCGAATAGTTAGGGCCTTAGATGTCAGCGCCCGAAGCATAAAATGCAAAATAAATAGAACAGTTTTTCCATTGAATAAAACGAATAACTGCATCTAGTGTGAAGGTACTGGTCATTTCTACGTTCCGGGCAACCTAGGCTTGACCCTAGGGCGTTGTTCCACCAGATGGAATAGTTAGGGCCTAAGAAGTCAACGCCAGAAGCATAAAATACGATATAAAAACAACAGCTTTTCCATCGTAGAAAACGAATAATGGCAACCAGTGTGAAAGTTATGGTCATTTCTACGTTCCGAGCAGCCTAGGCTTCACTCTAGTGCCTTGCTCCACCAGATCGAATAGTTAGGGCCTTAGATGTCAACGCGAGATGCATAAAATACAATAAAGGTGCAACAGTTTTTCCACCGTATAACATGAATAACTGCAACCGGTGTGAAAGTTATGGTCATTTCTACTTCCCGGGCAACCCAAGCTTCGCTCTAGGGCGTTGCTCCACCAGATCGAATAGTTACGGCCTTAGAAGTCAACGCCCGAAGCATAAAATACAATATAGGTACAACAGTTTTTCCATCGTATAAAATAAATAATTGCAGACATCGTGAAAGTAATGGTCATTTCTACGTTCCGGTCAACCTAGGCGACACTCTAGGGCGTTGCTCCACCACATCTAATAGCTACGGCCTTAGAAGTCAACGCCAGGAGCATAAAATACAATATAAATACAACAGCTTTTCCATCGTATAAAATGAATAATTGCAAACAGTGTGAAAGTAATGGTCATTTCTACGTTCCGGGTAACCTAGGCGTCACTCTAGGGCGTTGCTCCACCATATCTAGTAGCTACGGCCTTAGAAGTCAACGCAAGAAGCACAAAATACAATAAAAATGCAGCAGTTTTTCCATCGTATAGCACGACTAATTGCAACCAGTGCGAAAGTAATGATCATATCGACATTTCGGGCATCCTAGACTTAACTCTGAGGCGCTGCTCCACCAGGTCGAAGAGTTATGGCCTTAGAAGTCAACGCCAGAAGCATAAACTACAAAATAAGTACAACAGTCTTTCCATCGTATAAAACGAATAATTGCAACCTGTGTGATGGTTATGGACATATCTACGTTCCGGGCAACCTAGGCTTCACTCTAGGGCGTTGCTCCACTAGATCGAATAGTTAGGGCCTTAGAAGTCAACGCCACAAGCATAAAATACAATAAAGATGCAACAGTTTTCCGTCATACAACAGGAATAACTGCAAACAGTGTGAAAGTACTGGTCATTTCTACGTTCCGGGTAACCTAGGTTTCACTCTAGGGCGTTGCTCCACCAGATCGAACAGCTAGGGCCTTAGAAGTCAACGCCAGAAGCATAAAATAGGATATAAATACAACAGCTTTTCCATCGTATAAAACGAATAATTGCATACGGTGTGAAAGTAATGGTCTTTTCTACGTTCCGGGCAACCTATGCGACACTCAAGGGCGTTGCTACACCACATCTAATAGCTACGGCCTTAGAAGTCGACGCCAGAAACACAAAATAAAATAAAAATGCAGCTGTTTTTCCATCGTACAGCATGACTAATTGCAACCAGTGCGAAAGTAATGATCATATCGACATTTCGGGCATCCTAGACTTAACCCTGAGGCGTTGCTCCACCAGATCGAAGAGTCATGGCCTTAGAAGTCAACGCCAGAAGCATAAACTACAAAATAAATACAACAGTCTTTCCAACGTATAAAACGAATAATTGCAACCTGTGTGATGGTTATGGACATATCTACGTTCCGGGCAACCTAGGCTTCACTGTAGGGCGTTGCTCCACCAAATCGAATAGTTAGGGCCTCAGAAGTCAACGCCCGAAGCATAAAATACAATATAAGTACAACAGTTTTTCCATCGTATAAAATGAATGATTGCGAACATTGTGAAAGTAATGGTCATTTCTACGTTCCGGGCAACCTACGCGTCACTCTAGGGCGTTGCTGCTCCACATCTGATAGCTACGGCCTTAGAAGTTAACGCAAAGCATAAATTACAATATAAATACAACAGCTTTGCCATCGTGTAAAATGAATAATTGCAAACAGTGTGAAGGTAATGGTCGTTTCTACGTTCCGAGCAACCTAGGCTTCACTCTAGGGCGTTGCTCCACCAGATCGAATAGTTAGGGCCTTAGAAGTCAACGCCAGAAGCATAAAATACAATAAAGATGCAACAGTTTTTCCGTCATACAACAGGAATAACTGCAAACAGGGTGAAAGTACTGGTCATTTCTACGTTCCGGGTAACCTAGGTTTCACTCTAGGGCGTTGCTCCACCAGATCGAACAGCTAGGGCCTTAGAAGTCAACGCCCGATGCATAAAATACAAAAAAATGGAACAGTTTTTCCATGTGTAAAACGAATAATTGCTACCAGTGTGAAAGTTATGGTCATTTCTACGTTCTGGGCAACCTATGCGACACTCTAGGGCGTTGCTCCACCACAACTAATAGCTACGGCCCTAAAAGTCGACGCGAGAAGCATAAAATACGATATAAATACAACAGCTTTTCCATCGTATAAAACGAATAATGGTAACCAGTGTGAAAGTTATGGTCATTTATACGTTCCGGTGAACCTAGGCTTCACTCTAGGACGTTGCTCCACCAGATCGAATAGTTAGGGCCTATGAAGTCAACGCGGAAGCATAAAATACAATAAAGGTGCAACAGTTTTTCCTTCGTGTAACAGGAATAGTTGCAACCAGTGTGATTGTTATGGTCATTTCTACTTCCCGGGCAACCTAGGCTTCACTCTAGGGCGTTGCTCCACCAGATCGAATAGTTAGGGCCTTAGAAGTCAGCGCCCGAAGCATAAAATGCAAAATAAATAGAACAGTTTTTCCATTGTATAAAACGAATAACTGCAACCAGTGTGAAATGACTGATCATTTCTACGTTCCGGGCAACCTAGGCTTCACTCTAGGGCGTTGCTCCACCAGATCGAATAGTTACGGCCTTAGAAGTCAACGCCCGAAGCATAAAATACAATATAAGTACAACAGTTTTTCCATCGTATAAAATGAATGATTGCGAACATTGTGAAAGTAATGGTCATTTCTACGTTCCGGGCAACCTACGCGTCACTCTAGGGCGTTGCTGCTCCACATCTGATAGCTACGGCCTTACAAGTTAACGCCGGAAGCATAAAATACAATATAAATACAACAGCTTTGCCATCGTATAAAATGAATAATTGCAAACAGTGTGAAAGTACGGGTCATTTCTACGTTCCGGGTAACCTAGGTTTCACTCTAGGGCGTTGCTCCACCAGATCGAACAGCTAGGGCCTTAGAAGTCAACGCCCGATGCATAAGATACGAAAAAATAGAACAGTTTTTCCATGTGTAAAACGAATAATTGGTACCAGTGTGAAAGTTATGGTCATTTCTACGTTCCGGGCAACCTATGCGACACTCTAGGGCGTTGCTCCACCACACCTAATAGCTACGGCCTTAAAAGTCGACGCCAGAAGCATAAAATACGATATAAATACAACAGCTTTTCCATCGTATAAAACGAATAATGGTAACCAGTGTGAAAGTTATGGTCATTTCTACGTTCCGGTCAACCTAGGCTTCACTCTAGGGAGTTGCTCCACCAGATCGAATAGTTAGGGCCTTAGAAGTCAGCGCCCGAAGCATAAAATGCAAAATAAATAGAACAGTTTTTCATTGTATAAAACGAATAACTGCAACCAGTGTGAAAGTACTGGTCATTTCTACGAACCGGGCAACCTAGGCTTCACTCTAGGACGTTGCTCCACCAGATCGAATAGTTAGGGCCTTAGAAGTCAACGCCAGAAGCATAAAGTACAATAAAGATGCAACAGTTTTCCATCGTACAACAGGAATAACTGCAAACAGTGTGCAAGTACTGGTCATTTCTACGTTCCGGGTAACCTAGGCTTCACTCTATTGTGTTGCTCCACCAGATCGAATAGCTAGGGACTTAGGATTCAACGCCAGAAGGATAGAATACAATATAGGTACAACAGTTTTTCCATCGTATAAAATGAATAAGTGCAGACATTGTGAAAGTAATGGACATTTCTACGTTCCATTCAACCTAGGCGTCACTCTAGGTCGTTGCTACACCACATCTAATAGCTACGGCCTTAGAAGTCAACGCCAGGAGCATAAAATACAATATAAATACAACAGCTTTTCCACCGTATAAAATGAACAATTGCAAACAGTGTTAAAGTAATGGTCATTTCTACGTTCCGGGTAACCTAGGCGTCACTCTAGGGCGTTGCTCCAACATATCTAATAGCTACGGCCTTAGAAGTCAACGCCAGGAGCATAAAATACAATATAAATACAACAGCTTTTCCATCGTATAAAATGAATAATTGCAAACAGTGTTAAAGTTATGGTCATTTCTACGTTCCGGGCAACCTAGGCTTCACCCTAGGGCGTTGTACCACCAGATGGAATAGTTAGGGCCTACGAAGTCAACGCCAGAAGCATAAAATACGATACAAATACAACAGCTTGATCCATCGTAGAAAACGTATAATGGCAACCAGTGTGAAAGTTATGGTCATTTCTACGTTCCGAGCAACCTAGGCTTCACTCTAGGGCCTTGCTCCACCAGATCGAATAGTTAGGTCCTTAGATGTCAACGCCAGATGCATAAAATACAATAAAGGTGCAACAGTTTTTCCATCGTATAACAGGAATAACTGCAACCAGTGTGAAAGTACTGGTCATTTCTACGTTCCGGGTAACCTAGGTTTCACTCTAGGGCGTTGCTCCACCAGATAGAATAGCTAGGGACTTATAATTCAACGCCAGAAGAATAAAATACAATACAAGTACAACAGTTTTTCCATCGTATAAAATGTATATTTGCAAAAATTGTGAAAGTAATGGTCATTTCTACGTTCCGGGCAACCTATGCGACACTCAAGGGCGTTGCTCCAACACATCTAATAGCTACGGCCTTAAAAGTCAACGCCAGGAGCATAAAAGACGATATAAATACAACAGCTTTTCCATCGTATAAAACGAATAATGGTAACCAGTGTGAAAGTTATGGTCATTTCTATGTTCCTGTCAACCTAGGCTTCACTCTAGGACGTTGCTCCACCAGATCGAATAGTTAGGGCCTATGAAGTCAACGCCAGAAGCATAAAATACAATAAAGGTGCAACAGTTTTTCCATCGTATAACAGGAATAATTGCAACCGGTGTGAAGGTAATGGTATGTTCTACGTTCCGGTCAACCTAGGCGTCACTCTAGGACGTTGCTCCACCACATCTAATAGCTACGGCCTTAGAAGTCAACGCCAGGAGCATAAAATACAATATAAATACAACAGCTTTTCCATCGTATAAAATGAATAATTGCAAACAGTGTGAAAGTAATGGTCATTTCTACGTTCCGGGTAACCTAGGCGTCACTCTAGGGCGTTGCTGCACCATATCTAGTAGCTACGGCCTTAGAAATCAACGCCAGAAGCACAAAATACAATAAAAATGCAGCAGTTTTTCCATCGTATAGCATGACTAATTGCAACCAGTGCGAAAGTAATGATCATATCGACATTTCGGGCATCCTAGACTTCACTCTGAGGCGTTGCTCCAACAGATCGAAGAGTTAGGGCCTTAGAAGTCAACGCCAGAAGCATAAACTACAAAATAAATACAACAGTCTTTCCATCGTATAAAACGAATAATTGCAACCTGTGTGATGGTTATGGTCATATCTACGTTCCGGGCAACCTAGGCTTCACTCTACGGCGTTGTTCCACCAGATCGAATAGTTATGGCCTGTGAAGTCAACACCAGAAGAATAAAATACAATAAAAATGCAACAGTCTTTCCATCCTATAACAGGAATAATTGCAACCCGTGTGAAAGTGATGGTCATTTCTACGTTCCAGGCAACCTAGGCTTCACTCTAGGGCGTTGTTCCACAAGATCGAATAGTTAGGGCCTAAGTAGTCAACGCCAGAAGCATAAAATACAATATAAATAGAACAGTTTTTCCATTGTATAAAACGAATAATTGCTACCAGTGTGAAAGTTATGTTCATTTCTACGTTCCGCGCAACCTGGGCATTACTCTAGGACGTTGTTCCACCAGATGTAATAGTTAGGGCCTAAGAAGACAACGCCAGAAGCATAAAATACGATATAAATACAACAGCTTTTCCATCGTATAAAACAAATAATTTCAACCAGTGTGAAAGTTATGGTCATTTCTACGTTCCGGGCAACCTAGGCTTCACCCTAGGCCGTTGTTCCACCAGATCGAATAGTTAGGTCCTAAGAAGTGAACGACAGAAGCATAGAATGCAATAAAAATACAACAGTTTTTCCATCGTATAGCAGGAATAATTTGCAACCAGTGTGATAGTAGTGGTCATTTCTACGTTCCGGGCAACCCAGGTTTCACTCCAGGGCGTTGCTCCACCAGATCGAATAGTTACGGCCTAAGAAGTCAACGCCAGAAGTATAAAATACGATGAAGATGCAACAGTTTTTCCATCGTATAAAACGAATAATTGCAATCAGTGTGAAAGTTATGGTCATTTCTACATTCCGAGCAACCTAGGCTTCACTCTAGGGCGTTGCTCGACCAGATCGAACAGTTAGGTCCTTAGAAGTCAACACCAGAAGCATAAAATACGATATAAATACAACAGCTTTTCCATCGTATAAAAGGAATAATTGCAAACAGTATGAAAGTAATGGTCATTTCTACGTTCGGGCAACCTAGGCTTCACCCTACGGCGTTGTTCCACCACATCGAATAGATAGGGCCTAAGAAGTCAACACCAGAAGAATAAAATACAAAATAAATACAACAGCCTTTACACCGTATAAAACGAATAATTGCAACCTGTGTGAAGGTTATGGTCATATCTACGTTCCGGGCAATCCAGGCTTCACTGTCGGGCGTTGCTCCACCTGATCGAAATGTTAGGGCCTAAGAAGTCAACGCCTGAAGCATAAAATACGATATAAATACAACAGCATTTCCATCGTATTAGATGAATAATTGCAAACAGTGTGAAAGTAGTGGTCATTTCTACGTTCCGGGCAACCTAGGCTTCACTCTAGAGCGGTGCTCCACCAGGTCAAATAGTTAGGGCCTAAGAAGTCAACGCCAGAAGCATAAATTGCAATATAAGTACAACAGCTTTTCCATCGTATAAAATGAAGAATTGCAAACAGTGTGAAAGTAATGGTCATTTCTACGTTCCGGGCAACCTAGGCTTCAGTCTAGGGTGTTGCTCCACCAGATGGAATAGATAGGGACTTAGAATTCATTGCCAGAAGCTTAAAATGCAATATAAATATAACAGCTTTTCCATCGTATAAAACGAATAATTGCAACCAGTGAGAAAGTTATGGTCATTTCTACTTTCCAGGCAACCTAGGCGTCACCCTACGGCGTTGTTCCACCAGATGGAATAGTTAGGTCCTAAGAAGTCAACGCCAGAAGCATAAAATACGATATAAATACAACAGCTTTTCCATCGTATAAAACAAATAATTGCAACCAGTGTGAAAGTTATGGTCATTTCTTCGTTCCGGGCAACCTAGGCTTCACCCTAGGCCGTTGTTCCACCAGATCGAATAGTTAGGTCCTAAGAAGTGAACGCCAGAAGCATAAAATGCAATAAAAATACAACAGCTTTTCCATCGTATAAAAGGAATAATTGCAAACAGTGCGAAAGTAATGGTCATTTCTACGTTCGGGCAACCTAGGCTTCAGTCTAGGGTGTTGCTCCACCAGATGGAATAGATAGGGCCTAAGAAGTCAACGCCAGAAGCATAAAATACGATATAAATACAACAGCTTTTCCATCGTATAAAACGAATAATTGCAACCAGTGTGAAAGTAATGGTCATTTCTACGTTCCGAGCAACCTAGGCGTCACTCTAGGGCGTTGCTCCACCAGATCGAATAGCTTGGGACTTAGAATTCATCGCTAAAAGCATAAAATAGAATTAAAATACAACAGTTTTTCCATCGTATAACAGGAATAATTGCAACCAGTGAGAAAGGAATGGTCATTTCTACGTTCCGGGCAACGTAGGTTTCACTCTATGGCGTTGGTCCACCAGAGGGAATAGTTAGGGCCTAAGAAGTCAACGCCAGAAGCATAAAATACAAAATAAATAGTACAGTTTTTCAATCGTATAAAACGAATAATTTCTACCAGTGTGGAAGTTATGGGCATTTCTACTTCCCGGGCAACCTAGGATTCACCCTAGGGCGTTGCACCTCCAGATCGAATAGTTAGGGCCTTAGAAGTCAACGCCCGAAGCATAAAATACAAAATATATAGAACAGTTTTTCCATCGCATAAAACGAATAATTGCTACCAGTGTGAAAGTTATGGTCATTTCTACGTTCCGGGCAACCTAGGCTTCACCCTAGGGCGTTGCTCCAACAGATTGAATAGTTAGGGCCTTAAAAGTCAATGCCCGAAGCATAAAATGCAATAAAAATACAACAGCTTTTCCATCGTATAACAGGGATAATTGCAACCAGTGTGAAAGTAATGGTCATTCCTACCTTCCCGGCAACCTAGGTTTCACTCCAGGGCGTTGCTGCACCAGATCCAATAGTTAGGTCATAAGAAGTCAACGCCAGAAGCATAAAATACGATATAATTACAACAGCTTTTCCATCGTATAAAACGAATAATTGCAACCAGTGTGAAAGTAATGGTCATTTCTACGTTCCCAGCAACCTGGGCGTCACCCTAGGGCGTTGCTCCACCAGATCGAATAGCTAGGGACTTAGAAATCATCGCTAAAAGCATAAAGTAGAATGAAAATACAACAGTTTTTCCATCGTACAACAGGAATAATTGCAATCAGTGTGAAAGGAATGGTCATTTCTACGTTCTGGGCAACATAGGCTTCACTCTAGGGCGTTGATCCACCAGAGGGAATAGTTAGGGCCTAAGAAGTCAACGCCAGAAGCATAAAATACACTATAAATACAACAGCTTTTCAATCGTATAAAACGAATAATTGCAACCAGTGTGAAAGTTATGGACATTTCTACATTCCGGCCAACCTAGGCTTCACGCTAGGGCGTTGCTCCACCAGATCGAATAGTTAGGGCCTTAGAAGTCAACGCCAGAAGCATAAAATACAATAAAGATGCAACAGTTTTTCCATCGTTTTACAGGAATAACTGCAACCAGTGTGATTGTACTGGTCATTTCTACGTTCCGGATAACCTAGGCTTCACTCTAGGGCGTTGTTCCACCAGATCGAACAGTTAGGGCCACAGAAGTGAACGCCAGAAGCATAAAATACAATATAAATACAACAGGTTTTCCATCGTATAAAACGAATAATTGCAACCAGTATGAAACTTATGGTCATTTCTACGTTCCGGGCAACCTAGGCCTCACTCTATGGCGTTCTTCCACCACATCGAATAGCTACGGCCTCAGAAGTCAACGCCTGAAGTATAAAGTACAATAAAAATACAACAGTCTTTCCATCCTATAACAGGAATAATTGCAACCCGTGTGAAAGTTATGGTCATTTCTACGTTCCAGGCAACCTAGGCTTCACCCTAGGGCGTTGTTCCACCAGATGGAATAGTTAGGGCCTAAGAAGTCAACGCCAGAATCATAAAATACGATATAAATACTACAGCTTTTCCATCGTATAAAACGAATAATTGCAACCAGTGTGGAAGTTATGGTCATTTCTATGCTCCGGGCAACCTAGGCGTCACTCTAGGGCGGTGCTCCACCAGATCAAATAGTTAGGACCTAAGAAGTCAACGCCAGAAGCATAAAATACAACATAAATACAACAGATTTTCCATCGTATATAATATATATTTGCAAACAGTGTGAAAGTAATGGTCACTTCTACGTACCGGGCAACCTAGGCTCCACTCAAGGGCGTTGCTCCACCAGACCGAATAGCTAGGGCCTTAGAAGTCAACGCCAGAATCATAAAATACAATAAAGATGCAAAAGTGTTTCCATCGTATAACAGGAATAACTGCAGACAGTATGAAAGTACTGGTCATTTCTACGTTCCGGGTAGCCTAGGTTTCACTCTAGGGCGTTGCTCCACCAGATCGAATAGCTAGGGACTTAGAGTTCAACGCCATAAGAATAAAATACAATATGAGTACAACAGTTTTTCCATCGTATAAAATGAATAATTGCAACCAGTGTGAAAGTTATGGTCATTTCTACGTTCCGGGCAACCTAGGCCTCACTCTACGGCGTTGTTCCACCAGAAGCATAAAATACAACATAAATACAACAGATTTTCCATCGTATATAATATATATTTGCAAACAGTGTGAAAGTAATGGTCACTTCTACGTACCGGGCAACCTAGGCTCCACTCAAGGGCGTTGCTCCACCAGACTGAATAGCTAGGGCCTTAGAAGTCAACGCCAGAATCATAAAATACAATAAAGATGCAAAAGTGTTTCCATCGTATAACAGGAATAACTGCAGACAGTATGAAAGTACTGGTCATTTCTACGTTCCGGGTAGCCTAGGTTTCACTCTAGGGCGTTGCTCCACCAGATCGAATAGCTAGGGACTTAGAGTTCAACGCCATAAGAATAAAATACAATATGAGTACAACAGTTTTTCCATCGTATAAAATGAATAATTGCAACCAGTGTGAAAGTTATGGTCATTTCTACGTTCCGGGCAACCTAGGCCTCACTCTACGGCGTTGCTCCACCAGATCGAATAGTTACGGCCTAAGAAGTCAACGCCAGAAGCATAAAATACAATATAAATACAACAGTCTTTCCATCGTATAAACCGAATAATTGCAACCAGTATGAAGCTTATGGTCATTTCTACGTTCCGCGCAACCTAGGCTTCACTGTATGGCGTTCTTCCACCACATCGAATAGCTACGGCCTCAGAAGTCAACGCCAGAAGTATAAAATACAATAAAAATACAACAGTCTTTCCATTCTATAACAGGAATAATTGCAACCCGTGTGAAAGTGATGCTCATTTCTACGTTCCCGGAAACCTAGGCTTCACTCTAGGACGTTGCTCCACCAGATCAAACAGTTATGGCCTTAGAAGTCAACGCCCGAAGCATAAAATACAAAATAAATAGAACAGTTTTTCCATTGTATAAAACGAATAATTGCTACCAGTGTAAAAGTTATGGTCATTTCTACATTCCGAGCAACCTAGGCTTCACTCTAGGGCGTTGCTCCACCAGATCGAACAGTTAGGTCCTTAGAAGTCAACGCCAGAAGCATAAAATACGATATAAATACAGCAGCTTTTCCATCGTATAAAAGGAATAATTGCAAACAGTGTGAAAGTAATGGTCATTTCTACGTTCCGGGCAACCTAGGCTTCACTCTGCGGCGTTATTCCACCATATCGAATAGTTAGGGCCTAAGAAGTCAACACCAGAAGAATAAAACACAAAATCAATACAACAGCCTTTACACCGTATAAAACGAATAATTGCAACCTGTGGGAAGGTTATGGTCATATCTTCGTTCCAGTCAAGCTAGGCTTCACTGTCGGGCGTTGCTACACCAGATCGAAGAGTTAGGGCCTAAGAAGTCAACGCCCGAAGCATAAAATACAATAGAAATACAACAGTTTTTCCATCGTATAAAACGAATAATTGCAACCATTATTAAACTTATGGTCATTTCTACCTTCCGGGCAACCTAGGCTACACCCTAGGGAGTTGCTCCACCAGCTGAAACAGTTAGGGCCTTAGAAGTCAACGCCTGAAGAATAAAATACAAAATAAATAGAACAGTTTTTCCATTGTATAAAACGAATAATTGCTACCAGTGTAAAAGTTATGGTCATTTCTACGTTCCGGGCAACCTAGGCTTCACCCTAGGGCGTTGTCCCACCAGATTGAATAGTTAGGTCCTAAGCAGTGAACGCCAGAAGCATAAAATGCAATAAAAATACAACAGTCTTTCCATCCTATAACAGGAACAATTGCAATCCGTGTGAAAGTGATGGTCATTTGTACGTTCCAGGCAACCTAGGCTTCACTCTAGGGCGTTGCTCCACCAGATCGAATAGTTAGGGCCTATGAAGTCAACGCCAGAAGCATAAAATACAATATAAATACAACAGCTTTTAAATTGTATAAAACGAATAATTGCTACCAGTGTAAATGTTATGGTCATTTCTACGTCCCGGGCAACCTAGGCTTCACCCTAGGGGGTTGTTCCACCAGATCGAATAGTTAGGGCCCAAGAAGTGAACGCCAGAAGCATAAAATACAATATAAATACAACAGTTTTTCCATCGTATAAAACGAATAATTGCAACCATTATGAAACTTATGGTAATTTCTACCTTCCGGGCAACCTAGGCTTCACCCTAGGACGTTGTTCCACCAGATCGAATAGTAAGGGCCTAAGAAGTGAACGCCGGAAGCATAAAATGCAATAAAAATACAACAGTTTTTCCATCGTATAACAGGATTAATTGCAGCCAGTTTGAAAGTGATGGTCATTTCTACGTTCCGGGAAACCTAGGCTTCACTCTAGGACGTTGCTCCACCAGATCAAACAGTTATGGCCTTAGAAGTCAACGCCCGAAGCATAAAATACAAAATAAATAGAACAGTTTTTCCATTGTATAAAACGAATAATTGCTACCAGTGTAATATTTATGGTCATTTCTACGTTCCCGGCAACCTAGGCTTCACTCTAGGGCGGTGCTCCACCATATCGAATAGCTACGGCCTTAGAAGCCTACGCCTGAAGCATAAAATACAATAAAAATACAACGGTCTTTTCATCGTATAACAGGAATAATTGCAACGAGCGTGAAAGTAATCATCATTTCGGCGTTTCGGGCATCCTAGAATTAACTCTGAGGCATTGCACAAACCAGATCGAATAGTTATGGCCTATGAAGTCAACGCCAGAAGCATAAAATACAATATAAATACAACAGTTTTTAAATTGTATAAAACGAATAATTGCTACCAGTGTAAAAGTTATGGTCATTTCTACTTTCCGAGCAACCTAGGCTTCACCCTAGGGCTTTGCTCCAACAGATTGAATAGTTAGGGCCTTAGAAGTCAACGCCCGAAGCATAAAATACAAAATAAATAGAACGGTTTTTCCATTGTATAAAACGAATAATTGCTACGAGTGTAAAAGCTATGGTCATTTCTACGTTCCGGGCAACCTAGGCTTCACCCTAGGGCGTTGTTCCACCAGATCGAATAGTTAGGGCCTAAGAAGTGAACGCCAGACGTCATAAAATGCAATAAAAATACAACAGTTTTTCCGTCGTATAAAAGGAATAATTGCAAACAGTGTGAAAGTAGTGGTCATTTCTACGTTCCGGGAAGCCTAGGCTTCACTCTACGGCGTTGTTCCACCAGATCGAACAGTTAAGGCCTAAGAAGTCAACACACAGAAGAATAAAATACAATATAAATACAACAGTTTTTCCATCGTATAAAACGAATAATTGCAACCAGTATGAAAGTTATGGTCATTTCTACTTTCCGAGCAACCTAGGCTTCACTGTATGGCGTTCTTCCACCACATCGAATAGCTACGGCCTCAGAAGTCAACGCCTGAAGTATAAAATACAATAAAAATACAACAGTCTTAACATTCTATAACACGAATAATTGCAACCCGTGTGAAAGTGATGGTCATTTCTACGTTCGAGGAAACCTAGGCTTCACTCTAGGGCGTTGCTCTACAAGATCGAATAGTTAGGGCCTAAGAAGTCACCGCCAGAAGCATAAAATACAATATAAATATAACAGTTTTTCCATCGTATAAAACGAATAATAGCAACCAGTGTGAAAGTTATGGTCTATTCTACGTTCCGTGCAACCTAGGCTTCACTGTATGGCGTTCTTCCACCGCATCGAATAGCTACGGCCTCAGAAGTCCACGCCTGAAGCATAAAATACAATAAAAATACAACAATCTTTTCATCGTATAACTGGAATAATTGCAACAAGCGTGAAAGTAATGATCATTTCGGCGTATCGGGCATCCTAGACTTAACTCTGAGGCATTGCTTCACCAAATCGAATAATTATGGCCTTAGAAGTCAACGCCAGAAGCATAAAATACAATATAAATACAACAGGTTTTCCATCGTATAAAACGAATAATTGCAACCAGTATGAAACTTATGGTCATTTCTACGTTCCGGGCAACCTAGGCCTCACTCTATGGCGTTCTTCCACCACATCGAATAGCTACGGCCTCAGAAGTCAACGCCTGAAGTATAAAGTACAATAAAAATACAGCAGTCTTTCCATCCTATAACAGGAATAATTGCAACCCGTGTGAAAGTTATGGTCATTTCTACGTTCCAGGCAACCTAGGCTTCACCCTAGGGCGTTGTTCCACCAGATGGAATAGTTAGGGCCTAAGAAGTCAACGCCAGAATCATAAAATACGATATAAATACTACAGCTTTTCCATCGTATAAAACGAATAATTGCAACCAGTGTGGAAGTTATGGTCATTTCTATGCTCCGGGCAACCTAGGCGTCACTCTAGGGCGGTGCTCCACCAGATCAAATAGTTAGGACCTAAGAAGTCAACGCCAGAAGCATAAAATACAACATAAATACAACAGATTTTCCATCGTATACAATATATATTTGCAAACAGTGTGAAAGTAATGGTCACTTCTACGTACCGGGCAACCTAGGCTCCACTCAAGGGCGTTGCTCCACCAGACCGAATAGCTAGGGCCTTAGAAGTCAACGCCAGAATCATAAAATACAATAAAGATGCAAAAGTGTTTCCATCGTATAACAGGAATAACTGCAGACAGTATGAAAGTACTGGTCATTTCTACGTTCCGGGTAGCCTAGGTTTCACTCTAGGGCGTTGCTCCACCAGATCGAATAGCTAGGGACTTAGAGTTCAACGCCATAAGAATAAAATACAATATGAGTACAACAGTTTTTCCATCGTATAAAATGAATAATTGCAACCAGTGTGAAAGTTATGGTCATTTCTACGTTCCGGGCAACCTAGGCCTCACTCTACGGCGTTGTTCCACCAGATCGAATAGTTAGGGCCTAAGAAGTGAACGCCAGAAGCATAAAATACAATATAAATACAACAGTCTTTCCATCGTATAAACCGAATAATTGCAACCAGTATGAAGCTTATGGTCATTTCTACGTTCCGCGCAACCTAGGCTTCACTGTATGGCGTTCTTCCACCACATCGAATAGCTACGGCCTCAGAAGTCAACGCCAGAAGTATAAAATACAATAAAAATACAACAGTCTTTCCATTCTATAACAGGAATAATTGCAACCCGTGTGAAAGTGATGCTCATTTCTACGTTCCCGGAAACCTAGGCTTCACTCTAGGACGTTGCTCCACCAGATCAAACAGTTATGGCCTTAGAAGTCAACGCCCGAAGCATAAAATACAAAATAAATAGAACAGTTTTTCCATTGTATAAAACGAATAATTGCTACCAGTGTAAAAGTTATGGTCATTTCTACATTCCGAGCAACCTAGGCTTCACTCTAGGGCGTTGCTCCACCAGATCGAACAGTTAGGTCCTTAGAAGTCAACGCCAGAAGCATAAAATACGATATAAATACAGCAGCTTTTCCATCGTATAAAAGGAATAATTGCAAACAGTGTGAAAGTAATGGTCATTTCTACGTTCCGGGCAACCTAGGCTTCACTCTGCGGCGTTATTCCACCATATCGAATAGTTAGGGCCTAAGAAGTCAACACCAGAAGAATAAAATACAAAATCAATACAACAGCCTTTACACCGTATAAAACGAATAATTGCAACCTGTGGGAAGGTTATGGTCATATCTTCGTTCCAGTCAACCTAGGCTTCACTGTCGGGCGTTGCTACACCAGATCGAAGAGTTAGGGCCTAAGAAATCAACGCCCGAAGCATAAAATACAATAGAAATACAACAGTTTTTCCATCGTATAAAACGAATAATTGCAACCATTATTAAACTTATGGTCATTTCTACCTTCCGGGCAACCTAGGCTACACCCTAGGGAGTTGCTCCACCAGATGAAACAGTTAGGGCCTTAGAAGTCAACGCCTGAAGAATAAAATACAAAATAAATAGAACAGTTTTTCCATTGTATAAAACGAATAATTGCTACCAGTGTAAAAGTTATGGTCATTTCTACGTTCCGGGCAACCTAGGCTTCACCCTAGGGCGTTGTCCCACCAGATTGAATAGTTAGGTCCTAAGCAGTGAACGCCAGAAGCATAAAATGCAATAAAAATACAACAGTCTTTCCATCCTATAACAGGAACAATTGCAATCCGTGTGAAAGTGATGGTCATTTGTACGTTCCAGGCAACCTAGGCTTCACTCTAGGGCGTTGCTCCACCAGATCGAATAGTTAGGGCCTATGAAGTCAACGCCAGAAGCATAAAATACAATATAAATACAACAGCTTTTAAATTGTATAAAACGAATAATTGCTACCAGTGTAAATGTTATGGTCATTTCTACGTCCCGGGCAACCTAGGCTTCACCCTAGGAGGTTGTTCCACCAGATCGAATAGTTAGGGCCCAAGAAGTGAACGCCAGAAGCATAAAATACAATATAAATACAACAGTTTTTCCATCGTATAAAACGAATAATTGCAACCATTATGAAACTTATGGTAATTTCTACCTTCCGGGCAACCTAGGCTTCACCCTAGGACGTTGTTCCACCAGATCGAATAGTAAGGGCCTAAGAAGTGAACGCCGGAAGCATAAAATGCAATAAAAATACAACAGTTTTTCCATCGTATAACAGGATTAATTGCAACCAGTTTGAAAGTGATGGTCATTTCTACGTTCCGGGAAACCTAGGCTTCACTCTAGGACGTTGCTCCACCAGATCAAACAGTTATGGCCTTAGAAGTCAACGCCCGAAGCATAAAATACAAAATAAATAGAACAGTTTTTCCATTGTATAAAACGAATAATTGCTACCAGTGTAATAGTTATGGTCATTTCTACGTTCCCGGCAACCTAGGCTTCACTCTAGGGCGGTGCTCCACCATATCGAATAGCTACGGCCTTAGAAGCCTACGCCTGAAGCATAAAATACAATAAAAATACAACGGTCTTTTCATCGTATAACAGGAATAATTGCAACAAGCGTGAAAGTAATCATCATTTCGGCGTTTCGGGCATCATAGAATTAACTCTGAGGCATTGCACAAACCAGATCGAATAGTTAGGGCCTATGAAGTCAACGCCAGAAGCATAAAATACAATATAAATACAACAGTTTTTAAATTGTATAAAACGAATAATTGCTACCAGTGTAAAAGTTATGGTCATTTCTACGTTCCGGGCAACCTAGGCTTCACCCTAGGGCGTTGTTCCACCAGGTCGAATAGTTAGGGCCTAAGAAGTAAACGCCAGAAGCATAAAATACAATATAAATACAACAGCTTTTCCATCGTATAAAACGAATATTTGCAAACAGTTTGAAAGTGATGGTCATTTCTACGTTCCGGGCAACCTAGGCGTCACTCTAGGGCGTTGCTCCACTAGATCGAATAGCTAGGGCCTTAGAAGTCAACGCCAGAGTCATAAAATACAGAATAAAAAGAACAGTTTTTCCATTGTATAAAACGAATAATTGCTACCAGTGTAAATGTTATGGTCATTTCTACGTCCCGGGCAACCTAGGCTTCACCCTAGGGCGTTGTTCGACCAGATCGAATAGTTAGGGCCCAAGAAGTGAACGCCAGAAGCATAAAATACAATATAATACAACAGTTTTTCCATCGTATAAAACGAATAATTGCATCCAGTGTGAAAGTTATGGTCATTTCTACGTTCCGGGCAACCTATGCGACACTCTAGGGCGTTGCTCCACCACACCTAATAGCTACGGCCTTAAAAGTCGACGCCAGAAGCATAAAATACGATATAAATACAACAGCTTTTCCATCGTATAAAACGAATAATGGTAACCAGTGTGAAAGTTATGGTCATTTCTACGTTCCGGTCAACCTAGGCTTCACTCTAGGGAGTTGCTCCACCAGATCGAATAGTTAGGGCCTTAGAAGTCAGCGCCCGAAGCATAAAATGCAAAATAAATAGAACAGTTTTTCATTGTATAAAACGAATAACTGCAACCAGTGTGAAAGTACTGGTCATTTCTACGATCCGGGCAACCTAGGCTTCACTCTAGGACGTTGCTCCACCAGATCGAATAGTTAGGGCCTTAGAAGTCAACGCCAGAAGCATAAAGTACAATAAAGATGCAACAGTTTTCCATCGTACAACAGGAATAACTGCAAACAGTGTGCAAGTACTGGTCATTTCTACGTTCCGGGTAACCTAGGCTTCACTCTATTGTGTTGCTCCACCAGATCGAATAGCTAGGGACTTAGGATTCAACGCCAGAAGGATAGAATACAATATAGGTACAACAGTTTTTCCATCGTATAAAATGAATAAGTGCAGACATTGTGAAAGTAATGGACATTTCTACGTTCCATTCAACCTAGGCGTCACTCTAGGTCGTTGCTACACCACATCTAATAGCTACGGCCTTAGAAGTCAACGCCAGGAGCATAAAATACAATACAAATACAACAGCTTTTCCACCGTATAAAATGAACAATTGCAAACAGTGTTAAAGTAATGGTCATTTCTACGTTCCGGGTAACCTAGGCGTCACTCTAGGGCGTTGCTCCAACATATCTAATAGCTACGGCCTTAGAAGTCAACGCCAGGAGCATAAAATACAATATAAATACAACAGCTTTTCCATCGTATAAAATGAATAATTGCAAACAGTGTTAAAGTTATGGTCATTTCTACGTTCCGGGCAACCTAGGCTTCACCCTAGGGCGTTGTACCACCAGATGGAATAGTTAGGGCCTACGAAGTCAACGCCAGAAGCATAAAATACGATACAAATACAACAGCTTGATCCATCGTAGAAAACGTATAATGGCAACCAGTGTGAAAGTTATGGTCATTTCTACGTTCCGAGCAACCTAGGCTTCACTCTAGGGCCTTGCTCCACCAGATCGAATAGTTAGGTCCTTAGATGTCAACGCCAGATGCATAAAATACAATAAAGGTGCAACAGTTTTTCCATCGTATAACAGGAATAACTGCAACCAGTGTGAAAGTACTGGTCATTTCTACGTTCCGGGTAACCTAGGTTTCACTCTAGGGCGTTGCTCCACCAGATAGAATAGCTAGGGACTTATAATTCAACGCCAGAAGAATAAAATACAATACAAGTACAACAGTTTTTCCATCGTATAAAATGTATATTTGCAAAAATTGTGAAAGTAATGGTCATTTCTACGTTCCGGGCAACCTATGCGACACTCAAGGGCGTTGCTCCAACACATCTAATAGCTACGGCCTTAAAAGTCAACGCCAGGAGCATAAAAGACGATATAAATACAACAGCTTTTCCATCGTATAAAACGAATAATGGTAACCAGTGTGAAAGTTATGGTCATTTCTATGTTCCTGTCAACCTAGGCTTCACTCTAGGACGTTGCTCCACCAGATCGAATAGTTAGGGCCTATGAAGTCAACGCCAGAAGCATAAAATACAATAAAGGTGCAACAGTTTTTCCATCGTATAACAGGAATAATTGCAACCGGTGTGAAGGTAATGGTATGTTCTACGTTCCGGTCAACCTAGGCGTCACTCTAGGACGTTGCTCCACCACATCTAATAGCTACGGCCTTAGAAGTCAACGCCAGGAGCATAAAATACAATATAAATACAACAGCTTTTCCATCGTATAAAATGAATAATTGCAAACAGTGTGAAAGTAATGGTCATTTCTACGTTCCGGGTAACCTAGGCGTCACTCTAGGGCGTTGCTGCACCATATCTAGTAGCTACGGCCTTAGAAATCAACGCCAGAAGCACAAAATACAATAAAAATGCAGCAGTTTTTCCATCGTATAGCATGACTAATTGCAACCAGTGCGAAAGTAATGATCATATCGACATTTCGGGCATCCTAGACTTCACTCTGAGGCGTTGCTCCAACAGATCGAAGAGTTAGGGCCTTAGAAGTCAACGCCAGAAGCATAAACTACAAAATAAATACAACAGTCTTTCCATCGTATAAAACGAATAATTGCAACCTGTGTGATGGTTATGGTCATATCTACGTTCCGGGCAACCTAGGCTTCACTCTACGGCGTTGTTCCACCAGATCGAATAGTTATGGCCTGTGAAGTCAACACCAGAAGAATAAAATACAATAAAAATGCAACAGTCTTTCCATCCTATAACAGGAATAATTGCAACCCGTGTGAAAGTGATGGTCATTTCTACGTTCCAGGCAACCTAGGCTTCACTCTAGGGCGTTGTTCCACAAGATCGAATAGTTAGGGCCTAAGTAGTCAACGCCAGAAGCATAAAATACAATATAAATAGAACAGTTTTTCCATTGTATAAAACGAATAATTGCTACCAGTGTGAAAGTTATGTTCATTTCTACGTTCCGCGCAACCTGGGCATTACTCTAGGACGTTGTTCCACCAGATGGAATAGTTAGGGCCTAAGAAGACAACGCCAGAAGCATAAAATACGATATAAATACAACAGCTTTTCCATCGTATAAAACAAATAATTTCAACCAGTGTGAAAGTTATGGTCATTTCTACGTTCCGGGCAACCTAGGCTTCACCCTAGGCCGTTGTTCCACCAGATCGAATAGTTAGGTCCTAAGAAGTGAACGACAGAAGCATAGAATGCAATAAAAATACAACAGTTTTTCCATCGTATAGCAGGAATAATTTGCAACCAGTGTGATAGTAGTGGTCATTTCTACGTTCCGGGCAACCCAGGTTTCACTCCAGGGCGTTGCTCCACCAGATCGAATAGTTACGGCCTAAGAAGTCAACGCCAGAAGTATAAAATACGATGAAGATGCAACAGTTTTTCCATCGTATAAAACGAATAATTGCAATCAGTGTGAAAGTTATGGTCATTTCTACATTCCGAGCAACCTAGGCTTCACTCTAGGGCGTTGCTCGACCAGATCGAACAGTTAGGTCCTTAGAAGTCAACACCAGAAGCATAAAATACGATATAAATACAACAGCTTTTCCATCGTATAAAAGGAATAATTGCAAACAGTATGAAAGTAATGGTCATTTCTACGTTCGGGCAACCTAGGCTTCACCCTACGGCGTTGTTCCACCACATCGAATAGATAGGGCCTAAGAAGTCAACACCAGAAGAATAAAATACAAAATAAATACAACAGCCTTTACACCGTATAAAACGAATAATTGCAACCTGTGTGAAGGTTATGGTCATATCTACGTTCCGGGCAATCCAGGCTTCACTGTCGGGCGTTGCTCCACCTGATCGAAATGTTAGGGCCTAAGAAGTCAACGCCTGAAGCATAAAATACGATATAAATACAACAGCATTTCCATCGTATTAGATGAATAATTGCAAACAGTGTGAAAGTAGTGGTCATTTCTACGTTCCGGGCAACCTAGGCTTCACTCTAGAGCGGTGCTCCACCAGGTCAAATAGTTAGGGCCTAAGAAGTCAACGCCAGAAGCATAAATTGCAATATAAGTACAACAGCTTTTCCATCGTATAAAATGAAGAATTGCAAACAGTGTGAAAGTAATGGTCATTTCTACGTTCCGGGCAACCTAGGCTTCAGTCTAGGGTGTTGCTCCACCAGATGGAATAGATAGGGACTTAGAATTCATTGCCAGAAGCTTAAAATGCAATATAAATATAACAGCTTTTCCATCGTATAAAACGAATAATTGCAACCAGTGAGAAAGTTATGGTCATTTCTACTTTCCAGGCAACCTAGGCGTCACCCTACGGCGTTGTTCCACCAGATGGAATAGTTAGGTCCTAAGAAGTCAACGCCAGAAGCATAAAATACGATATAAATACAACAGCTTTTCCATCGTATAAAACAAATAATTGCAACCAGTGTGAAAGTTATGGTCATTTCTTCGTTCCGGGCAACCTAGGCTTCACCCTAGGCCGTTGTTCCACCAGATCGAATAGTTAGGTCCTAAGAAGTGAACGCCAGAAGCATAAAATGCAATAAAAATACAACAGCTTTTCCATCGTATAAAAGGAATAATTGCAAACAGTGCGAAAGTAATGGTCATTTCTACGTTCGGGCAACCTAGGCTTCAGTCTAGGGTGTTGCTCCACCAGATGGAATAGATAGGGCCTAAGAAGTCAACGCCAGAAGCATAAAATACGATATAAATACAACAGCTTTTCCATCGTATAAAACGAATAATTGCAACCAGTGTGAAAGTAATGGTCATTTCTACGTTCCGAGCAACCTAGGCGTCACTCTAGGGCGTTGCTCCACCAGATCGAATAGCTTGGGACTTAGAATTCATCGCTAAAAGCATAAAATAGAATTAAAATACAACAGTTTTTCCATCGTATAAAAGGAATAATTGCAACCAGTGAGAAAGGAATGGTCATTTCTACGTTCCGGGCAACGTAGGTTTCACTCTATGGCGTTGGTCCACCAGAGGGAATAGTTAGGGCCTAAGAAGTCAACGCCAGAAGCATAAAATACAAAATAAATAGTACAGTTTTTCAATCGTATAAAACGAATAATTTCTACCAGTGTGGAAGTTATGGGCATTTCTACTTCCCGGGCAACCTAGGATTCACCCTAGGGCGTTGCACCTCCAGATCGAATAGTTAGGGCCTTAGAAGTCAACGCCCGAAGCATAAAATACAAAATATATAGAACAGTTTTTCCATCGCATAAAACGAATAATTGCTACCAGTGTGAAAGTTATGGTCATTTCTACGTTCCGGGCAACCTAGGCTTCACCCTAGGGCGTTGCTCCAACAGATTGAATAGTTAGGGCCTTAAAAGTCAATGCCCGAAGCATAAAATGCAATAAAAATACAACAGCTTTTCCATCGTATAACAGGGATAATTGCAACCAGTGTGAAAGTAATGGTCATTCCTACCTTCCCGGCAACCTAGGTTTCACTCCAGGGCGTTGCTGCACCAGATCCAATAGTTAGGTCATAAGAAGTCAACGCCAGAAGCATAAAATACGATATAATTACAACAGCTTTTCCATCGTATAAAACGAATAATTGCAACCAGTGTGAAAGTAATGGTCATTTCTACGTTCCCAGCAACCTGGGCGTCACCCTAGGGCGTTGCTCCACCAGATCGAATAGCTAGGGACTTAGAAATCATCGCTAAAAGCATAAAGTAGAATGAAAATACAACAGTTTTTCCATCGTACAACAGGAATAATTGCAATCAGTGTGAAAGGAATGGTCATTTCTACGTTCTGGGCAACATAGGCTTCACTCTAGGGCGTTGATCCACCAGAGGGAATAGTTAGGGCCTAAGAAGTCAACGCCAGAAGCATAAAATACACTATAAATACAACAGCTTTTCAATCGTATAAAACGAATAATTGCAACCAGTGTGAAAGTTATGGACATTTCTACATTCCGGCCAACCTAGGCATCACGCTAGGGCGTTGCTCCACCAGATCGAATAGTTAGGGCCTTAGAAGTCAACGCCAGAAGCATAAAATACAATAAAGATGCAACAGTTTTTCCATCGTTTTACAGGAATAACTGCAACCAGTGTGATTGTACTGGTCATTTCTACGTTCCGGATAACCTAGGCTTCACTCTAGGGCGTTGTTCCACCAGATCGAACAGTTAGGGCCACAGAAGTGAACGCCAGAAGCATAAAATACAATATAAATACAACAGGTTTTCCATCGTATAAAACGAATAATTGCAACCAGTATGAAACTTATGGTCATTTCTACGTTCCGGGCAACCTAGGCCTCACTCTATGGCGTTCTTCCACCACATCGAATAGCTACGGCCTCAGAAGTCAACGCCTGAAGTATAAAGTACAATAAAAATACAACAGTCTTTCCATCCTATAACAGGAATAATTGCAACCCGTGTGAAAGTTATGGTCATTTCTACGTTCCAGGCAACCTAGGCTTCACCCTAGGGCGTTGTTCCACCAGATGGAATAGTTAGGGCCTAAGAAGTCAACGCCAGAATCATAAAATACGATATAAATACTACAGCTTTTCCATCGTATAAAACGAATAATTGCAACCAGTGTGGAAGTTATGGTCATTTCTATGCTCCGGGCAACCTAGGCGTCACTCTAGGGCGGTGCTCCACCAGATCAAATAGTTAGGACCTAAGAAGTCAACGCCAGAAGCATAAAATACAACATAAATACAACAGATTTTCCATCGTATATAATATATATTTGCAAACAGTGTGAAAGTAATGGTCACTTCTACGTACCGGGCAACCTAGGCTCCACTCAAGGGCGTTGCTCCACCAGACCGAATAGCTAGGGCCTTAGAAGTCAACGCCAGAATCATAAAATACAATAAAGATGCAAAAGTGTTTCCATCGTATAACAGGAATAACTGCAGACAGTATGAAAGTACTGGTCATTTCTACGTTCCGGGTAGCCTAGGTTTCACTCTAGGGCGTTGCTCCACCAGATCGAATAGCTAGGGACTTAGAGTTCAACGCCATAAGAATAAAATACAATATGAGTACAACAGTTTTTCCATCGTATAAAATGAATAATTGCAACCAGTGTGAAAGTTATGGTCATTTCTACGTTCCGGGCAACCTAGGCCTCACTCTACGGCGTTGTTCCACCAGAAGCATAAAATACAACATAAATACAACAGATTTTCCATCGTATATAATATATATTTGCAAACAGTGTGAAAGTAATGGTCACTTCTACGTACCGGGCAACCTAGGCTCCACTCAAGGGCGTTGCTCCACCAGACTGAATAGCTAGGGCCTTAGAAGTCAACGCCAGAATCATAAAATACAATAAAGATGCAAAAGTGTTTCCATCGTATAAAAGGAATAACTGCAGACAGTATGAAAGTACTGGTCATTTCTACGTTCCGGGTAGCCTAGGTTTCACTCTAGGGCGTTGCTCCACCAGATCGAATAGCTAGGGACTTAGAGTTCAACGCCATAAGAATAAAATACAATATGAGTACAACAGTTTTTCCATCGTATAAAATGAATAATTGCAACCAGTGTGAAAGTTATGGTCATTTCTACGTTCCGGGCAACCTAGGCCTCACTCTACGGCGTTGCTCCACCAGATCGAATAGTTACGGCCTAAGAAGTCAACGCCAGAAGCATAAAATACGATATAAATACAACAGCTTTTCCATCGTATAAAACAAATAATTGCTTCCAGTGTGAAAGATATGGTCATTTCTACGTTCCGGGCAACCTAGGCTTCACCCTAGGCCGCTGTTCCACCAGATCGAATAGTTAGGGCCTAAGAAGTGAACGCCAGAAGCATAAAATGCAATAAAAATACAACAGTTTTTCCATCGTATAGCAGGAATAATTAGCAACCAGTGTGATAGTAGTGGACAATTCTACGTTCCGGGCAACCCAGGTTTCACTCCAGGGCGTTGCTCCACCAGATCGAATAGTTACGGCCTAAGAAGTCAACGCCAGAAGCATAAAATACGATGAAGATGCAACTTCTTTCCACCGTATAAAACGAATAATTGCAATCAGTGTGAAAGTTATGGTCATTTCTACTTTCCGAGCCACCTAGGCTTCACTGTATGGCGTTCTTCCACCAGATCGAATAGCTACGGCCTCAGAAGTCAACGCCTGAAGTATAAAATACAATAAAAATACAACAGTCTTAACATTCTATAACACGAATAATTGCTACCAGTGTAAAAGCTATGGTCATTTCTACGTTCCGGGCAACCTAGGCTTCACCCTAGGGCGTTGTTCCACCAGATCGAATAGTTAGGGCCTAAGAAGTGAACGCCAGAAGCATAAAATACAATATAAATACAACAGTCTTTCCATCGTATAAACCGAATAATTGCAACCAGTATGAAGCTTATGGTCATTTCTACGTTCCGCGCAACCTAGGCTTCACTGTATGGCGTTCTTCCACCACATCGAATAGCTACGGCCTCAGAAGTCAACGCCAGAAGTATAAAATACAATAAAAATACAACAGTCTTTCCATTCTATAACAGGAATAATTGCAACCCGTGTGAAAGTGATGCTCATTTCTACGTTCCCGGAAACCTAGGCTTCACTCTAGGACGTTGCTCCACCAGATCAAACAGTTATGGCCTTAGAAGTCAACGCCCGAAGCATAAAATACAAAATAAATAGAACAGTTTTTCCATTGTATAAAACGAATAATTGCTACCAGTGTAAAAGTTATGGTCATTTCTACATTCCGAGCAACCTAGGCTTCACTCTAGGGCGTTGCTCCACCAGATCGAACAGTTAGGTCCTTAGAAGTCAACGCCAGAAGCATAAAATACGATATAAATACAGCAGCTTTTCCATCGTATAAAAGGAATAATTGCAAACAGTGTGAAAGTAATGGTCATTTCTACGTTCCGGGCAACCTAGGCTTCACTCTGCGGCGTTATTCCACCATATCGAATAGTTAGGGCCTAAGAAGTCAACACCAGAAGCATAAAATACAAAATCAATACAACAGCCTTTACACCGTATAAAACGAATAATTGCAACCTGTGGGAAGGTTATGGTCATATCTTCGTTCCAGTCAAGCTAGGCTTCACTGTCGGGCGTTGCTACACCAGATCGAAGAGTTAGGGCCTAAGAAGTCAACGCCCGAAGCATAAAATACAATAGAAATACAACAGTTTTTCCATCGTATAAAACGAATAATTGCAACCATTATTAAACTTATGGTCATTTCTACCTTCCGGGCAACCTAGGCTACACCCTAGGGAGTTGCTCCACCAGCTGAAACAGTTAGGGCCTTAGAAGTCAACGCCTGAAGAATAAAATACAAAATAAATAGAACAGTTTTTCCATTGTATAAAACGAATAATTGCTACCAGTGTAAAAGTTATGGTCATTTCTACGTTCCGGGCAACCTAGGCTTCACCCTAGGGCGTTGTCCCACCAGATTGAATAGTTAGGTCCTAAGCAGTGAACGCCAGAAGCATAAAATGCAATAAAAATACAACAGTCTTTCCATCCTATAACAGGAACAATTGCAATCCGTGTGAAAGTGATGGTCATTTGTACGTTCCAGGCAACCTAGGCTTCACTCTAGGGCGTTGCTCCACCAGATCGAATAGTTAGGGCCTATGAAGTCAACGCCAGAAGCATAAAATACAATATAAATACAACAGCTTTTAAATTGTATAAAACGAATAATTGCTACCAGTGTAAATGTTATGGTCATTTCTACGTCCCGGGCAACCTAGGCTTCACCCTAGGGGGTTGTTCCACCAGATCGAATAGTTAGGGCCCAAGAAGTGAACGCCAGAAGCATAAAATACAATATAAATACAACAGTTTTTCCATCGTATAAAACGAATAATTGCAACCATTATGAAACTTATGGTAATTTCTACCTTCCGGGCAACCTAGGCTTCACCCTAGGACGTTGTTCCACCAGATCGAATAGTAAGGGCCTAAGAAGTGAACGCCGGAAGCATAAAATGCAATAAAAATACAACAGTTTTTCCATCGTATAACAGGATTAATTGCAGCCAGTTTGAAAGTGATGGTCATTTCTACGTTCCGGGAAACCTAGGCTTCACTCTAGGACGTTGCTCCACCAGATCAAACAGTTATGGCCTTAGAAGTCAACGCCCGAAGCATAAAATACAAAATAAATAGAACAGTTTTTCCATTGTATAAAACGAATAATTGCTACCAGTGTAATATTTATGGTCATTTCTACGTTCCCGGCAACCTAGGCTTCACTCTAGGGCGGTGCTCCACCATATCGAATAGCTACGGCCTTAGAAGCCTACGCCTGAAGCATAAAATACAATAAAAATACAACGGTCTTTTCATCGTATAACAGGAATAATTGCAACGAGCGTGAAAGTAATCATCATTTCGGCGTTTCGGGCATCCTAGAATTAACTCTGAGGCATTGCACAAACCAGATCGAATAGTTATGGCCTATGAAGTCAACGCCAGAAGCATAAAATACAATATAAATACAACAGTTTTTAAATTGTATAAAACGAATAATTGCTACCAGTGTAAAAGTTATGGTCATTTCTACTTTCCGAGCAACCTAGGCTTCACCCTAGGGCTTTGCTCCAACAGATTGAATAGTTAGGGCCTTAGAAGTCAACGCCCGAAGCATAAAATACAAAATAAATAGAACGGTTTTTCCATTGTATAAAACGAATAATTGCTACGAGTGTAAAAGCTATGGTCATTTCTACGTTCCGGGCAACCTAGGCTTCACCCTAGGGCGTTGTTCCACCAGATCGAATAGTTAGGGCCTAAGAAGTGAACGCCAGACGTCATAAAATGCAATAAAAATACAACAGTTTTTCCGTCGTATAAAAGGAATAATTGCAAACAGTGTGAAAGTAGTGGTCATTTCTACGTTCCGGGAAGCCTAGGCTTCACTCTACGGCGTTGTTCCACCAGATCGAACAGTTAAGGCCTAAGAAGTCAACACACAGAAGAATAAAATACAATATAAATACAACAGTTTTTCCATCGTATAAAACGAATAATTGCAACCAGTATGAAAGTTATGGTCATTTCTACTTTCCGAGCAACCTAGGCTTCACTGTATGGCGTTCTTCCACCACATCGAATAGCTACGGCCTCAGAAGTCAACGCCTGAAGTATAAAATACAATAAAAATACAACAGTCTTAACATTCTATAACACGAATAATTGCAACCCGTGTGAAAGTGATGGTCATTTCTACGTTCGAGGAAACCTAGGCTTCACTCTAGGGCGTTGCTCTACAAGATCGAATAGTTAGGGCCTAAGAAGTCACCGCCAGAAGCATAAAATACAATATAAATATAACAGTTTTTCCATCGTATAAAACGAATAATAGCAACCAGTGTGAAAGTTATGGTCTATTCTACGTTCCGTGCAACCTAGGCTTCACTGTATGGCGTTCTTCCACCGCATCGAATAGCTACGGCCTCAGAAGTCCACGCCTGAAGCATAAAATACAATAAAAATACAACAATCTTTTCATCGTATAACTGGAATAATTGCAACAAGCGTGAAAGTAATGATCATTTCGGCGTATCGGGCATCCTAGACTTAACTCTGAGGCATTGCTTCACCAAATCGAATAATTATGGCCTTAGAAGTCAACGCCAGAAGCATAAAATACAATATAAATACAACAGGTTTTCCATCGTATAAAACGAATAATTGCAACCAGTATGAAACTTATGGTCATTTCTACGTTCCGGGCAACCTAGGCCTCACTCTATGGCGTTCTTCCACCACATCGAATAGCTACGGCCTCAGAAGTCAACGCCTGAAGTATAAAGTACAATAAAAATACAGCAGTCTTTCCATCCTATAACAGGAATAATTGCAACCCGTGTGAAAGTTATGGTCATTTCTACGTTCCAGGCAACCTAGGCTTCACCCTAGGGCGTTGTTCCACCAGATGGAATAGTTAGGGCCTAAGAAGTCAACGCCAGAATCATAAAATACGATATAAATACTACAGCTTTTCCATCGTATAAAACGAATAATTGCAACCAGTGTGGAAGTTATGGTCATTTCTATGCTCCGGGCAACCTAGGCGTCACTCTAGGGCGGTGCTCCACCAGATCAAATAGTTAGGACCTAAGAAGTCAACGCCAGAAGCATAAAATACAACATAAATACAACAGATTTTCCATCGTATACAATATATATTTGCAAACAGTGTGAAAGTAATGGTCACTTCTACGTACCGGGCAACCTAGGCTCCACTCAAGGGCGTTGCTCCACCAGACCGAATAGCTAGGGCCTTAGAAGTCAACGCCAGAATCATAAAATACAATAAAGATGCAAAAGTGTTTCCATCGTATAACAGGAATAACTGCAGACAGTATGAAAGTACTGGTCATTTCTACGTTCCGGGTAGCCTAGGTTTCACTCTAGGGCGTTGCTCCACCAGATCGAATAGCTAGGGACTTAGAGTTCAACGCCATAAGAATAAAATACAATATGAGTACAACAGTTTTTCCATCGTATAAAATGAATAATTGCAACCAGTGTGAAAGTTATGGTCATTTCTACGTTCCGGGCAACCTAGGCCTCACTCTACGGCGTTGTTCCACCAGATCGAATAGTTAGGGCCTAAGAAGTCAACACCAGAAGAATAAAATATAAAATAAATACAACAGCCTTTACACCGTATAAAACGAATAATTGCAATCTGTGTGAAGGTTATGGTCATATCTACGTTCCGGGCAACCTAGGCTTCACTCTAGGGCGTTGTTCCACAAGATCGAATAGTTAGGGCCTAAGTAGTCAACGCCAGAAGCATAAAATGCAATAAAAATACAACAGTTTTTCCATCG
The DNA here is from genome assembly GCF_051401765.1 of Calliopsis andreniformis. Lineage (NCBI taxonomy): Eukaryota > Metazoa > Arthropoda > Insecta > Hymenoptera > Andrenidae > Calliopsis > Calliopsis andreniformis. The sequence goes on from NW_027480423.1 coordinate 13,380,434, forward strand.
TATAGCAGGAATAATTAGCAACCAGTGTGATAGTAGTGGACAATTCTACGTTCCGGGCAACCCAGGTTTCACTCCAGGGCGTTGCTCCACCAGATCGAATAGTTACGGCCTAAGAAGTCAACGCCAGAAGCATAAAATACGATATAAATACAACAGCTTTTCCATCGTATAAAACAAATAATTGCTTCCAGTGTGAAAGATATGGTCATTTCTACGTTCCGGGCAACCTAGGCTTCACCCTAGGCCGCTGTTCCACCAGATCGAATAGTTAGGGCCTAAGAAGTGAACGCCAGAAGCATAAAATGCAATAAAAATACAACAGTTTTTCCATCGTATAGCAGGAATAATTAGCAACCAGTGTGATAGTAGTGGACAATTCTACGTTCCGGGCAACGCAGGTTTCACTCCAGGGCGTTGCTCCACCAGATCGAATAGTTACGGCCTAAGAAGTCAACGCCAGAAGCATAAAATACGATGAAGATGCAACTTCTTTCCACCGTATAAAACGAATAATTGCAATCAGTGTGAAAGTTATGGTCATTTCTACTTTCCGAGCAACCTAGGCTTCACTGTATGGCGTTCTTCCACCACATCGAATAGCTACGGCCTCAGAAGTCAACGCCTGAAGTATAAAATACAATAAAAATACAACAGTCTTAACATTCTATAACACGAATAATTGCAACCCGTGTGAAAGTGATGGTCATTTCTACGTTCGAGGCAACCTAGGCTTCACTCTAGGGCGTTGTTCCACAAGATCGAATAGTTAGGGCCTAAGAAGTCACCGCAAGAAGCATAAAATACAATATAAATATAACAGTTTTTCCATCGTATAAAACGAATAATAGCAACCAGTGTGAAAGTTATGGTCTATTCTACGTTCCGGGCAACCTAGGCTTCACTGTATGGCGTTCTTCCACCACATCCAATAGCTACGGCCTCAGAAGTTATTCCACCATATCGAATAGTTAGGGCCTAAGAAGTCAACACCAGAAGAATAAAATACAAAATCAATACAACAGCCTTTACACCGTATAAAACGAATAATTGCAACCTGTGGGAAGGTTATGGTCATATCTTCGTTCCAGTCAACCTAGGCTTCACTGTCGGGCGTTGCTACACCAGATCGAAGAGTTAGGGCCTAAGAAATCAACGCCCGAAGCATAAAATACAATAGAAATACAACAGTTTTTCCATCGTATAAAACGAATAATTGCAACCATTATTAAACTTATGGTCATTTCTACCTTCCGGGCAACCTAGGCTACACCCTAGGGAGTTGCTCCACCAGATGAAACAGTTAGGGCCTTAGAAGTCAACGCCTGAAGAATAAAATACAAAATAAATAGAACAGTTTTTCCATTGTATAAAACGAATAATTGCTACCAGTGTAAAAGTTATGGTCATTTCTACGTTCCGGGCAACCTAGGCTTCACCCTAGGGCGTTGTCCCACCAGATTGAATAGTTAGGTCCTAAGCAGTGAACGCCAGAAGCATAAAATGCAATAAAAATACAACAGTCTTTCCATCCTATAACAGGAACAATTGCAATCCGTGTGAAAGTGATGGTCATTTGTACGTTCCAGGCAACCTAGGCTTCACTCTAGGGCGTTGCTCCACCAGATCGAATAGTTAGGGCCTATGAAGTCAACGCCAGAAGCATAAAATACAATATAAATACAACAGCTTTTAAATTGTATAAAACGAATAATTGCTACCAGTGTAAATGTTATGGTCATTTCTACGTCCCGGGCAACCTAGGCTTCACCCTAGGAGGTTGTTCCACCAGATCGAATAGTTAGGGCCCAAGAAGTGAACGCCAGAAGCATAAAATACAATATAAATACAACAGTTTTTCCATCGTATAAAACGAATAATTGCAACCATTATGAAACTTATGGTAATTTCTACCTTCCGGGCAACCTAGGCTTCACCCTAGGACGTTGTTCCACCAGATCGAATAGTAAGGGCCTAAGAAGTGAACGCCGGAAGCATAAAATGCAATAAAAATACAACAGTTTTTCCATCGTATAACAGGATTAATTGCAACCAGTTTGAAAGTGATGGTCATTTCTACGTTCCGGGAAACCTAGGCTTCACTCTAGGACGTTGCTCCACCAGATCAAACAGTTATGGCCTTAGAAGTCAACGCCCGAAGCATAAAATACAAAATAAATAGAACAGTTTTTCCATTGTATAAAACGAATAATTGCTACCAGTGTAATAGTTATGGTCATTTCTACGTTCCCGGCAACCTAGGCTTCACTCTAGGGCGGTGCTCCACCATATCGAATAGCTACGGCCTTAGAAGCCTACGCCTGAAGCATAAAATACAATAAAAATACAACGGTCTTTTCATCGTATAACAGGAATAATTGCAACAAGCGTGAAAGTAATCATCATTTCGGCGTTTCGGGCATCATAGAATTAACTCTGAGGCATTGCACAAACCAGATCGAATAGTTAGGGCCTATGAAGTCAACGCCAGAAGCATAAAATACAATATAAATACAACAGTTTTTAAATTGTATAAAACGAATAATTGCTACCAGTGTAAAAGTTATGGTCATTTCTACGTTCCGGGCAACCTAGGCTTCACCCTAGGGCGTTGTTCCACCAGGTCGAATAGTTAGGGCCTAAGAAGTAAACGCCAGAAGCATAAAATACAATATAAATACAACAGCTTTTCCATCGTATAAAACGAATATTTGCAAACAGTTTGAAAGTGATGGTCATTTCTACGTTCCGGGCAACCTAGGCGTCACTCTAGGGCGTTGCTCCACTAGATCGAATAGCTAGGGCCTTAGAAGTCAACGCCAGAGTCATAAAATACAGAATAAAAAGAACAGTTTTTCCATTGTATAAAACGAATAATTGCTACCAGTGTAAATGTTATGGTCATTTCTACGTCCCGGGCAACCTAGGCTTCACCCTAGGGCGTTGTTCGACCAGATCGAATAGTTAGGGCCCAAGAAGTGAACGCCAGAAGCATAAAATACAATATAATACAACAGTTTTTCCATCGTATAAAACGAATAATTGCATCCAGTGTGAAAGTTATGGTCATTTCTACATTCCGAGCAACCTAGGCTTCACTCTAGGGCGTTGCTCCACCAGATCGAATAGTTAGGGCCTTAGAAGTCAACGCCAGAAGCATAAAATACGATATAAATACAGCAGATTTTCCATCGTATAAAAGGAATAATTGCAAACAGTGTGAAAGTAATGGTCATTTCTACGTTTTGGGAACGTAGGTTTCACTCTAGGGCATTGATCCACCAGAGGGAATAGTTAGGGCCTAAGAAGTCAACGCCAGAAGCATAAAATACACTATAAATACAACAGCTTTTCAATCGTATAAAACGAATAATTGCAACCAGTGTGAAAGTTATGGACATTTCTACATTCCGGCCAACCTAGGCTTCACGCTAGGGCGTTGCTCCACCAGATCGAATAGTTAGGGCCTTAGAAGTCAACGCCAGAAGCATAAAATACAATAAAGATGCAACAGTTTTTCCATCGTTTTACAGGAATAACTGCAACCAGTGTGATTGTACTGGTCATTTCTACGTTCCGGATAACCTAGGCTTCACTCTAGGGCGTTGTTCCACCAGATCGAACAGTTAGGGCCGCAGAAGTGAACGCCAGAAGCATAAAATACAATATAAATACAACAGGTTTTCCATCGTATAAAACGAATAATTGCAACCAGTATGAAACTTATGGTCATTTCTACGTTCCGGGCAACCTAGGCTTCACTCTATGGCGTTCTTCCACCACATCGAATAGCTACGGCCTCAGAAGTCAACGCCTGAAGTATAAAGTACAATAAAAATACAACAGTCTTTCCATCCTATAACAGGAATAATTGCAACCCGTGTGAAAGTTATGGTCATTTCTACGTTCCAGGCAACCTAGGCTTCACCCTAGGGCGTTGTTCCACCAGATGGAACAGTTAGGGCCTAAGAAGTCAACGCCAGAACCATAAAATACGATATAAATACTACATCATTTCCATCGTATAAAACGAATAATTGCAACCAGTGTGGAAGTTATGGTCATTTCTACGTTCCGCGCAACCTGGGCTTTACTCTAGGGCGTTGTTCCACCAGATGGAATAGTTAGGGCCTAAGTAGTCAACGCCAGAAGCATAAAATACAATATAAATAGAACAGTTTTTCCATTGTATAAAACGAATAATTGCTACCCGTGTGAAAGTTATGGTCATTTCTACGTTCCGCGCAACCTGGGCTTTACTCTAGGGCGTTGTTCCACCAGATGGAATAGTTAGGGCCTAAGAAGTCAACGCCAGAAGCATAAAATACGATATAAATACAACAGCTTTTCCATCGTATAAAACAAACAATTGCAACCAGTGTGAAAGTTATAGTCATTTCTACGTTTCGGGCAACCTAGGCTTCACGCTAGGCCGTTGTTCCACCAGATCGAATAGTGAGGGCCTAAGAAGTGAACGCCAGAAGCATAAAATGCAATAAAAATACAACAGCTCTTCCATTGTATAGCAGGAATAATTTGCAACCAGTGTGATACTAGTGGTCATTTCTACGTTCCGCGCAACCTGGGCTTTACTCTAGGGCGTTGTTCCACCAGATGGAATAGTTAGGGCCTAAGAAGTCAACGCCCGAAGCATAAAATACGATATAAATACAACAGCATTTCCATCGTATTAAATGAACAATTGCAAACAGTGTGAAAGTAGTGGTCATTTCTACGTTACGGGCAACCTAGGCTTCACTGTACGGCGTTCTTCCACCACATCGAATAGCTACGGCCTCAGAAGTCCACGCCTGAAGCATAAAATACAATAAAAATACAACAGTCTTTTCATCGCATAACAGGAATAATTGCAACAAGCGTGAAAGTAATGATCATTTCGGCGTTACGGGCATCCTAGACTTGACTCTGAGGCATTGCTCCACCATTTCGAATAATTAGGGCCTGAGAAGTCAATGCCAGAAGCATAAAGTACAATATAAATACAACAGTCTTTCTATCGTATAAAACGAATAATTGCAACCAGTATGAAACTTATGGTCATTTCTACTTTCCGAGCAACCTAGGCTTCACCCTAGGGCTTTGCTCCAACAGATTGAATAGTTAGGGCCTTAGAAGTCAACGCCCGAAGCATAAAATACAAAATAAATAGAACGGTTTTTCCATTGTATAAAACGAATAATTGCTACGAGTGTAAAAGCTATGGTCATTTCTACGTTCCGGGCAACCTAGGCTTCACCCTAGGGCGTTGTTCCACCAGATCGAATAGTTAGGGCCTAAGAAGTGAACGCCAGACGTCATAAAATGCAATAAAAATACAACAGTTTTTCCGTCGTATAAAAGGAATAATTGCAAACAGTGTGAAAGTAGTGGTCATTTCTACGTTCCGGGAAGCCTAGGCTTCACTCTACGGCGTTGTTCCACCAGATCGAACAGTTAAGGCCTAAGAAGTCAACACACAGAAGAATAAAATACAATATAAATACAACAGTTTTTCCATCGTATAAAACGAATAATTGCAACCAGTATGAAAGTTATGGTCATTTCTACTTTCCGAGCAACCTAGGCTTCACTGTATGGCGTTCTTCCACCACATCGAATAGCTACGGCCTCAGAAGTCAACGCCTGAAGTATAAAATACAATAAAAATACAACAGTCTTAACATTCTATAACACGAATAATTGCAACCCGTGTGAAAGTGATGGTCATTTCTACGTTCGAGGAAACCTAGGCTTCACTCTAGGGCGTTGCTCTACAAGATCGAATAGTTAGGGCCTAAGAAGTCACCGCCAGAAGCATAAAATACAATATAAATATAACAGTTTTTCCATCGTATAAAACGAATAATAGCAACCAGTGTGAAAGTTATGGTCTATTCTACGTTCCGTGCAACCTAGGCTTCACTGTATGGCGTTCTTCCACCGCATCGAATAGCTACGGCCTCAGAAGTCCACGCCTGAAGCATAAAATACAATAAAAATACAACAATCTTTTCATCGTATAACTGGAATAATTGCAACAAGCGTGAAAGTAATGATCATTTCGGCGTATCGGGCATCCTAGACTTAACTCTGAGGCATTGCTTCACCAAATCGAATAATTATGGCCTTAGAAGTCAACGCCAGAAGCATAAAATACAATATAAATACAACAGGTTTTCCATCGTATAAAACGAATAATTGCAACCAGTATGAAACTTATGGTCATTTCTACGTTCCGGGCAACCTAGGCCTCACTCTATGGCGTTCTTCCACCACATCGAATAGCTACGGCCTCAGAAGTCAACGCCTGAAGTATAAAGTACAATAAAAATACAGCAGTCTTTCCATCCTATAACAGGAATAATTGCAACCCGTGTGAAAGTTATGGTCATTTCTACGTTCCAGGCAACCTAGGCTTCACCCTAGGGCGTTGTTCCACCAGATGGAATAGTTAGGGCCTAAGAAGTCAACGCCAGAATCATAAAATACGATATAAATACTACAGCTTTTCCATCGTATAAAACGAATAATTGCAACCAGTGTGGAAGTTATGGTCATTTCTATGCTCCGGGCAACCTAGGCGTCACTCTAGGGCGGTGCTCCACCAGATCAAATAGTTAGGACCTAAGAAGTCAACGCCAGAAGCATAAAATACAACATAAATACAACAGATTTTCCATCGTATACAATATATATTTGCAAACAGTGTGAAAGTAATGGTCACTTCTACGTACCGGGCAACCTAGGCTCCACTCAAGGGCGTTGCTCCACCAGACCGAATAGCTAGGGCCTTAGAAGTCAACGCCAGAATCATAAAATACAATAAAGATGCAAAAGTGTTTCCATCGTATAACAGGAATAACTGCAGACAGTATGAAAGTACTGGTCATTTCTACGTTCCGGGTAGCCTAGGTTTCACTCTAGGGCGTTGCTCCACCAGATCGAATAGCTAGGGACTTAGAGTTCAACGCCATAAGAATAAAATACAATATGAGTACAACAGTTTTTCCATCGTATAAAATGAATAATTGCAACCAGTGTGAAAGTTATGGTCATTTCTACGTTCCGGGCAACCTAGGCCTCACTCTACGGCGTTGTTCCACCAGATCGAATAGTTAGGGCCTAAGAAGTGAACGCCAGAAGCATAAAATACAATATAAATACAACAGTCTTTCCATCGTATAAACCGAATAATTGCAACCAGTATGAAGCTTATGGTCATTTCTACGTTCCGCGCAACCTAGGCTTCACTGTATGGCGTTCTTCCACCACATCGAATAGCTACGGCCTCAGAAGTCAACGCCAGAAGTATAAAATACAATAAAAATACAACAGTCTTTCCATTCTATAACAGGAATAATTGCAACCCGTGTGAAAGTGATGCTCATTTCTACGTTCCCGGAAACCTAGGCTTCACTCTAGGACGTTGCTCCACCAGATCAAACAGTTATGGCCTTAGAAGTCAACGCCCGAAGCATAAAATACAAAATAAATAGAACAGTTTTTCCATTGTATAAAACGAATAATTGCTACCAGTGTAAAAGTTATGGTCATTTCTACATTCCGAGCAACCTAGGCTTCACTCTAGGGCGTTGCTCCACCAGATCGAACAGTTAGGTCCTTAGAAGTCAACGCCAGAAGCATAAAATACGATATAAATACAGCAGCTTTTCCATCGTATAAAAGGAATAATTGCAAACAGTGTGAAAGTAATGGTCATTTCTACGTTCCGGGCAACCTAGGCTTCACTCTGCGGCGTTATTCCACCATATCGAATAGTTAGGGCCTAAGAAGTCAACACCAGAAGAATAAAATACAAAATCAATACAACAGCCTTTACACCGTATAAAACGAATAATTGCAACCTGTGGGAAGGTTATGGTCATATCTTCGTTCCAGTCAACCTAGGCTTCACTGTCGGGCGTTGCTACACCAGATCGAAGAGTTAGGGCCTAAGAAATCAACGCCCGAAGCATAAAATACAATAGAAATACAACAGTTTTTCCATCGTATAAAACGAATAATTGCAACCATTATTAAACTTATGGTCATTTCTACCTTCCGGGCAACCTAGGCTACACCCTAGGGAGTTGCTCCACCAGATGAAACAGTTAGGGCCTTAGAAGTCAACGCCTGAAGAATAAAATACAAAATAAATAGAACAGTTTTTCCATTGTATAAAACGAATAATTGCTACCAGTGTAAAAGTTATGGTCATTTCTACGTTCCGGGCAACCTAGGCTTCACCCTAGGGCGTTGTCCCACCAGATTGAATAGTTAGGTCCTAAGCAGTGAACGCCAGAAGCATAAAATGCAATAAAAATACAACAGTCTTTCCATCCTATAACAGGAACAATTGCAATCCGTGTGAAAGTGATGGTCATTTGTACGTTCCAGGCAACCTAGGCTTCACTCTAGGGCGTTGCTCCACCAGATCGAATAGTTAGGGCCTATGAAGTCAACGCCAGAAGCATAAAATACAATATAAATACAACAGCTTTTAAATTGTATAAAACGAATAATTGCTACCAGTGTAAATGTTATGGTCATTTCTACGTCCCGGGCAACCTAGGCTTCACCCTAGGAGGTTGTTCCACCAGATCGAATAGTTAGGGCCCAAGAAGTGAACGCCAGAAGCATAAAATACAATATAAATACAACAGTTTTTCCATCGTATAAAACGAATAATTGCAACCATTATGAAACTTATGGTAATTTCTACCTTCCGGGCAACCTAGGCTTCACCCTAGGACGTTGTTCCACCAGATCGAATAGTAAGGGCCTAAGAAGTGAACGCCGGAAGCATAAAATGCAATAAAAATACAACAGTTTTTCCATCGTATAACAGGATTAATTGCAACCAGTTTGAAAGTGATGGTCATTTCTACGTTCCGGGAAACCTAGGCTTCACTCTAGGACGTTGCTCCACCAGATCAAACAGTTATGGCCTTAGAAGTCAACGCCCGAAGCATAAAATACAAAATAAATAGAACAGTTTTTCCATTGTATAAAACGAATAATTGCTACCAGTGTAATAGTTATGGTCATTTCTACGTTCCCGGCAACCTAGGCTTCACTCTAGGGCGGTGCTCCACCATATCGAATAGCTACGGCCTTAGAAGCCTACGCCTGAAGCATAAAATACAATAAAAATACAACGGTCTTTTCATCGTATAACAGGAATAATTGCAACAAGCGTGAAAGTAATCATCATTTCGGCGTTTCGGGCATCATAGAATTAACTCTGAGGCATTGCACAAACCAGATCGAATAGTTAGGGCCTATGAAGTCAACGCCAGAAGCATAAAATACAATATAAATACAACAGTTTTTAAATTGTATAAAACGAATAATTGCTACCAGTGTAAAAGTTATGGTCATTTCTACGTTCCGGGCAACCTAGGCTTCACCCTAGGGCGTTGTTCCACCAGGTCGAATAGTTAGGGCCTAAGAAGTAAACGCCAGAAGCATAAAATACAATATAAATACAACAGCTTTTCCATCGTATAAAACGAATATTTGCAAACAGTTTGAAAGTGATGGTCATTTCTACGTTCCGGGCAACCTAGGCGTCACTCTAGGGCGTTGCTCCACTAGATCGAATAGCTAGGGCCTTAGAAGTCAACGCCAGAGTCATAAAATACAGAATAAAAAGAACAGTTTTTCCATTGTATAAAACGAATAATTGCTACCAGTGTAAATGTTATGGTCATTTCTACGTCCCGGGCAACCTAGGCTTCACCCTAGGGCGTTGTTCGACCAGATCGAATAGTTAGGGCCCAAGAAGTGAACGCCAGAAGCATAAAATACAATATAATACAACAGTTTTTCCATCGTATAAAACGAATAATTGCATCCAGTGTGAAAGTTATGGTCATTTCTACGTTCCGGGCAACCTATGCGACACTCTAGGGCGTTGCTCCACCACACCTAATAGCTACGGCCTTAAAAGTCGACGCCAGAAGCATAAAATACGATATAAATACAACAGCTTTTCCATCGTATAAAACGAATAATGGTAACCAGTGTGAAAGTTATGGTCATTTCTACGTTCCGGTCAACCTAGGCTTCACTCTAGGGAGTTGCTCCACCAGATCGAATAGTTAGGGCCTTAGAAGTCAGCGCCCGAAGCATAAAATGCAAAATAAATAGAACAGTTTTTCATTGTATAAAACGAATAACTGCAACCAGTGTGAAAGTACTGGTCATTTCTACGATCCGGGCAACCTAGGCTTCACTCTAGGACGTTGCTCCACCAGATCGAATAGTTAGGGCCTTAGAAGTCAACGCCAGAAGCATAAAGTACAATAAAGATGCAACAGTTTTCCATCGTACAACAGGAATAACTGCAAACAGTGTGCAAGTACTGGTCATTTCTACGTTCCGGGTAACCTAGGCTTCACTCTATTGTGTTGCTCCACCAGATCGAATAGCTAGGGACTTAGGATTCAACGCCAGAAGGATAGAATACAATATAGGTACAACAGTTTTTCCATCGTATAAAATGAATAAGTGCAGACATTGTGAAAGTAATGGACATTTCTACGTTCCATTCAACCTAGGCGTCACTCTAGGTCGTTGCTACACCACATCTAATAGCTACGGCCTTAGAAGTCAACGCCAGGAGCATAAAATACAATACAAATACAACAGCTTTTCCACCGTATAAAATGAACAATTGCAAACAGTGTTAAAGTAATGGTCATTTCTACGTTCCGGGTAACCTAGGCGTCACTCTAGGGCGTTGCTCCAACATATCTAATAGCTACGGCCTTAGAAGTCAACGCCAGGAGCATAAAATACAATATAAATACAACAGCTTTTCCATCGTATAAAATGAATAATTGCAAACAGTGTTAAAGTTATGGTCATTTCTACGTTCCGGGCAACCTAGGCTTCACCCTAGGGCGTTGTACCACCAGATGGAATAGTTAGGGCCTACGAAGTCAACGCCAGAAGCATAAAATACGATACAAATACAACAGCTTGATCCATCGTAGAAAACGTATAATGGCAACCAGTGTGAAAGTTATGGTCATTTCTACGTTCCGAGCAACCTAGGCTTCACTCTAGGGCCTTGCTCCACCAGATCGAATAGTTAGGTCCTTAGATGTCAACGCCAGATGCATAAAATACAATAAAGGTGCAACAGTTTTTCCATCGTATAACAGGAATAACTGCAACCAGTGTGAAAGTACTGGTCATTTCTACGTTCCGGGTAACCTAGGTTTCACTCTAGGGCGTTGCTCCACCAGATAGAATAGCTAGGGACTTATAATTCAACGCCAGAAGAATAAAATACAATACAAGTACAACAGTTTTTCCATCGTATAAAATGTATATTTGCAAAAATTGTGAAAGTAATGGTCATTTCTACGTTCCGGGCAACCTATGCGACACTCAAGGGCGTTGCTCCAACACATCTAATAGCTACGGCCTTAAAAGTCAACGCCAGGAGCATAAAAGACGATATAAATACAACAGCTTTTCCATCGTATAAAACGAATAATGGTAACCAGTGTGAAAGTTATGGTCATTTCTATGTTCCTGTCAACCTAGGCTTCACTCTAGGACGTTGCTCCACCAGATCGAATAGTTAGGGCCTATGAAGTCAACGCCAGAAGCATAAAATACAATAAAGGTGCAACAGTTTTTCCATCGTATAACAGGAATAATTGCAACCGGTGTGAAGGTAATGGTATGTTCTACGTTCCGGTCAACCTAGGCGTCACTCTAGGACGTTGCTCCACCACATCTAATAGCTACGGCCTTAGAAGTCAACGCCAGGAGCATAAAATACAATATAAATACAACAGCTTTTCCATCGTATAAAATGAATAATTGCAAACAGTGTGAAAGTAATGGTCATTTCTACGTTCCGGGTAACCTAGGCGTCACTCTAGGGCGTTGCTGCACCATATCTAGTAGCTACGGCCTTAGAAATCAACGCCAGAAGCACAAAATACAATAAAAATGCAGCAGTTTTTCCATCGTATAGCATGACTAATTGCAACCAGTGCGAAAGTAATGATCATATCGACATTTCGGGCATCCTAGACTTCACTCTGAGGCGTTGCTCCAACAGATCGAAGAGTTAGGGCCTTAGAAGTCAACGCCAGAAGCATAAACTACAAAATAAATACAACAGTCTTTCCATCGTATAAAACGAATAATTGCAACCTGTGTGATGGTTATGGTCATATCTACGTTCCGGGCAACCTAGGCTTCACTCTACGGCGTTGTTCCACCAGATCGAATAGTTATGGCCTGTGAAGTCAACACCAGAAGAATAAAATACAATAAAAATGCAACAGTCTTTCCATCCTATAACAGGAATAATTGCAACCCGTGTGAAAGTGATGGTCATTTCTACGTTCCAGGCAACCTAGGCTTCACTCTAGGGCGTTGTTCCACAAGATCGAATAGTTAGGGCCTAAGTAGTCAACGCCAGAAGCATAAAATACAATATAAATAGAACAGTTTTTCCATTGTATAAAACGAATAATTGCTACCAGTGTGAAAGTTATGTTCATTTCTACGTTCCGCGCAACCTGGGCATTACTCTAGGACGTTGTTCCACCAGATGGAATAGTTAGGGCCTAAGAAGACAACGCCAGAAGCATAAAATACGATATAAATACAACAGCTTTTCCATCGTATAAAACAAATAATTTCAACCAGTGTGAAAGTTATGGTCATTTCTACGTTCCGGGCAACCTAGGCTTCACCCTAGGCCGTTGTTCCACCAGATCGAATAGTTAGGTCCTAAGAAGTGAACGACAGAAGCATAGAATGCAATAAAAATACAACAGTTTTTCCATCGTATAGCAGGAATAATTTGCAACCAGTGTGATAGTAGTGGTCATTTCTACGTTCCGGGCAACCCAGGTTTCACTCCAGGGCGTTGCTCCACCAGATCGAATAGTTACGGCCTAAGAAGTCAACGCCAGAAGTATAAAATACGATGAAGATGCAACAGTTTTTCCATCGTATAAAACGAATAATTGCAATCAGTGTGAAAGTTATGGTCATTTCTACATTCCGAGCAACCTAGGCTTCACTCTAGGGCGTTGCTCGACCAGATCGAACAGTTAGGTCCTTAGAAGTCAACACCAGAAGCATAAAATACGATATAAATACAACAGCTTTTCCATCGTATAAAAGGAATAATTGCAAACAGTATGAAAGTAATGGTCATTTCTACGTTCGGGCAACCTAGGCTTCACCCTACGGCGTTGTTCCACCACATCGAATAGATAGGGCCTAAGAAGTCAACACCAGAAGAATAAAATACAAAATAAATACAACAGCCTTTACACCGTATAAAACGAATAATTGCAACCTGTGTGAAGGTTATGGTCATATCTACGTTCCGGGCAATCCAGGCTTCACTGTCGGGCGTTGCTCCACCTGATCGAAATGTTAGGGCCTAAGAAGTCAACGCCTGAAGCATAAAATACGATATAAATACAACAGCATTTCCATCGTATTAGATGAATAATTGCAAACAGTGTGAAAGTAGTGGTCATTTCTACGTTCCGGGCAACCTAGGCTTCACTCTAGAGCGGTGCTCCACCAGGTCAAATAGTTAGGGCCTAAGAAGTCAACGCCAGAAGCATAAATTGCAATATAAGTACAACAGCTTTTCCATCGTATAAAATGAAGAATTGCAAACAGTGTGAAAGTAATGGTCATTTCTACGTTCCGGGCAACCTAGGCTTCAGTCTAGGGTGTTGCTCCACCAGATGGAATAGATAGGGACTTAGAATTCATTGCCAGAAGCTTAAAATGCAATATAAATATAACAGCTTTTCCATCGTATAAAACGAATAATTGCAACCAGTGAGAAAGTTATGGTCATTTCTACTTTCCAGGCAACCTAGGCGTCACCCTACGGCGTTGTTCCACCAGATGGAATAGTTAGGTCCTAAGAAGTCAACGCCAGAAGCATAAAATACGATATAAATACAACAGCTTTTCCATCGTATAAAACAAATAATTGCAACCAGTGTGAAAGTTATGGTCATTTCTTCGTTCCGGGCAACCTAGGCTTCACCCTAGGCCGTTGTTCCACCAGATCGAATAGTTAGGTCCTAAGAAGTGAACGCCAGAAGCATAAAATGCAATAAAAATACAACAGCTTTTCCATCGTATAAAAGGAATAATTGCAAACAGTGCGAAAGTAATGGTCATTTCTACGTTCGGGCAACCTAGGCTTCAGTCTAGGGTGTTGCTCCACCAGATGGAATAGATAGGGCCTAAGAAGTCAACGCCAGAAGCATAAAATACGATATAAATACAACAGCTTTTCCATCGTATAAAACGAATAATTGCAACCAGTGTGAAAGTAATGGTCATTTCTACGTTCCGAGCAACCTAGGCGTCACTCTAGGGCGTTGCTCCACCAGATCGAATAGCTTGGGACTTAGAATTCATCGCTAAAAGCATAAAATAGAATTAAAATACAACAGTTTTTCCATCGTATAAAAGGAATAATTGCAACCAGTGAGAAAGGAATGGTCATTTCTACGTTCCGGGCAACGTAGGTTTCACTCTATGGCGTTGGTCCACCAGAGGGAATAGTTAGGGCCTAAGAAGTCAACGCCAGAAGCATAAAATACAAAATAAATAGTACAGTTTTTCAATCGTATAAAACGAATAATTTCTACCAGTGTGGAAGTTATGGGCATTTCTACTTCCCGGGCAACCTAGGATTCACCCTAGGGCGTTGCACCTCCAGATCGAATAGTTAGGGCCTTAGAAGTCAACGCCCGAAGCATAAAATACAAAATATATAGAACAGTTTTTCCATCGCATAAAACGAATAATTGCTACCAGTGTGAAAGTTATGGTCATTTCTACGTTCCTGGCAACCTAGGCTTCACCCTAGGGCGTTGCTCCAACAGATTGAATAGTTAGGGCCTTAAAAGTCAATGCCCGAAGCATAAAATGCAATAAAAATACAACAGCTTTTCCATCGTATAACAGGGATAATTGCAACCAGTGTGAAAGTAATGGTCATTCCTACCTTCCCGGCAACCTAGGTTTCACTCCAGGGCGTTGCTGCACCAGATCCAATAGTTAGGTCATAAGAAGTCAACGCCAGAAGCATAAAATACGATATAATTACAACAGCTTTTCCATCGTATAAAACGAATAATTGCAACCAGTGTGAAAGTAATGGTCATTTCTACGTTCCCAGCAACCTGGGCGTCACCCTAGGGCGTTGCTCCACCAGATCGAATAGCTAGGGACTTAGAAATCATCGCTAAAAGCATAAAGTAGAATGAAAATACAACAGTTTTTCCATCGTACAACAGGAATAATTGCAATCAGTGTGAAAGGAATGGTCATTTCTACGTTCTGGGCAACATAGGCTTCACTCTAGGGCGTTGATCCACCAGAGGGAATAGTTAGGGCCTAAGAAGTCAACGCCAGAAGCATAAAATACACTATAAATACAACAGCTTTTCAATCGTATAAAACGAATAATTGCAACCAGTGTGAAAGTTATGGACATTTCTACATTCCGGCCAACCTAGGCATCACGCTAGGGCGTTGCTCCACCAGATCGAATAGTTAGGGCCTTAGAAGTCAACGCCAGAAGCATAAAATACAATAAAGATGCAACAGTTTTTCCATCGTTTTACAGGAATAACTGCAACCAGTGTGATTGTACTGGTCATTTCTACGTTCCGGATAACCTAGGCTTCACTCTAGGGCGTTGTTCCACCAGATCGAACAGTTAGGGCCACAGAAGTGAACGCCAGAAGCATAAAATACAATATAAATACAACAGGTTTTCCATCGTATAAAACGAATAATTGCAACCAGTATGAAACTTATGGTCATTTCTACGTTCCGGGCAACCTAGGCCTCACTCTATGGCGTTCTTCCACCACATCGAATAGCTACGGCCTCAGAAGTCAACGCCTGAAGTATAAAGTACAATAAAAATACAACAGTCTTTCCATCCTATAACAGGAATAATTGCAACCCGTGTGAAAGTTATGGTCATTTCTACGTTCCAGGCAACCTAGGCTTCACCCTAGGGCGTTGTTCCACCAGATGGAATAGTTAGGGCCTAAGAAGTCAACGCCAGAATCATAAAATACGATATAAATACTACAGCTTTTCCATCGTATAAAACGAATAATTGCAACCAGTGTGGAAGTTATGGTCATTTCTATGCTCCGGGCAACCTAGGCGTCACTCTAGGGCGGTGCTCCACCAGATCAAATAGTTAGGACCTAAGAAGTCAACGCCAGAAGCATAAAATACAACATAAATACAACAGATTTTCCATCGTATATAATATATATTTGCAAACAGTGTGAAAGTAATGGTCACTTCTACGTACCGGGCAACCTAGGCTCCACTCAAGGGCGTTGCTCCACCAGACCGAATAGCTAGGGCCTTAGAAGTCAACGCCAGAATCATAAAATACAATAAAGATGCAAAAGTGTTTCCATCGTATAACAGGAATAACTGCAGACAGTATGAAAGTACTGGTCATTTCTACGTTCCGGGTAGCCTAGGTTTCACTCTAGGGCGTTGCTCCACCAGATCGAATAGCTAGGGACTTAGAGTTCAACGCCATAAGAATAAAATACAATATGAGTACAACAGTTTTTCCATCGTATAAAATGAATAATTGCAACCAGTGTGAAAGTTATGGTCATTTCTACGTTCCGGGCAACCTAGGCCTCACTCTACGGCGTTGTTCCACCAGAAGCATAAAATACAACATAAATACAACAGATTTTCCATCGTATATAATATATATTTGCAAACAGTGTGAAAGTAATGGTCACTTCTACGTACCGGGCAACCTAGGCTCCACTCAAGGGCGTTGCTCCACCAGACTGAATAGCTAGGGCCTTAGAAGTCAACGCCAGAATCATAAAATACAATAAAGATGCAAAAGTGTTTCCATCGTATAAAAGGAATAACTGCAGACAGTATGAAAGTACTGGTCATTTCTACGTTCCGGGTAGCCTAGGTTTCACTCTAGGGCGTTGCTCCACCAGATCGAATAGCTAGGGACTTAGAGTTCAACGCCATAAGAATAAAATACAATATGAGTACAACAGTTTTTCCATCGTATAAAATGAATAATTGCAACCAGTGTGAAAGTTATGGTCATTTCTACGTTCCGGGCAACCTAGGCCTCACTCTACGGCGTTGCTCCACCAGATCGAATAGTTACGGCCTAAGAAGTCAACGCCAGAAGCATAAAATACGATATAAATACAACAGCTTTTCCATCGTATAAAACAAATAATTGCTTCCAGTGTGAAAGATATGGTCATTTCTACGTTCCGGGCAACCTAGGCTTCACCCTAGGCCGCTGTTCCACCAGATCGAATAGTTAGGGCCTAAGAAGTGAACGCCAGAAGCATAAAATGCAATAAAAATACAACAGTTTTTCCATCGTATAGCAGGAATAATTAGCAACCAGTGTGATAGTAGTGGACAATTCTACGTTCCGGGCAACCCAGGTTTCACTCCAGGGCGTTGCTCCACCAGATCGAATAGTTACGGCCTAAGAAGTCAACGCCAGAAGCATAAAATACGATGAAGATGCAACTTCTTTCCACCGTATAAAACGAATAATTGCAATCAGTGTGAAAGTTATGGTCATTTCTACTTTCCGAGCCACCTAGGCTTCACTGTATGGCGTTCTTCCACCAGATCGAATAGCTACGGCCTCAGAAGTCAACGCCTGAAGTATAAAATACAATAAAAATACAACAGTCTTAACATTCTATAACACGAATAATTGCAACCCGTGTGAAAGTGATGGTCATTTCTACGTTCGAGGCAACCTAGGCTTCACTCTAGGGCGTTGTTCCACAAGATCGAATACTTAGGGCCTAAGAAGTCACCGCAAGAAGCATAAAATACAATATAAATATAACAGTTTTTCCATCGTATAAAACGAATAATAGCAACCAGTGTGAAAGTTATGGTCTATTCTACGTTCCGGGCAACCTAGGCTTCACTGTATGGCGTTCTTCCACCACATCCAATAGCTACGGCCTCAGAAGTCCACGCCTGAAGCACAAAATACAATAAAAATACAACAATCTTTTCATCGTATAACTGGAATAATTGCAACAAGCGTGAAAGTAATGATCATTTCGGCGTATCGGGCATCCTAGACTTAACTCTGAGGCATTGCTCCACCAAATCGAATAATTAGGGCCGTAGAAGTCAACGCCAGAAGCATAAAATACAATATAAATACAACAGTTTTTCCATCGTATAAAACGAATAATTGCTACCAGTGTAAAAGCTATGGTCATTTCTACGTTCCGGGCAACCTAGGCTTCACCCTAGGGCGTTGTTCCACCAGATCGAATAGTTAGGGCCTAAGAAGTGAACGCCAGAAGCATAAAATACAATATAAATACAACAGTCTTTCCATCGTATAAACCGAATAATTGCAACCAGTATGAAGCTTATGGTCATTTCTACGTTCCGCGCAACCTAGGCTTCACTGTATGGCGTTCTTCCACCACATCGAATAGCTACGGCCTCAGAAGTCAACGCCAGAAGTATAAAATACAATAAAAATACAACAGTCTTTCCATTCTATAACAGGAATAATTGCAACCCGTGTGAAAGTGATGCTCATTTCTACGTTCCCGGAAACCTAGGCTTCACTCTAGGACGTTGCTCCACCAGATCAAACAGTTATGGCCTTAGAAGTCAACGCCCGAAGCATAAAATACAAAATAAATAGAACAGTTTTTCCATTGTATAAAACGAATAATTGCTACCAGTGTAAAAGTTATGGTCATTTCTACATTCCGAGCAACCTAGGCTTCACTCTAGGGCGTTGCTCCACCAGATCGAACAGTTAGGTCCTTAGAAGTCAACGCCAGAAGCATAAAATACGATATAAATACAGCAGCTTTTCCATCGTATAAAAGGAATAATTGCAAACAGTGTGAAAGTAATGGTCATTTCTACGTTCCGGGCAACCTAGGCTTCACTCTGCGGCGTTATTCCACCATATCGAATAGTTAGGGCCTAAGAAGTCAACACCAGAAGAATAAAATACAAAATCAATACAACAGCCTTTACACCGTATAAAACGAATAATTGCAACCTGTGGGAAGGTTATGGTCATATCTTCGTTCCAGTCAAGCTAGGCTTCACTGTCGGGCGTTGCTACACCAGATCGAAGAGTTAGGGCCTAAGAAGTCAACGCCCGAAGCATAAAATACAATAGAAATACAACAGTTTTTCCATCGTATAAAACGAATAATTGCAACCATTATTAAACTTATGGTCATTTCTACCTTCCGGGCAACCTAGGCTACACCCTAGGGAGTTGCTCCACCAGCTGAAACAGTTAGGGCCTTAGAAGTCAACGCCTGAAGAATAAAATACAAAATAAATAGAACAGTTTTTCCATTGTATAAAACGAATAATTGCTACCAGTGTAAAAGTTATGGTCATTTCTACGTTCCGGGCAACCTAGGCTTCACCCTAGGGCGTTGTCCCACCAGATTGAATAGTTAGGTCCTAAGCAGTGAACGCCAGAAGCATAAAATGCAATAAAAATACAACAGTCTTTCCATCCTATAACAGGAACAATTGCAATCCGTGTGAAAGTGATGGTCATTTGTACGTTCCAGGCAACCTAGGCTTCACTCTAGGGCGTTGCTCCACCAGATCGAATAGTTAGGGCCTATGAAGTCAACGCCAGAAGCATAAAATACAATATAAATACAACAGCTTTTAAATTGTATAAAACGAATAATTGCTACCAGTGTAAATGTTATGGTCATTTCTACGTCCCGGGCAACCTAGGCTTCACCCTAGGGGGTTGTTCCACCAGATCGAATAGTTAGGGCCCAAGAAGTGAACGCCAGAAGCATAAAATACAATATAAATACAACAGTTTTTCCATCGTATAAAACGAATAATTGCAACCATTATGAAACTTATGGTAATTTCTACCTTCCGGGCAACCTAGGCTTCACCCTAGGACGTTGTTCCACCAGATCGAATAGTAAGGGCCTAAGAAGTGAACGCCGGAAGCATAAAATGCAATAAAAATACAACAGTTTTTCCATCGTATAACAGGATTAATTGCAGCCAGTTTGAAAGTGATGGTCATTTCTACGTTCCGGGAAACCTAGGCTTCACTCTAGGACGTTGCTCCACCAGATCAAACAGTTATGGCCTTAGAAGTCAACGCCCGAAGCATAAAATACAAAATAAATAGAACAGTTTTTCCATTGTATAAAACGAATAATTGCTACCAGTGTAATATTTATGGTCATTTCTACGTTCCCGGCAACCTAGGCTTCACTCTAGGGCGGTGCTCCACCATATCGAATAGCTACGGCCTTAGAAGCCTACGCCTGAAGCATAAAATACAATAAAAATACAACGGTCTTTTCATCGTATAACAGGAATAATTGCAACGAGCGTGAAAGTAATCATCATTTCGGCGTTTCGGGCATCCTAGAATTAACTCTGAGGCATTGCACAAACCAGATCGAATAGTTATGGCCTATGAAGTCAACGCCAGAAGCATAAAATACAATATAAATACAACAGTTTTTAAATTGTATAAAACGAATAATTGCTACCAGTGTAAAAGTTATGGTCATTTCTACTTTCCGAGCAACCTAGGCTTCACCCTAGGGCTTTGCTCCAACAGATTGAATAGTTAGGGCCTTAGAAGTCAACGCCCGAAGCATAAAATACAAAATAAATAGAACGGTTTTTCCATTGTATAAAACGAATAATTGCTACGAGTGTAAAAGCTATGGTCATTTCTACGTTCCGGGCAACCTAGGCTTCACCCTAGGGCGTTGTTCCACCAGATCGAATAGTTAGGGCCTAAGAAGTGAACGCCAGACGTCATAAAATGCAATAAAAATACAACAGTTTTTCCGTCGTATAAAAGGAATAATTGCAAACAGTGTGAAAGTAGTGGTCATTTCTACGTTCCGGGAAGCCTAGGCTTCACTCTACGGCGTTGTTCCACCAGATCGAACAGTTAAGGCCTAAGAAGTCAACACACAGAAGAATAAAATACAATATAAATACAACAGTTTTTCCATCGTATAAAACGAATAATTGCAACCAGTATGAAAGTTATGGTCATTTCTACTTTCCGAGCAACCTAGGCTTCACTGTATGGCGTTCTTCCACCACATCGAATAGCTACGGCCTCAGAAGTCAACGCCTGAAGTATAAAATACAATAAAAATACAACAGTCTTAACATTCTATAACACGAATAATTGCAACCCGTGTGAAAGTGATGGTCATTTCTACGTTCGAGGAAACCTAGGCTTCACTCTAGGGCGTTGCTCTACAAGATCGAATAGTTAGGGCCTAAGAAGTCACCGCCAGAAGCATAAAATACAATATAAATATAACAGTTTTTCCATCGTATAAAACGAATAATAGCAACCAGTGTGAAAGTTATGGTCTATTCTACGTTCCGTGCAACCTAGGCTTCACTGTATGGCGTTCTTCCACCGCATCGAATAGCTACGGCCTCAGAAGTCCACGCCTGAAGCATAAAATACAATAAAAATACAACAATCTTTTCATCGTATAACTGGAATAATTGCAACAAGCGTGAAAGTAATGATCATTTCGGCGTATCGGGCATCCTAGACTTAACTCTGAGGCATTGCTTCACCAAATCGAATAATTATGGCCTTAGAAGTCAACGCCAGAAGCATAAAATACAATATAAATACAACAGGTTTTCCATCGTATAAAACGAATAATTGCAACCAGTATGAAACTTATGGTCATTTCTACGTTCCGGGCAACCTAGGCCTCACTCTATGGCGTTCTTCCACCACATCGAATAGCTACGGCCTCAGAAGTCAACGCCTGAAGTATAAAGTACAATAAAAATACAGCAGTCTTTCCATCCTATAACAGGAATAATTGCAACCCGTGTGAAAGTTATGGTCATTTCTACGTTCCAGGCAACCTAGGCTTCACCCTAGGGCGTTGTTCCACCAGATGGAATAGTTAGGGCCTAAGAAGTCAACGCCAGAATCATAAAATACGATATAAATACTACAGCTTTTCCATCGTATAAAACGAATAATTGCAACCAGTGTGGAAGTTATGGTCATTTCTATGCTCCGGGCAACCTAGGCGTCACTCTAGGGCGGTGCTCCACCAGATCAAATAGTTAGGACCTAAGAAGTCAACGCCAGAAGCATAAAATACAACATAAATACAACAGATTTTCCATCGTATACAATATATATTTGCAAACAGTGTGAAAGTAATGGTCACTTCTACGTACCGGGCAACCTAGGCTCCACTCAAGGGCGTTGCTCCACCAGACCGAATAGCTAGGGCCTTAGAAGTCAACGCCAGAATCATAAAATACAATAAAGATGCAAAAGTGTTTCCATCGTATAACAGGAATAACTGCAGACAGTATGAAAGTACTGGTCATTTCTACGTTCCGGGTAGCCTAGGTTTCACTCTAGGGCGTTGCTCCACCAGATCGAATAGCTAGGGACTTAGAGTTCAACGCCATAAGAATAAAATACAATATGAGTACAACAGTTTTTCCATCGTATAAAATGAATAATTGCAACCAGTGTGAAAGTTATGGTCATTTCTACGTTCCGGGCAACCTAGGCCTCACTCTACGGCGTTGTTCCACCAGATCGAATAGTTAGGGCCTAAGAAGTCAACACCAGAAGAATAAAATATAAAATAAATACAACAGCCTTTACACCGTATAAAACGAATAATTGCAATCTGTGTGAAGGTTATGGTCATATCTACGTTCCGGGCAACCTAGGCTTCACTCTAGGGCGTTGTTCCACAAGATCGAATAGTTAGGGCCTAAGTAGTCAACGCCAGAAGCATAAAATGCAATAAAAATACAACAGTTTTTCCATCGTATAGCAGGAATAATTAGCAACCAGTGTGATAGTAGTGGACAATTCTACGTTCCGGGCAACCCAGGTTTCACTCCAGGGCGTTGCTCCACCAGATCGAATAGTTACGGCCTAAGAAGTCAACGCGAGAAGCATAAAATACGATATAAATACAACAGCTTTTCCATCGTATAAAACAAATAATTGCTTCCAGTGTGAAAGATATGGTCATTTCTACGTTCCGGGCAACCTAGGCTTCACCCTAGGCCGCTGTTCCACCAGATCGAATAGTTAGGGCCTAAGAAGTGAACGCCAGAAGCATAAAATGCAATAAAAATACAACAGTTTTTCCATCGTATAGCAGGAATAATTAGCAACCAGTGTGATAGTAGTGGACAATTCTACGTTCCGGGCAACGCAGGTTTCACTCCAGGGCGTTGCTCCACCAGATCGAATAGTTACGGCCTAAGAAGTCAACGCCAGAAGCATAAAATACGATGAAGATGCAACTTCTTTCCACCGTATAAAACGAATAATTGCAATCAGTGTGAAAGTTATGGTCATTTCTACTTTCCGAGCAACCTAGGCTTCACTGTATGGCGTTCTTCCACCACATCGAATAGCTACGGCCTCAGAAGTCAACGCCTGAAGTATAAAATACAATAAAAATACAACAGTCTTAACATTCTATAACACGAATAATTGCAACCCGTGTGAAAGTGATGGTCATTTCTACGTTCGAGGCAACCTAGGCTTCACTCTAGGGCGTTGTTCCACAAGATCGAATAGTTAGGGCCTAAGAAGTCACCGCAAGAAGCATAAAATACAATATAAATATAACAGTTTTTCCATCGTATAAAACGAATAATAGCAACCAGTGTGAAAGTTATGGTCTATTCTACGTTCCGGGCAACCTAGGCTTCACTGTATGGCGTTCTTCCACCACATCCAATAGCTACGGCCTCAGAAGTTATTCCACCATATCGAATAGTTAGGGCCTAAGAAGTCAACACCAGAAGAATAAAATACAAAATCAATACAACAGCCTTTACACCGTATAAAACGAATAATTGCAACCTGTGGGAAGGTTATGGTCATATCTTCGTTCCAGTCAACCTAGGCTTCACTGTCGGGCGTTGCTACACCAGATCGAAGAGTTAGGGCCTAAGAAATCAACGCCCGAAGCATAAAATACAATAGAAATACAACAGTTTTTCCATCGTATAAAACGAATAATTGCAACCATTATTAAACTTATGGTCATTTCTACCTTCCGGGCAACCTAGGCTACACCCTAGGGAGTTGCTCCACCAGATGAAACAGTTAGGGCCTTAGAAGTCAACGCCTGAAGAATAAAATACAAAATAAATAGAACAGTTTTTCCATTGTATAAAACGAATAATTGCTACCAGTGTAAAAGTTATGGTCATTTCTACGTTCCGGGCAACCTAGGCTTCACCCTAGGGCGTTGTCCCACCAGATTGAATAGTTAGGTCCTAAGCAGTGAACGCCAGAAGCATAAAATGCAATAAAAATACAACAGTCTTTCCATCCTATAACAGGAACAATTGCAATCCGTGTGAAAGTGATGGTCATTTGTACGTTCCAGGCAACCTAGGCTTCACTCTAGGGCGTTGCTCCACCAGATCGAATAGTTAGGGCCTATGAAGTCAACGCCAGAAGCATAAAATACAATATAAATACAACAGCTTTTAAATTGTATAAAACGAATAATTGCTACCAGTGTAAATGTTATGGTCATTTCTACGTCCCGGGCAACCTAGGCTTCACCCTAGGAGGTTGTTCCACCAGATCGAATAGCTAGGGCCCAAGAAGTGAACGCCAGAAGCATAAAATACAATATAAATACAACAGTTTTTCCATCGTATAAAACGAATAATTGCAACCATTATGAAACTTATGGTAATTTCTACCTTCCGGGCAACCTAGGCTTCACCCTAGGACGTTGTTCCACCAGATCGAATAGTAAGGGCCTAAGAAGTGAACGCCGGAAGCATAAAATGCAATAAAAATACAACAGTTTTTCCATCGTATAACAGGATTAATTGCAACCAGTTTGAAAGTGATGGTCATTTCTACGTTCCGGGAAACCTAGGCTTCACTCTAGGACGTTGCTCCACCAGATCAAACAGTTATGGCCTTAGAAGTCAACGCCCGAAGCATAAAATACAAAATAAATAGAACAGTTTTTCCATTGTATAAAACGAATAATTGCTACCAGTGTAATAGTTATGGTCATTTCTACGTTCCCGGCAACCTAGGCTTCACTCTAGGGCGGTGCTCCACCATATCGAATAGCTACGGCCTTAGAAGCCTACGCCTGAAGCATAAAATACAATAAAAATACAACGGTCTTTTCATCGTATAACAGGAATAATTGCAACAAGCGTGAAAGTAATCATCATTTCGGCGTTTCGGGCATCATAGAATTAACTCTGAGGCATTGCACAAACCAGATCGAATAGTTAGGGCCTATGAAGTCAACGCCAGAAGCATAAAATACAATATAAATACAACAGTTTTTAAATTGTATAAAACGAATAATTGCTACCAGTGTAAAAGTTATGGTCATTTCTACGTTCCGGGCAACCTAGGCTTCACCCTAGGGCGTTGTTCCACCAGGTCGAATAGTTAGGGCCTAAGAAGTAAACGCCAGAAGCATAAAATACAATATAAATACAACAGCTTTTCCATCGTATAAAACGAATATTTGCAAACAGTTTGAAAGTGATGGTCATTTCTACGTTCCGGGCAACCTAGGCGTCACTCTAGGGCGTTGCTCCACTAGATCGAATAGCTAGGGCCTTAGAAGTCAACGCCAGAGTCATAAAATACAGAATAAAAAGAACAGTTTTTCCATTGTATAAAACGAATAATTGCTACCAGTGTAAATGTTATGGTCATTTCTACGTCCCGGGCAACCTAGGCTTCACCCTAGGGCGTTGTTCGACCAGATCGAATAGTTAGGGCCCAAGAAGTGAACGCCAGAAGCATAAAATACAATATAATACAACAGTTTTTCCATCGTATAAAACGAATAATTGCATCCAGTGTGAAAGTTATGGTCATTTCTACATTCCGAGCAACCTAGGCTTCACTCTAGGGCGTTGCTCCACCAGATCGAATAGTTAGGGCCTTAGAAGTCAACGCCAGAAGCATAAAATACGATATAAATACAGCAGATTTTCCATCGTATAAAAGGAATAATTGCAAACAGTGTGAAAGTAATGGTCATTTCTACGTTTTGGGAACGTAGGTTTCACTCTAGGGCATTGATCCACCAGAGGGAATAGTTAGGGCCTAAGAAGTCAACGCCAGAAGCATAAAATACACTATAAATACAACAGCTTTTCAATCGTATAAAACGAATAATTGCAACCAGTGTGAAAGTTATGGACATTTCTACATTCCGGCCAACCTAGGCTTCACGCTAGGGCGTTGCTCCACCAGATCGAATAGTTAGGGCCTTAGAAGTCAACGCCAGAAGCATAAAATACAATAAAGATGCAACAGTTTTTCCATCGTTTTACAGGAATAACTGCAACCAGTGTGATTGTACTGGTCATTTCTACGTTCCGGATAACCTAGGCTTCACTCTAGGGCGTTGTTCCACCAGATCGAACAGTTAGGGCCACAGAAGTGAACGCCAGAAGCATAAAATACAATATAAATACAACAGGTTTTCCATCGTATAAAACGAATAATTGCAACCAGTATGAAACTTATGGTCATTTCTACGTTCCGGGCAACCTAGGCTTCACTCTATGGCGTTCTTCCACCACATCGAATAGCTACGGCCTCAGAAGTCAACGCCTGAAGTATAAAGTACAATAAAAATACAACAGTCTTTCCATCCTATAACAGGAATAATTGCAACCCGTGTGAAAGTTATGGTCATTTCTACGTTCCAGGCAACCTAGGCTTCACCCTAGGGCGTTGTTCCACCAGATGGAACAGTTAGGGCCTAAGAAGTCAACGCCAGAACCATAAAATACGATATAAATACTACATCATTTCCATCGTATAAAACGAATAATTGCAACCAGTGTGGAAGTTATGGTCATTTCTACGTTCCGCGCAACCTGGGCTTTACTCTAGGGCGTTGTTCCACCAGATGGAATAGTTAGGGCCTAAGTAGTCAACGCCAGAAGCATAAAATACAATATAAATAGAACAGTTTTTCCATTGTATAAAACGAATAATTGCTACCCGTGTGAAAGTTATGGTCATTTCTACGTTCCGCGCAACCTGGGCTTTACTCTAGGGCGTTGTTCCACCAGATGGAATAGTTAGGGCCTAAGAAGTCAACGCCAGAAGCATAAAATACGATATAAATACAACAGCTTTTCCATCGTATAAAACAAACAATTGCAACCAGTGTGAAAGTTATAGTCATTTCTACGTTTCGGGCAACCTAGGCTTCACGCTAGGCCGTTGTTCCACCAGATCGAATAGTGAGGGCCTAAGAAGTGAACGCCAGAAGCATAAAATGCAATAAAAATACAACAGCTCTTCCATTGTATAGCAGGAATAATTTGCAACCAGTGTGATACTAGTGGTCATTTCTACGTTCCGCGCAACCTGGGCTTTACTCTAGGGCGTTGTTCCACCAGATGGAATAGTTAGGGCCTAAGAAGTCAACGCCCGAAGCATAAAATACGATATAAATACAACAGCATTTCCATCGTATTAAATGAACAATTGCAAACAGTGTGAAAGTAGTGGTCATTTCTACGTTACGGGCAACCTAGGCTTCACTGTACGGCGTTCTTCCACCACATCGAATAGCTACGGCCTCAGAAGTCCACGCCTGAAGCATAAAATACAATAAAAATACAACAGTCTTTTCATCGCATAACAGGAATAATTGCAACAAGCGTGAAAGTAATGATCATTTCGGCGTTACGGGCATCCTAGACTTGACTCTGAGGCATTGCTCCACCATTTCGAATAATTAGGGCCTGAGAAGTCAATGCCAGAAGCATAAAGTACAATATAAATACAACAGTCTTTCTATCGTATAAAACGAATAATTGCAACCAGTATGAAACTTATGGTCATTTCTACTTTCCGAGCAACCTAGGCTTCACCCTAGGGCTTTGCTCCAACAGATTGAATAGTTAGGGCCTTAGAAGTCAACGCCCGAAGCATAAAATACAAAATAAATAGAACGGTTTTTCCATTGTATAAAACGAATAATTGCTACGAGTGTAAAAGCTATGGTCATTTCTACGTTCCGGGCAACCTAGGCTTCACCCTAGGGCGTTGTTCCACCAGATCGAATAGTTAGGGCCTAAGAAGTGAACGCCAGACGTCATAAAATGCAATAAAAATACAACAGTTTTTCCGTCGTATAAAAGGAATAATTGCAAACAGTGTGAAAGTAGTGGTCATTTCTACGTTCCGGGAAGCCTAGGCTTCACTCTACGGCGTTGTTCCACCAGATCGAATAGTTAGGGCCTAAGAAGTCAACACCAGAAGAATAAAATAAAAAATAAATACAACAGCCTTTACACCGTATAAAACGAATAATTGCAATCTGTGTGAAGGTTATGGTCATATCTACGTTCCGGGCAACCTAGGCTTCACTCTAGGGCGTTGTTGCACCAAATCGAATAGAAACGGCCTCAGAAGTCAACGCCCGAAGCATAAAATACAAAATAAATAAAACAGTTTTTCCAACGTATAAAATGAATAATTGCTTCCAGTGTGAAAGTTATGGTCATTTCTACGTTCCGCGCAACCTAGGCTTCACTCTAGGGCGTTGCTCCACCAGATCGAATAGACAGGTCCCTAGAAGTCAACGCCAGAAGCATAAATTACGATATAAATACAACAGCTTTTCCATCGTATAAAAGGAATAATTGCAAGCAGTGTGAAAGTAATGGTCATTTCTACGTTCGGGCAACCTAGGCTTCACTCTACGGCGTTGTTCCACCAGATCGAACAGTTAGGGCCTAAGAAGTCAACACACAGAAGAATAAAATACAATATAAATACAACAGTTTTTCCATCGTATAAAACGAATAATTGCAACCAGTATGAAAGTTATGGTCATTTCTACTTTCCGAGCAACCTAGGCTTCACTGTATGGCGTTCTTCCACCACATCGAATAGCTACGGCCTCAGAAGTCAACGCCTGAAGTATAAAATACAATAAAAATACAACAGTCTTAACATTCTATAACACGAATAATTGCAACCCGTGTGAAAGTGATGGTCATTTCTACGTTCGAGGAAACCTAGGCTTCACTCTAGGGCGTTGATCTACAAGATCGAATAGTTAGGGCCTAAGAAGTCACCGCCAGAAGCATAAAATACAATATAAATATAACAGTTTTTCCATCGTATAAAACGAATAATAGCAACCAGTGTGAAAGTTATGGTCTATTCTACGTTCCGTGCAACCTAGGCTTCACTGTATGGCGTTCTTCCACCGCATCGAATAGCTACGGCCTCAGAAGTCAACGCCAGAAGCATAAAATACAATATAAATACAACAGTTTTTCCATCGTATAAAACGAATAATTGCAACCAGTATGAAACTTATTGTCATTTCTACTTTCCGAGCAACCTAGGCTTCACCCTAGGGCGTTGCTCGAACAGATTGAATAGGTAGGGCCTTAGAAGTCAACGCCCGAAGCATAAAATACAAAATAAATAGAACGGTTTATCCATTGTATAAAACGAATAATTGCTACCAGTGTAAAAGCTATGGTCATATCTACGTTCCGGGCAACCTATGCTTCACCCTAGGGCGTTGTTCCACCAGATCGAATAGTTAGGGCCTAAGAAGTGAACGCCAGAAGCATAAAATACAATATAAATACAACAGTTTTTCCATCGTATAAAATGAATAATTGCTTCCAGTGTGAAAGTTATGGTCATTTCTACGTTCCGGGCAACATAGGCTTAACCCCAGGGCGCTGTTCCACCAGATGGAATAGTTAGGGCCTAAGAAGTCAACGCCAGAAGAATAAAATACGATATAAATACAACAGCTTTTCCATCGTATAAGACGGATAATTGCAAGCAGTGTGAATGTAATGGTCATTTCTACTTTCCGGGCAACCTAGGCTTCACCCTAGGGCGTTGTTCCACCAGATCGAACAGTTACGGCCTAAGAAGTCAACGCCAGAAGCATAAAATACAATATAAATATAACAGTTTTTCTATTGTATAAAACGAATGATAGCAACCAGTGTGAAAGTTATGGTCACTTTTACGTTCCGGGCAACCTAGACTTGACTCTAGGGCGTTGCTCCACCAGATCGAATAGTTAGGGGCTTAGACGACAACGCCCGAAGCATAAAATACAAAATAAATAAAACACTTTTTCCATCGTATAAAACGAATAATTGCTACCAGTGTGGAAGTTATGGTCATTTCTACGTTCAGGGTAACCTAGGCTTTACTCTAGGGCGTTGCTCCACCACACCTAATAGCTATGGCCTTAGAAGTCAACCCCAGATGAATAAAATACAATAAAGATGCCACTGCTTTTCCATCGTATAAAATGAATAATTTCAAACATTGTGAAAGTAATGGTCATTTCTACGTTCCGGGCAACCTAGGCGTCACTCTAGGGCGTTGCTCCACCACACCTAACAGCTACGGCCTTAGAAGTCAACCCCAGTTGAATAAAATACAATAAAATTGCCACAGATTTTCCATCGTATAAAACGAATAATAGCAACCAGTGTGAAAGTTATGGTCACTTCTACGTTCCGGGCAACCTAGACTTCACTCTAGGGCGTTGCTCCACCAGATCGAATAGTTAGGGCCTTAGAGGTCAACGCCCGAAGCATAAAATACAAAATAAATAAAACACTTTTTCCATCGTATAAAACGAATAATTGCTACCGGTGTGGAAGTTATGGTCATTTCTACGTTCCGGGTAACCTAGGCTTTACTCTAGGGCGGTGCTCCACCAGATCAAATAGTTAGGGCCTAAGAAGCCAACGCCAGAAGCATAAAATACAACATAAATACAACAGATTTTCCATCGTATATAATGTATATTTGCAAACAGTGTGAAAGTAATGGTGATTTCCATGTTCCGGGCAACCTAGTCCTCACTCTAGGGCGTTATTCCACCAGATCGAATAGTTAGGGCCTAAGAAGTCAACGCCCGAAGCATTAAACACAAAATAAATAGAACAGTTATTCCATTGTATAAAACGAATAACTGTTACCAGTGTGAAAGTTATGGTCATTGCTACGTTCCGCGCTACCTAGGCTTCACCCAAGGGTGTTGTTCCACCAGATGGAATAGTTAGGGCCTAAGAAGTCAACGCCAGAAGCATAAAATACGATATAAATACAACAGCTTTTCCATCGTATAAGACGAATAATTGCAGCCAGTGTGAATGTAATGGTCATTTCTACGTTCCGGGCAACCTAGGCTTCACTCTAGGGTGTTGCTCCATCAGATCGAGTAGTTAGGGCCTTAGAAGTCAACGTCAGAAGCATAAAATACAATAAAGATGCAAAAGCTTTTCCACCGTATAACAGGAATAACTGTAAACAGTGTGAAAGTAATGGTCATTTCTACGTTCCAGGCAACCTAGTCTTCACTCTAGGGCGTTGTTCAACAAGATCGAATAGCTAGGGCCTAAGAAGTCAACGCCAGAAGAATAAAATACAATATAAGTACAAAAGTTTTTCCATCGTATAAAATGAATAATTGCAAACATTGTGAAAGTAATGGTCATTTCTACGTTCCGGGCAACATAGGCGTCACTCTAGGACGTTTCTCCACCACACCTAATAGCTACGGCCTTAGAAGTCAACCCCAGATGAATAAAATATAAAAAAGATGCCACAGCTTTTCCATCGTATAAAACGATTAATTGCAACCAGTGTGCAAGTTATGGTCATTTCTAGTTTCCGGGCAACCTAGGCTTCACCCTAGGTCGTTGTTCCACCAGATCGAACAGTTAGGGCCTAAGAAGTCAACGCCAGAAGCATAAAAAACAATATAAATATAACAGTTTTTCTATCGTATAAAACGAGTGATACCAACCAGTGTAAAAGTTATGGTCATTTCTACGTTCCGGGCAACCTAGGCTTCACCCTAGGGCGTTGTTCCACCAGATGGAACAGTTAGGGCCTAAGAAGTCAACGCCAGAAGCATAAAATACGATATAAATACAACAGCTTTTCCATCGTATAGATCGAATAATTGCAACCAGTGTGAATGTACTGGTCATTTCTACGTTCCGGGGAACCTAGGCTTCACTCTAGGGTGTTGCTCCACCAGATCGAGTAGTTAGGGCCTTAGAAGTCAACGCCAGAAGCATAAAATACAATAAAGATGCAACAGTTTTTCCATCGTTTTACAGGAATAACTGCAACCAGTGTGATTGTACTGGTCATTTCTACGTTCCGGATAACCTAGGCTTCACTCTAGGGCGTTGTTCCACCAGATCGAACAGTTAGGGCCACAGAAGTGAACGCCAGAAGCATAAAATACAATATAAATACAACAGGTTTTCCATCGTATAAAACGAATAATTGCAACCAGTATGAAACTTATGGTCATTTCTACGTTCCGGGCAACCTAGGCTTCACTCTATGGCGTTCTTCCACCACATCGAATAGCTACGGCCTCAGAAGTCAACGCCTGAAGTATAAAGTACAATAAAAATACAACAGTCTTTCCATCCTATAACAGGAATAATTGCAACCCGTGTGAAAGTTATGGTCATTTCTACGTTCCAGGCAACCTAGGCTTCACCCTAGGGCGTTGTTCCACCAGATGGAATAGTTAGGGCCTAAGAAGTCAACGCCAGAACCATAAAATACGATATAAATACTACATCATTTCCATCGTATAAAACGAATAATTGCAACCAGTGTGGAAGTTATGGTCATTTCTACGTTCCGCGCAACCTGGGCTTTACTCTAGGGCGTTGTTCCACCAGATGGAATAGTTAGGGCCTAAGTAGTCAACGCCAGAAGCATAAAATACAATATAAATAGAACAGTTTTTCCATTGTATAAAACGAATAATTGCTACCCGTGTGAAAGTTATGGTCATTTCTACGTTCCGCGCAACCTGGGCTTTACTCTAGGGCGTTGTTCCACCAGATGGAATAGTTAGGGCCTAAGAAGTCAACGCCAGAAGCATAAAATACGATATAAATACAACAGCTTTTCCATCGTATAAAACAAACAATTGCAACCAGTGTGAAAGTTATAGTCATTTCTACGTTTCGGGCAACCTAGGCTTCACCCTAGGCCGTTGTTCCACCAGATCGAATAGTGAGGGCCTAAGAAGTGAACGCCAGAAGCATAAAATGCAATAAAAATATAACAGTTTTTCCATCGTATAAAACGAATAATAGCAACCAGTGTGAAAGTTATGGTCATTTCTACGTTCCGGGCAGCCCACGCTTCACTCTAGGGCGTTGCTCCACCAGATGGAACAGTTAGTGCCTTAGAAGTCAACGCCAGAAGCATAAAATACAATAAAGATGCAACAGTTTTTCCATCGTATAACAGGAATAATTGCAACCAGTGTGAAGCTAATGGTATGTTCTACGTTCCGGGCAGCCTGTGCTTCACTCTAGGGCGGTGCTCTACCAGATTAAATAGTTAGGACCTAAGAAGTCAACGCCAGAAGCATAAAACACAATATAAGTACAACAGCTTTTCCATTGTATATAATGTATATTTGCAAACAGTGTGAAAGTAATGGTCATTTCCATGTTCCGGACAACCTAGTCTTCACTCTAGGGCGTTGTTCCACCAGATCGAATAGTTAGGGCCTAAGAAGTCAACGCCAGAAGAATAAAATGCAATATAAGTACAAAAGTTTTTCCATCGCATAAAATGAATAATTGCAAACATTGTGAAAGTAATGGTCATTTCTACGTTCCGGGAAACCTAGGCGTCACTCTAGGGCGTTGCTCCACCACACCTAATAGCTACGGCCTTAGAAGTCAACCCCAGATGAATAAAATACAATAAAGATGCCACTGCTTTTCCATCGTATAAAACGAATAGTAGCAACCAGTGTGAAAGTTATGGTCATTTCTACTTTCCGGGCAACCTAGGCTTCACTCTAGGGCGTTGTTCCATGAGATCAAACGGTTAGGGCCTTAGAATTAAACGCCAGAAGCACAGAATAAAATAAAAATACAACAGCTTTTCCGTCGTATAACAGGAATAATTGTAACCAGTGTGAATGTAATGGTCATTTCTACGTTCCGGTCAACCTAGGATTCACTCTAGAACGTTGCTCCAACAGATTGAATAGTTACGGCCTTAAAAGTCAATGCCCGAAGCATAAAATGCAATAAAAATACAACAGTTTTTCCGTCATATAACGGGGATAATTGCAAACAGTTTGAAAGTAATGGTCATTTCTACGTTCCGGGCAATCTAGGCTTCACTCTACGGCGTTGTTCCACCAGATCGAATAGTTAGGGCTTAAGAAGTCAACACCAGGAGAATAAAATACAAAATAAATACAACAGCCTTTACACCGTATAAAACGAATAATTGCAAACTGTGTGAAGGTTATGGTCATATCTACGTTCCGGGCAACCTAGGCTACACTGTAGGGCGTTGCTCCACCAGATCGAAATGTTAGGGCCTAAGAAGTCAACGCCCGAAGCATAAAATACGATATAGATACAACAGCATTTCCATCGTATTAAATGAATAATTGCAAACAGTGTGAAAGTAGTGGCCATTTCTACGTTCCGAGCAACCTAGGCTTCACTCTAGGGCGGTGCTCCAACATGTCGAATAGCTACGGCCTTAGAAGTCTACGACTGAAGCATAAAACACAATAAAAATACAACAGTTTTTTCATCGTATAACAGGAATAATTGTAACAAGCGTGATAGTAATGATCATTTCGTCGTTTCGGGCATTCTAGACTTATCTCTCAGGCATTGCTCCACCAGATCGAATAGTTAGGGCCTAAGAAGTCAACGCCAGAAGCATAAAATACAATATAAACACAACAGTTTTTCCGTCTTATAACAGGAATAATTGCAACCAGTGTGAATGTAATGGTCATTTCTACGTTCCGGTCAACCTAGGGTTCACTCTAGAGCGTTGCTCCAACAGATTGAATAGTTACGGCCTTAAACGTCAATGCCCGAAGCATAAAAAGCAATAAAAATACAACAGTTTTTCCGTCATATAACGGGGATAATTGCAAACAGTTTGAAAGTAATGGTCATTTCTACGTTCCGGGCAACCTAGGCTTCACTCTACGGCGTTGTTCCACCAGATCGAATAGTTAGGGCTTAAGAAGTCAACACCAGAAGAATAAAATACAAAATAAATACAACAGCCTTTACACCGTATAAAACGAATAATTGCAAACTGTGTGAAGGTTATGGTCATATCTACGTTCCGGGCAACCTAGGCTACACTGTAGGGCGTTGCTCCACCAGATCGAAATGTTAGGGCCTAAGAAGTCAACGCCCGAAGCATAAAATACGATATAAATACAACAGCATTTCCATCGTATTAAATGAATAATTGCAAACAGTGTGAATGTAATGGTCATTTCTACGTTCCGGTCAACCTAGGGTTCACTCTAGAGCGTTGCTCCAACAGATTGAATAGTTACGGCCTTAAACGTCAATGCCCGAAGCATAAAAAGCAATAAAAATACAACAGTTTTTCCGTCATATAACGGGGATAATTGCAAACAGTTTGAAAGTGATGGTCATTTCTACGTAGCGGGCAACCTATGCTTCACTCGTGGGCGTTGGGCCGCCAGATCCAATAGTTAGGGCCTTAGAAGTCAACGCCCGAAGCATAAAATACAGAATAGATAGAACAGTTTTTCCATCGTATAAAAGGAATAATTGCTACCAGTGTAAAAGTTATGGTCATTTCTACTTTCCGGGCAACCTAGGCTTCACCCTAGGACGTTGCTCCTACAGATTGAATAGTTAGGGCCTTAGAAGTCAATGCCCGAAGCATAAAATACAATATAAATACAACAGTTTTTCCATCATATAAAACGAATAATTGCAACCAGTATGAAAGTTATGGTCATTTCTACTTTCCGGGAAACCTAGGCTTCACTCTAGGGTGTTGCTCCACCAGATCGAGTAGTTAGGGCCTTAGAAGTCAACGCCAGAAGCATAAAATA
Organism: Calliopsis andreniformis; assembly: GCF_051401765.1. Classification (NCBI taxonomy): domain Eukaryota; kingdom Metazoa; phylum Arthropoda; class Insecta; order Hymenoptera; family Andrenidae; genus Calliopsis; species Calliopsis andreniformis. Next base: position 13,416,472 of record NW_027480423.1, read on the forward strand.
CAATAAAGATGCAACAGTTTTTCCATCGTTTTACAGGAATAACTGCAACCAGTGTGATTGTACTGGTCATTTCTACGTTCCGGATAACCTAGGCTTCACTCTAGGGCGTTGTTCCACCAGATCGAACAGTTAGGGCCACAGAAGTGAACGCCAGAAGCATAAAATACAATATAAATACAACAGGTTTTCCATCGTATAAAACGAATAATTGCAACCAGTATGAAACTTATGGTCATTTCTACGTTCCGGGCAACCTAGGCTTCACTCTATGGCGTTCTTCCACCACATCGAATAGCTACGGCCTCAGAAGTCAACGCCTGAAGTATAAAGTACAATAAAAATACAACAGTCTTTCCATCCTATAACAGGAATAATTGCAACCCGTGTGAAAGTTATGGTCATTTCTACGTTCCAGGCAACCTAGGCTTCACCCTAGGGCGTTGTTCCACCAGATGGAATAGTTAGGGCCTAAGAAGTCAACGCCAGAACCATAAAATACGATATAAATACTACATCATTTCCATCGTATAAAACGAATAATTGCAACCAGTGTGGAAGTTATGGTCATTTCTACGTTCCGCGCAACCTGGGCTTTACTCTAGGGCGTTGTTCCACCAGATGGAATAGTTAGGGCCTAAGTAGTCAACGCCAGAAGCATAAAATACAATATAAATAGAACAGTTTTTCCATTGTATAAAACGAATAATTGCTACCCGTGTGAAAGTTATGGTCATTTCTACGTTCCGCGCAACCTGGGCTTTACTCTAGGGCGTTGTTCCACCAGATGGAATAGTTAGGGCCTAAGAAGTCAACGCCAGAAGCATAAAATACGATATAAATACAACAGCTTTTCCATCGTATAAAACAAACAATTGCAACCAGTGTGAAAGTTATAGTCATTTCTACGTTTCGGGCAACCTAGGCTTCACCCTAGGCCGTTGTTCCACCAGATCGAATAGTGAGGGCCTAAGAAGTGAACGCCAGAAGCATAAAATGCAATAAAAATATAACAGTTTTTCCATCGTATAAAACGAATAATAGCAACCAGTGTGAAAGTTATGGTCATTTCTACGTTCCGGGCAGCCCACGCTTCACTCTAGGGCGTTGCTCCACCAGATGGAACAGTTAGTGCCTTAGAAGTCAACGCCAGAAGCATAAAATACAATAAAGATGCAACAGTTTTTCCATCGTATAACAGGAATAATTGCAACCAGTGTGAAGCTAATGGTATGTTCTACGTTCCGGGCAGCCTGTGCTTCACTCTAGGGCGGTGCTCTACCAGATTAAATAGTTAGGACCTAAGAAGTCAACGCCAGAAGCATAAAACACAATATAAGTACAACAGCTTTTCCATTGTATATAATGTATATTTGCAAACAGTGTGAAAGTAATGGTCATTTCCATGTTCCGGACAACCTAGTCTTCACTCTAGGGCGTTGTTCCACCAGATCGAATAGTTAGGGCCTAAGAAGTCAACGCCAGAAGAATAAAATGCAATATAAGTACAAAAGTTTTTCCATCGCATAAAATGAATAATTGCAAACATTGTGAAAGTAATGGTCATTTCTACGTTCCGGGAAACCTAGGCGTCACTCTAGGGCGTTGCTCCACCACACCTAATAGCTACGGCCTTAGAAGTCAACCCCAGATGAATAAAATACAATAAAGATGCCACTGCTTTTCCATCGTATAAAACGAATAGTAGCAACCAGTGTGAAAGTTATGGTCATTTCTACTTTCCGGGCAACCTAGGCTTCACTCTAGGGCGTTGTTCCATGAGATCAAACGGTTAGGGCCTTAGAATTAAACGCCAGAAGCACAGAATAAAATAAAAATACAACAGCTTTTCCGTCGTATAACAGGAATAATTGTAACCAGTGTGAATGTAATGGTCATTTCTACGTTCCGGTCAACCTAGGATTCACTCTAGAACGTTGCTCCAACAGATTGAATAGTTACGGCCTTAAAAGTCAATGCCCGAAGCATAAAATGCAATAAAAATACAACAGTTTTTCCGTCATATAACGGGGATAATTGCAAACAGTTTGAAAGTAATGGTCATTTCTACGTTCCGGGCAATCTAGGCTTCACTCTACGGCGTTGTTCCACCAGATCGAATAGTTAGGGCTTAAGAAGTCAACACCAGGAGAATAAAATACAAAATAAATACAACAGCCTTTACACCGTATAAAACGAATAATTGCAAACTGTGTGAAGGTTATGGTCATATCTACGTTCCGGGCAACCTAGGCTACACTGTAGGGCGTTGCTCCACCAGATCGAAATGTTAGGGCCTAAGAAGTCAACGCCCGAAGCATAAAATACGATATAGATACAACAGCATTTCCATCGTATTAAATGAATAATTGCAAACAGTGTGAAAGTAGTGGCCATTTCTACGTTCCGAGCAACCTAGGCTTCACTCTAGGGCGGTGCTCCAACATGTCGAATAGCTACGGCCTTAGAAGTCTACGACTGAAGCATAAAACACAATAAAAATACAACAGTTTTTTCATCGTATAACAGGAATAATTGTAACAAGCGTGATAGTAATGATCATTTCGTCGTTTCGGGCATTCTAGACTTATCTCTCAGGCATTGCTCCACCAGATCGAATAGTTAGGGCCTAAGAAGTCAACGCCAGAAGCATAAAATACAATATAAACACAACAGTTTTTCCGTCTTATAACAGGAATAATTGCAACCAGTGTGAATGTAATGGTCATTTCTACGTTCCGGTCAACCTAGGGTTCACTCTAGAGCGTTGCTCCAACAGATTGAATAGTTACGGCCTTAAACGTCAATGCCCGAAGCATAAAAAGCAATAAAAATACAACAGTTTTTCCGTCATATAACGGGGATAATTGCAAACAGTTTGAAAGTAATGGTCATTTCTACGTTCCGGGCAACCTAGGCTTCACTCTACGGCGTTGTTCCACCAGATCGAATAGTTAGGGCTTAAGAAGTCAACACCAGAAGAATAAAATACAAAATAAATACAACAGCCTTTACACCGTATAAAACGAATAATTGCAAACTGTGTGAAGGTTATGGTCATATCTACGTTCCGGGCAACCTAGGCTACACTGTAGGGCGTTGCTCCACCAGATCGAAATGTTAGGGCCTAAGAAGTCAACGCCCGAAGCATAAAATACGATATAAATACAACAGCATTTCCATCGTATTAAATGAATAATTGCAAACAGTGTGAATGTAATGGTCATTTCTACGTTCCGGTCAACCTAGGGTTCACTCTAGAGCGTTGCTCCAACAGATTGAATAGTTACGGCCTTAAACGTCAATGCCCGAAGCATAAAAAGCAATAAAAATACAACAGTTTTTCCGTCATATAACGGGGATAATTGCAAACAGTTTGAAAGTGATGGTCATTTCTACGTAGCGGGCAACCTATGCTTCACTCGTGGGCGTTGGGCCGCCAGATCCAATAGTTAGGGCCTTAGAAGTCAACGCCCGAAGCATAAAATACAGAATAGATAGAACAGTTTTTCCATCGTATAAAAGGAATAATTGCTACCAGTGTAAAAGTTATGGTCATTTCTACTTTCCGGGCAACCTAGGCTTCACCCTAGGACGTTGCTCCTACAGATTGAATAGTTAGGGCCTTAGAAGTCAATGCCCGAAGCATAAAATACAATATAAATACAACAGTTTTTCCATCATATAAAACGAATAATTGCAACCAGTATGAAAGTTATGGTCATTTCTACTTTCCGGGAAACCTAGGCTTCACCCTAGGGCGTTGCTCCTACAGATTGAATAGTTAGGGCCTAAGAAGTCAACGCCAGAAGCATAAAATACGATATAAATACAACAGCTTTTCCATCATATAACAGGAATAATTGCAACCCGTGTAAGTTATGGTCATTTCTACTTTCCGGGCAACCTAGGCTTCACCCTAGGGCGTTGTTCCACATGATGGAATAGATAGGGCCTAAGAAGTCAACGCCAGAAGCATAAAATACGATATAGATACAACAGCTTTTCCATCGTATAAAACGAATTATTGCTACCAGTGTGAAAGTTATGGTCATTTCTACTTTCCGGCCAACCTAGGCTATACCCTAGGGCGTTGTTCCACCTGATGGAATAGTTAGGGCCTAAGAAGTCAACGCCAGAAGCATAAAATACGATATAAATACAACAGCTTTTCCATCGTATAAAACGAATAATTGCAACCAGTTTGAAAGTGATGGTCATTTCTACGTTCCGGGCAACCAAGGCTTCACTCTAGGGCGTTGCTCCACCAGATTGAATGGTTAGGGCCTTAGAAGTCAACGTCCGAAGCATAAAATACAAAATAAATAAAATAGTTTTTCCATCGTATAAAACGAGTAATTGCTACAAGTGTGAAAGTTATGGTCATTTCTACGTTCCGCGCAATCTGGGCTTTACCCTAGGGCGTTGTTCCACCAGATGGAATAGTTAGGGCCTAAGAAGTCAACGCCAGAAGCATAAAATACGATATAAATAAAACAGTTTTTTCATCGTATAAAACGAATAATTGCTACCAGTGTGAAAGTTATGGTCATTTCTACGTACCGGGCAACCTAGGCTCCACTCAAGGGCGTTGCGCCACCAAATCGAATAGCTACGGCCTTAGAAGTCAACGACAGAAGCAAAAAATACGATATAAATACAACAGCTTTTCCATCGTATAAAAGGAATAATTGCAAACAGTGTGAAAGAAATGGTCATTTCTACGACCCGGGAAACCGAGGCTTCACTCTACGGCGTTGTTCCACCACATCTAATAGCTACGGCCTAAGAAGTCAACGCCAGAAGCATAATATACGATATAAATACAACAGCTTTTCCATCGTATAAAACGAATAATTGCAACCAGTTTGAAAGTGATGGTCATTTCTACGTACCGGGCAACCTAAGCTTCACTCTAGGGCGTTGCTCCACCAGATCAAACAGTTAGGGCCTTAGAAGTCAACGCCCGAAGCATAAAATACAAGGTAAATAGAACAGTTTTTCCATCGTATAAAACGAATAATTGCTACCAGTGTAAAAGTTATGGTCAATTCTACGTTCCGGGCAACCTAGGCTTCACCCTAGGCCGTTGTTCCACCAGATCGAATAGTTAGGGCCTAAGAAGTGAACGCCAGAAGCATAAAATACGATATAAATACAACAGGTTTTCCATCATATAAAACGAATAATAGCAACCAGTATGAAAGTTATGGTCATTTCTACTTTCCGGGCAACCTAGGCTTCACCCTAGGGCGTTGCTCCAACAGATTGAATAGTTAGGGCCTTAGAAGTCATTGCCCGAAGCATAAAATGCAATAAAAATACAACAGTTTTTCCATCGTATAACAGGATTAATTGCAACCAGTTTGAAAGTGATGGTCATTTCTACGTTCCGGGCAACCTAGGCTTCACTCTAGGGCGTTGCTCCACCAGATCGAATAGTTAGGGCCTAAGAAGTGAACGCCAGAAGCATAAAATACAATATAAATACAACAGATTTTCCATCGTATAAAACGAATAATTGCAACCAGTGTGAAAGTAATGGTCATTCCTACGTTCCGAGCACCCTAGGCGTCACTCTAGGGCGTTGCTCCACCACATCTAATAGCTACGGCCTTAGATGTCAACGCCAGACGCATAAAATACAATATAAATACAACAGCTTTACCATCGTATAAAACGAATAATTGCAACCAATGTGAAAGTTATGGTCATTTCTACATTCCGAGCAACCTAGGCTTCACCCTAGGGCGTTGCTTCACCAGATCGAATAGTTAGGTCCTTAGAAGACAACGCCAGAAGCCTAAAATACGATATAAATACAACAGCTTTTCCATCGTATAAAAGGAATAATTGCAAACAGTGTGAAAGTGATGGTCATTTCTACGTTCCGGGCAACCTAGGCTTCACCCAAATGCGTTGCTCCAACAGATTGAATAGTTAGGGCCTAAGAAGTGAACGCCAGAAGCATAAAATACAATATAAATACAACAGTTTTTCCATCATATAAAACGAATAATTGCAACCAGTATGAAAGGTATGGTCATTTCTACTTTCCGGGCAACCTAGGCTTCACCCTAGGGCGCTGCTCCAACAGATTGTATAGTTAGGGCCTTAGAAGTCAATGCCCGAAGCATATAATGCAATAAAAATACAACAGTATTTCCATCATATAACAGGAATAATTGCAACCAATTTGAAAGTGCTGGTCATTTATACGTACCGGGCAACCTACGCTTCACTCGAGGGTGTTGCTCCACCAGATCGAATAGTTAGGGCCTAAGAAGCAAACGCCCGAAGCATTAAATACAAAATAAATAGAACAGTTTTTCCATTGTATAAAACGAATAATTGCTACCAGTGTAAAAGTTATGGTCATTTCTACGTTCCGGGCAACCTAGGCTTCACCCTAGGCCGCTGTTCCACCAGATCGAATAGTTAGGGCCTAAGAAGTGCACGCCAGAAGCATAAAATACAATATAAATACAACAGTTTTTCCATCATATAAAACGAATAATTGCAACCAGTATGAATGTTATGGTCATTTCTACTTTCCGGGCAACCTAGGCTTCACCCTAGGGCGCTGCTCCAACAGATTGTATAGTTAGGGCCTTAGAAGTCAATGCCCGAAGCATAAAATGCAATAAAAATACAACAGTTTTTCCATCATATAACAGGAATAATTGCAACCAATTTGAAAGTGATGGTCATTTATACGTACCGGGCAACCTAGGCATCACTCGAGGGCGTTGCTCAACCAGATCGAATAGTTAGGGCCTTAGAAGTCAACGCCCGAAGCATAAAATACAGAATAAATAGAACAGTTTTTCCATTGTATAAAACGAATAATTGCTACCAGTGTGAAAGTTATGGTCATTGCTACGTTCCGCGCTACCTAGGCTTCACCCAAGGGTGTTGTTCCACCAGATGGAATAGTTAGGGCCTAAGAAGTCAACGCCAGAAGCATAAAATACGATATAAATACAACAGCTTTTCCATCGTATAAGACGAATAATTGCAGCCAGTGTGAATGTAATGGTCATTTCTACGTTCCGGGCAACCTAGGCTTCACTCTAGGGTGTTGCTCCATCAGATCGAGTAGTTAGGGCCTTAGAAGTCAACGTCAGAAGCATAAAATACAATAAAGATGCAAAAGCTTTTCCACCGTATAACAGGAATAACTGTAAACAGTGTGAAAGTAATGGTCATTTCTACGTTCCAGGCAACCTAGTCTTCACTCTAGGGCGTTGTTCAACAAGATCGAATAGCTAGGGCCTAAGAAGTCAACGCCAGAAGAATAAAATACAATATAAGTACAAAAGTTTTTCCATCGTATAAAATGAATAATTGCAAACATTGTGAAAGTAATGGTCATTTCTACGTTCCGGGCAACATAGGCGTCACTCTAGGACGTTTCTCCACCACACCTAATAGCTACGGCCTTAGAAGTCAACCCCAGATGAATAAAATATAAAAAAGATGCCACAGCTTTTCCATCGTATAAAACGATTAATTGCAACCAGTGTGCAAGTTATGGTCATTTCTAGTTTCCGGGCAACCTAGGCTTCACCCTAGGTCGTTGTTCCACCAGATCGAACAGTTAGGGCCTAAGAAGTCAACGCCAGAAGCATAAAAAACAATATAAATATAACAGTTTTTCTATCGTATAAAACGAGTGATACCAACCAGTGTAAAAGTTATGGTCATTTCTACGTTCCGGGCAACCTAGGCTTCACCCTAGGGCGTTGTTCCACCAGATGGAACAGTTAGGGCCTAAGAAGTCAACGCCAGAAGCATAAAATACGATATAAATACAACAGCTTTTCCATCGTATAGATCGAATAATTGCAACCAGTGTGAATGTACTGGTCATTTCTACGTTCCGGGGAACCTAGGCTTCACTCTAGGGTGTTGCTCCACCAGATCGAGTAGTTAGGGCCTTAGAAGTCAACGCCAGAAGCATAAAATACAATAAAGATGCAAAAGCTTTTCCATCGTATAACAGGAATAACTGTAAACAGTGTGAAAGTAATGGTCATTTCTACGTTCCAGGCAACCTAGGCTTCACTCTAGGTCGTTGTTCCTCCAGATCGAATAGTTAGGGCCTAAGAAGTCAACGCCAGAAGCATAAAATACAATATAAATATAACAGTTTTTCCATCGTATAAAACGAATAATAGCAACCAGTGTGAAAGTTATGGTCATTTCTACGTTCCGGGCAGCCCACGCTTCACTCTAGGGCGTTGCTCCACCAGATGGAACAGTTAGTGCCTTAGAAGTCAACGCCAGAAGCATAAAATACAATAAAGATGCAACAGTTTTTCCATCGTATAACAGGAATAATTGCAACCAGTGTGAAGCTAATGGTATGTTCTACGTTCCGGGCAGCCTGTGCTTCACTCTAGGGCGGTGCTCTACCAGATTAAATAGTTAGGACCTAAGAAGTCAACGCCAGAAGCATAAAACACAATATAAGTACAACAGCTTTTCCATTGTATATAATGTATATTTGCAAACAGTGTGAAAGTAATGGTCATTTCCATGTTCCGGACAACCTAGTCTTCACTCTAGGGCGTTGTTCCACCAGATCGAATAGTTAGGGCCTAAGAAGTCAACGCCAGAAGAATAAAATGCAATATAAGTACAAAAGTTTTTCCATCGCATAAAATGAATAATTGCAAACATTGTGAAAGTAATGGTCATTTCTACGTTCCGGGAAACCTAGGCGTCACTCTAGGGCGTTGCTCCACCACACCTAATAGCTACGGCCTTAGAAGTCAACCCCAGATGAATAAAATACAATAAAGATGCCACTGCTTTTCCATCGTATAAAACGAATAGTAGCAACCAGTGTGAAAGTTATGGTCATTTCTACTTTCCGGGCAACCTAGGCTTCACTCTAGGGCGTTGTTCCATGAGATCAAACGGTTAGGGCCTTAGAATTAAACGCCAGAAGCACAGAATAAAATAAAGATACAACAGCTTTTCCGTCGTATAACAGGAATAATTGTAACCAGTGTGAATGTAATGGTCATTTCTACGTTCCGGTCAACCTAGGATTCACTCTAGAACGTTGCTCCAACAGATTGAATAGTTACGGCCTTAAAAGTCAATGCCCGAAGCATAAAATGCAATAAAAATACAACAGTTTTTCCGTCATATAACGGGGATAATTGCAAACAGTTTGAAAGTAATGGTCATTTCTACGTTCCGGGCAATCTAGGCTTCACTCTACGGCGTTGTTCCACCAGATCGAATAGTTAGGGCTTAAGAAGTCAACACCAGGAGAATAAAATACAAAATAAATACAACAGCCTTTACACCGTATAAAACGAATAATTGCAAACTGTGTGAAGGTTATGGTCATATCTACGTTCCGGGCAACCTAGGCTACACTGTAGGGCGTTGCTCCACCAGATCGAAATGTTAGGGCCTAAGAAGTCAACGCCCGAAGCATAAAATACGATATAGATACAACAGCATTTCCATCGTATTAAATGAATAATTGCAAACAGTGTGAAAGTAGTGGCCATTTCTACGTTCCGAGCAACCTAGGCTTCACTCTAGGGCGGTGCTCCAACATGTCGAATAGCTACGGCCTTAGAAGTCTACGACTGAAGCATAAAACACAATAAAAATACAACAGTTTTTTCATCGTATAACAGGAATAATTGTAACAAGCGTGATAGTAATGATCATTTCGTCGTTTCGGGCATTCTAGACTTATCTCTCAGGCATTGCTCCACCAGATCGAATAGTTAGGGCCTAAGAAGTCAACGCCAGAAGCATAAAATACAATATAAACACAACAGTTTTTCCGTCTTATAACAGGAATAATTGCAACCAGTGTGAATGTAATGGTCATTTCTACGTTCCGGTCAACCTAGGGTTCACTCTAGAGCGTTGCTCCAACAGATTGAATAGTTACGGCCTTAAACGTCAATGCCCGAAGCATAAAAAGCAATAAAAATACAACAGTTTTTCCGTCATATAACGGGGATAATTGCAAACAGTTTGAAAGTAATGGTCATTTCTACGTTCCGGGCAACCTAGGCTTCACTCTACGGCGTTGTTCCACCAGATCGAATAGTTAGGGCTTAAGAAGTCAACACCAGAAGAATAAAATACAAAATAAATACAACAGCCTTTACACCGTATAAAACGAATAATTGCAAACTGTGTGAAGGTTATGGTCATATCTACGTTCCGGGCAACCTAGGCTACACTGTAGGGCGTTGCTCCACCAGATCGAAATGTTAGGGCCTAAGAAGTCAACGCCCGAAGCATAAAATACGATATAAATACAACAGCATTTCCATCGTATTAAATGAATAATTGCAAACAGTGTGAATGTAATGGTCATTTCTACGTTCCGGTCAACCTAGGGTTCACTCTAGAGCGTTGCTCCAACAGATTGAATAGTTACGGCCTTAAACGTCAATGCCCGAAGCATAAAAAGCAATAAAAATACAACAGTTTTTCCGTCATATAACGGGGATAATTGCAAACAGTTTGAAAGTGATGGTCATTTCTACGTAGCGGGCAACCTATGCTTCACTCGTGGGCGTTGGGCCGCCAGATCCAATAGTTAGGGCCTTAGAAGTCAACGCCCGAAGCATAAAATACAGAATAGATAGAACAGTTTTTCCATCGTATAAAAGGAATAATTGCTACCAGTGTAAAAGTTATGGTCATTTCTACTTTCCGGGCAACCTAGGCTTCACCCTAGGACGTTGCTCCTACAGATTGAATAGTTAGGGCCTTAGAAGTCAATGCCCGAAGCATAAAATACAATATAAATACAACAGTTTTTCCATCATATAAAACGAATAATTGCAACCAGTATGAAAGTTATGGTCATTTCTACTTTCCGGGAAACCTAGGCTTCACCCTAGGGCGTTGCTCCTACAGATTGAATAGTTAGGGCCTAAGAAGTCAACGCCAGAAGCATAAAATACGATATAAATACAACAGCTTTTCCATCATATAACAGGAATAATTGCAACCCGTGTAAGTTATGGTCATTTCTACTTTCCGGGCAACCTAGGCTTCACCCTAGGGCGTTGTTCCACATGATGGAATAGATAGGGCCTAAGAAGTCAACGCCAGAAGCATAAAATACGATATAGATACAACAGCTTTTCCATCGTATAAAACGAATTATTGCTACCAGTGTGAAAGTTATGGTCATTTCTACTTTCCGGCCAACCTAGGCTATACCCTAGGGCGTTGTTCCACCTGATGGAATAGTTAGGGCCTAAGAAGTCAACGCCAGAAGCATAAAATACGATATAAATACAACAGCTTTTCCATCGTATAAAACGAATAATTGCAACCAGTTTGAAAGTGATGGTCATTTCTACGTTCCGGGCAACCAAGGCTTCACTCTAGGGCGTTGCTCCACCAGATTGAATGGTTAGGGCCTTAGAAGTCAACGTCCGAAGCATAAAATACAAAATAAATAAAATAGTTTTTCCATCGTATAAAACGAGTAATTGCTACAAGTGTGAAAGTTATGGTCATTTCTACGTTCCGCGCAATCTGGGCTTTACCCTAGGGCGTTGTTCCACCAGATGGAATAGTTAGGGCCTAAGAAGTCAACGCCAGAAGCATAAAATACGATATAAATAAAACAGTTTTTTCATCGTATAAAACGAATAATTGCTACCAGTGTGAAAGTTATGGTCATTTCTACGTACCGGGCAACCTAGGCTCCACTCAAGGGCGTTGCGCCACCAAATCGAATAGCTACGGCCTTAGAAGTCAACGACAGAAGCAAAAAATACGATATAAATACAACAGCTTTTCCATCGTATAAAAGGAATAATTGCAAACAGTGTGAAAGAAATGGTCATTTCTACGACCCGGGAAACCGAGGCTTCACTCTACGGCGTTGTTCCACCACATCTAATAGCTACGGCCTAAGAAGTCAACGCCAGAAGCATAAAATACGATATAAATACAACAGCTTTTCCATCGTATAAAACGAATAATTGCAACCAGTTTGAAAGTGATGGTCATTTCTACGTACCGGGCAACCTAAGCTTCACTCTAGGGCGTTGCTCCACCAGATCAAACAGTTAGGGCCTTAGAAGTCAACGCCCGAAGCATAAAATACAAAATAAATAGAACAGTTTTTCGATTGTATAAAACGAATAATTGCTACCAGTGTAAAAGTTATGGTCATTTCTACGTTCCGGGCAACCTAGGCTTCACCCTAGGGCGTCGTTCCACCAAATCGAATAGTTCGGGCCTAAGGAGTGAACGCCAGAAGGATAAAATACAATATAAATATAACAGTTTTTCCATCGTATAAAACGAATAGTAGCAACCAGTGTGAAAGTTATGGTCATTTCTACGTTCCGGGTAACCTAGGTTTCACTCTAGGGCGTTGCTCCACCAGATCGAATAGTTACGGCCTTAGAAGTCAACGCCAGAAGCATAAAATACGATATAAATACAACAACTTTTCCATCGTATAAAACGAATAATTGCAACCAGTTTGAAGGTGTTGGTCATTTCTACGTATCGGGCAACCTAGGCTTCACTCTAGTGCGTTGCTCCACCAGACGAAACAGTTAGGGCCTTAGAAGTCAACGCCCGAAGCATAAAATACAAAATAAATAGAACAGTTATTCCATTGTATAAAACGCATAATTGCTACCAGTGTAAAAGTTATGGTCATTTCTACGTTCCGGGCAACCTAGGCTTCACCCTAGGGCGTTGCTCCAACAGATTGAATAGTTAGGGTCTTAGAAGTCAACGCCCGAAGCATGAAATACAAGGTAAATAGAACAGTTTTTCCATCGTATAAAACGAATAATTGCTACCAGTGTAAAAGTTATGGTCAATTCTACGTTCCGGGCAACCTAGGCTTCACCCTAGGCCGTTGTTCCACCAGATCGAATAGTTAGGGCCTAAGAAGTGAACGCCAGAAGCATAAAATAAGATATAAATACAACAGGTTTTCCATCATATAAAACGAATAATAGCAACCAGTATGAAAGTTATGGTCATTTCTACTTTCCGGGCAACCTAGGCTTCACCCTAGGGCGTTGCTCCAACAGATTGAATAGTTAGGGCCTTAGAAGTCATTGCCCGAAGCATAAAATGCAATAAAAATACAACAGTTTTTCCATCGTATAACAGGATTAATTGCAACCAGTTTGAAAGTGATGGTCATTTCTACGTTCCGGGCAACCTAGGCTTCACTCTAGGGCGTTGCTCCACCAGATCGAATAGTTAGGGCCTAAGAAGTGAACGCCAGAAGCATAAAATACAATATAAATACAACAGATTTTCCATCGTATAAAACGAATAATTGCAACCAGTGTGAAAGTAATGGTCATTCCTACGTTCCGAGCACCCTAGGCGTCACTCTAGGGCGTTGCTCCACCACATCTAATAGCTACGGCCTTAGATGTCAACGCCAGACGCATAAAATACAATATAAATACAACAGCTTTACCATCGTATAAAACGAATAATTGCAACCAATGTGAAAGTTATGGTCATTTCTACATTCCGAGCAACCTAGGCTTCACCCTAGGGCGTTGCTTCACCAGATCGAATAGTTAGGTCCTTAGAAGACAACGCCAGAAGCCTAAAATACGATATAAATACAACAGCTTTTCCATCGTATAAAAGGAATAATTGCAAACAGTGTGAAAGTAATGGTCATTTCTACGTTCCGGGCAACCTAGGCTTCACCCAAATGCGTTGCTCCAACAGATTGAATAGTTAGGGCCTAAGAAGTGAACGCCAGAAGCATAAAATACAATATAAATACAACAGTTTTTCCATCATATAAAACGAATAATTGCAACCAGTTTGAAGGTGTTGGTCATTTCTACGTATCGGGCAACCTAGGCTTCACTCTAGTGCGTTGCTCCACCAGACGAAACAGTTAGGGCCTTAGAAGTCAACGCCCGAAGCATAAAATACAAAATAAATAGAACAGTTATTCCATTGTATAAAACGCATAATTGCTACCAGTGTAAAAGTTATGGTCATTTCTACGTTCCGGGCAACCTAGGCTTCACCCTAGGGCGTTGCTCCAACAGATTGAATAGTTAGGGTCTTAGAAGTCAACGCCCGAAGCATGAAATACAAGGTAAATAGAACAGTTTTTCCATCGTATAAAACGAATAATTGCTACCAGTGTAAAAGTTATGGTCAATTCTACGTTCCCGGCAACCTAGGCTTCACCCTAGGCCGTTGTTCCACCAGATCGAATAGTTAGGGCCTAAGAAGTGAACGCCAGAAGCATAAAATAAGATATAAATACAACAGGTTTTCCATCATATAAAACGAATAATAGCAACCAGTATGAAAGTTATGGTCATTTCTACTTTCCGGGCAACCTAGGCTTCACCCTAGGGCGTTGCTCCAACAGATTGAATAGTTAGGGCCTTAGAAGTCATTGCCCGAAGCATAAAATGCAATAAAAATACAACAGTTTTTCCATCGTATAACAGGATTAATTGCAACCAGTTTGAAAGTGATGGTCATTTCTACGTTCCGGGCAACCTAGGCTTCACTCTAGGGCGTTGCTCCACCAGATCGAATAGTTAGGGCCTAAGAAGTGAACGCCAGAAGCATAAAATACAATATAAATACAACAGCTTTTCCATCGTATAAAACGAATAATTGCAACCAGTGTGAAAGTAATGGTCATTCCTACGTTCCGAGCACCCTAGGCGTCACTCTAGGGCGTTGCTCCACCACATCTAATAGCTACGGCCTTAGATGTCAACGCCAGACGCATAAAATACAATATAAATACAACAGCTTTACCATCGTATAAAACGAATAATTGCAACCAATGTGAAAGTTATGGTCATTTCTACATTCCGAGCAACCTAGGCTTCACCCTAGGGCGTTGCTTCACCAGATCGAATAGTAAGGTCCTTAGAAGACAACGCCAGAAGCCTAAAATACGATATAAATACAACAGCTTTTCCATCGTATAAAAGGAATAATTGCAAACAGTGTGAAAGTAATGGTCATTTCTACGTTCCGGGCAACCTAGGCTTCACCCAAATGCGTTGCTCCAACAGATTGAATAGTTAGGGCCTAAGAAGTGAACGCCAGAAGCATAAAATACAATATAAATACAACAGTTTTTCCATCATATAAAACGAATAATTGCAACCAGTATGAAAGGTATGGTCATTTCTACTTTCCGGGCAACCTAGGCTTCACCCTAGGGCGCTGCTCCAACAGATTGTATAGTTAGGGCCTTAGAAGTCAATGCCCGAAGCATATAATGCAATAAAAATACAACAGTATTTCCATCATATAACAGGAATAATTGCAACCAATTTGAAAGTGCTGGTCATTTATACGTACCGGGCAACCTACGCTTCACTCGAGGGTGTTGCTCCACCAGATCGAATAGTTAGGGCCTAAGAAGCAAACGCCCGAAGCATTAAATACAAAATAAATAGAACAGTTTTTCCATTGTATAAAACGAATAATTGCTACCAGTGTAAAAGTTATGGTCATTTCTACGTTCCGGGCAACCTAGGCTTCACCCTAGGCCGCTGTTCCACCAGATCGAATAGTTAGGGCCTAAGAAGTGCACGCCAGAAGCATAAAATACAATATAAATACAACAGTTTTTCCATCATATAAAACGAATAATTGCAACCAGTATGAAAGTTATGGTCATTTCTACGTTCCGAGCACCCTAGGCGTCACTCTAGGGCGTTGCTCCACCAGATCGAATAGTTACGGCCTTAGAAGTCAACGCCAGAAGCATAAAATGCGATATAAATACAACAGCTTTTCCATCGTATAAGACGAATAATTGCTACCAGTGTGAAAGTTATGGTCATTTCTACTATCCGGGCAACCTACGCCTCAGCCTAGGGCGTTGTTCCTCCTGATGGAATAGTTAGGGCCCAAGAAGTCAACGCCAGAAACATAAAATACGATATAAATAGAACAGCTTTTCCATCGTATAAAACGAATAATTGCAACCAGTTTGAAAGTGATGGTCATTTCTACGTACCGGGCAACCTAGGCTTCACTATAGGGCGTTGCTCCACCAGGTCAAACAGTTAGGGCCTTAGAAGCCAACGCCCGAAGAATTAAATACAAAATAAATAGAAGAGTTTTTCCATTGGATAAAACGAATAATTGCTACCTGTGTAAAAGTTAGTGTCATTTCTACGTTCCGGGCGACCTAGGCTTCACCCTAGGCCGTTGTTCCACCAGATCGAATAGTTAGAGCCTAAGAAGTGAACGCCAGAAGCATAAAATACAATATAAATACAACAGTTTTTCCATCATATAAAACGAATAATTGCAACCAGTATGAATGTTATGGTCATTTCTACTTTCCGGGCAACCTAGGCTTCACCCTAGGGCGCTGCTCCAACAGATTGTATAGTTAGGGCCTTAGAAGTCAATGCCCGAAGCATAAAATGCAATAAAAATACAACAGTTTTTCCATCATATAACAGGAATAATTGCAACCAATTTGAAAGTGATGGTCATTTATACGTACCGGGCAACCTAGGCATCACTCGAGGGCGTTGCTCAACCAGATCGAATAGTTAGGGCCTTAGAAGTCAACGCCCGAAGCATAAAATACAGAATAAATAGAACAGTTTTTCCATTGTATAAAACGAATAATTGCTACCAGTGTGAAAGTTATGGTCATTTCTACTTTCCGGGCAACCTAGGCTTCACCCTAGGGCGTTGCTCCAACAGATTGAATAGTTAGGGTCTTAGAAGTCAACGCCCGAAGCATAAAATACAAGGTAAATAGAACAGTTTTTCCATCATATAAAACGAATAATTGCTACCAGTGTAAAAGTTATGGTCAACTCTACGTTCCGGGCAACCTAGGCTTCACCCTAGGCCGTTGTTCCACCAGATCGAATAGTTAGGGCCTAAGAAGTGAACGCCAGAAGCATAAAATAAGATATAAATACAACAGGTTTTCCATCATATAAAACGAATAATTGCAACCAGTATGAAAGTTATGGTCATTTCCATTTTCCGGGCAACCTAGGCTTCACCCTAGGGCGTTGCTCCAACAGATTGAATATTTAGGGCCTTAGAAGTCAATGCCCGAAGCATAAAATGCAATAAAAATACAACAGTTTTTCCATCGTATAACAGGATTAATTGCAACCAGTTTGAAAGTGATGGTCATTTCTACGTTCCGGGCAACCTAGGCTTCACTATAGGGCGTTGCTCCACCAGATCGAATAGTTAGGGCCTAAGAAGTGAACGCCAGAAGCATAAAATACAATATAAATGCAACAGTTTTTCCATCGTATAAAACGAATAATTGCAACCAGTGTGAAAGTAATGGTCATTTCTACGTTCCGAGCACCCTAGGCGTCACTCTAGGGCCTTGCTCCACCACATCTAATAGCTACGGCCTTAGAAGTCAACGCCAGAGGCATAAAATACAGTATAAATACAACAGCATTTCCATCGTATAAAACGAATGATTGCAACCAGTGTGAAAGTAATGGTCATTTCTACATTCCGAGCAACCTAGGCTTCACTCTAGGGCGCTGCTGCACCAGATCGAATAGTTAGGTCGTTAGATGTCAACGCCAGAAGCATAAAATACGATATAAATACAACAGCTTTTCCATTGTATAAAAGGAATAATTGCAAACAGTGTGAAAGTAATGGTCATTTCTACGTTCCGGGCAACCTAGGCTTCACTCTACGGTGTTGTTCCACCAGATCGAATAGTTAGGGCCTAAGAAGTGAACGCCCGAAGCATTAAATTCAAACAAATAGAACAGTTTTTCCATTGTATAAAACGAATAATTGCTACCAGTGTAAAAGTTATGGTCATTTCTACGTTCCGGGCAACCTAGGTTTCACTCCAGGGCGTTGCTCCTCCAGATCGAATAGTTACGGCCTAAGAAGTCAACGCCAGAAGCATAAAATACGATGAAGATGCAACAGTTTTTCCATCGTATAAAACGAATAATTGCAACCAGTGTGAAAGTTATGGTCATTTCTACATTCCGAGCAACCTAGGTTTCACTCTAGGGCGTTGTTCCTCCTGATGGAATAGTTAGGGCCCAAGAAGTCAACGCCAGAAGCATAAAATACGATATAAATAGAACAGCTTTTCCATCGTATAAAACGAATAATTGCAACCAGTTTGAAAGTGAGGGTCATTTCTACGTACCGGGCAACCTAGGCTTCACTATAGGGCGTTGCTCCACCAGGTCAAACAGTTAGGGCCTTAGAAGCCAACGCCCGAAGCATTAAATACAAAATAAATAGAACAGTTTTTCCATTGTATAAAACGAATAATTGCTACCAGTGTAAAAGTTATGGTCATTTCTACGTTCCGGGCGACCTAGGCTTCACACTAGGCCGTTGTTCCACCAGATCGAATAGTTAGGGCCTAAGAAGTGAATGCCAGAAGCATAATATACAATATAAATACAACAGTTTTTCCATCATATAAAACGAATAATTGCAACCAGTATGAAAGTTATGGTCATTTCTACTTTCCGGGCAACCTAGGCTTCACCCTAGGGCGCTGCTCCAACAGATTGTATAGTAGGGCCTTAGAAGTCAATGCCCGAAGCATAAAATGCAATAAAAATACAACAGTTTTTCCATCGTATAACAGGATTAATTGCAACCAGTTTGAAAGTGATGGTCATTTCTACGTTCCGGACAACCTAGGCTTCACTCTAGGGTGTTGCTCCACCAGATCGAATAGTTAGGGCCTTAGAAGTCAACGCCCGAAGCATAAAATACAGAATAAATAGAACAGTTTTTCCATTGCATAAAACGAATAATTGCTACCAGTGTGAAAGTTATGGTCATTTCTACTTTCCGGGCAACCTAGGCTTCACCCTAGAGCGTTGCTCCAACAGATTGAATAGTTAGGGTCTTAGAAGTCAACGCCCGAAGCATAAAATACAAGGTAAATAGAACAGTTTTTCCATCGTATAAAACGAATAATTGCGACCAGTGTAAAAGTTATGGTCAATTCTACGTTCCGGGCAACCTAGGCTTCACCCTAGGCCGTTGTTCCACCAGATCGAATAGTTAGGGCCTAAGAAGTGAACGCCAGAAGCATAAAATAAGATATAAATACAACAGGTTTTCCATCATATAAAACGAATAATAGCAACCAGTATGAAAGTTATGGTCATTTCTACTTTCCGGGCAACCTAGGCTTCACCCTAGGGCGTTGCTCCAACAGATTGAATAGTTAGGGCCTTAGAAGTCAATGCCCGAAGCATAAAATGCAATAAAAATACAACAGTTTTTCCATCGTATAACAGGATTAATTGCAACCAGTTTGAAAGTGATGGTCATTTCTACGTTCCGGGCAACCTAGGCTTCACTCTAGGGCGTTGCTCCACCAGATCGAATAGTTACGGCCTAAGAAGTCAACGCCAGAAGCATAAAATACGATGAAGATGCAACAGTTTTTCCATCGTATAAAACGAATAATTGCAACCAGTGTGAAAGTAATGGTCATTTCTACGTTCCGAGCACCCTAGGCGTCACTCTAGGGCGTTGCTCCACCACATCTAATAGCTACGGCCTTAGAAGTCAACGCCAGAGGCATAAAATACAGTATAAATACAACAGCTTTTCCATCGTATAAAACGAATGATTGCAACCAGTGTGAAAGTAATGGTCATTTCTACATTCCGGGCAACCTAGGCTTCACTCAAGGGCGCTGCTGCACCAGATCGAATAGTTAGGTCCTTAGATGTCAACGCCAGAAGCATAAAAAACGATATAAATACAACAGCTTTTCCATTGTATAAAAGGAATAATTGCAAACAGTGTGAAAGTAATGGTCATTTCTACGTTCCGGGCAACCTAGGCTTCACTCTACGGTGTTGTTCCACCAGATCGAATAGATAGGGCCTAAGAAGTGGACGCCAGAAGAATAAAATACAATATAAATATAACAGTTTTTCCATTGTATAAAGCGAATAATAGCAACCAGTGTTAATGTTATGGTCATTTCTACGTTCCGGGCAAGCTAGGCTTCACTCTAGGGCGTTTCTCCACCAGATCAAACAGTTAGGGCCTTAGAAGTCAACGCCCGAACCATAAAATACAAAAAAAATACATCAGTGTTTCCATCATATAACAGGAATAATTGCAACCAGTTTGAAAGTGATGGTCATTTCTCCTTTCCGGGCAACCTAGGCTTCACTCTAGGGCGTTGCTCCACTAGATCGAATAGCTAGGGCCTTAGAAGTCAACGCCAGAAGCATAAAATACAATATAAATACAACAGCTTTTCCATCGTATAAAACGAATAATTGCAACCAGTGTGAAAGTAATGGTCATTCCTACGTTCCGAGCACCCTAGGCGTCACTCTAGGGCGTTGCTCCACCACATCTAATAGCTACGGCCTTAGATGTCAACGCCAGAGGCATAAAATACAAGATAAATAGAACAGTTTTTCCATCGTATAAAACGAATAATTGCTGCCAGTGTGAAAGTTATGGTCATTTCTACTTGCCGGGCAACCTAGGCTTCACCCTAGGGCGTTGTTCCGCCTGATGGAATAGTTAGGGCCTAAGAAGTCAACGCCAGAAGCATAAAATGAGATATAAATACAACAGCGTTTCCATCGTATAAAACGAATAATTGCAACCAGTTTGAAAGTGATGGTCATTTCTACGTACCGGGCAACCTAGCCTTCACTCTAGGGCGATGCTCCACCAGATCAAACAGTTAGGGCCTTAGAAGTCAACGCCCGAAGCATAAAATACAGAATAAATAGAACAGTTTTTCCATTGCATAAAACGAATAATTGCTACCAGTGTGAAAGTTATGGTCATTTCTACTTTCCGGGCAACCTAGGCTTCACCCTAGAGCGTTGCTCCAACAGATTGAATAGTTAGGGTCTTAGAAGTCAACGCCCGAAGCATAAAATACAAGGTAAATAGAACAGTTTTTCCATCGTATAAAACGAATAATTGCGACCAGTGTAAAAGTTATGGTCAATTCTACGTTCCGGGCAACCTAGGCTTCACCCTAGGCCGTTGTTCCACCAGATCGAATAGTTAGGGCCTAAGAAGTGAACGCCAGAAGCATAAAATAAGATATAAATACAACAGGTTTTCCATCATATAAAACGAATAATAGCAACCAGTATGAAAGTTATGGTCATTTCTACTTTCCGGGCAACCTAGGCTTCACCCTAGGGCGTTGCTCCAACAGATTGAATAGTTAGGGCCTTAGAAGTCAATGCCCGAAGCAAAAAATGCAATAAAAATACAACGGTTTTTCCATCGTATAACAGGATTAATTGCAACCAGTTTGAAAGTGATGGTCATTTCTACGTTCCGGGCAACCTAGGCTTCACTCTAGGGCGTTGCTCCACCAGATCGAATAGTTAGGGCCTAAGAAGTGAACGCCAGAAGCATAAAATACAATATAAATGCAACAGTTTTTCCATCGTATAAAACGAATAATTGCAACCAGTGTGAAAGTAATGGTCATTTCTACGTTCCGAGCACCCTAGGCGTCACTCTAGGGTGTTGCTCCACCACATCTAATAGCTACGGCCTTAGAAGTCAACGCCAGAGGCATAAAATACAGTATAAATACAACAGCTTTTCCATCGTATAAAACGAATGATTGCAACCAGTGTGAAAGTAATGGTCATTTCTACATTCCGGGCAACCTAGGCTTCACTCAAGGGCGCTGCTGCACCAGATCGAATAGTTAGGTCCTTAGATGTCAACGCCAGAAGCATAAAATACGATATAAATACAACAGCTTTTCCATTGTATAAAAGGAATAATTGCAAACAGTGTGAAAGTAATGGTCATTTCTACGTTCCGTGCAACCTAGGCTTCACTCTACGGTGTTGTTCCACCAGATCGAATAGATAGGGCCTAAGAAGTGGACGCCAGAAGAATAAAATACAATATAAATATAACAGTTTTTCCATTGTATAAAGCGAATAATAGCAACCAGTGTTAATGTTATGGTCATTTCTACGTTCCGGGCAAGCTAGGCTTCACTCTAGGGCGTTTCTCCACCAGATCAAACAGTTAGGGCCTTAGAAGTCAACGCCCGAACCATAAAAAACAAAAAAAATACATCAGTGTTTCCATCATATAACAGGAATAATTGCAACCAGTTTGAAAGTGATGGTCATTTCTCCTTTCCGGGCAACCTAGGCTTCACTCTAGGGCGTTGCTCCACTAGATCGAATAGCTAGGGCCTTAGAAGTCAACGCCAGAAGCATAAAATACAATATAAATACAACAGCTTTTCCATCGTATAAAACGAATAATTGCAACCAGTGTGAAAGTAATGGTCATTCCTACGTTCCGAGCACCCTAGGCGTCACTCTAGGGCGTTGCTCCACCACATCTAATAGCTACGGCCTTAGATGTCAACGCCAGAGGCATAAAATACAAGATAAATAGAACAGTTTTTCCATCGTATAAAACGAATAATTGCTGCCAGTGTGAAAGTTATGGTCATTTCTACTTGCCGGGCAACCTAGGCTTCACCCTAGGGCGTTGTTCCGCCTGATGGAATAGTTAGGCCTAATAAGTCAACCCCAGAAGCATAAAATGAGATATAAATACAACAGCGTTTCCATCGTATAAAACGAATAATTGCAACCAGTTTGAAAGTGATGGTCATTTCTACGTACCGGGCAACCTAGCCTTCACTCTAGGGCGATGCTCCACCAGATCAAACAGTTAGGGCCTTAGAAGTCAACGCCCGAACCATAAAATACAAAAAAAATACATCAGTGTTTCCATCATATAACAGGAATAATTGCAACCAGTTTGAAAGTGATGGTCATTTCTCCTTTCCGGGCAACCTAGGCTTCACTCTAGGGCGTTGTTCCACCAGATCGAATAGTTCGGGCCTAAGAAGTGAACGCCAGAAGAATAAAATACAATATAAATATAACAGTTTTTCCATCGTAACAAACGAATAATAGCAACCAGTGTGAAAGTTGTGGTCATTTCTACGTTCAGGGCAACCTAGGTTTCACTCTAGGGCGTCGCTACACCAGATGAAACAGTTAGGGCCTTAGGAGCCAACGCCCGAAGCATAAAATACAGAATAAATAGAACAGTTTTTCCATTTTATAAAACGAATAATTGCTACCAGTGTGAAAGTTATGGTCATTTCTACTTTCCGGGCAACCTAGGCTTCACCCTAGGGCGTTGCTCCAACAGATTGAATAGTTAGGGTCTTAGAAGTCAACGCCCGAAGCATAAAATACAAGGTAAATAGAACAGTTTTTCCATCATATAAAACGAATAATTGCTACCAGTGTAAAAGTTATGGTCAACTCTACGTTCCGGGCAACCTAGGCTTCACCCTAGGGCGTTGTTCCACCAGATCGAATAGTTCGGGCCTAAGAAGTGAACGCCAGAAGAATAAAATACAATATAGATATAACAGTTTTTCCATCGTAAAAAACTAAGAATAGCAACCAGTGTGAAAGTTGTGGTCATTTCTACGTTCCGGGCAACCTAGGTTTCACTCTAGGGCGTCGCTCCACCAGATGAAACAGTTAGGGCCTTAGGAGCCAACGCCCGAAGCATAAAATACAGAATAAATAGAACAGTTTTTCCATTTTATAAAACGAATAATTGCTACCTGTGTGAAAGTTATGGTCATTTCTACTTTCCGGGCAACCTAGGCTTCACCCTAGGGCGTTGCTCCAACAGATTGAATAGTTAGGGTCTTAGAAGTCAACGCCCGAAGCATAAAATACAAGGTAAATAGAACAGTTTTTCCATCATATAAAACGAATAATTGCTACCAGTGTAAAAGTTATGGTCAACTCTACGTTCCGGGCAACCTAGGCTTCACCCTAGGCCGTTGTTCCACCAGATCGAATAGTTAGGGCCTAAGAAGTGAACGCCAGAAGCATAAAATAAGATATAAATACAACAGGTTTTCCATCATATAAAACGAATAATTGCTACCAGTGTAAAAGTTATGGTCAACTCTACGTTCCGAGCAACCTAGGCTTCACTCTAGGGCGCTGCTGCACCAGATCGAATAGTTAGGTCCTTAGAAGTCAAC
This sequence comes from Calliopsis andreniformis, assembly GCF_051401765.1. Taxonomy (NCBI): domain Eukaryota; kingdom Metazoa; phylum Arthropoda; class Insecta; order Hymenoptera; family Andrenidae; genus Calliopsis; species Calliopsis andreniformis. The sequence goes on from NW_027480423.1 coordinate 13,440,518, forward strand.
GCCAGACGCATAAAATACAATATAAACACAACAGTTTTTCCGTCTTATAACAGGAATAATTGCAACCAGTGTGAATGTAATGGTCATTTCTACGTTCCGGTCAACCTAGGGTTCACTCTAGAGCGTTGCTCCAACAGATTGAATAGTTACGGCCTTAAACGTCAATGCCCGAAGCATAAAAAGCAATAAAAATACAACAGTTTTTCCGTCATATAACGGGGATAATTGCAAACAGTTTGAAAGTAATGGTCATTTCTACGTTCCGGGCAACCTAGGCTTCACTCTACGGCGTTGTTCCACCAGATCGAATAGTTAGGGCTTAAGAAGTCAACACCAGAAGAATAAAATACAAAATAAATACAACAGCCTTTACACCGTATAAAACGAATAATTGCAAACTGTGTGAAGGTTATGGTCATATCTACGTTCCGGGCAACCTAGGCTACACTGTAGGGCGTTGCTCCACCAGATCGAAATGTTAGGGCCTAAGAAGTCAACGCCCGAAGCATAAAATACGATATAAATACAACAGCATTTCCATCGTATTAAATGAATAATTGCAAACAGTGTGAATGTAATGGTCATTTCTACGTTCCGGTCAACCTAGGGTTCACTCTAGAGCGTTGCTCCAACAGATTGAATAGTTACGGCCTTAAACGTCAATGCCCGAAGCATAAAAAGCAATAAAAATACAACAGTTTTTCCGTCATATAACGGGGATAATTGCAAACAGTTTGAAAGTGATGGTCATTTCTACGTAGCGGGCAACCTATGCTTCACTCGTGGGCGTTGGGCCGCCAGATCCAATAGTTAGGGCCTTAGAAGTCAACGCCCGAAGCATAAAATACAGAATAGATAGAACAGTTTTTCCATCGTATAAAAGGAATAATTGCTACCAGTGTAAAAGTTATGGTCATTTCTACTTTCCGGGCAACCTAGGCTTCACCCTAGGACGTTGCTCCTACAGATTGAATAGTTAGGGCCTTAGAAGTCAATGCCCGAAGCATAAAATACAATATAAATACAACAGTTTTTCCATCATATAACAGGAATAATTGCAACCCGTGTAAGTTATGGTCATTTCTACTTTCCGGGCAACCTAGGCTTCACCCTAGGGCGTTGTTCCACATGATGGAATAGATAGGGCCTAAGAAGTCAACGCCAGAAGCATAAAATACGATATAGATACAACAGCTTTTCCATCGTATAAAACGAATTATTGCTACCAGTGTGAAAGTTATGGTCATTTCTACTTTCCGGCCAACCTAGGCTATACCCTAGGGCGTTGTTCCACCTGATGGAATAGTTAGGGCCTAAGAAGTCAACGCCAGAAGCATAAAATACGATATAAATACAACAGCTTTTCCATCGTATAAAACGAATAATTGCAACCAGTTTGAAAGTGATGGTCATTTCTACGTTCCGGGCAACCTAGGCTTCACTCTAGCGCGTTGCTCCACCAGATTGAATGGTTAGGGCCTTAGAAGTCAACGTCCGAAGCATAAAATACAAAATAAATAAAATAGTTTTTCCATCGTATAAAACGAGTAATTGCTACAAGTGTGAAAGTTATGGTCATTTCTACGTTCCGCGCAATCTGGGCTTTACCCTAGGGCGTTGTTCCACCAGATGGAATAGTTAGGGCCTAAGAAGTCAACGCCAGAAGCATAAAATACGATATAAATAAAACAGTTTTTTCATCGTATAAAACGAATAATTGCTACCAGTGTGAAAGTTATGGTCATTTCTACGTACCGGGCAACCTAGGCTCCACTCAAGGGCGTTGCTCCACCAAATCGAATAGCTACGGCCTTAGAAGTCAACGACAGAAGCAAAAAATACGATATAAATACAACAGCTTTTCCATCGTATAAAAGGAATAATTGCAAACAGTGTGAAAGAAATGGTCATTTCTACGACCCGGGAAACCGAGGCTTCACTCTACGGCGTTGTTCCACCACATCTAATAGCTACGGCCTAAGAAGTCAACGCCAGAAGCATAAAATACGATATAAATACAACAGCTTTTCCATCGTATAAAACGAATAATTGCAACCAGTTTGAAAGTGATGGTCATTTCTACGTACCGGGCAACCTAAGCTTCACTCTAGGGCGTTGCTCCACCAGATCAAACAGTTAGGGCCTTAGAAGTCAACGCCCGAAGCATAAAATACAAAATAAATAGAACAGTTTTTCGATTGTATAAAACGAATAATTGCTACCAGTGTAAAAGTTATGGTCATTTCTACGTTCCGGGCAACCTAGGCTTCACCCTAGGGCGTCGTTCCACCAAATCGAATAGTTCGGGCCTAAGGAGTGAACGCCAGAAGGATAAAATACAATATAAATATAACAGTTTTTCCATCGTATAAAACGAATAGTAGCAACCAGTGTGAAAGTTATGGTCATTTCTACGTTCCGGGTAACCTAGGTTTCACTCTAGGGCGTTGCTCCACCAGATCGAATAGTTACGGCCTTAGAAGTCAACGCCAGAAGCATAAAATACGATATAAATACAACAACTTTTCCATCGTATAAAACGAATAATTGCAACCAGTTTGAAGGTGTTGGTCATTTCTACGTATCGGGCAACCTAGGCTTCACTCTAGAGCGTTGCTCCACCAGACGAAACAGTTAGGGCCTTAGAAGTCAACGCCCGAAGCATAAAATACAAAATAAATAGAACAGTTATTCCATTGTATAAAACGCATAATTGCTACCAGTGTAAAAGTTATGGTCATTTCTACGTTCCGGGCAACCTAGGCTTCACCCTAGGGCGTTGCTCCAACAGATTGAATAGTTAGGGTCTTAGAAGTCAACGCCCGAAGCATGAAATACAAGGTAAATAGAACAGTTTTTCCATCGTATAAAACGAATAATTGCTACCAGTGTAAAAGTTATGGTCAATTCTACGTTCCGGGCAACCTAGGCTTCACCCTAGGCCGTTGTTCCACCAGATCGAATAGTTAGGGCCTAAGAAGTGAACGCCAGAAGCATAAAATAAGATATAAATACAACAGGTTTTCCATCATATAAAACGAATAATAGCAACCAGTATGAAAGTTATGGTCATTTCTACTTTCCGGGCAACCTAGGCTTCACCCTAGGGCGTTGCTCCAACAGATTGAATAGTTAGGGCCTTAGAAGTCATTGCCCGAAGCATAAAATGCAATAAAAATACAACAGTTTTTCCATCGTATAACAGGATTAATTGCAACCAGTTTGAAAGTGATGGTCATTTCTACGTTCCGGGCAACCTAGGCTTCACTCTAGGGCGTTGCTCCACCAGATCGAATAGTTAGGGCCTAAGAAGTGAACGCCAGAAGCATAAAATACAATATAAATACAACAGCTTTTCCATCGTATAAAACGAATAATTGCAACCAGTGTGAAAGTAATGGTCATTCCTACGTTCCGAGCACCCTAGGCGTCACTCTAGGGCGTTGCTCCACCACATCTAATAGCTACGGCCTTAGATGTCAACGCCAGACGCATAAAATACAATATAAATACAACAGCTTTACCATCGTATAAAACGAATAATTGCAACCAATGTGAAAGTTATGGTCATTTCTACATTCCGAGCAACCTAGGCTTCACCCTAGGGCGTTGCTTCACCAGATCGAATAGTAAGGTCCTTAGAAGACAACGCCAGAAGCCTAAAATACGATATAAATACAACAGCTTTTCCATCGTATAAAAGGAATAATTGCAAACAGTGTGAAAGTAATGGTCATTTCTACGTTCCGGGCAACCTAGGCTTCACCCAAATGCGTTGCTCCAACAGATTGAATAGTTAGGGCCTAAGAAGTGAACGCCAGAAGCATAAAATACAATATAAATACAACAGTTTTTCCATCATATAAAACGAATAATTGCAACCAGTATGAAAGGTATGGTCATTTCTACTTTCCGGGCAACCTAGGCTTCACCCTAGGGCGCTGCTCCAACAGATTGTATAGTTAGGGCCTTAGAAGTCAATGCCCGAAGCATATAATGCAATAAAAATACAACAGTATTTCCATCATATAACAGGAATAATTGCAACCAATTTGAAAGTGCTGGTCATTTATACGTACCGGGCAACCTACGCTTCACTCGAGGGTGTTGCTCCACCAGATCGAATAGTTAGGGCCTAAGAAGCAAACGCCCGAAGCATTAAATACAAAATAAATAGAACAGTTTTTCCATTGTATAAAACGAATAATTGCTACCAGTGTAAAAGTTATGGTCATTTCTACGTTCCGGGCAACCTAGGCTTCACCCTAGGCCGCTGTTCCACCAGATCGAATAGTTAGGGCCTAAGAAGTGCACGCCAGAAGCATAAAATACAATATAAATACAACAGTTTTTCCATCATATAAAACGAATAATTGCAACCAGTATGAAAGTTATGGTCATTTCTACGTTCCGAGCACCCTAGGCGTCACTCTAGGGCGTTGCTCCACCACATCTAATAGCTACGGCCTTAGATGTCAACGCCAGAGGCATAAAATACAAGATAAATAGAACAGTTTTTCCATCGTATAAAACGAATAATTGCTGCCAGTGTGAAAGTTATGGTCATTTCTACTTGCCGGGCAACCTAGGCTTCACCCTAGGGCGTTGTTCCGCCTGATGGAATAGTTAGGCCTAATAAGTCAACCCCAGAAGCATAAAATGAGATATAAATACAACAGCGTTTCCATCGTATAAAACGAATAATTGCAACCAGTTTGAAAGTGATGGTCATTTCTACGTACCGGGCAACCTAGCCTTCACTCTAGGGCGATGCTCCACCAGATCAAACAGTTAGGGCCTTAGAAGTCAACGCCCGAACCATAAAATACAAAAAAAATACATCAGTGTTTCCATCATATAACAGGAATAATTGCAACCAGTTTGAAAGTGATGGTCATTTCTCCTTTCCGGGCAACCTAGGCTTCACTCTAGGGCGTTGTTCCACCAGATCGAATAGTTCGGGCCTAAGAAGTGAACGCCAGAAGAATAAAATACAATATAAATATAACAGTTTTTCCATCGTAACAAACGAATAATAGCAACCAGTGTGAAAGTTGTGGTCATTTCTACGTTCAGGGCAACCTAGGTTTCACTCTAGGGCGTCGCTACACCAGATGAAACAGTTAGGGCCTTAGGAGCCAACGCCCGAAGCATAAAATACAGAATAAATAGAACAGTTTTTCCATTTTATAAAACGAATAATTGCTACCAGTGTGAAAGTTATGGTCATTTCTACTTTCCGGGCAACCTAGGCTTCACCCTAGGGCGTTGCTCCAACAGATTGAATAGTTAGGGTCTTAGAAGTCAACGCCCGAAGCATAAAATACAAGGTAAATAGAACAGTTTTTCCATCATATAAAACGAATAATTGCTACCAGTGTAAAAGTTATGGTCAACTCTACGTTCCGGGCAACCTAGGCTTCACCCTAGGGCGTTGTTCCACCAGATCGAATAGTTCGGGCCTAAGAAGTGAACGCCAGAAGAATAAAATACAATATAGATATAACAGTTTTTCCATCGTAAAAAACTAAGAATAGCAACCAGTGTGAAAGTTGTGGTCATTTCTACGTTCCGGGCAACCTAGGTTTCACTCTAGGGCGTCGCTCCACCAGATGAAACAGTTAGGGCCTTAGGAGCCAACGCCCGAAGCATAAAATACAGAATAAATAGAACAGTTTTTCCATTTTATAAAACGAATAATTGCTACCTGTGTGAAAGTTATGGTCATTTCTACTTTCCGGGCAACCTAGGCTTCACCCTAGGGCGTTGCTCCAACAGATTGAATAGTTAGGGTCTTAGAAGTCAACGCCCGAAGCATAAAATACAAGGTAAATAGAACAGTTTTTCCATCATATAAAACGAATAATTGCTACCAGTGTAAAAGTTATGGTCAACTCTACGTTCCGGGCAACCTAGGCTTCACCCTAGGCCGTTGTTCCACCAGATCGAATAGTTAGGGCCTAAGAAGTGAACGCCAGAAGCATAAAATAAGATATAAATACAACAGGTTTTCCATCATATAAAACGAATAATTGCTACCAGTGTAAAAGTTATGGTCAACTCTACGTTCCGAGCAACCTAGGCTTCACTCTAGGGCGCTGCTGCACCAGATCGAATAGTTAGGTCCTTAGAAGTCAACGCCAGACGCATAAAATACAATATAAACACAACAGTTTTTCCGTCTTATAACAGGAATAATTGCAACCAGTGTGAATGTAATGGTCATTTCTACGTTCCGGTCAACCTAGGGTTCACTCTAGAGCGTTGCTCCAACAGATTGAATAGTTACGGCCTTAAACGTCAATGCCCGAAGCATAAAAAGCAATAAAAATACAACAGTTTTTCCGTCATATAACGGGGATAATTGCAAACAGTTTGAAAGTAATGGTCATTTCTACGTTCCGGGCAACCTAGGCTTCACTCTACGGCGTTGTTCCACCAGATCGAATAGTTAGGGCTTAAGAAGTCAACACCAGAAGAATAAAATACAAAATAAATACAACAGCCTTTACACCGTATAAAACGAATAATTGCAAACTGTGTGAAGGTTATGGTCATATCTACGTTCCGGGCAACCTAGGCTACACTGTAGGGCGTTGCTCCACCAGATCGAAATGTTAGGGCCTAAGAAGTCAACGCCCGAAGCATAAAATACGATATAAATACAACAGCATTTCCATCGTATTAAATGAATAATTGCAAACAGTGTGAATGTAATGGTCATTTCTACGTTCCGGTCAACCTAGGGTTCACTCTAGAGCGTTGCTCCAACAGATTGAATAGTTACGGCCTTAAACGTCAATGCCCGAAGCATAAAAAGCAATAAAAATACAACAGTTTTTCCGTCATATAACGGGGATAATTGCAAACAGTTTGAAAGTGATGGTCATTTCTACGTAGCGGGCAACCTATGCTTCACTCGTGGGCGTTGGGCCGCCAGATCCAATAGTTAGGGCCTTAGAAGTCAACGCCCGAAGCATAAAATACAGAATAGATAGAACAGTTTTTCCATCGTATAAAAGGAATAATTGCTACCAGTGTAAAAGTTATGGTCATTTCTACTTTCCGGGCAACCTAGGCTTCACCCTAGGACGTTGCTCCTACAGATTGAATAGTTAGGGCCTTAGAAGTCAATGCCCGAAGCATAAAATACAATATAAATACAACAGTTTTTCCATCATATAACAGGAATAATTGCAACCCGTGTAAGTTATGGTCATTTCTACTTTCCGGGCAACCTAGGCTTCACCCTAGGGCGTTGTTCCACATGATGGAATAGATAGGGCCTAAGAAGTCAACGCCAGAAGCATAAAATACGATATAGATACAACAGCTTTTCCATCGTATAAAACGAATTATTGCTACCAGTGTGAAAGTTATGGTCATTTCTACTTTCCGGCCAACCTAGGCTATACCCTAGGGCGTTGTTCCACCTGATGGAATAGTTAGGGCCTAAGAAGTCAACGCCAGAAGCATAAAATACGATATAAATACAACAGCTTTTCCATCGTATAAAACGAATAATTGCAACCAGTTTGAAAGTGATGGTCATTTCTACGTTCCGGGCAACCTAGGCTTCACTCTAGCGCGTTGCTCCACCAGATTGAATGGTTAGGGCCTTAGAAGTCAACGTCCGAAGCATAAAATACAAAATAAATAAAATAGTTTTTCCATCGTATAAAACGAGTAATTGCTACAAGTGTGAAAGTTATGGTCATTTCTACGTTCCGCGCAATCTGGGCTTTACCCTAGGGCGTTGTTCCACCAGATGGAATAGTTAGGGCCTAAGAAGTCAACGCCAGAAGCATAAAATACGATATAAATAAAACAGTTTTTTCATCGTATAAAACGAATAATTGCTACCAGTGTGAAAGTTATGGTCATTTCTACGTACCGGGCAACCTAGGCTCCACTCAAGGGCGTTGCTCCACCAAATCGAATAGCTACGGCCTTAGAAGTCAACGACAGAAGCAAAAAATACGATATAAATACAACAGCTTTTCCATCGTATAAAAGGAATAATTGCAAACAGTGTGAAAGAAATGGTCATTTCTACGACCCGGGAAACCGAGGCTTCACTCTACGGCGTTGTTCCACCACATCTAATAGCTACGGCCTAAGAAGTCAACGCCAGAAGCATAAAATACGATATAAATACAACAGCTTTTCCATCGTATAAAACGAATAATTGCAACCAGTTTGAAAGTGATGGTCATTTCTACGTACCGGGCAACCTAAGCTTCACTCTAGGGCGTTGCTCCACCAGATCAAACAGTTAGGGCCTTAGAAGTCAACGCCCGAAGCATAAAATACAAAATAAATAGAACAGTTTTTCGATTGTATAAAACGAATAATTGCTACCAGTGTAAAAGTTATGGTCATTTCTACGTTCCGGGCAACCTAGGCTTCACCCTAGGGCGTCGTTCCACCAAATCGAATAGTTCGGGCCTAAGGAGTGAACGCCAGAAGGATAAAATACAATATAAATATAACAGTTTTTCCATCGTATAAAACGAATAGTAGCAACCAGTGTGAAAGTTATGGTCATTTCTACGTTCCGGGTAACCTAGGTTTCACTCTAGGGCGTTGCTCCACCAGATCGAATAGTTACGGCCTTAGAAGTCAACGCCAGAAGCATAAAATACGATATAAATACAACAACTTTTCCATCGTATAAAACGAATAATTGCAACCAGTTTGAAGGTGTTGGTCATTTCTACGTATCGGGCAACCTAGGCTTCACTCTAGAGCGTTGCTCCACCAGACGAAACAGTTAGGGCCTTAGAAGTCAACGCCCGAAGCATAAAATACAAAATAAATAGAACAGTTATTCCATTGTATAAAACGCATAATTGCTACCAGTGTAAAAGTTATGGTCATTTCTACGTTCCGGGCAACCTAGGCTTCACCCTAGGGCGTTGCTCCAACAGATTGAATAGTTAGGGTCTTAGAAGTCAACGCCCGAAGCATGAAATACAAGGTAAATAGAACAGTTTTTCCATCGTATAAAACGAATAATTGCTACCAGTGTAAAAGTTATGGTCAATTCTACGTTCCGGGCAACCTAGGCTTCACCCTAGGCCGTTGTTCCACCAGATCGAATAGTTAGGGCCTAAGAAGTGAACGCCAGAAGCATAAAATAAGATATAAATACAACAGGTTTTCCATCATATAAAACGAATAATAGCAACCAGTATGAAAGTTATGGTCATTTCTACTTTCCGGGCAACCTAGGCTTCACCCTAGGGCGTTGCTCCAACAGATTGAATAGTTAGGGCCTTAGAAGTCATTGCCCGAAGCATAAAATGCAATAAAAATACAACAGTTTTTCCATCGTATAACAGGATTAATTGCAACCAGTTTGAAAGTGATGGTCATTTCTACGTTCCGGGCAACCTAGGCTTCACTCTAGGGCGTTGCTCCACCAGATCGAATAGTTAGGGCCTAAGAAGTGAACGCCAGAAGCATAAAATACAATATAAATACAACAGCTTTTCCATCGTATAAAACGAATAATTGCAACCAGTGTGAAAGTAATGGTCATTCCTACGTTCCGAGCACCCTAGGCGTCACTCTAGGGCGTTGCTCCACCACATCTAATAGCTACGGCCTTAGATGTCAACGCCAGACGCATAAAATACAATATAAATACAACAGCTTTACCATCGTATAAAACGAATAATTGCAACCAATGTGAAAGTTATGGTCATTTCTACATTCCGAGCAACCTAGGCTTCACCCTAGGGCGTTGCTTCACCAGATCGAATAGTAAGGTCCTTAGAAGACAACGCCAGAAGCCTAAAATACGATATAAATACAACAGCTTTTCCATCGTATAAAAGGAATAATTGCAAACAGTGTGAAAGTAATGGTCATTTCTACGTTCCGGGCAACCTAGGCTTCACCCAAATGCGTTGCTCCAACAGATTGAATAGTTAGGGCCTAAGAAGTGAACGCCAGAAGCATAAAATACAATATAAATACAACAGTTTTTCCATCATATAAAACGAATAATTGCAACCAGTATGAAAGGTATGGTCATTTCTACTTTCCGGGCAACCTAGGCTTCACCCTAGGGCGCTGCTCCAACAGATTGTATAGTTAGGGCCTTAGAAGTCAATGCCCGAAGCATATAATGCAATAAAAATACAACAGTATTTCCATCATATAACAGGAATAATTGCAACCAATTTGAAAGTGCTGGTCATTTATACGTACCGGGCAACCTACGCTTCACTCGAGGGTGTTGCTCCACCAGATCGAATAGTTAGGGCCTAAGAAGCAAACGCCCGAAGCATTAAATACAAAATAAATAGAACAGTTTTTCCATTGTATAAAACGAATAATTGCTACCAGTGTAAAAGTTATGGTCATTTCTACGTTCCGGGCAACCTAGGCTTCACCCTAGGCCGCTGTTCCACCAGATCGAATAGTTAGGGCCTAAGAAGTGCACGCCAGAAGCATAAAATACAATATAAATACAACAGTTTTTCCATCATATAAAACGAATAATTGCAACCAGTATGAAAGTTATGGTCATTTCTACGTTCCGAGCACCCTAGGCGTCACTCTAGGGCGTTGCTCCACCAGATCGAATAGTTACGGCCTTAGAAGTCAACGCCAGAAGCATAAAATGCGATATAAATACAACAGCTTTTCCATCGTATAAGACGAATAATTGCTACCAGTGTGAAAGTTATGGTCATTTCTACTATCCGGGCAACCTACGCCTCAGCCTAGGGCGTTGTTCCTCCTGATGGAATAGTTAGGGCCCAAGAAGTCAACGCCAGAAACATAAAATACGATATAAATAGAACAGCTTTTCCATCGTATAAAACGAATAATTGCAACCAGTTTGAAAGTGATGGTCATTTCTACGTACCGGGCAACCTAGGCTTCACTATAGGGCGTTGCTCCACCAGGTCAAACAGTTAGGGCCTTAGAAGCCAACGCCCGAAGAATTAAATACAAAATAAATAGAAGAGTTTTTCCATTGGATAAAACGAATAATTGCTACCTGTGTAAAAGTTAGTGTCATTTCTACGTTCCGGGCGACCTAGGCTTCACCCTAGGCCGTTGTTCCACCAGATCGAATAGTTAGAGCCTAAGAAGTGAACGCCAGAAGCATAAAATACAATATAAATACAACAGTTTTTCCATCATATAAAACGAATAATTGCAACCAGTATGAATGTTATGGTCATTTCTACTTTCCGGGCAACCTAGGCTTCACCCTAGGGCGCTGCTCCAACAGATTGTATAGTTAGGGCCTTAGAAGTCAATGCCCGAAGCATAAAATGCAATAAAAATACAACAGTTTTTCCATCATATAACAGGAATAATTGCAACCAATTTGAAAGTGATGGTCATTTATACGTACCGGGCAACCTAGGCATCACTCGAGGGCGTTGCTCAACCAGATCGAATAGTTAGGGCCTTAGAAGTCAACGCCCGAAGCATAAAATACAGAATAAATAGAACAGTTTTTCCATTGTATAAAACGAATAATTGCTACCAGTGTGAAAGTTATGGTCATTTCTACTTTCCGGGCAACCTAGGCTTCACCCTAGGGCGTTGCTCCAACAGATTGAATAGTTAGGGTCTTAGAAGTCAACGCCCGAAGCATAAAATACAAGGTAAATAGAACAGTTTTTCCATCATATAAAACGAATAATTGCTACCAGTGTAAAAGTTATGGTCAACTCTACGTTCCGGGCAACCTAGGCTTCACCCTAGGCCGTTGTTCCACCAGATCGAATAGTTAGGGCCTAAGAAGTGAACGCCAGAAGCATAAAATAAGATATAAATACAACAGGTTTTCCATCATATAAAACGAATAATTGCAACCAGTATGAAAGTTATGGTCATTTCCATTTTCCGGGCAACCTAGGCTTCACCCTAGGGCGTTGCTCCAACAGATTGAATATTTAGGGCCTTAGAAGTCAATGCCCGAAGCATAAAATGCAATAAAAATACAACAGTTTTTCCATCGTATAACAGGATTAATTGCAACCAGTTTGAAAGTGATGGTCATTTCTACGTTCCGGGCAACCTAGGCTTCACCCTAGGCCGTTGTTCCACCAGATCGAATAGTTAGGGCCTAAGAAGTGAACGCCAGAAGCATAAAATAAGATATAAATACAACAGGTTTTCCATCATATAAAACGAATAATTGCAACCAGTATGAAAGTTATGGTCATTTCCATTTTCCGGGCAACCTAGGCTTCACCCTAGGGCGTTGCTCCAACAGATTGAATATTTAGGGCCTTAGAAGTCAATGCCCGAAGCATAAAATGCAATAAAAATACAACAGTTTTTCCATCGTATAACAGGATTAATTGCAACCAGTTTGAAAGTGATGGTCATTTCTACGTTCCGGGCAACCTAGGCTTCACTATAGGGCGTTGCTCCACCAGATCGAATAGTTAGGGCCTAAGAAGTGAACGCCAGAAGCATAAAATACAATATAAATGCAACAGTTTTTCCATCGTATAAAACGAATAATTGCAACCAGTGTGAAAGTAATGGTCATTTCTACGTTCCGAGCACCCTAGGCGTCACTCTAGGGCCTTGCTCCACCACATCTAATAGCTACGGCCTTAGAAGTCAACGCCAGAGGCATAAAATACAGTATAAATACAACAGCATTTCCATCGTATAAAACGAATGATTGCAACCAGTGTGAAAGTAATGGTCATTTCTACATTCCGAGCAACCTAGGCTTCACTCTAGGGCGCTGCTGCACCAGATCGAATAGTTAGGTCGTTAGATGTCAACGCCAGAAGCATAAAATACGATATAAATACAACAGCTTTTCCATTGTATAAAAGGAATAATTGCAAACAGTGTGAAAGTAATGGTCATTTCTACGTTCCGGGCAACCTAGGCTTCACTCTACGGTGTTGTTCCACCAGATCGAATAGTTAGGGCCTAAGAAGTGAACGCCCGAAGCATTAAATTCAAACAAATAGAACAGTTTTTCCATTGTATAAAACGAATAATTGCTACCAGTGTAAAAGTTATGGTCATTTCTACGTTCCGGGCAACCTAGGTTTCACTCCAGGGCGTTGCTCCTCCAGATCGAATAGTTACGGCCTAAGAAGTCAACGCCAGAAGCATAAAATACGATGAAGATGCAACAGTTTTTCCATCGTATAAAACGAATAATTGCAACCCGTGTGAAAGTTATGGTCATTTCTACATTCCGAGCAACCTAGGCTTCACTCTAGGGCGTTGCTCCGCCAGATCGAATAGTTACGTCCTTAGAAGTCAACGCCAGAAGCATAAAATACGATATAAATACAACAGTTTTCCATCGTATAAAAGGAATAATTGCAAACAGTGTGAAAGTAATGGTCATTTCTACGTTCCGGGCAACCTAGGCTTCACTCTACGGCGTTGTTCCACCAGATCGAATAGTTAGGGCCTAAGAAGTCAACGCTAGAAGCATAAAATACAATATAAATATAACAGTTTTTCCATCTTATAAAACGAATAATAGCAACCAGTGTGAAAGTTATGGTCATTTCCAAGTTCCGGGCAACCTAGGCTTCACTCTAGGGCGTTGCTCCACCAGATCATGCAGTTAGGGCCTTAGAAGCCAACGCCCGAAGCATAAAACACAAAATAAATAGAACGGTTTTTCCATTGTATAAAACGAATAATTGCTACCAGTGTAAAAGTTATGGTCATTCCTACGTTCCGGGCTGCCTAGGCTTCACACTAGGGCGTTGCTCCACCAGTTCAAACAGTTAGGGCCTTAGAAGTCAACGCCCGAAGCATTAAATTCAAAATAAATAGAACAGCTTTTCCATTGTATAAAACGAATAATTGCTAGCAGTGTAAAATTTATTGTCATTTCTACGTTCCGGGCAACCTAGGTTTCACTCCAGCGCCTTGCTCCTCCAGATCGAATAGTTGCGGCCTAAGCAGTCAACGCCAGAAGCATAAAATACGAGAAAGATGCAACAGTTTTTCCATCGTATAAAACGAATAATTGCAACCAGTGTGAAAGTTATGGTCATTTCTACATTCCGAGCAACCTAGGCCTCACTCTAGGGCGTTGTTCCACCAGATCGAATAGTTAGGGCCTTAGATGTCAGCGCCCGAAGCATAAAACACAAAATAATAGAACAGTTTTCCAATTGTACAAAACGAATAATTGCTACCAGTGTAAAATTTATGGTCAATTCTACGTTCCGGGCAACCTAGGCTTCACCCTAGGGCGTTGTTCCACCAGATCGAATAGTTCGGGCCTAAGAAGTGAACGCCAGAAGAATAAAATACAATATAAATATAACAGTTTTTCCATCGTATAAAACGAATAATAGCAACCAGTGTGAAAGTTGTGTTCATTTCTACGTTCCGGGCAACCTAGGCTTCACCCTAGGCCGTTGTTCCACCAGATCGAATAGTTAGAGCCTAAGAAGTGAACGCCAGAAGCATAAAATACAATATAAATACAACAGGTTTTCCATCCTATAAAATGAATAATTGCAACCAGTATGAAAGTTATGGTCATTTCTACTTTCCGGGCAACCTAGGCTTCACCCTAGGGCGTTGTTCCTCCTGATGGAATAGTTAGGGCCCAAGAAGTCAACGCCAGAAGCATAAAATACGATATAAATAGAACAGCTTTTCCATCGTATAAAACGAATAATTGCAACCAGTTTGAAAGTGAGGGTCATTTCTACGTACCGGGCAACCTAGGCTTCACTATAGGGCGTTGCTCCACCAGGTCAAACAGTTAGGGCCTTAGAAGCCAACGCCCGAAGCATTAAATACAAAATAAATAGAACAGTTTTTCCATTGTATAAAACGAATAATTGCTACCAGTGTAAAAGTTATGGTCATTTCTACGTTCCGGGCGACCTAGGCTTCACACTAGGCCGTTGTTCCACCAGATCGAATAGTTAGGGCCTAAGAAGTGAATGCCAGAAGCATAATATACAATATAAATACAACAGTTTTTCCATCATATAAAACGAATAATTGCAACCAGTATGAAAGTTATGGTCATTTCTACTTTCCAGGCAACCTAGGCTTCACCCTAGGGCGCTGCTCCAACAGATTGTATAGTAGGGCCTTAGAAGTCAATGCCCGAAGCATAAAATGCAATAAAAATACAACAGTTTTTCCATCGTATAACAGGATTAATTGCAACCAGTTTGAAAGTGATGGTCATTTCTACGTTCCGGACAACCTAGGCTTCACTCTAGGGTGTTGCTCCACCAGATCGAATAGTTAGGGCCTTAGAAGTCAACGCCCGAAGCATAAAATACAGAATAAATAGAACAGTTTTTCCATTGCATAAAACGAATAATTGCTACCAGTGTGAAAGTTATGGTCATTTCTACTTTCCGGGCAACCTAGGCTTCACCCTAGAGCGTTGCTCCAACAGATTGAATAGTTAGGGTCTTAGAAGTCAACGCCCGAAGCATAAAATACAAGGTAAATAGAACAGTTTTTCCATCGTATAAAACGAATAATTGCGACCAGTGTAAAAGTTATGGTCAATTCTACGTTCCGGGCAACCTAGGCTTCACCCTAGGCCGTTGTTCCACCAGATCGAATAGTTAGGGCCTAAGAAGTGAACGCCAGAAGCATAAAATAAGATATAAATACAACAGGTTTTCCATCATATAAAACGAATAATAGCAACCAGTATGAAAGTTATGGTCATTTCTACTTTCCGGGCAACCTAGGCTTCACCCTAGGGCGTTGCTCCAACAGATTGAATAGTTAGGGCCTTAGAAGTCAATGCCCGAAGCATAAAATGCAATAAAAATACAACAGTTTTTCCATCGTATAACAGGATTAATTGCAACCAGTTTGAAAGTGATGGTCATTTCTACGTTCCGGGCAACCTAGGCTTCACTCTAGGGCGTTGCTCCACCAGATCGAATAGTTAGGGCCTAAGAAGTGAACGCCAGAAGCATAAAATACAATATAAATGCAACAGTTTTTCCATCGTATAAAACGAATAATTGCAACCAGTGTGAAAGTAATGGTCATTTCTACGTTCCGAGCACCCTAGGCGTCACTCTAGGGCGTTGCTCCACCACATCTAATAGCTACGGCCTTAGAAGTCAACGCCAGAGGCATAAAATACAGTATAAATACAACAGCTTTTCCATCGTATAAAACGAATGATTGCAACCAGTGTGAAAGTAATGGTCATTTCTACATTCCGGGCAACCTAGGCTTCACTCAAGGGCGCTGCTGCACCAGATCGAATAGTTAGGTCCTTAGATGTCAACGCCAGAAGCATAAAAAACGATATAAATACAACAGCTTTTCCATTGTATAAAAGGAATAATTGCAAACAGTGTGAAAGTAATGGTCATTTCTACGTTCCGGGCAACCTAGGCTTCACTCTACGGTGTTGTTCCACCAGATCGAATAGATAGGGCCTAAGAAGTGGACGCCAGAAGAATAAAATACAATATAAATATAACAGTTTTTCCATTGTATAAAGCGAATAATAGCAACCAGTGTTAATGTTATGGTCATTTCTACGTTCCGGGCAAGCTAGGCTTCACTCTAGGGCGTTTCTCCACCAGATCAAACAGTTAGGGCCTTAGAAGTCAACGCCCGAACCATAAAATACAAAAAAAATACATCAGTGTTTCCATCATATAACAGGAATAATTGCAACCAGTTTGAAAGTGATGGTCATTTCTCCTTTCCGGGCAACCTAGGCTTCACTCTAGGGCGTTGCTCCACTAGATCGAATAGCTAGGGCCTTAGAAGTCAACGCCAGAAGCATAAAATACAATATAAATACAACAGCTTTTCCATCGTATAAAACGAATAATTGCAACCAGTGTGAAAGTAATGGTCATTCCTACGTTCCGAGCACCCTAGGCGTCACTCTAGGGCGTTGCTCCACCACATCTAATAGCTACGGCCTTAGATGTCAACGCCAGAGGCATAAAATACAAGATAAATAGAACAGTTTTTCCATCGTATAAAACGAATAATTGCTGCCAGTGTGAAAGTTATGGTCATTTCTACTTGCCGGGCAACCTAGGCTTCACCCTAGGGCGTTGTTCCGCCTGATGGAATAGTTAGGGCCTAAGAAGTCAACGCCAGAAGCATAAAATGAGATATAAATACAACAGCGTTTCCATCGTATAAAACGAATAATTGCAACCAGTTTGAAAGTGATGGTCATTTCTACGTACCGGGCAACCTAGCCTTCACTCTAGGGCGATGCTCCACCAGATCAAACAGTTAGGGCCTTAGAAGTCAACGCCCGAAGCATAAAATACAGAATAAATAGAACAGTTTTTCCATTGCATAAAACGAATAATTGCTACCAGTGTGAAAGTTATGGTCATTTCTACTTTCCGGGCAACCTAGGCTTCACCCTAGAGCGTTGCTCCAACAGATTGAATAGTTAGGGTCTTAGAAGTCAACGCCCGAAGCATAAAATACAAGGTAAATAGAACAGTTTTTCCATCGTATAAAACGAATAATTGCGACCAGTGTAAAAGTTATGGTCAATTCTACGTTCCGGGCAACCTAGGCTTCACCCTAGGCCGTTGTTCCACCAGATCGAATAGTTAGGGCCTAAGAAGTGAACGCCAGAAGCATAAAATAAGATATAAATACAACAGGTTTTCCATCATATAAAACGAATAATAGCAACCAGTATGAAAGTTATGGTCATTTCTACTTTCCGGGCAACCTAGGCTTCACCCTAGGGCGTTGCTCCAACAGATTGAATAGTTAGGGCCTTAGAAGTCAATGCCCGAAGCAAAAAATGCAATAAAAATACAACGGTTTTTCCATCGTATAACAGGATTAATTGCAACCAGTTTGAAAGTGATGGTCATTTCTACGTTCCGGGCAACCTAGGCTTCACTCTAGGGCGTTGCTCCACCAGATCGAATAGTTAGGGCCTAAGAAGTGAACGCCAGAAGCATAAAATACAATATAAATGCAACAGTTTTTCCATCGTATAAAACGAATAATTGCAACCAGTGTGAAAGTAATGGTCATTTCTACGTTCCGAGCACCCTAGGCGTCACTCTAGGGTGTTGCTCCACCACATCTAATAGCTACGGCCTTAGAAGTCAACGCCAGAGGCATAAAATACAGTATAAATACAACAGCTTTTCCATCGTATAAAACGAATGATTGCAACCAGTGTGAAAGTAATGGTCATTTCTACATTCCGGGCAACCTAGGCTTCACTCAAGGGCGCTGCTGCACCAGATCGAATAGTTAGGTCCTTAGATGTCAACGCCAGAAGCATAAAATACGATATAAATACAACAGCTTTTCCATTGTATAAAAGGAATAATTGCAAACAGTGTGAAAGTAATGGTCATTTCTACGTTCCGGGCAACCTAGGCTTCACTCTACGGTGTTGTTCCACCAGATCGAATAGATAGGGCCTAAGAAGTGGACGCCAGAAGAATAAAATACAATATAAATATAACAGTTTTTCCATTGTATAAAGCGAATAATAGCAACCAGTGTTAATGTTATGGTCATTTCTACGTTCCGGGCAAGCTAGGCTTCACTCTAGGGCGTTTCTCCACCAGATCAAACAGTTAGGGCCTTAGAAGTCAACGCCCGAACCATAAAATACAAAAAAAATACATCAGTGTTTCCATCATATAACAGGAATAATTGCAACCAGTTTGAAAGTGATGGTCATTTCTCCTTTCCGGGCAACCTAGGCTTCACTCTAGGGCGTTGCTCCACTAGATCGAATAGCTAGGGCCTTAGAAGTCAACGCCAGAAGCATAAAATACAATATAAATACAACAGCTTTTCCATCGTATAAAACGAATAATTGCAACCAGTGTGAAAGTAATGGTCATTCCTACGTTCCGAGCACCCTAGGCGTCACTCTAGGGCGTTGCTCCACCACATCTAATAGCTACGGCCTTAGATGTCAACGCCAGAGGCATAAAATACAAGATAAATAGAACAGTTTTTCCATCGTATAAAACGAATAATTGCTGCCAGTGTGAAAGTTATGGTCATTTCTACTTGCCGGGCAACCTAGGCTTCACCCTAGGGCGTTGTTCCGCCTGATGGAATAGTTAGGCCTAATAAGTCAACCCCAGAAGCATAAAATGAGATATAAATACAACAGCGTTTCCATCGTATAAAACGAATAATTGCAACCAGTTTGAAAGTGATGGTCATTTCTACGTACCGGGCAACCTAGCCTTCACTCTAGGGCGATGCTCCACCAGATCAAACAGTTAGGGCCTTAGAAGTCAACGACCGAAGCATAAAATACAAAATAATAGAACAGTTTTCCCATTGTATAAAACGAATAATTGCTACCAGTGTAAAATTTATGGTCAATTCTACGTTCCGGGCAACCTAGGCTTCACCCTAGGGCGTTGTTCCACCAGATCGAATAGTTCGGGCCTAAGAAGTGAACGCCAGAAGAATAAAATACAATATAAATATAACAGTTTTTCCATCGTAACAAACGAATAATAGCAACCAGTGTGAAAGTTGTGGTCATTTCTACGTTCAGGGCAACCTAGGTTTCACTCTAGGGCGTCGCTACACCAGATGAAACAGTTAGGGCCTTAGGAGCCAACGCCCGAAGCATAAAATACAGAATAAATAGAACAGTTTTTCCATTTTATAAAACGAATAATTGCTACCAGTGTGAAAGTTATGGTCATTTCTACTTTCCGGGCAACCTAGGCTTCACCCTAGGGCGTTGCTCCAACAGATTGAATAGTTAGGGTCTTAGAAGTCAACGCCCGAAGCATAAAATACAAGGTAAATAGAACAGTTTTTCCATCATATAAAACGAATAATTGCTACCAGTGTAAAAGTTATGGTCAACTCTACGTTCCGGGCAACCTAGGCTTCACCCTAGGGCGTTGTTCCACCAGATCGAATAGTTCGGGCCTAAGAAGTGAACGCCAGAAGAATAAAATACAATATAGATATAACAGTTTTTCCATCGTAAAAAACTAAGAATAGCAACCAGTGTGAAAGTTGTGGTCATTTCTACGTTCCGGGCAACCTAGGTTTCACTCTAGGGCGTCGCTCCACCAGATGAAACAGTTAGGGCCTTAGGAGCCAACGCCCGAAGCATAAAATACAGAATAAATAGAACAGTTTTTCCATTTTATAAAACGAATAATTGCTACCTGTGTGAAAGTTATGGTCATTTCTACTTTCCGGGCAACCTAGGCTTCACCCTAGGGCGTTGCTCCAACAGATTGAATAGTTAGGGTCTTAGAAGTCAACGCCCGAAGCATAAAATACAAGGTAAATAGAACAGTTTTTCCATCATATAAAACGAATAATTGCTACCAGTGTAAAAGTTATGGTCAACTCTACGTTCCGGGCAACCTAGGCTTCACCCTAGGCCGTTGTTCCACCAGATCGAATAGTTAGGGCCTAAGAAGTGAACGCCAGAAGCATAAAATAAGATATAAATACAACAGGTTTTCCATCATATAAAACGAATAATTGCTACCAGTGTAAAAGTTATGGTCAACTCTACGTTCCGAGCAACCTAGGCTTCACTCTAGGGCGCTGCTGCACCAGATCGAATAGTTAGGTCCTTAGAAGTCAACGCCAGAAGCATAAAATACGATATAAATACAACAGTTTTCCATCGTATAAAAGGAATAATTGCAAACAGTGTGAAAGTAATGGTCATTTCTACGTTCCGGGCAACCTAGGCTTCACTCTACGGCGTTGTTCCACCAGATCGAATAGTTAGGGCCTAATAAGTCAACGCCAGAAGCATAAAATACAATATAAATATAACAGTTTTTCCATCTTATAAAACGAATAATATCAACCAGTGTGAAAGTTATGGTCATTTCCAAGTTCCGGGCAACCTAGGCTTCACTCTAGGGCGTTGCTCCACCAGATCATGCAGTTAGGGCCTTAGAAGCCAACGCCCGAAGCATAAAACACAAAATAAATAGAACGGTTTTTCCATTGTATAAAACGAATAATTGCTACCAGTGTAAAAGTTATGGTCATTCCTACGTTCCGGGCAGCCTAGGCTTCACACTAGGGCGTTGCTCCACCAGTTCAAACAGTTAGGGCCTTAGAAGTCAACGCCCGAAGCATTAAATTCAAAATAAATAGAACAGCTTTTCCATTGTATAAAACGAATAATTGCTACCAGTGTAAAATTTATTGTCATTTCTACGTTCCGGGCAACCTAGGTTTCACTCCAGCGCCTTGCTCCTCCAGATCGAATAGTTACGGCCTAAGCAGTCAACGCCAGAAGCATAAAATACGATAAAGATGCAACAGTTTTTCCATCGTATAAAACGAATAATTGCAACCAGTGTGAAAGTTATGGTCATTTCTACATTCCGAGCAACCTAGGCCTCACTCTAGGGCGTTGTTCCACCAGATCGAATAGTTAGGGCCTAAGAAGTGAACGCCAGAAGCATAAAATGCAATAAAAATACAACAGTTTTTCCATCGTGTAGCAGGAGTAATGTGCAACCAGTGTGATAGTAGTGGTCATTTCTACGTTCCGGGCAACCTAGGCTTCACTCCACGGCGTTGTTCCACCAGATCGAATTGTTAGGGCCTAAGAAGTCAACACCAGAAGAATAAAATACAAAGTAAATACAACAGCCTTTACACCGTATAAAACGAATTATTGCAACCCGTGTGAAAGTGATGGTCATTTCTACGTTCCAGGCAACCTAGGCTTCACTCTAGGGCGTTGTTCCACCAGATCGTATAGCTAGGGCCTAAGAAGTCAACGCCAGAGGCATAAAATACGATATAAATACAACTGCTTTTCCATCGTATAAAACGAATAATTGCAACCAGTGTTAAAGTTATGGTCATTTCTACGTTCCGGGCAACCTAGGCTTCACTGTAGGGCGTTGCTCCACCAAATCGAATAGTTAGGGCCTTAAAAGTCAACGCCCGAAGCATAAAATACAATATAAGAACAAAAGTTTTTCCATCGCATAAAATGAATAATTGCAGACATTGTGAAAGTAATGATCATTTCTACGTTCCGGTAAATCTAGATGTCACTCTAGGGCGTTGCTCCACCACAGCTAATAGCTGTGGCTTTAGAAGTCAACGCCAGGAGCATAAAATACAATATAAATACAACAGCTTTTCCATCGTATAAAATGAATAATTGCAAACAGTGTGAAAGTAATGGTCATTTCTACGTTCCGGGCAACCAAGGCTTCACTGTAGGGCGTTGCTCCACCCAAATCGAATAGTTAGGGCCTTAGAAGTCAACGCCCGAAGCATAAAATACAATATAAATACAACAGCTTTTCCGTCGTATAAAATGAATAATTGCACACAGTGTGAAAGTAATGGTCATTTATACGTTCCGGGCAACCTAGGCTTCACTGTAGGGCGTTGCTTCACCAAATCGAATAGTTAGGGCCTTAGAAGTCAACGCCCGAAGCATAAAATACAATATAAGTACAACAGCTTTGCCATCGTATAAAATGAATAATTGCAAACAGTATGAAAGTAATGGTCATTTCTACGTTCCGGTCAACCTAGGTGTCACTCTAGGGCGTTGCTCCACCACATCTAATAGCTACGGCCTTAGAAGTCAACGCCAGGAGCATAAAATACAATATAAATACAACAGCTTTTCCATCGTATAAAATGAATAATTGCAAACAGTGTGAAAGTAATGGTCATTTCTACGTTCCGGGCAACCTAGGCTGCACTCTAGGGTGTTGCTCCACCAGATGGAATAGCTAGGGCCTTAGAAGTCAACGCCCGAAGCATAAAATGCAAAATAAATAGAACAGTTTTTCGATTGTATAAAACGAATAACTGCAACCAGTCTGAAAGTACTGGTCATTTCTACGTTCCGGGTAACGTAGGTTTCACACTAGGGCGTTGCTCCACCAGATCGAATAGCTAGGGACTTCGAACTCAACGCCAGAAGGATAAAATACAATATAAGTACAAAAGTTTTTCCATCGTATAAAATGAATAATTGCAGACATTGTGAAAGTAATGGTCATTTCTACGTTCCGGTCAACCCAGGTGCCACTCTAGGGCGTCGCTCGACCACATCTAATAGCTACGGCTTTAGAAGTCGACGCCAGGAGCATAAAATACAATACAAATACAACAGCTTTTCCATCGTATAAAATGAATAATTGCAAACAGTGTGAAAATAATGGTCATTTCTACGTTCCGGGCAACCTAGGCTGCACTCTAGGGTGTTGCTACACCAGATGGAATAGCTAGGGCCTTAGAAGTCAACGCTCGAAGCATAAAATACAATATAAGTACAACAGTTTTTCCATCTTATAAAATGAATAACTGTAACCAGTGTGAAAGTACTGGTCATTTCTACGTTCCGGGCAACCTAGGCTTCACTGTAGGGCATTGCTCCACCAAATCGAATAGTTAGGGCCATAGAAGTCAACGCCCGAAGCATAAAATACAATATAAGTACAACAGTTGTTCCATCGTATAAAATGAATAATTGCGAACATTGTGAAAGTAATGGTCATTTCTACGTGCCTGGCAACCTACGTGTCACTCTAGGGCGTTGCTGCTCCACATCTGATAGCTACGGCCTTAGAAGTTAACGCCGGAAGCATAAAATACAATATAAATACAACAGCTTTGCCATCGTAGAAAACGATTAATGGCAACCAGTGTGAATGTTATGGTCATTTCTACGTTCCGGGCAACCTAGGCTTCAGTCTAGGGCCTTGCTCCACCAGCTCGAATAGTTAGGGCCTAAGAAGTGAACGCCAGCAGCATAAAATACAATATAAATACAACAGTTCTTCCATCATATAAAACGAATGATTGCAACCAGTATGAAAGTTATGGTCATTTCTACGTTCCGGGCAACCTAGGCTTCACACTATGACATCGAATGGCTACGACCTCAGAAGTCAACGCCCGAAGCATAAAATGCAATAAAAGTACAACAGTGTTTCCATCATATAACAGGAATAATTGCAACCAGCTTGAAAGTGATGGCCCATTCTACGTTCCGGGCAACCTAGGCTTCACCCTAGGGCGTTGCACCACCAGATCGAATAGTTAGTGCCTTAGAAGTCAACGCTAGAAGCATAAAATACAATATAAGTACTACATTTTTTCCATCGGATAAAATGAATAATTTTAAACATTGCGAAAGTAATGGTCATTTCTACGTTCCGGGCAACCTAGGCGTCACTCTAGTGCGTTGCTCCACCACATCTGATAGCTACGGCCTTAGACGTCAACGACAGAAGCATAAAATGCAATAAAGATGCAACAGCTTTTGCATCGTATAAAACGAATAATTGCAACCAGTTTGAAAGTGATGGTCATTTCTACGTACCGGGCAACCTGGCCTTCACTCTAGGGCGGTGCTCCACCAGATCAAACAGTTAGGGCCTTAGAAGTCAACGCCCGAAGCATAAAATACAAAATAATAGAACAGTTTTCCCATTGTATAAAACGAATAATTGCTACCAGTGTAAAATTTATGGTCAATTCTACGTTCCGGGCAACCTAGGCTTCACCCTAGGGCGTTGTTCCACCAGATCGAATAGTTCGGGCCTAAGAAGTGAACGCCAGAAGAATAAAATACAATATAAATATAACAGTTTTTCCATCGTAAAAAACGAGTAATAGCAACCAGTGTGAAAGTTGTGGTCATTTCTACGTTCCGGGCAACCTAGGTTTCACTCTAGGGCGTCGCTCCACCAGATGAAACAGTTAGGGCCTTAGGAGCCAACGCCCGAAGCATAAAATACAGAATAAATAGAACAGTTTTTCCATTTTATAAAACGAATAATTGCTACCAGTGTGAAAGTTATGGTCATTTCTACTTTCCGGGCAACCTAGGCTTCACCCTAGGGCGTTGCTCCAACAGATTGAATAGTTAGGGTCTTAGAAGTCAACGCCCGAAGCATAAAATACAAGGTAAATAGAACAGTTTTTCCATCATATAAAACGAATAATTGCTACCAGTGTAAAAGTTATGGTCAACTCTACGTTCCGGGCAACCTAGGCTTCACCCTAGGGCGTTGTTCCACCAGATCGAATAGTTCGGGCCTAAGAAGTGAACGCCAGAAGAATAAAATACAATATAGATATAACAGTTTTTCCATCGTAAAAAACTAAAAATAGCAACCAGTGTGAAAGTTGTGGTCATTTCTACGTTCCGGGCAACCTAGGCTTCACTCTAGGGCGTCGCTCCACCAGATGAAACAGTTAGGGCCTTAGGAGCCAACGCCCGAAGCATAAAATACAGAATAAATAGAACAGTTTTTCCATTTTATAAAACGAATAATTGCTACCTGTGTGAAAGTTATGGTCATTTCTACTTTCCGGGCAACCTATGCTTCACCCTAGGGCGTTGCTCCAACAGATTGAATAGTTAGGGTCTTAGAAGTCAACGCCCGAAGCATAAAATACAAGGTAAATAGAACAGTTTTTCCATCATATAAAACGAATAATTGCTACCAGTGTAAAAGTTATGGTCAACTCTACGTTCCGGGCAACCTAGGCTTCACCCTAGGCCGTTGTTCCACCAGATCGAATAGTTAGGGCCTAAGAAGTGAACGCCAGAAGCATAAAATAAGATATAAATACAACAGGTTTTCCATCATATAAAACGAATAATTGCTACCAGTGTAAAAGTTATGGTCAACTCTACGTTCCGAGCAACCTAGGCTTCACTCTAGGGCGCTGCTGCACCAGATCGAATAGTTAGGTCCTTAGAAGTCAACGCCAGAAGCATAAAATACGATATAAATACAACAGTTTTCCATCGTATAAAAGGAATAATTGCAAACAGTGTGAAAGTAATGGTCATTTCTACGTTCCGGGCAAACTAGGCTTCACTCTACGGCGTTGTTCCACCAGATCGAATAGTTAGGGCCTAAGAAGTCAACGCCAGCAGCATAAAATACAATATAAATATAACAGTTTTTCCATCTTATAAAACGAATAATATCAACCAGTGTGAAAGTTATGGCCATTTCCAAGTTCCGGGCAACCTAGGCTTCACTCTAGGGCGTTGCTCCACCAGATCATGCAGTTAGGGCCTTAGAAGCCAACGCCCGTAGCATAAAACACAAAATAAATAGAACGGTTTTTCCATTGTATAAAACGAATAATTGCTACCAGTGTAAAAGTTATGGTCCTTCCTACGTTCCGGGCAGCCTAGGCTTCACACTAGGGCGTTGCTCCACCAGTTCAAACAGTTAGGGCCTTAGAAGCCAACGCCCGAAGCATTAAATTCAAAATAAATAGAACAGCTTTTCCATTGTATAAAACGAATAATTGCTACCAGTGTAAAATTTATTGTCATTTCTTCGTTCCGGGCAACCTAGGTTTCACTCCAGCGCCTTGCTCCTCCAGATCGAATAGTTACGGCCTAAGCAGTCAACGCCAGAAGCATAAAATACGATAAAGATGCAACAGTTTTTCCATCGTATAAAACGAATAATTGCAACCAGTGTGAAAGTTATGGTCATTTCTACATTCCGAGCAACCTAGGCCTCACTCTAGGGCGTTGTTCCACCAGATCGAATAGTTAGGGCCTAAGAAGTGAACGCCAGAAGCATAAAATGCAATAAAAATACAACAGTTTTTCCATTGTGTAGCAGGAGTAATGTGCAACCAGTGTGATAGTAGTGGTCATTTCTACGTTCCGGGCAACCTAGGCTTCACTCCACGGCGTTGTTCCACCAGATCGAATTGTTAGGGCCTAAGAAGTCAACACCAGAAGAATAAAATACAAAGTAAATACAACAGCCTTTACACCGTATAAAACGAATTATTGCAACCCGTGTGAAAGTGATGGTCATTTCTACGTTCCAGGCAACCTAGGCTTCACTCTAGGGCGTTGTTCCACCAGATCGTATAGCTAGGGCCTAAGAAGTCAACGCCAGAGGCATAAAATACGATATAAATACAACTGCTTTTCCATCGTATAAAACGAATAATTGCAACCAGTGTGAAAGTTATGGTCATTTCTACGTTCCGGGCAACCTAGGCTTCACTGTAGGGCGTTGCTCCACCAAATCGAATAGCTAGGGCCTTAGAAGTCAACGCCCGAAGCATAAAATACAATATAAGAACAAAAGTTTTTCCATCGTATAAAATGAATAATTGCAGACATTGTGAAAGTAATGATCATTTCTACGTTCCGGTAAATCTAGGTGTCACTCTAGGGCGTTGCTCCACCACAGCTAATAGCTGTGGCTTTAGAAGTCAACGCCAGGAGCATAAAATACAATATAAATACAACAGCTTTTCCATCGTATAAAATGAATAATTGCACACAGTGTGAAAGTAATGGTCATTTGTACGTTCCGGGCAACCAAGGCTTCACTGTAGGGCGTTGCTCCACCCAAATCGAATAGTTAGGGCCTTGGAAGTCAACGCCCGAAGCATAAAATACAATATAAATACAACAGCTTTTCCATCGTATAAAATGAATAATTGCACACAGTGTGAAAGTAATGGTCATTTATACGTTCCGGGCAACCTAGGCTTCACTGTAGGGCGTTGCTCCACCAAATCGAATAGTTAGGGCCTTAGAACTCAACGCCCGAAGCATAAAATACAATATAAGTACAACAGCTTTGCCATCGTATAAAATGAATAATTGCAAACAGTGTGAAAGTAATGGTCATTTATACGTTCCGGTCAACCTAGGTGTCACTCTAGGGCGTTGCTCCACAACATCTAATAGCTACGGCCTTAGAAGTCAATGCCAGGAGCGTAAAATACAATATAAATACAACAGCTTTTCCATCGTATAAAATGAATAATTGCAAACAGTGTGAAAGTAATGGTCATTTCTACGTTCCGGGCAACCTAGGCTGCACTCTAGGGTATTGCTGCACCAGATGGAATAGCTAGGGCCTTAGAAGTCAACGCCCGAAGCATAAAATGCAAAATAAATAGAACAGTTTTTCGATTGTATAAAACGAATAACTGCAACCAGTCTGAAAGTACTGGTCATTTCTACGTTCCGGGTAACCTAGGTTTCACACTAGGGCGTTGCTCCACCAGATCGAATAGCTAGGGACTTCGAACTCAACGCCAGAAGGATAAAATACAATATAAGTACAAAAGTTTTTCCATCGTATAAAATGAATAATTGCAGACATTGTGAAAGTAATGGTCATTTCTACGTTCCGGTCAACCCAGGTGCCACTCTAGGGCGTCGCTCGACCACATCTAATAGCTACAGCTTTAGAAGTCGACGCCAGGAGCATAAAATACAATACAAATACAACAGCTTTTCCATCGTATAAAATGAATAATTGCAAACAGTGTGAAAATAATGGTCGTTTCTACGTTCCGGGCAACCTAGGCTGCACTCTAGGGTGTTGCTACACCAGATGGAATAGCTAGGGCCTTAGAAGTCAACGCCCGAAGCATAAAATACAATATAAGTACAACAGTTTTTCCACCTTATAAAATGAATAACTGTAACCAGTGTGAAAGTACTGGTCATTTCTACGTTCCGGGCAACCTAGGCTTGAGTCTAGGGCCTTCCTCCACCAGATCGAATAGTTAGGGCCTTAGAAGTCAACGCCAGAAGCATAAAATACGATATAAATACAACAGTTTTCCATCGTATAAAAGGAATAATTGCAAACAGTGTGAAAGTAATGGTCATTTCTACGTTCCGGGCAACCTAGGCTTCACTCTACGGCGTTGTTCCACCAGATCGAATAGTTAGGGCCTAATAAGTCAACGCCAGAAGCATAAAATACAATATAAATATAACAGTTTTTCCATCTTATAAAACGAATAATATCAACCAGTGTGAAAGTTATGGTCATTTCCAAGTTCCGGGCAACCTAGGCTTCACTCTAGGGCGTTGCTCCACCAGATCATGCAGTTAGGGCCTTAGAAGCCAACGCCCGAAGCATAAAACACAAAATAAATAGAACGGTTTTTCCATTGTATAAAACGAATAATTGCTACCAGTGTAAAAGTTATGGTCATTCCTACGTTCCGGGCAGCCTAGGCTTCACACTAGGGCGTTGCTCCACCAGTTCAAACAGTTAGGGCCTTAGAAGTCAACGCCCGAAGCATTAAATTCAAAATAAATAGAACAGCTTTTCCATTGTATAAAACGAATAATTGCTACCAGTGTAAAATTTATTGTCATTTCTACGTTCCGGGCAACCTAGGTTTCACTCCAGCGCCTTGCTCCTCCAGATCGAATAGTTACGGCCTAAGCAGTCAACGCCAGAAGCATAAAATACGATAAAGATGCAACAGTTTTTCCATCGTATAAAACGAATAATTGCAACCAGTGTGAAAGTTATGGTCATTTCTACATTCCGAGCAACCTAGGCCTCACTCTAGGGCGTTGTTCCACCAGATCGAATAGTTAGGGCCTAAGAAGTGAACGCCAGAAGCATAAAATGCAATAAAAATACAACAGTTTTTCCATCGTGTAGCAGGAGTAATGTGCAACCAGTGTGATAGTAGTGGTCATTTCTACGTTCCGGGCAACCTAGGCTTCACTCCACGGCGTTGTTCCACCAGATCGAATTGTTAGGGCCTAAGAAGTCAACACCAGAAGAATAAAATACAAAGTAAATACAACAGCCTTTACACCGTATAAAACGAATTATTGCAACCCGTGTGAAAGTGATGGTCATTTCTACGTTCCAGGCAACCTAGGCTTCACTCTAGGGCGTTGTTCCACCAGATCGTATAGCTAGGGCCTAAGAAGTCAACGCCAGAGGCATAAAATACGATATAAATACAACTGCTTTTCCATCGTATAAAACGAATAATTGCAACCAGTGTTAAAGTTATGGTCATTTCTACGTTCCGGGCAACCTAGGCTTCACTGTAGGGCGTTGCTCCACCAAATCGAATAGTTAGGGCCTTAAAAGTCAACGCCCGAAGCATAAAATACAATATAAGAACAAAAGTTTTTCCATCGCATAAAATGAATAATTGCAGACATTGTGAAAGTAATGATCATTTCTACGTTCCGGTAAATCTAGATGTCACTCTAGGGCGTTGCTCCACCACAGCTAATAGCTGTGGCTTTAGAAGTCAACGCCAGGAGCATAAAATACAATATAAATACAACAGCTTTTCCATCGTATAAAATGAATAATTGCAAACAGTGTGAAAGTAATGGTCATTTCTACGTTCCGGGCAACCAAGGCTTCACTGTAGGGCGTTGCTCCACCCAAATCGAATAGTTAGGGCCTTAGAAGTCAACGCCCGAAGCATAAAATACAATATAAATACAACAGCTTTTCCGTCGTATAAAATGAATAATTGCACACAGTGTGAAAGTAATGGTCATTTATACGTTCCGGGCAACCTAGGCTTCACTGTAGGGCGTTGCTTCACCAAATCGAATAGTTAGGGCCTTAGAAGTCAACGCCCGAAGCATAAAATACAATATAAGTACAACAGCTTTGCCATCGTATAAAATGAATAATTGCAAACAGTATGAAAGTAATGGTCATTTCTACGTTCCGGTCAACCTAGGTGTCACTCTAGGGCGTTGCTCCACCACATCTAATAGCTACGGCCTTAGAAGTCAACGCCAGGAGCATAAAATACAATATAAATACAACAGCTTTTCCATCGTATAAAATGAATAATTGCAAACAGTGTGAAAGTAATGGTCATTTCTACGTTCCGGGCAACCTAGGCTGCACTCTAGGGTGTTGCTCCACCAGATGGAATAGCTAGGGCCTTAGAAGTCAACGCCCGAAGCATAAAATGCAAAATAAATAGAACAGTTTTTCGATTGTATAAAACGAATAACTGCAACCAGTCTGAAAGTACTGGTCATTTCTACGTTCCGGGTAACGTAGGTTTCACACTAGGGCGTTGCTCCACCAGATCGAATAGCTAGGGACTTCGAACTCAACGCCAGAAGGATAAAATACAATATAAGTACAAAAGTTTTTCCATCGTATAAAATGAATAATTGCAGACATTGTGAAAGTAATGGTCATTTCTACGTTCCGGTCAACCCAGGTGCCACTCTAGGGCGTCGCTCGACCACATCTAATAGCTACGGCTTTAGAAGTCGACGCCAGGAGCATAAAATACAATACAAATACAACAGCTTTTCCATCGTATAAAATGAATAATTGCAAACAGTGTGAAAATAATGGTCATTTCTACGTTCCGGGCAACCTAGGCTGCACTCTAGGGTGTTGCTACACCAGATGGAATAGCTAGGGCCTTAGAAGTCAACGCTCGAAGCATAAAATACAATATAAGTACAACAGTTTTTCCATCTTATAAAATGAATAACTGTAACCAGTGTGAAAGTACTGGTCATTTCTACGTTCCGGGCAACCTAGGCTTCACTGTAGGGCATTGCTCCACCAAATCGAATAGTTAGGGCCATAGAAGTCAACGCCCGAAGCATAAAATACAATATAAGTACAACAGTTGTTCCATCGTATAAAATGAATAATTGCGAACATTGTGAAAGTAATGGTCATTTCTACGTGCCTGGCAACCTACGTGTCACTCTAGGGCGTTGCTGCTCCACATCTGATAGCTACGGCCTTAGAAGTTAACGCCGGAAGCATAAAATACAATATAAATACAACAGCTTTGCCATCGTAGAAAACGATTAATGGCAACCAGTGTGAATGTTATGGTCATTTCTACGTTCCGGGCAACCTAGGCTTCAGTCTAGGGCCTTGCTCCACCAGCTCGAATAGTTAGGGCCTAAGAAGTGAACGCCAGCAGCATAAAATACAATATAAATACAACAGTTCTTCCATCATATAAAACGAATGATTGCAACCAGTATGAAAGTTATGGTCATTTCTACGTTCCGGGCAACCTAGGCTTCACACTATGACATCGAATGGCTACGACCTCAGAAGTCAACGCCCGAAGCATAAAATGCAATAAAAGTACAACAGTGTTTCCATCATATAACAGGAATAATTGCAACCAGCTTGAAAGTGATGGCCCATTCTACGTTCTGGGCAACCTAGGCTTCACCCTAGGGCGTTGCACCACCAGATCGAATAGTTAGTGCCTTAGAAGTCAACGCTAGAAGCATAAAATACAATATAAGTACTACATTTTTTCCATCGGATAAAATGAATAATTTTAAACATTGCGAAAGTAATGGTCATTTCTACGTTCCGGGCAACCTAGGCGTCACTCTAGTGCGTTGCTCCACCACATCTGATAGCTACGGCCTTAGACGTCAACGACAGAAGCATAAAATGCAATAAAGATGCAACAGCTTTTGCATCGTATAAAACGAATAATTGCAACCAGTTTGAAAGTGATGGTCATTTCTACGTACCGGGCAACCTGGCCTTCACTCTAGGGCGGTGCTCCACCAGATCAAACAGTTAGGGCCTTAGAAGTCAACGCCCGAAGCATAAAATACAAAATAATAGAACAGTTTTCCCATTGTATAAAACGAATAATTGCTACCAGTGTAAAATTTATGGTCAATTCTACGTTCCGGGCAACCTAGGCTTCACCCTAGGGCGTTGTTCCACCAGATCGAATAGTTCGGGCCTAAGAAGTGAACGCCAGAAGAATAAAATACAATATAAATATAACAGTTTTTCCATCGTAAAAAACGAGTAATAGCAACCAGTGTGAAAGTTGTGGTCATTTCTACGTTCCGGGCAACCTAGGTTTCACTCTAGGGCGTCGCTCCACCAGATGAAACAGTTAGGGCCTTAGGAGCCAACGCCCGAAGCATAAAATACAGAATAAATAGAACAGTTTTTCCATTTTATAAAACGAATAATTGCTACCAGTGTGAAAGTTATGGTCATTTCTACTTTCCGGGCAACCTAGGCTTCACCCTAGGGCGTTGCTCCAACAGATTGAATAGTTAGGGTCTTAGAAGTCAACGCCCGAAGCATAAAATACAAGGTAAATAGAACAGTTTTTCCATCATATAAAACGAATAATTGCTACCAGTGTAAAAGTTATGGTCAACTCTACGTTCCGGGCAACCTAGGCTTCACCCTAGGGCGTTGTTCCACCAGATCGAATAGTTCGGGCCTAAGAAGTGAACGCCAGAAGAATAAAATACAATATAGATATAACAGTTTTTCCATCGTAAAAAACTAAAAATAGCAACCAGTGTGAAAGTTGTGGTCATTTCTACGTTCCGGGCAACCTAGGCTTCACTCTAGGGCGTCGCTCCACCAGATGAAACAGTTAGGGCCTTAGGAGCCAACGCCCGAAGCATAAAATACAGAATAAATAGAACAGTTTTTCCATTTTATAAAACGAATAATTGCTACCTGTGTGAAAGTTATGGTCATTTCTACTTTCCGGGCAACCTATGCTTCACCCTAGGGCGTTGCTCCAACAGATTGAATAGTTAGGGTCTTAGAAGTCAACGCCCGAAGCATAAAATACAAGGTAAATAGAACAGTTTTTCCATCATATAAAACGAATAATTGCTACCAGTGTAAAAGTTATGGTCAACTCTACGTTCCGGGCAACCTAGGCTTCACCCTAGGCCGTTGTTCCACCAGATCGAATAGTTAGGGCCTAAGAAGTGAACGCCAGAAGCATAAAATAAGATATAAATACAACAGGTTTTCCATCATATAAAACGAATAATTGCTACCAGTGTAAAAGTTATGGTCAACTCTACGTTCCGAGCAACCTAGGCTTCACTCTAGGGCGCTGCTGCACCAGATCGAATAGTTAGGTCCTTAGAAGTCAACGCCAGAAGCATAAAATACGATATAAATACAACAGTTTTCCATCGTATAAAAGGAATAATTGCAAACAGTGTGAAAGTAATGGTCATTTCTACGTTCCGGGCAAACTAGGCTTCACTCTACGGCGTTGTTCCACCAGATCGAATAGTTAGGGCCTAAGAAGTCAACGCCAGCAGCATAAAATACAATATAAATATAACAGTTTTTCCATCTTATAAAACGAATAATATCAACCAGTGTGAAAGTTATGGCCATTTCCAAGTTCCGGGCAACCTAGGCTTCACTCTAGGGCGTTGCTCCACCAGATCATGCAGTTAGGGCCTTAGAAGCCAACGCCCGTAGCATAAAACACAAAATAAATAGAACGGTTTTTCCATTGTATAAAACGAATAATTGCTACCAGTGTAAAAGTTATGGTCCTTCCTACGTTCCGGGCAGCCTAGGCTTCACACTAGGGCGTTGCTCCACCAGTTCAAACAGTTAGGGCCTTAGAAGCCAACGCCCGAAGCATTAAATTCAAAATAAATAGAACAGCTTTTCCATTGTATAAAACGAATAATTGCTACCAGTGTAAAATTTATTGTCATTTCTTCGTTCCGGGCAACCTAGGTTTCACTCCAGCGCCTTGCTCCTCCAGATCGAATAGTTACGGCCTAAGCAGTCAACGCCAGAAGCATAAAATACGATAAAGATGCAACAGTTTTTCCATCGTATAAAACGAATAATTGCAACCAGTGTGAAAGTTATGGTCATTTCTACATTCCGAGCAACCTAGGCCTCACTCTAGGGCGTTGTTCCACCAGATCGAATAGTTAGGGCCTAAGAAGTGAACGCCAGAAGCATAAAATGCAATAAAAATACAACAGTTTTTCCATTGTGTAGCAGGAGTAATGTGCAACCAGTGTGATAGTAGTGGTCATTTCTACGTTCCGGGCAACCTAGGCTTCACTCCACGGCGTTGTTCCACCAGATCGAATTGTTAGGGCCTAAGAAGTCAACACCAGAAGAATAAAATACAAAGTAAATACAACAGCCTTTACACCGTATAAAACGAATTATTGCAACCCGTGTGAAAGTGATGGTCATTTCTACGTTCCAGGCAACCTAGGCTTCACTCTAGGGCGTTGTTCCACCAGATCGTATAGCTAGGGCCTAAGAAGTCAACGCCAGAGGCATAAAATACGATATAAATACAACTGCTTTTCCATCGTATAAAACGAATAATTGCAACCAGTGTGAAAGTTATGGTCATTTCTACGTTCCGGGCAACCTAGGCTTCACTGTAGGGCGTTGCTCCACCAAATCGAATAGCTAGGGCCTTAGAAGTCAACGCCCGAAGCATAAAATACAATATAAGAACAAAAGTTTTTCCATCGTATAAAATGAATAATTGCAGACATTGTGAAAGTAATGATCATTTCTACGTTCCGGTAAATCTAGGTGTCACTCTAGGGCGTTGCTCCACCACAGCTAATAGCTGTGGCTTTAGAAGTCAACGCCAGGAGCATAAAATACAATATAAATACAACAGCTTTTCCATCGTATAAAATGAATAATTGCACACAGTGTGAAAGTAATGGTCATTTGTACGTTCCGGGCAACCAAGGCTTCACTGTAGGGCGTTGCTCCACCCAAATCGAATAGTTAGGGCCTTGGAAGTCAACGCCCGAAGCATAAAATACAATATAAATACAACAGCTTTTCCATCGTATAAAATGAATAATTGCACACAGTGTGAAAGTAATGGTCATTTATACGTTCCGGGCAACCTAGGCTTCACTGTAGGGCGTTGCTCCACCAAATCGAATAGTTAGGGCCTTAGAAGTCAACGCCCGAAGCATAAAATACAATATAAGTACAACAGCTTTGCCATCGTATAAAATGAATAATTGCAAACAGTGTGAAAGTAATGGTCATTTATACGTTCCGGTCAACCTAGGTGTCACTCTAGGGCGTTGCTCCACAACATCTAATAGCTACGGCCTTAGAAGTCAATGCCAGGAGCATAAAATACAATATAAATACAACAGCTTTTCCATCGTATAAAATGAATAATTGCAAACAGTGTGAAAGTAATGGTCATTTCTACGTTCCGGGCAACCTAGGCTGCACTCTAGGGTATTGCTGCACCAGATGGAATAGCTAGGGCCTTAGAAGTCAACGCCCGAAGCATAAAATGCAAAATAAATAGAACAGTTTTTCGATTGTATAAAACGAATAACTGCAACCAGTCTGAAAGTACTGGTCATTTCTACGTTCCGGGTAACCTAGGTTTCACACTAGGGCGTTGCTCCACCAGATCGAATAGCTAGGGACTTCGAACTCAACGCCAGAAGGATAAAATACAATATAAGTACAAAAGTTTTTCCATCGTATAAAATGAATAATTGCAGACATTGTGAAAGTAATGGTCATTTCTACGTTCCGGTCAACCCAGGTGCCACTCTAGGGCGTCGCTCGACCACATCTAATAGCTACAGCTTTAGAAGTCGACGCCAGGAGCATAAAATACAATACAAATACAACAGCTTTTCCATCGTATAAAATGAATAATTGCAAACAGTGTGAAAATAATGGTCATTTCTACGTTCCGGGCAACCTAGGCTGCACTCTAGGGTGTTGCTACACCAGATGGAATAGCTAGGGCCTTAGAAGTCAACGCCCGAAGCATAAAATACAATATAAGTACAACAGTTTTTCCACCTTATAAAATGAATAACTGTAACCAGTGTGAAAGTACTGGTCATTTCTACGTTCCGGGCAACCTAGGCTTGAGTCTAGGGCCTTCCTCCACCAGATCGAATAGTTAGGGCCTTAGAAGTCAACGCCAGAAGCATAAAATACCATAAAGATGCAACAGCTTTCCTTCTTATAACAGGAATAACTGCAAACAGTGTGATAGTACTGGTCATTACCACGTTCCGGGTAATCTAGGCTTCACTCTAGGGCGCTGCTCCACCAGATCGAATAGCTAAGGACATCGACTTCAACGCCAGAAGTATAAAATACAATATAAGAACAAAAGTTTTTCCATCGTATAAAATGAACAATTGCAGACATTGTGAAAGTAATGATCATTTCTACGTTCCGGTAAACCTAGGTGTCACTCTAGGGCGTTGCTCCACCACAGCTAATAGCTACGGCTTTAGAAGTCAACGCCAGGAGCATAAAATACAATATAAATACAACAGCTTTTCCATCGTATAAAATGAATAATTGCAAACAGTGTGAAAGTAATGGTCATTTCTACGTTCCGGGCAACGTCGGCTGCACTCTAGGGTGTTGCTCCACCAGATGGAATAGCTAGGGCCTTAGAAGTCAACGCCCGAAGCATAAAATGCAAAATAAATATAACAGCTTTTCCATCGTATGAAACGAATAACAGCAACCAGTCTGAAAGTACTGGTCATTTCTACGTTCCGGGTAACCTAGGTTTCACACTAGGGCGTTGCTCCAACAGATCGAATAGCTAGGGACTTAGAATTCAACGCCAGAAGGATAAAATACAATATAAGTACAACAGTTTTTCCATCGTATGTAATGAATAAATGCAGGCATTGTGAAAGTAATGGTCATTTCTACGTTCCGGGCAACCTAGGCTGCACTCTAGGGTGTTGCTCCACCAGATGGAATAGATAAAGACTTAGAATTCAATGCCGGAAGCATAAAATGCAATATAAATATAACAGCTTTTCCATCGTATAAAACGAATAATAGCCACCAGTGTGAAAGTTATGGTCATTTCCACGTTCGGGGCAACCTAGGCATCACTCTAGGGCGTTGCTCCACCTGTTCGAATAGTTAGGGCCTTAGAAGTCAACGCCCGAAGCATAATATGCAAAATAAATAGAACAGTTTTTCCATTGTATAAAACGAATAACTGTAACCAGTGTGAAAGTACTGGTCATTTCTACGTTCCGGGCAACCTAGGCTTCACTGTAGGGCGTTGCTCCACCAAATCGAATAGTTAGGGCCTTAGAAGTCAACGCCCGAAGCATAAAATACAATATAAGTACAACAGTTTTTCCATCGTATAAAATGAATGATTGCGATCATTGTGAAAGTAATTGTCATTTCTACGTTCCGGGCAACCTAGCCTTCACTCTAGAGCGTTTCTCCACCAGACCAAACAGTTAGGGCCTTAGAAGTCAACGTCCGAAGCATAAAATGCAAAATAAATATAACAGCTTTTCCATCGTATGAAACGGATAACAGCAACCAGTCTGAAAGTACTGGACATTTCTACGTTCCGGGTAACCTAGGTTTCACACTAGGGCGTTGCTCCACCAGATCGAATAGCTAGGGACTTAGAAGTCAACGCCAGGAGCATAAAATACAATATAAATACAACAGCTTTTCCATCGTATAAAATGAATAATAGCAACCAGTGTGAAAGTAATGGTCATTTCTACGTTCCGGGCAACCAAGGCTTCACTGTAGGGCGTTGCTCCACCCAAATCGAATAGTTAGGGCCTTAGAAGTCAACGCCCGAAGCATAAAATACAATATAAATACAACAGCTTTTCCATCGTATAAAATGAATAATTGCACACAGTGTGAAAGTAATGGTCATTTATACGTTCCGGGCAACCTAGGCTTCACTGTAGGGCGTTGCTCCACCAAATCGAATAGTTAGGGCCTTAGAAGTCAACGCCCGAAGCATAAAATACAATATAAGTACAACAGCTTTGCCATCGTATAAAATGAATAATTGCAAACAGTGTGAAAGTAATGGTCATTTCTACGTTCCGGTCAACCTAGGTGTCACTCTAGGGCGTTGCTCCACCACATCTAATAGCTACGGCCTTAGAAGTCAACGCCAGGAGCATAAAATACAATATAAATACAACAGCTTTTCCATCGTATAAAATGAATAATTGCACACAGTGTGAACGTAATGGTCATTTATACGTTCCGGGTAACCTAGGTTTCACACTAGGTCGTTGCTCCACCAGACCGAATAGCTAGGGACTTAGAATTCAACGCCAGAAGGATAAAATACAATATAAGTACAACAGTTTTTCCATCGTATGAAATGAATAATTGCAGACATTGTGAAAGTAATGGTCATTTCTACGTTCCGGGCAACCTAGGCTGCACTCTAGGGTGTTGCTCCACCAGATGGAATAGATAGGGCCTAAGAAGTCAACGCCAGAAGCATAAAATACAATATAAATGCAACAGTTTTTCCATCGTATAAAATGAATAATTGCACACAGTGTGAACGTAATGGTCATTTATACGTTCCGGGCAACCTAGGCTTCACTGTAGGGCGTTGCTCCACCAAATCGAATAGCTAGGGCCTTAGAAGCCAACGCCCGAAGCTTAAAATACAATATAAGTACAACAGCTTTGCCATCGTATAAAATGAATAATTGCACACAGTGTGAACGTAATGGTCATTTATACGTTCCGGGTAACCTAGGTTTCACACTAGGGCGTTGCTCCAACAGATCGAATAGCTAGGGACTTAGAATTCAACACCAGAAGGATAAAATACAATATAAGTACAACAGTTTTTCCATCGTATGTAATGAATAAATGCAGGCATTGTGAAAGTAATGGTCATTTCTACGTTCCGGGCAACCTAGGCTGCACTCTAGGGTGTTGCTCCACCAGATGGAATAGATAAAGACTTAGAATTCAATGCCGGAAGCATAAAATGCAATATAAATATAACAGCTTTTCCATCGTATAAAACGAATAATAGCCACCAGTGTGAAAGTTATGGTCATTTCCACGTTCGGGGCAACCTAGGCATCACTCTAGGGCGTTGCTCCACCTGTTCGAATAGTTAGGGCCTTAGAAGTCAACGCCCGAAGCATAATATGCAAAATAAATAGAACAGTTTTTCCATTGTATAAAACGAATAACTGTAACCAGTGTGAAAGTACTGGTCATTTCTACGTTCCGGGCAACCTAGGCTTCACTGTAGGGCGTTGCTCCACCAAATCGAATAGTTAGGGCCTTAGAAGTCAACGCCCGAAGCATAAAATACAATATAAGTACAACAGTTTTTCCATCGTATAAAATGAATGATTGCGATCATTGTGAAAGTAATTGTCATTTCTACGTTCCGGGCAACCTAGCCTTCACTCTAGAGCGTTTCTCCACCAGACCAAACAGTTAGGGCCTTAGAAGTCAACGTCCGAAGCATAAAATGCAAAATAAATATAACAGCTTTTCCATCGTATGAAACGGATAACAGCAACCAGTCTGAAAGTACTGGACATTTCTACGTTCCGGGTAACCTAGGTTTCACACTAGGGCGTTGCTCCACCAGATCGAATAGCTAGGGACTTAGAAGTCAACGCCAGGAGCATAAAATACAATATAAATACAACAGCTTTTCCATCGTATAAAATGAATAATAGCAACCAGTGTGAAAGTAATGGTCATTTCTACGTTCCGGGCAACCAAGGCTTCACTGTAGGGCGTTGCTCCACCCAAATCGAATAGTTAGGGCCTTAGAAGTCAACGCCCGAAGCATAAAATACAATATAAATACAACAGCTTTTCCATCGTATAAAATGAATAATTGCACACAGTATGAAAGTAATGGTCATTTATACGTTCCGGGCAACCTAGGCTTCACTGTAGGGCGTTGCTCCACCAAATCGAATAGTTAGGGCCTTAGAAGTCAACGCCCGAAGCATAAAATACAATATAAGTACAACAGCTTTGCCATCGTATAAAATGAATAATTGCAAACAGTGTGAAAGTAATGGTCATTTCTACGTTCCGGTCAACCTAGGTGTCACTCTAGGGCGTTGCTCCACCACATCTAATAGCTACGGCCTTAGAAGTCAACGCCAGGAGCATAAAATACAATATAAATACAACAGCTTTTCCATCGTATAAAATGAATAATTGCACACAGTGTGAACGTAATGGTCATTTATACGTTCCGGGCAACCTAGGCTTCACTGTAGGGCGTTGCTCCACCAAATCGAATAGCTAGGGCCTTAGAAGCCAACGCCCGAAGCTTAAAATACAATATAAGTACAACAGCTTTGCCATCGTATAAAATGAATAATTGCACACAGTGTGAACGTAATGGTCATTTATACGTTCCGGGTAACCTAGGTTTCACACTAGGTCGTTGCTCCACCAGACCGAATAGCTAGGGACTTAGAATTCAACGCCAGAAGGATAAAATACAATATAAGAACAAAAGTTTTTCCATCGTATAAAATGAACAATTGCAGACATTGTGAAAGTAATGATCATTTCTACGTTCCGGTAAACCTAGGTGTCACTCTAGGGCGTTGCTCCACCACAGCTAATAGCTACGGCTTTAGATGTCAACGCCAGGAGCATAAAATACAATATAAATACAACAGCTTTTCCATCGTATAAAATGAATAATTGCAAACA
Organism: Calliopsis andreniformis; assembly: GCF_051401765.1. Classification (NCBI taxonomy): domain Eukaryota; kingdom Metazoa; phylum Arthropoda; class Insecta; order Hymenoptera; family Andrenidae; genus Calliopsis; species Calliopsis andreniformis. The sequence continues at coordinate 13,481,554 of NW_027480423.1, forward strand.
GTGCGAAAGTAATGGTCATTTCTACGTTCCGGGCAACGTCGGCTGCACTCTAGGGTGTTGCTCCACCAGATGGAATAGCTAGGGCCTTAGAAGTCAACGCCCGAAGCATAAAATGCAAACTAAATATAACAGCTTTTCCATCGTATGAAACGAATAACAGCAACCAGTCTGAAAGTACTGGTCATTTCTACGTTCCGGGTAACCTAGGTTTCACACTAGGGTGTTGCTCCAACAGATCGAATAGCTAGGGACTTAGAATTCAACGCCAGAAGGATAAAATACAATATAAGTACAACAGTTTTTCCATCGTATGTAATGAATAAATGCAGACATTGTGAAAGTAATGGTCATTTCTACGTTCCGGGCAACCTAGGCTGCACTCTAGGGTGTTGCTCCACCAGATGGAATAGATAAAGACTTAGAATTCAATGCCGGAAGCATAAAATGCAATATAAATATAACAGCTTTTCCATCGTATAAAACGAATAATAGCAACCAGTGTGAAAGTTATGGTCATTTCCACGTTCGGGGCAACCTAGGCATCACTCTAGGGCGTTGCTCCACCTGTTCGAATAGTTAGGGCCTTAGAAGTCAACGCCCGAAGCATAATATGCAAAATAAATAGAACGGCTTTTCCATTGTATAAAACGAATAACTGTAACCAGTGTGAAAGTACTGGTCATTTCTACGTTCCGGGCAACCTAGGCTTCACTGTAGGGCGTTGCTCCACCAAATCGAATAGTTAGGGCCTTAGAAGTCAACGCCCGAAGCATAAAATACAATATAAGTACAACAGTTTTTCCATCGTATAAAATGAATGCTTGCGATCATTGTGAAAGTAATTGTCATTTCTACGTTCCGGGCAACCTAGCCTTCACTCTAGAGCGTTTCTCCACCAGACCAAACAGTTAGGGCCTTAGAAGTCAACGTCCGAAGCATAAAATGCAAAATAAATATAACAGCTTTTCCATCGTATGAAACGGATAACAGCAACCAGTCTGAAAGTACTGGACATTTCTACGTTCCGGGTAACCTAGGTTTCACACTAGGGCGTTGCTCCACCAGATCGAATAGCTAGGGACTTAGAAGTCAACGCCAGGAGCATAAAATACAATATAAATACAACAGCTTTTCCATCGTATAAAATGAATAATAGCAACCAGTGTGAAAGTAATGGTCATTTCTACGTTCCGGGCAACCAAGGCTTCACTGTAGGGCGTTGCTCCACCCAAATCGAATAGTTAGGGCCTTAGAAGTCAACGCCCGAAGCATAAAATACAATATAAATACAACAGCTTTTCCATCGTATAAAATGAATAATTGCACACAGTGTGAAAGTAATGGTCATTTATACGTTCCGGGCAACCTAGGCTTCACTGTAGGGCGTTGCTCCACCAAATCGAATAGTTAGGGCCTTAGAAGTCAACGCCCGAAGCATAAAATACAATATAAGTACAACAGCTTTGCCATCGTATAAAATGAATAATTGCAAACAGTGTGAAAGTAATGGTCATTTCTACGTTCCGGTCAACCTAGGTGTCACTCTAGGGCGTTGCTCCACCACATCTAATAGCTACGGCCTTAGAAGTCAACGCCAGGAGCATAAAATACAATATAAATACAACAGCTTTTCCATCGTATAAAATGAATAATTGCACACAGTGTGAACGTAATGGTCATTTATACGTTCCGGGTAACCTAGGTTTCACACTAGGTCGTTGCTCCACCAGACCGAATAGCTAGGGACTTAGAATTCAACGCCAGAAGGATAAAATACAATATAAGTACAACAGTTTTTCCATCGTATGAAATGAATAATTGCAGACATTGTGAAAGTAATGGTCATTTCTACGTTCCGGGCAACCTAGGCTGCACTCTAGGGTGTTGCTCCACCAGATGGAATAGATAGGGCCTAAGAAGTCAACGCCAGAAGCATAAAATACAATATAAATGCAACAGTTTTTCCATCGTATAAAACGAATAATTGCAACCAGTATGAAACCTATGGTCATTTCTACTTTCCTAGCAACCAAGGCTTCACCCAAGGGCGTTGCTCCAACAGATTGAATAGTTAGGGCCTCAGAAGTCAACGCCCGAAATATAAAATGCAAAAAAAATACAACAGTGTTTCCATCATATAACAGGAGTAATTGCAACCAGTTTGAAAGTGATGGCCAATTCTACGTTCCGGGCAACCTAGGTTGCACTCCAGGGCGTTGCTCCACCAGACCGAATAGTTACGGCCTAAGAAGTCAACGCCAGAAGCATAAAATACGGTATAAATACAACAGCTTTTCCATCGTATAAAACGATTAATTGCAACCAGTTTGAAGGTAATGGTCTTTTCTACGTTCCGAGCACCCTAGGCGTCACTCTAGGGCGTTGCTCCACTAGATCGAATAGCTAGGGCCTTAGAAGTCAACGCCAGAAGCATAAAATACAATATAAATACAACAGTTTTTCCATCGTATAAAACGAATAATTGCAACCAGTTTGAAACCTATGGTCACTTCTACTTTCCGAGCAACCTAGGCTTCACCTTAGGTCGTTGCTCCAACAGATTGAATAGTTAGGGCCTTAGAAGTCAACGCCCGAAGCATAAAATGCAATAAAAATACAACAGTGTTTCCATCATATAACAGGAATAATTGCAACCAGTTTGAAAGTGATGGCCAACTCTACGTTCCGGGCAACCTAGGCTTCACTCTAGGGCGTTGCTCCACCAGATCGAATAGTTAGTGCCTTGGAAGTCAACGCCAGAAGCATAAAATACAATATAAATGCAACAGATTTTCCATCGTATAAAACGAATAATTGCAACCAGTATGAAACTTATGGTCATTTCTACTTTCCGAGCAACCTATGCTTCACCCTAGGGCGTTGCTCCAACAGGTTGAATAGTTAGGGCCTTAGAAGTCAACGCCCGAACCATCAAATGCAAAAAAAATACAACAGTGTTTCCATCATATAACAGGAATAATTGCAACCAGTTTGAAAGTGATGGCCAATTCTACGTTCCGGGCAACCTATGCTTCACTCTATTGCGTTGCTCCACCAGATCGAATAGTTAGTGACTTAGAAGTCAACGCCAGAAGCATAAAATACAATATAAATACAACAGTTTTTCCATCGCATAAAACGAATAATTGCAACGAGTATGAAACTTATGGACATTTCTACTTTCCGAGCAACCTAGGCTTCTCCTTAGGGCGTTGCTCCAACAGATTGAATAGTTAGGGCCTTAGAAGTCAACGCCCGAACCATAAAATGCAAAAAAAATACAACAGTGTTTCCATCATATAACAGGAATAATTGCAAACAGTTTGAAAGTGATGGCCAATTCTACGTTCCGGGTAACCTAGGTTTCACTCCAGGGCGTTGCTCCACCAGACCGAATAGTTACGGCCTAAGAAGTCAACGCCAGAAGCATAAAATACGATATAAATACAACAGCGTTTCCATCGTATAAAACGAATAATTGCAACCAGTGTGAAAGTTATGGTCATTTCTACATTCCGAGCAACCTAGGCTTCACTCTAGGGCGTTGCTCCACCAGATCGAATAGTTAGTGCCTTGGAAGTCAACGCCAGAAGCATAAAATACAATATAAATACAACAGATTTTCCATCGTATGAAACGAATAATTGCAACCCGTATGAAACTTATGGTCATTTCTACTTTCCGAGCAACCTATGCTTCACCATAGGGTGTTGCTCCAACAGGTTGAATAGTTAGGGCCTTAGAAGTCAACGCCCGAACCATCAAATGCAAAAAAAATACAACAGTGTTTCCATCATATAACAGGGGTAATTGCAACCAGTTGGAAAGTGATGGCCAATTCTACGTTCCGTGCAACCTAGGTTTCACTCCAGGGCGTTGCTCCACCAGACCGAATAGTTACGGCCTAAGAAGTCAACGCCAGAAGCATAAAATATTATATAAATACAACAGCTTTTCCATCGTATAAAACGAATAATTGCAACCAGTGTGAATTTAATTGTCATTTCTACGTTCCGAGCACCCTAGGCGTCACTCTAGGGCGTTGCTCCACCACATCTAATAGCTACGGCCTTAGAAGTCAACGCCAGAGGCATAAAATACAATATAAATACAACAGCTTTTCCATCGTATAAAACGAATAATTGCAACCAGTGTGAAAGTTATGGTCATTTCTACATTCCGAGCAACCTAGGCTTCACTCTAGGGCGTTGCTCCACCAGATGGAATAGTTCGGTCCATAGAAGTGAACGCCAGAAGCATAAAATACAATATAAATATAACAGTTTTTCCATCGTATAAAACGAATAATAGCAACCAGTGTGAAAGTTATGGTCATTTCTACGTTCCGGGCAATCTAGGCTTCACTCTAGGGCGTTGCTCCACCAGATCAAACCGCTAGGGCCTTAGAAGTCAACGTCCGAAGCACTAAATACAAAATAAATAGAACAGTTTTTCCATTGTATAAAACGAATAATTGCTACCAGTGTAAAAGTTATGGTCATTTCTACGTTCCGGGCAACCTAGGCTTCACCCTTGGCCGTTGTTCCACCAGATCGAATAGCTAGGGCCTAAGAAGTCAACGCCCGAAGCATAAAATACAATATAAATATAACAGTTTTTCCATCGCATAAACCGAATAATAACAACCAGTGAGAATGTTATGGTCATTTCTACGTTCCAGGCAACCTAGGCTTCACTCTAGGGCGTTGTTCCACCAGATCGAATAATTAGGGCCTTAGAAATCAACGCCAGAAGCATAAAATACAATAAAGATGCAACAGTTTTTCCATCGTAAAACAGGAATAATTGCAACCAGTGTGAAGATAATGGTCTTTTCTACGTTCCGGGCAACCTAGGCTTCACTCTAGGACGGTGCACCACCAGATCAAATAGTTATGGCCTAAGAAGTCTACGCCAGAAGCATAAAATACAACATAAATACAACAGATTTTCCATCGTATATAATGTATATTTGCAAACAGTGTGAAAGTAATGGTCATTTCTACGTACCGGGCAACCTAGGCTCCACTCTCGGGCGTTGCTCCACCAAATCGAATAGCTAGGGCTTTAGAAGTCAACGCCAGAAGCATAAAATACAATAAAGATGCAAAAGTTTTTCCATCGTATAACAGGAATAACTGCAAACAGTGTGAAAGTAATGGTCATTTCCATGTTCCGTGCCTCCTAGTCTTCACTCTGGGGCGTTGTTCCACAAGATCGAATAGTTAGGGCCTAAGAAGTCAATGCCAGAAGCATAAAATACAATATAAATATAACAGTTTTTCCATCGTCTAAAACGAATAATAGCAACCAGTGTGAAAGTTATGGTCATTTCTACGTTCCAGGCAACCTAGGATTCACTCTAGGGCGTTGCTCCACCAGATCGAATAGTTAGTGCCTCTGACGTCAACGCCAGAAGCATAAAATACAATATAAATACATCAGTTTTTCCATCGTATAAAACGAATAATTGCAACCAGTTTGAAAGTGACGGCCAATTCCACCTTCCGGGCAATCTAGGCTTCACTCTAGGGCGTTGCTCCACCAGATCGAATAGTTAGTGCCTTAGAAGTCAACGCCAGAAGCATAAAATACAATATAAATACAACAGCTTTTCCATCGTGTAAAACGAATAATTGCAACCAGTATGAAACTTATGGTCATTTCTACTTTCCGAGCAACCTAGGCTTCACCCTAGGGCGTTGCTCCAACAGATTGAATAGTTAGGGCCTTAGAAGTCAACGCCCGAACCATAAAATGCAAAAAAAATACAACAGTGTTTCCATCATATAACAGGAATAATTGCAACCAGTTTGAAAGTGATGGCCAATTCTACGTTCCGGGCAACCTAGGCTTCACTCTATTGCGTTGCTCCACCAGATCGAATAGTTAGTGCCTTAGAAGTCAACGCCAGAAGCATCAAATACAATATAAGTACAACAGTTTTTCCATCGTATAAAACGAATAATTGCAACCAGAATGAAACTTATGGTCATTTCTACTTTCCGAGCAACACAGGCTTCACCCTAGGGCGTTGCTCCAACAGATTGAATAGTTAGGGCCTTAGAAGTCAACGCCCGAACCATAAAATGCAAAAAAAATACAGCAGTGTTTCCATCATATAACAGGTATAATTGCAACCAGTTTGAAATTGATGGCCAATTCTACGTTCCGGGCAACCTAGGCATCACTCTATTGCGTTGCTCCACCAGATCGAATAGTTAGTGCCATAGAAGTCAACGAAAGAAGCATAAAATACAATATAAATACAACAGTTTTTCCATCGTATAAAACGAATAATTGCAACCAGTATGAAACTTATGGTCATTTCTACTTTCCGAGCAAGCTAGGCTTCACCCTAGGTCGTTGGTCCAACAGATTGAATAGTTAGGGCCTTAGAAGTCAACGCCCGAAGCATAAAATGCAATAAAAATACAACAGTGTATCCATCATATCACAGGTATAATTGCAAGCAGATTGAAAGTGATGGCCAATTCGACGTGCCGGGCAACCTAGGCTTCACTCTAGGGCGTTGCTCCACCAGATCGAATAGCTAGTGCCTTAGAAGTCAACGCCAGAAGCATAAAATACAATATAAATACAACAGTTTTTCCATCGTATAAGACGAATAATTGCAACCAGTGTGAAAGTTATAGTCATTTCTACTTTCCGGGCAACCTAGGCTTCACTCTAGGGCGTTGCTCCACCAGATCGAATAGTTAGGGCCTTAGAAGTCAACGCCAGAAGCGTAAAATACAATAAAGATGCAACAGTTTTCCCATCGTATATCAGGAATTATTGCAACCAGTGTGAAAGTAATGGCATATCATTGTTCCGGGCTACCTAGGCTTCACTCTAGGGCGTTGCTCCACCAGATGGATTAGTTAGGGCCTTAGAAGTCAGCGCCCGAAGCATAAAATACAATATAAATACAACAGCTTTTCCATCGTAGAAAACGAATAATTGCAACCTGTGTGAAGGTTATGGTCATATCTACGTTCCGGGCAACCTAGGCTTCACTGTAGGGTGTTGCTCCACCAGATCGAATAGGTAGGGCCCTAGAAGTCTCCGCCCGAAGCATAAAATGCAATATAAATACAACAGCTTTTCCATCGTATAAAAGGATTAATTGCAACCAGTTTGAAAGTGATGATCACTTCTACGTTCCGGGCAACCTACGCTTCACTCTGGGGCGTTGCTCCACCAGATCGAACACTTAGGGCCTAAGAAGGCAACGCCAGAAGCATAAAATACAATATAAATATAACAGATTTTCCATCGTATAAGACGAATAATTGCAACCAGTGTGAAAGTTATAGTCATTTCTACTTTCCGGGCAACCTAGGCCTCACTCTAGGGCGTTGCTCCACCAGATCGAATAGTTAGAGCCTTAGAAGTCAACGCCAGAAGCATAAAATACAATAAAGATGCAACAGTTTTCCCATCGTATATCAGGAATTATTGCAACCAGTGTGAAAGTAAAGGCATATCATTGTTCCGGGCAACCTAGGCTTCACTCTAGGGCGTTGCTCCACCAGATGGATTAGTTAGGGCCTTAGAAGTCAACGCCCGAAGCATAAAATACAATAAAGATGGAACAGTTTTTCCATCGTATAAATCGAATAATTGAAACCAGTGTAAAAGTAATGGTCATTTCTACGTTCCGGGCAACCTAGGCTCCACCCTAGGGCGCTGCTTCACCAGATCGAATAGTTAGTGCCCTAGAAGTCAGCGCCAGAAGCATAAAATTCACTAGAAATACAACAGTTTTTCCATCGTATAAAACGAATAATAGCAACCAGTGTGAAAGTTCTGGTCATTTCTAAGTTCCGGGCAACCTAGGATTCACTCTAGGGCGTTGCTCCACCAGATCGAATAGTTAGGGCCTTAGCAATCAACGCCCGAAGCATAAAATACAAAATAAATAGAACAGTTTTTCCATTGTATAAAACGAATAATTGCTACCTGTGTGAAAGTTATGTTCATTTCTACGTTTCAGACAACCTAGGCTTCACTGTAGGGTGTTGCTCCACCAAATCGAATAGGTAGGGCCATGGAAGTCAACGCCAGAAGCATAAAATACAATAAAGATGCAACAGTTTTCCCATCGTATATAACGAATAATTGCAACCAGTATGAAACTTATGGTCATTTCTACTATCCGAGCAACCTAGGCTTCACCCTAGGGCGTTCCTCCAACGGATTGAATAGTTATGACCTTAGAAGTGAACGCCCGAAACATAAAATGCAAAAAAAATACAACTGTGTTTCCATCATATATCAGGAATAATTGCAACCAGTTTGAAAGTGATGGCCAATTCTACGTTCCGGGCAACCTAGGTTTCACTCCAGGGCGTTGCTCCACCAGGCCGCATAGTTACGGCCTAAGAAGTCAACGCCAGAAGCATAAAATACGATATAAATACAACAGTTTTTCCATCGTATAAAACGAATAATTGCAACCAGTATGAAACTTATGGCCATTTCTACTTTCCGAGCAACCTAGGCTTCACCCTAGGGTCTTGCTCTAACAGATTGAATAGTTAGGGCCTTAGAAGTCAACGCCCGAACCATAAAATGCAAAAAAAATACAACAGTGTTTCCATCATATATCAGGAATAATTGCAACCAGTTTGAAAGTGATGGCCAATTCTACGTTCCGCGCAACCTAGGTGTCACTCCAGGGCTTTGCTCCACCAGACCGAATAGTTACGGGCTAAGATGTCAACGCCAGAAGCATAAAACACGATATAAATACAACAGTTTTTCCATCGTATAACAGGATTAATTGCAACCAGTTTGAAAGTGATGGTCATTTCTCCTTTCCGGGCAACCTAGGCTTCACTCTAGGGCGTTTCTCCACCAGATCGAATAGCTGGGGCCTTAGAAGTCAACGCCAGAAGCATAAAATACAATATAAATACAACAGTTTTTCCATCGTATAAAACGAATAATTGCAACCAGTATGAAACTGATGGTCATTTCTACTTTCCGAGCAACCTAGGCTTCACCCTAGGGCGTTGCTCCAACAGAATGAATAGTTAGGGCCTTAGAAGTCAACGCCCGAAGCATAAAATGCAATAAAAATACAACAGTTTTTCCATCGTATAAAACGAATAATTGCAACCAGTATGAAACTGATGGTCATTTCTCCTTTGCGGGCAACCTAGGATTCACTCTAGGGCGTTGCTCCACTGGATCGTACAGCTAGGGCCTTAGAAGTCTACGCCAGAAGCATAAAATACAATATAAATACAACAGTTTTTCCATCGTATAAAACGAATAAATGCAACCAGTATGAAACTTATTGCCCTTTCTACTTTCCGAGCAACCTAGGCTTCACCCTAGGGCGTTGCTCCAACAGATTGAATAGTTCGGGCCTTAGAAGTCAACGCCCGAAGCATAAAATACAATATAAATACAACAGTTTTCCATCGTATAAAACGAATAATTGCAACCAGTATGAAACTTATGGTCATTTCTACTTTCCGAGCAACCTAGGCTTCACCCTAGGGCGTTGCTCCAACAGATTGAATAGTTAGGGCCTCAGAAGTCTACGCTCGGGCCATAAAATGCAAAAAAAATACAACAGTGTTTCAATCATATAACAGGAATAATTGCGACCAGTTTGAAAGTGATGGCCAATTCTACGTTCCTGCCAACCTAGGCTTCACTCTAGGGCGTTGCTCCACCAGATCGAATAGTTAGTGCCTTAGAAGTCAACGCCAGAAGCATAAAACACTATATAAATACAACAGCTTTTCATCGTATAAAACGAATAATTGCAACCAGTATGAAACTTATGGTCATTTCTACTTTCCGAGCAACCTAGGCTTCACCCTAGGGCGTAGCTCCAACAGATTGAATAGTTAGGGCCTCAGAAGTCTACGCTCGAACCATAAAATGCAAAAAAAATACAACAGTGTTTCAATCATATAACAGGAATAATTGCGACCAGTTTGAAAGTGATGGCCAATTCTACGTTCCTGCCAACCTAGGCTTCACTCTAGAGCGTTGCTCCACCAGATCGAATAGTTAGTGCCTTAGCAGTCAACGCCAGAAGCATAAAATACAATATAAATACAAAAGTTTTTCCATCGTATAACAGGAGTAACTGCAAACAGTGTGAAAGTACTGGCCATTTCTACGTTCCGGGTAACCTAGGCTTCACTCTAGGGCGTTGTTCCACCAGATCGAACAGTTAGGGCCTAAGAAGGCAACGCCAGAAGCATAATATACAATATAAATATAACAGTTTTTCAATCGTATAAAGCGAATAATAGCAACCAGTGTGAAAGTTATGGTCATTTCTACGTTCCGGGCAACCTAGACTTCACCACAGGGCGTTGTTCCACCAGATCGAATAGTTAGGGCCTAAGAAGTGAACGCCAGCAGCATAAAATACAATTTGAATACAACAGTTTTTCCATGATATAAAACGAATAATTGCAACCAGTATGAAAGTTATGGTCATTTCTTCTTTCCGGGCAACCTAGGCTTCACCCTTGGGCGTTGCTCCAACAGATTAAATGGTTAGGGCCTTAGAAGTCAACGCCGGAAGCGTAAAATGCAATAAAAATACAACAGTTTTTCCATCGTATAAAAGGATCAATTGCAACCAGTTTGAAAGTGATGGTCATTTCTACGTTCCGGGCAACCTAGGCTTCACTCTAGGGCGTTGCTGCAACAGATCGAATAGTTAGGTCCATAGAAGTCAACGCCCGAAGCATAAAATACAATATAAATACAACAGTTTTCCATCGTATAAAACGAATAATTGCAACCAGTATGAAACTTATGGTCATTTCTACTTTCCGAGCAACCTAGGCCTCAACCTTGGGCGTTGCTCCAACAGATTGAATAGTTAGGGCCTTAGAAGTCTACGCCCGAACCATAAAATGCAAAAAAAATACAACAGTGTTTCCATCATATAACAGGAATAATTTCGACCAGTTTGAAAGTGATGGCCAATTCTACGTTCCGGGCAACCTAGGCTTCACTCTAGGGCGTTGCTCCACCAGATCGAATAGTTAGTGCCTTAGAAGTCAACGCCAGAAGCATAAAATACAATATAAATACAACAGTTTTTCCATCGTATGAAACAAATAATTGCAACCAGTATGAAGCATATGGTCATTTCTACTTTCCGAGCAACCTAGGCTTCACCCTAGGGCGTTGCTCCAACGGATTGAATAGTTAGGGCCTTAGAAGTCAACGCCCGAACCATAAAATGCAAAAAAAATACAACAGCGATTCCATCATATAACAGGAATAATTTCAACCAGTTTCAAAGTGATGGCCAGTTCTACGTTCCGGGCAACCTAGGCTTCACTGTAGGGCGTTGCTCCACCAGGTCGAATAGTTAGTGCCTTAGAAGTCAACGCCGGAAGCATAAAATACAATATAAATACAACAGTTTTTCCATCGTATATAACGAATAATTGCAACCAGTATGAAAGTGATGGCCAATTCTACCTTCCGGGCAACCTAGGCTTCACTCTAGGGCGTTGCTCCACCAGATCGAATAGTTAGTGCCTTAGAAGTCAACGCCAGAAGCATAAAATACAATATATATACAACAGTTTTTCCATCGTATAAATCGAATAATAGCAACCAGTATGAAACTTATGGTCATTTCTATTTTCCGAGCAACATAGGCTTCACCCTAGGGCGTTCCTCCAACGGATTGAATAGTTAGGGCCTTAGAAGCCAACGCCCGAAGCATAAAATGCAATAAAAATACAACAGCGTTTTCATAATATAACAGGAATAATTGCATCCAGTTTGAAAGTGATGGCCAATTCTACGTCCCGGGCAACCTAGGCTTCACTCTAGGGCGTTGCTCCACCAGATCGAATAGTTAGTGCCTCAGAAGTCAACGCCAGAAGCATAAAACACTATATAAATACAACAGCTTTTCATCGTATAAAACGAATAATTGCAACCAGTATGAAACTTATGGTCATTTCTACTTTCCGAGCAACCTAGGCTTCACCCTAGGGCGTTGCTCCAACAGATTGAATAGTTAGGGCCTCAGAAGTGTACGCTCGAACCATAAAATGCAAAAAAAATACAACAGTGTTTCAATCATATAACAGGAATAATTGCGACCAGTTTGAAAGTGATGGCCAATTCTACGTTCCTGCCAACCTAGGCTTCACTCTAGGGCGTTGCTCCACCAGATCGAATAGTTAGTGCCTTAGAAGTCAACGCCAGAAGCATAAAATACAATATAAATACAACAGTTTTTCATCGTATGAAACAAATAATTGCAACCAGTATGAAACTTATGGTCACTTCTACTTTCCGAGCAACCTAGGCTTCTCCCTAGGGCGTTGCTCCAACGGATTGAATAGTTAGGGCCTTAAGATGTCAACGCCCGAACCATAAAATGCAAAAAAAATACAACAGTGTTTCCATCATATAACAGGAATACTTGCAACCAGTTTGAAAGTGATGGCCAATTCGACGTTTCGGGCAACCTAGGTTTCACTCCAGGGCGTTGCTCCACCAGACCGAATAGTTACGGCCTAAGAAGTCAACGCCAGAAGCATAAAATACGATATAAATACAACATCTTTTCCATCGCATAAAACGAATAATTGGAACCAGTGTGAAAGTAATGGTCATTTCTACGTTCCGAGCACTCTACGCGTCACTCTAGGGCGTTGCGCCACCAGATCTAATCGCTACGGCCTTAGAAGTCAACACCAGAGGCTTAAAGTACAATATAAATACAACAGCGTTTCCATTGTATAAAACGAATAATTGCAACCAGTGTGAAAGTTATGGTCATTTCTATATTCCGAGCAACCTAGGATTCACTCTAGGGCGTTGCTCCACCAGATCGAATAGTTAGGTCCTTAGAAGTAAACGCCAGAAGCATAAAATACGATATAAATACAACAGCGTTTCCATCGTATAAAACGAATAATTGCAACCAGTGTGAAAGTTATGGTCATTTCTACATTCCGAGCATCCTAGGACTCACTCTAGGGCGCTCCTCCACCAGATCGAATGGTTAGGTCCTTAGAAGTGAACGCCCGAAACATAAAATGCAAAAAAAATACAACTGTGTTTCCATCATATATCAGGAATAATTGCAACCAGTTTGAAAGTGATGGCCAATTCTACGTTCCGGGCAACCTAGGTTTCACTCCAGGGCGTTGCTCCACCAGACCGAATAGTTACGGCCTAAGAAGTCAACGCCAGAAGCATAAAATACGATATAAATACAACAGCTTTTCCATCGTATAAAAGGAATAATTGCAAACAGTGTGAAAGTAATGGTCATTTCTACGTTCCGAGCACCCTAGGCGTCACTCTAGGGCGGTGCTCCACCACATCTAATAGCTACGGCCTTAGAAGCCAACGCCAGAGGCATAAAATACAATATAAATGCAACAACCGTTACACCGTATAAAACGAATAATTGCAACCTGTGTGAAGGTTATGGTCATATCTACGTTCCGGGCAACCTAGGCTTCACTGTAGGGCGTTGCTCCACCAGATCGAAGTGTTAGGGCCTAAGAAGTCAACGCCCGAAGCATAAAATACGATATAAATACAACAGCTTTTCCATCGTATTAAATGAATAATTGCAAACAGTGTGAAAGTAGTGGTCATTTCTACGTTCCGAGCATCCTAGGCTTCACTCTAGGGCGGTGTTCCACCATATCGAGTAGCTACGGCCTTAGAAGCCTACGCCTGAAGAATAAAATACAATACAAATACAACAGCCTTTTCATCGTATAACAGGAATAATATCAACAAGCGTGAAAGTAATGATCATTTCGGCGTTTCGGGCATCCTAGACTTAACTCTGAGGCATTGCTCCACCAGATCGAATAGTTAGGGCCTAAGAAGTCAACGCCAGAAGCATAAAATACAATATAAATACAACAGTGTTTCCATCGTATAAAACAAATAATTGCAACCAGTATGAAACTTATGGTCATTTCTACTTTCCGAGCAACCTAGGCTTCACCCTAGGGCGTTGCTCCAACAGGTTCAATAGTTAGGGCCGTAGAAGTCAACGCCCGAACCATAAAATGCAAAAAAAATACAACAGTGTTACCATCATATAACAGGAATAATTGCAACCAGATTGAAAGTGATGGCCAATTCTACGTTCCGGGCAAGCTAGGCTTCACTCTATTGCGTTGCTCCACCAGATCGAATAGTTAGGGCCTTAGAAGTCAACGCCAGAAGCATAAAATACAATATAAATACAACAGTTTTTCCATCGTATAAAACGAATAATTGCAACCAGTATGAGACTTATGGTCATTTCTACATTCCGAGCAACCTAGGCTTCACCCTATGGCGTTGATCCAACAGATTGAATATTTAGGGCCTTAGAAGTCAACGCCCGAAGCATAAAATACAATATAAATACAACAGTTTTTCGATCGTATAAAACGAATAATTGCAACCAGTATGAAAGTTATGGTCATTTCTACTTTCCGGGCAACCTAGGCTTCACCCTAGGGCGTTGCTCCAACAGATCGAATAGTTATGGCTTTAGAAGTCAACGGCCGAAGCATAAAATACAAAATAAATAGAACTGTTTTTCCATCGTATAAAACGAATAATTGCTACCGGTGTGAAAGTTATGGTCATTTCTACGTTCCGGGCAACCTAGGCTTCACCATAGTGCGTCGTTCCACCAGATGGATGAGTTAGGGCATAAGAAGTCAACGCCAGAAGCATAAAATACGATTTAAGTAATACAGTTTTTCCATCGTATAAAACGAGTAATTGCAAACATTGCGAATGTAATGGTCATTTCTACGTTCCGGGCTACCTAGACGTCACTCTAGTGCGTTGCTCCACCACACCTAATAGCTACGGCCTTAGACGTCAACGACAGAAGCATTAAATACAATAAAGATGCAACAGCTTTTCCATCGTATAAAACGAATAATTGCAACCAGTGTGAAAGTTATTGTCATTTCTACTTTCCTGGAAACCTAGGCTTTCACTCTAGGGCGTTGCTCCACCAGATCGAATATTTAGTGCCTAAGAAGTCAACGCCAGAAGCATAAAATACAAGATAACTACAACAGTTTTTACATCGTATAAAACGAATAATTGCTACCAGTATGGAAGTGATGGTCATTTCTACGTTCCGGGCAACCTAGGCCTCACCCTATGACGTTGTTCCACCAGATTGAATAGTTAGGCCCTAAGAAATCAACGCCAGAAGCATTAAATACAATATAAATATAACAGTTATTCCATCGTATAAAACGAATAATAGCAGCCAGTATGAAAGTTATGGTCATTTCTAAGTTCCGGGCAACCTAGGCTTCACTCCAGGGCGTTGCTCCACCAGATCGAAGTGTTAGGGCCTAAGAAGTCAACGCCCGAAGCATAAAATACGATATAAATACAACAGCTTTTCCATCGTATTAAATGAATAATTGCAAACAGTGTGAAAGTAGTGGTCATTTCTACGTTCCGAGCATCCTAGGCTTCACTCTAGGGCGGTGTTCCACCATATCGAATAGCTACGGCCTTAGAAGCCTACGCCTGAAGAATAAAATACAATACAAATACAACAGCCTTTTCATCGTATAACAGGAATAATTTCAACAAGCGTGAAAGTAATGATCATTTCGGCGTTTCGGGCATCCTAGACTTAACTCTGAGGCATTCCTCCACCAGATCGAATAGTTAGGGCCTAAGAAGTCAACGCCAGAAGCATAAAATACCATATAAATACAACAGTGTTTCTATCGTATAAAACAAATAATTGCAACCAGTATGAAACTTATGGTCATTTCTACTTTCCGAGCAACCTAGGCTTCACCCTAGGGCGTTGCTCCAACAGGTTCAATAGTTAGGGCCGTAGAAGTCAACGCCCGAACCATAAAATGCAAAAAAAATACAACAGTGTTACCATCATATAACAGGAATAATTGCAACCAGATTGAAAGTGATGGCCAATTCTACGTTCCGGGCAAGCTAGGCTTCACTCTATTGCGTTGCTCCACCAGATCGAATAGTTAGGGCCTTAGAAGTCAACGCCAGAAGCATAAAATACAATATAAATACAACAGTTTTTCCATCGTATAAAACGAATAATTGCAACCAGTATGAGACTTATGGTCATTTCTACATTCCGAGCAACCTAGGCTTCACCCTAGGGCGTTGATCCAACAGATTGAATATTTAGGGCCTTAGAAGTCAACGCCCGAAGCATAAAATACAATATAAATACAACAGATTTTCGATCGTATAAAACGAATAATTGCAACCAGTATGAAAGTTATGGTCACTTCTACGTTCCGGGCAACCTAGGCTTCACCATAGTGCGTCGTTCCACCAGATGGAAGAGTTAGGGCATAAGAAGTCAACGCCAGAAGCATAAAATACGATTTAAGTAATACAGTTTTTCCATCGTATAAAACGAGTAATTGCAAACATTGCGAATGTAATGGTCATTTCTACGTTCCGGGCTACCTAGACGTCACTCTATTGCGTTGCTCCACCACATCTAATAGTTACGGCCTTAGACGTCAACGACAGAAGCATTAAATACAATAAAGATGCAACAGCTTTTCCATCGTATAAAACGAATAATTGCAACCAGTGTGAAAGTTATTGTCCTTTCTACTTTCCGGGAAACCTAGGCTTCACTCTAGGGCGTTGCTCCACCAGATCGAATATTTAGTGCCTAAGAAGTCAACGGCAGAAGCATAAAATACAAGATAACTACAACAGTTTTTACATCGTATAAAACGAATAATTGCTACCAGATTGGAAGTGATGGTCATTTCCACGTTCCGGGCAACCTAGGCCTCACACTATGACGTTGTTCCACCAGATTGAATAGTTAGGCCCTATGAAATCAACGCCAGAAGCATAAAATACAATATAAATATAACAGTGTTTCCATCGTATAAAACGAATAATTTCAACCAGTGTGAATGTTATGGTCATTTCTACATTCCGAGCAACCTAGGCTTCACCCCAGGGCGTTGTTCCACCCGGTCGAATAGTTAGGGCCTAAGAAGTGAACGCCCGGAGCATAAAATACAATATAAATACAACAGTTCTTCCATCATATAAAACGAATAATTGCAACCAGTATAAAAGTTATGGTCAGTTCTACGTTCCGGGCAGCCTACGCTTCACTCTGTGGCGTTCTTCCACCACATCGAATAGCTACGGCCTCAGAAGTCAACGCCTGAAGCATAAAATACAATAAAAATACAACAGTCTTTCCATCCTATAACAGGAATAATTGCAACCCGTGTGAAAGTGATGGTCATTTATACGTTCCAGGCAACCTAGGCTTCATTCTAGGGCGTTGTTAAAACAGATCGAATTGTTAGGGCCTAAGAAGTCAACGCCCGAAGCGTAAGATACATAATAAATATAACAGTTTTTCCATCGTATAGAACGGATAATAGCATCCAGTGTGAAAGTTATGGTCATTTCTACGTTCCGGGCAACCTAGGCTTCACTCTAGGGCGTTGCTCCACCAGATCAAACAGTTAGGGCCTTAGAAGTCAACGCCCGAAGCATAAAATACAAATTAAACAGAACAGTTTTTCCATTGTATAAAACGAATAATTGCTACCAGTGAAAAGTTATGGTCATTTCTACGTTCCGGGCAACCTAGGCTTCACCCTAGGCCGTTGCTCCACCAGATCGAAGAGTTAGGGTCCAAGAAGTCAACACCGGAAGCTTAAAATACAATATAAAAACAACAGCTTTTCATTCGTAGAAAACAAATAATTGCAACCTGTGTGAAGGTTATGGTCATATCTACGTTCCGGGCAACTTTGGCTCCACTGTAGGGAGTTGCTCCACCAGATCGAATAGGTAGGGCCATAGAAGTCTACGCCCGAAGCATAAAATACGATATAAGTACAACAGTTTTTCCATCGTATAAAATGTATAATTGCAAACATTGCGAAAGTAATGGTCATTTGTACGTTTCGGGCAACATAGGCGTCACTCTAATGCGTTGCTCCACCACATCTAATAGCTACGGCCTTAGATGTGAACGACAGAAGCCTAAAATACAATATAAATACAACAGTTTTTCCATCGTATATAACGAATAATTGCAACCAGTATGAAACTTATGGTCATTTCTACTTTCCGAGCAACCTAGGCTTCACCCTAGGGCGTTGCTCCAACAGGTTGAATAGTTAGGGCCGTAGAAGTCAACGCCCGAACGATAAAATGCAAAAAAAATACAACAGCGTTACCATCATATGACATGAATAATTGCAACCAGTTTGACAGTGATGGCCAATTCTACGTTCCGGGCAACCTAGGCTTCACTCTATTGCGTTGTTCCACCAGATCGAATAGTTAGGGGCTAAGAAGTCAACGCCAGAAGCATTAAATACAATATAAATATAACAGTGTTTCCATCGTATAAAACGAATAATAGCAGCCAGTGTGAAAGTTATGGTCATTTCTAAGTTCCGAGCACCCTAGCCGTCACTCTAGGGCGTTGCTCTACCACATCTAATAGCTACGGCCTTAGAAGCCAACGCCAGAGGCATAAAATACAATATAAATGCAACAACCGTTACACCGTATAAAACGAATAATTGCAACCTGTGTGAAGGTTATGGTCATATCTACGTTCCGGGCAACATAGGCTTCAATGTAGGGCGTTGCTCCACCAGATCGAAGTGTTAGGGCCTAAGAAGTCAACGCCCGAAGCATAAAATACGATATAAATACAACAGCTTTTCCATCGTATTAAATGAATAATTGCAAACAGTGTGAAAGTAGTGGTCATTTCTACGTTCCGAGCATCCTAGGCTTCACTCTAGGGCGGTGCTCCACCATATCGAATAGCTACGGCCTTAGAAGCCTACGCCTGAAGCATAAAATACAATACAAATACGACAGCATTTTCATCGTATAACAGGAATAATTTCAACAAGCGTGAAAGTAATGATCATTTCGGCGTTTCGGGCATCCTAGACTTAACTCTGAGGCATTGCTCCACCAGATCGAATAGTTAGGGCCTAAGAAGTCAACGCCAGAAGCATAAAATACAATATAAATACAACAGTGTTTCCATCGTATAAAACAAATAATTGCAACCAGTATGAAACTTATGGTCATTTCTACTTTCCGAGCAACCTAGGCTTCACCCTAGGGCGTTGCTCCAACAGGTTCAATAGTTAGGGCCGTAGAAGTCTACGCCCGAACCATAAAATGCAAAAAAAATACAACAGTGTTACCATCATATAACAGGAATAATTGCAACCAGATTGAAAGTGATGGCCCATTCTACGTTCCGGGCAACCTAGGCTTCACTCTATTGCGTTGCTTCACCAGATCGAATAGTTAGGGCCTTAGAAGTCAACGCCAGAAGCATAAAATACAATATAAATACAACAGTTTTTCCATCGTATAAAACGAATAATTGCAACCAGTATGAGACTTATGGTCATTTCTACATTCCGAGCAACCTAGGCTTCACCCTAGGGCGTTGATCCAACAGATTGAATATTTAGGGCCTTAGAAGTCAACGCCCGAAGCATAAAATACAATATAAATTCAACAGCTTTTCCGTCGTATAAAACGAATAATTGCAACCAGTATGAAAGATATGGTCATTTCTACTTTCCGGGCAACCTAGGCTTCACCCTAGGGCGTTGCTCCAACAGATCGAATAGTTATGGCTTTAGAAGTCAACGGCCGAAGCATAAAATACAAAATAAATAGAACTGTTTTTCCATCGTATAAAACGAATAATTGCTACCGGTGTGAAAGTTATGGTCATTTCTACGTTCCGGGCAACCTAGGCTTCACCATAGTGCGTTGTTCCACCAGATGGAAGAGTTAGGGCATAAGAAGTCAACGCCAGAAGCATAAAATACGATTTAAGTAATACAGTTTTTCCATCGTATAAAACGAGTAATTGCAAACATTGCGAATGTAATGGTCATTTCTACGTTCCGGGCTACCTAGACGTCACTCTATTGCGTTGCTCCACCACATCTAATAGCTACGGCCTTAGACGTCAACGACAGAAGCATTAAATACAATAAAGATGCAACAGCTTTTCCATCGTATAAAACGAATAATTGCAACCAGTGTGAAAGTTATTGTCCTTTCTACATTCCGGGAAACCTAGGCTTCACTCTAGGGCGTTGCTCCACCAGATCGAATATTTAGTGCCTAAGAAGTCAACGCCAGAAGCATAAAATACAAGATAACTACAACAGTTTTTACATCGTATAAAACGAATAATTGCTACCAGTATGGAAGTGATGGTCATTTCCACGTTCCGGGCAACCTAGGCCTCACACTATGACGTTGTTCCACCAGATTGAATAGTTAGGCCCTATGAAATCAACGCCAGAAGCATAAAATACAATATAAATATAAAAGTGTTTCCATCGTATAAAACGAATAATTTCAACCAGTGTGAATGTTATGGTCATTTCTACATTCCGAGCAACCTAGGCTTCACCCCAGGGCGTTGTTCCACCCGGTCGAATAGTTAGGGCCTAAGAAGTGAACGCCAGGAGCATAAAATACAATATAAATACAACAGCTCTTCCATCATATAAAACGAATAATTGCAACCAGTATAGAAGTTATGGTCAGTTCTACGTTCCGGGCAGCCTACGCTTCACTCTGTGGCGTTCTTCCACCACATCGAATAGCTACGGCCTCAGAAGTCAACGCCTGAAGCATAAAATACAATAAAAATACAACAGTCTTTCCATCCTATAACAGGAATAATTGCAACCCGTGTGAAAGTGATGGTCATTTATACGTTCCAGGCAACCTAGGCTTCATTCTAGGGCGTTGTGAAACCAGATCGAATTGTTAGGGCCTAAGAAGTCAACGCCAGAAGCGTAAGATACATAATAAATATAACAGTTTTTCCATCGTATAGAACGGATAATAGCATCCAGTGAGAAAGTTATGGTCATTTCTACGTTCCGGGCAACCTAGGCTTCACTCTACGGCGTTGCTCCACCAGATCAGACAGTTATGGCCTTAGAAGTCAACGCCCGAAGCATAAAATACAAAATAAACAGAACAGTTTTTCCATTGTATAAAACGAATAATTGCTACCAGTGTAAAAGTTATGGTCATATCTACGTTCCGGGCAACCTTGGCTCCACTGTAGGGAGCTGCTCCACCAGATCGAATAGGAAGGGCCATAGAAGTCTACGCCCGAAGCATAAAATACAATAAATATACAAGAGTTTTTCCATCGTATAAAACGAATAATTGCAACCAGTATGAGACTTATGGTCATTTCTACATTCCGAGCAACCTAGGCTTCACCCTAGGGCGTTGATCCAACAGATTGAATATTTAGGGCCTTAGAAGTCAACGCCCGAAGCATAAAATACAATATATATTCAACAGTTTTTCCATCGTATAAAACGAATAATTGCAACCAGTATGAAAGTTATGGTCATTTCTACTTTCCGGGCAACCTAGGCTTCACCCTAGGGCGTTGCTCCAACAGATCGAATAGTTATGGCTTTAGAAGTCAACGGCCGAAGCATAAAATACAAAATAAATAGAACTGTTTTTCCATCGTATAAAACGAATAATTGCTACCGGTGTGAAAGTTATGGTCATTTCTACGTTCCGGGCAACCTAGGCTTCACCATAGTGCGTTGTTCCACCAGATGGAAGAGTTAGGGCATAAGAAGTCAACGCCAGAAGCATAAAATACGATTTAAGTAATACAGTTCTTCCATCGTATAAAACGAGTAATTGCAAACATTGCGAATGTAATGGTCATTTCTACGTTCCGGGCTACCTAGACGTCACTCTAGTGCGTTGCTCCACAAGATCGAATATTTAGTGCCTAAGAAGTCAACGCGAGAAGCATAAAATACAAGATAACTACAACAGTTTTTACATCGTATAAAACGAGTAGTTGCTGCCAGTATGGAAGTGATGGTTATTTCTACGTTCCGGGCAACCTAGGCCTCACCCTATGACGTTGTTCCACCAGATTGAATAGTTAGGCCCTAAGAAATCAACGCCAGAAGCATAAAATACAATATAAATATAACAGTGTTTCCATCGTATAAAACGAATAATTTCAACCAGTGTGAATGTCATGGTCATTTCTACATTCCGAGCAACCTAGGCTTCACCCCAGGGCGTTGTTCCACCCGGTCGAATAGTTAGGGCCTAAGAAGTGAACGCCAGGAGCATAAAATACAATATAAATACAACAGTTCTTCCATCATATAAAACGAATAATTGCAACCAGTATAAAAGTTATGGTCATTTCTACGTTCCGGGCAACCTAGGCTTAACCCTAGGGCGTTGCTCCACCAGATCGAAGAGTTAGGGTCCAAGAAGTCAACACCGGAAGCTTAAAATACAATATAAAAACAACAGCTTTTCATTCGTAGAAAACAAATAATTGCAACCTGTGTGAAGGTTATGGTCATATCTACGTTCCGGGCAACCTTGGCTCCACTGTAGGGAGTTGCTCCACCAGATCGAATAGGTAGGGCCATAGAAGTCTACGCCCGAAGCATAAAATACGATATAAGTACAACAGTTTTTCCATCGTATAAAATGTATAATTGCAAACATTGCGAAAGTAATGGTCATTTCTACGTTTCGGGCAAGATAGGCGTCACTCGAATGCGTTGCTCCACCACATCTAATAGCTACGGCCTTAGATGTCAACGACAGAAGCCTAAAATACAATATAAATACAACAGTTTTTCCATCGTATATAACGAATAATTGCAACCAGTATGAAACTTATGGTCATTTCTACTTTCCGAGCAACCTAGGCTTCACCCTAGGGCGTTGCTCCAACAGGTTGAATAGTTAGGGCCGTAGAAGTCAACGCCCGAACCATAAAATGCAAAAAAAATACAACAGCGTTACCATCATATGACATGAATAATTGCAACCAGTTTGACAGTGATGGCCAATTCTACGTTCCGGGCAACCTAGGCTTCACTCTATTGCGTTGTTCCACCAGATCGAATAGTTAGGGGCTAAGAAGTCAACGCCAGAAGCATTAAATACAATATAAATATAACAGTGTTTCCATCGTATAAAACGAATAATAGCAGCCAGTGTGAAAGTTATGGTCATTTCTAAGTTCCCAGCACCCTAGCCGTCACTCTAGGGCGTTGCTCTACCACATCTAATAGCTACGGCCTTAGAAGCCAACGCCAGAGGCATAAAATACAATATAAATGCAACAACCGTTACACCGTATAAAACGAATAATTGCAACCTGTGTGAAGGTTATGGTCATATCTACGTTCCGGGCAACATAGGCTTCACTGTAGGGCGTTGCTCCACCAGATCGAAGTGTTAGGGCCTAAGAAGTCAACGCCCGAAGCATAAAATACGATATAAATACAACAGCTTTTCCATCGTATTAAATGAATAATTGCAAACAGTGTGAAAGTAGTGGTCATTTCTACGTTCCGAGCATCCTAGGCTTCACTCTAGGGCGGTGCTCCACCATATCGAATAGCTACGGCCTTAGAAGCCTACGCCTGAAGCATAAAATACAATACAAATACGACAGCATTTTCATCGTATAACAGGAATAATTTCAACAAGCGTGAAAGTAATGATCATTTCGGCGTTTCGGGCATCCTAGACTTAACTCTGAGGCATTGCTCCACCAGATCGAATAGTTAGGGCCTAAGAAGTCAACGCCAGAAGCATAAAATACAATATAAATACAACAGTGTTTCCATCGTATAAAACAAATAATTGCAACCAGTATGAAACTTATGGTCATTTCTACTTTCCGAGCAACCTAGGCTTCACCCTAGGGCGTTGCTCCAACAGGTTCAATAGTTAGGGCCGTAGAAGTCTACGCCCGAACCATAAAATGCAAAAAAAATACAACAGTGTTACCATCATATAACAGGAATAATTGCAACCAGATTGAAAGTGATGGCCCATTCTACGTTCCGGGCAACCTAGGCTTCACTCTATTGCGTTGCTTCACCAGATCGAATAGTTAGGGCCTTAGAAGTCAACGCCAGAAGCATAAAATACAATATAAATACAACAGTTTTTCCATCGTATAAAACGAATAATTGCAACCAGTATGAGACTTATGGTCATTTCTACATTCCGAGCAACCTAGGCTTCACCCTAGGGCGTTGATCCAACAGATTGAATATTTAGGGCCTTAGAAGTCAACGCCCGAAGCATAAAATACAATATAAATTCAACAGCTTTTCCGTCGTATAAAACGAATAATTGCAACCAGTATGAAAGATATGGTCATTTCTACTTTCCGGGCAACCTAGGCTTCACCCTAGGGCGTTGCTCCAACAGATCGAATAGTTATGGCTTTAGAAGTCAACGGCTGAAGCATAAAATACAAAATAAATAGAACTGTTTTTCCATCGTATAAAACGAATAATTGCTACCGGTGTGAAAGTTATGGTCAATTCTACGTTCCGGGCAACCTAGGCTTTACCATAGTGCGTTGTTCCACCAGATGGAAGAGTTAGGGCATAAGAAGTCAACGCCAGAAGCATAAAATACGATTTAAGTAATACAGTTTTTCCATCGTATAAAACGAGTAATTGCAAACATTGCGAATGTAATGGTCATTTCTACGTTCCGGGCTACCTAGACGTCACTCTATTGCGTTGCTCCACCACATCTAATAGCTACGGCCTTAGACGTCAACGACAGAAGCATTAAATACAATAAAGATGCAACAGCTTTTCCATCGTATAAAACGAATAATTGCAACCAGTGTGAAAGTTATTGTCCTTTCTACTTTCCGGGAAACCTAGGCTTCACTCTAGGGCGTTGCTCCACCAGATCGAATATTTAGTGCCTAAGAAGTCAACGCCAGAAGCATAAAATACAAGATAACTACAACAGTTTTTACATCGTATAAAACGAATAATTGCTACCAGTATGGAAGTGATGGTCATTTCCACGTTCCGGGCAACCTAGGCCTCACACTATGACGTTGTTCCACCAGATTGAATAGTTAGGCCCTATGAAATCAACGCCAGAAGCATAAAATACAATATAAATATAACAGTGTTTCCATCGTATAAAACGAATAATTTCAACCAGTGTGAATGTTATGGTCATTTCTACATTCCGAGCAACCTAGGCTTCACCCCAGGGCGTTGTTCCACCCGGTCGAATAGTTAGGGCCTAAGAAGTGAACGCCAGGAGCATAAAATACAATATAAATACAACAGTTCTTCCATCATATAAAACGAATAATTGCAACCAGTATAGAAGTTATGGTCAGTTCTACGTTCCGGGCAGCCTACGCTTCACTCTGTGGCGTTCTTCCACCACATCGAATAGCTACGGCCTCAGAAGTCAACGCCTGAAGCATAAAATACAATAAAAATACAACAGTCTTTCCATCCTATAACAGGAATAATTGCAACCCGTGTGAAAGTGATGGTCATTTATACGTTCCAGGCAACCTAGGCTTCATTCTAGGGCGTTGTGAAACCAGATCGAATTGTTAGGGCCTAAGAAGTCAACGCCAGAAGCGTAAGATACATAATAAATATAACAGTTTTTCCATCGTATAGAACGGATAATAGCATCCAGTGTGAAAGTTATGGTCATTTCTACGTTCCGTGCAACCTAGGCTTCACTCTAGGGCGTTGCTCCACCAGATCAGACAGTTATGGCCTTAGAAGTCAACGCCCGAAGCATAAAATACAAAATAAACAGAACAGTTTTTCCATTGTATAAAACGAATAATTGCTACCAGTGTAAAAGTTATGGTCATATCTACGTTCCGGGCAACCTTGGCTCCACTGTAGGGAGCTGCTCCACCAGATCGAATAGGTAGGGCCATAGAAGTCTACGCCCGAAGCATAAAATACAATAAATATACAAGGGTTTTTCCATCGTATAAAACGAATAATTGCAACCAGTATGAGACTTATGGTCATTTCTACATTCCGAGCAACCTAGGCTTCACCCTAGGGCGTTGATCCAACAGATTGAATATTTAGGGCCTTAGAAGTCAACGCCCGAAGCATAAAATACAATATATATTCAACAGTTTTTCCATCGTATAAAACGAATAATTGCAACCAGTATGAAAGTTATGGTCATTTCTACTTTCCGGGCAACCTAGGCTTCACCCTAGGGCGTTGCTCCAACAGATCGAATAGTTATGGCTTTAGAAGTCAACGGCCGAAGCATAAAATACAAAATAAATAGAACTGTTTTTCCATCGTATAAAACGAATAATTGCTACCGGTGTGAAAGTTATGGTCATTTCTACGTTCCGGGCAACCTAGGCTTCACCATAGTGCGTTGTTCCACCAGATGGAAGAGTTAGGGCATAAGAAGTCAACGCAAGAAGCATAAAATACGATTTAAGTAATACAGTTTTTCCATCGTATAAAACGAGTAATTGCAAACATTGCGAATGTAATGGTCATTTCTACGTTCCGGGCTACCTAGACGTCACTCTAGTGCGTTGCTCCACAAGATCGAATATTTAGTGCCTAAGAAGTCAACGCGAGAAGCATAAAATACAAGATAACTACAACAGTTTTTACATCGTATAAAACGAGTAGTTGCTACCAGTATGGAAGTGATGGTCATTTCTACGTTCCGGGCAACCTAGGCCTCACCCTATGACGTTGTTCCACCAGATTGAATAGTTAGGCCCTAAGAAATCAACGCCAGAAGCATAAAATACAATATAAATATAACAGTGTTTCCATCGTATAAAACGAATAATTTCAACCAGTGTGAATGTTATGGTCATTTCTACATTCCGAGCAACCTAGGCTTCACACCAGGGCGTTGTTCCACCCGGTCGAATAGTTAGGGCCTAAGAAGTGAACGCCAGGAGCATAAAATACAATATAAATACAACAGTTCTTCCATCATATAAAACGAATAATTGCAACCAGTATAAAAGTTATGGTCATTTCTACGTTCCGGGCAACCTAGGCTTAACCCTAGGGCGTTGCTCCACCAGATCGAAGAGTTAGGGTCCAAGAAGTCAACACCGGAAGCTTAAAATACAATATAAAAACAACAGCTTTTCATTCGTAGAAAACAAATAATTGCAACCTGTGTGAAGGTTATGGTCATATCTACGTTCCGGGCAACCTTGGCTCCACTGTAGGGAGTTGCTCCACCAGATCGAATAGGTAGGGCCATAGAAGTCTACGCCCGAAGCATAAAATACGATATAAGTACAACAGTTTTTCCATCGTATAAAATGTATAATTGCAAACATTGCGAAAGTAATGGTCATTTCTACGTTTCGGGCAACATAGGCGTCACTCTAATGCGTTGCTCCACCACATCTAATAGCTACGGCCTTAGATGTCAACGACAGAAGCCTAAAATACAATATAAATACAACAGTTTTTCCATCGTATATAACGAATAATTGCAACCAGTATGAAACTTATGGTCATTTCTACTTTCCGAGCAACCTAGGCTTCACCCTAGGGCGTTGCTCCAACAGGTTGAATAGTTAGGGCCGTAGAAGTCAACGCCCGAACCATAAAATGCAAAAAAAATACAACAGTGTTACCATCATATGACAGGAATAATTGCAACCAGTTTGACAGTGATGGCCAATTCTACGTTCCGGGCAACCTAGGCTTCACTCTATTGCGTTGTTCCACCAGATCGAATAGTTAGGGGCTAAGAAGTCAACGCCAGCAGCATAAAATACAATATAAATACAACAGTTCTTCCATCATATAAAACGAATAATTGCAACCAGTATGAAGGTTATGGTCATTTCTACGTTCCGGGCAACCCAGGCTTCACTCTAGCGCGTTGCTCCACCAGATCGAATAGTTAGTGCCTTAGAGGTCAACGCCAGAAGCATAAAATACAATAAAAATACAACAGTTTTTCCATCATATAAAACGAATAATTGCAACCAGTATGAAAGCTATGGTCATTTCTACTTTACGGGCAACCTAGGCTACACCCTAGGGCGTTGCTCCAACAGATTGAATAGTTAGGTCCTTAGAAGTCAACGCCCGAAGCATAAAATGCAAAAAAAATACAACAGTGTTTCCACCATATAACAGGAATAATTGCAACCAGATTGAAAGTGATGGCCCATTCTACGTTCCGGGCAACCTAGGCTTCACTCAATTGCGTTGCTCCACCAGATCGAATAGTTAGGGCCTTAGAAGTCAACGCCAGAAGCATAAAATACAATATAAATACAACAGTTTTTCCATCGTATAAAACGAATAATTGCAACCAGTATGAGACTTATGGTCATTTCTACATTCCGAGCAACCTAGGCTTCACCCTAGGGCGTTGGACCAACAGATTGAATATTTAGGGCCTTAGAAGTCAACGCCCGAAGCATAAAATACAATATAAATACAACAGTTTTTCCATCGTATAAAACGAATAATTGCAACCAGTATGAAAGTTATTGTAATTTCTACTTTCCGGGCAACCTAGGCTTCACCCTAGGGCGGCGCTCCAACAGATCGAATAGTTATGGCTTTAGAAGTCAACGGCCGAAGCATAAAATACAAAATAAATAGAACTGTTTTTCCATCGTATAAAACGAATAATTGCAACCTGTGTGAAGGTTATGGTCATATCTACGTTCCGGGCAACCTAGGCTTCACTGTAGGGTGTTGCTCCACCAGATCGAATAGGTAGGGCCCTAGAAGTCTCCGCCCGAAGCATAAAATGCAATATAAATACAACAGCTTTTCCATCGTATAAAAGGATTAATTGCAACCAGTTTGAAAGTGATGATCACTTCTACGTTCCGGGCAACCTACGCTTCACTCTGGGGCGTTGCTCCACCAGATCGAACACTTAGGGCCTAAGAAGGCAACGCCAGAAGCATAAAATACAATATAAATATAACAGTTTTTCCATCGTATAAGACGAATAATTGCAACCAGTGTGAAAGTTATAGTCATTTCTACTTTCCGGGCAACCTAGGCCTCACTCTAGGGCGTTGCTCCACCAGATCGAATAGTTAGAGCCTTAGAAGTCAACGCCAGAAGCATAAAATACAATAAAGATGCAACAGTTTTCCCATCGTATATCAGGAATTATTGCAACCAGTGTGAAAGTAAAGGCATATCATTGTTCCGGGCAACCTAGGCTTCACTCTAGGGCGTTGCTCCACCAGATGGATTAGTTAGGGCCTTAGAAGTCAACGCCCGAAGCATAAAATACAATAAAGATGGAACAGTTTTTCCATCGTATAAATCGAATAATTGAAACCAGTGTAAAAGTAATGGTCATTTCTACGTTCCGGGCAACCTAGGCTCCACCCTAGGGCGCTGCTTCACCAGATCGAATAGTTAGTGCCCTAGAAGTCAGCGCCAGAAGCATAAAATTCACTAGAAATACAACAGTTTTTCCATCGTATAAAACGAATAATAGCAACCAGTGTGAAAGTTCTGGTCATTTCTAAGTTCCGGGCAACCTAGGATTCACTCTAGGGCGTTGCTCCACCAGATCGAATAGTTAGGGCCTTAGCAATCAACGCCCGAAGCATAAAATACAAAATAAATAGAACAGTTTTTCCATTGTATAAAACGAATAATTGCTACCTGTGTGAAAGTTATGTTCATTTCTATGTTTCTGACAACCTAGGCTTCACTGTAGGGTGTTGCTCCACCAAATCGAATAGGTAGGGCCATGGAAGTCAACGCCAGAAGCATAAAATCCAATAAAGATGCAACAGTTTTCCCATCGTATAAAACGAATAATTGCAACCAGTATGAAACTTATGGTCATTTCTACTATCCGAGCAACCTAGGCTTCACCCTAGGGCGTTCCTCCAACGGATTGAATAGTTATGACCTTAGAAGTGAACGCCCGAAACATAAAATGCAAAAAAAATACAACTGTGTTTCCATCATATATCAGGAATAATTGCAACCAGTTTGAAAGTGATGGCCAATTCTACGTTCCGGGCAACCTAGGTTTCACTCCAGGGCGTTGCTCCACCAGGCCGCATAGTTACGGCCTAAGAAGTCAACGCCAGAAGCATAAAATACGATATAAATACAACAGTTCTTCCATCATATAAAACGAATAATTGCAACCAGTATGAAGGTTATGGTCATTTCTACGTTGCGGGCAACCCAGGCTTCACTCTAGCGCGTTGCTCCACCAGATCGAATAGTTAGTGCCTTAGAGGTCAACGCCAGAAGCATAAAATACAATAAAAATACAACAGTTTTTCCATCATATAAAACGAATAATTGCAACCAGTATGAAAGCTATGGTCATTTCTACTTTACGGGCAACCTAGGCTACACCCTAGGGCGTTGCTCCAACAGATTGAATAGTTAGGTCCTTAGAAGTCAACGCCCGAAGCATAAAATGCAAAAAAAATACAACAGTGTTTCCACCATATAACAGGAATAATTGCAACCAGATTGAAAGTGATGGCCCATTCTACGTTCCGGGCAACCTAGGCTTCACTCAATTGCGTTGCTCCACCAGATCGAATAGTTAGGGCCTTAGAAGTCAACGCCAGAAGCATAAAATACAATATAAATACAACAGTTTTTCCATCGTATAAAACGAATAATTGCAACCAGTATGAGACTTATGATCATTTCTACATTCCGAGCAACCTAGGCTTCACCCTAGGGCGTTGGACCAACAGATTGAATATTTAGGGCCTTAGAAGTCAACGCCCGAAGCATAAAATACAATATAAATACAACAGTTTTTCCATCGTATAAAACGAATAATTGCAACCAGTATGAAAGTTATTGTAATTTCTACTTTCCGGGCAACCTAGGCTTCACCCTAGGGCGGCGCTCCAACAGATCGAATAGTTATGGCTTTAGAAGTCAACGGCCGAAGCATAAAATACAAAATAAATAGAACTGTTTTTCCATCGTATGAAACGAATAATTGCAACCTGTGTGAAGGTTATGGTCATATCTACGTTCCGGGCAACCTAGGCTTCACTGTAGGGTGTTGCTCCACCAGATCGAATAGGTAGGGCCCTAGAAGTCTCCGCCCGAAGCATAAAATGCAATATAAATACAACAGCTTTTCCATCGTATAAAAGGATTAATTGCAACCAGTTTGAAAGTGATGATCACTTCTACGTTCCGGGCAACCTACGCTTCACTCTGGGGCGTTGCTCCACCAGATCGAACACTTAGGGCCTAAGAAGGCAACGCCAGAAGCATAAAATACAATATAAATATAACAGTTTTTCCATCGTATAAGACGAATAATTGCAACCAGTGTGAAAGTTATAGTCATTTCTACTTTCCGGGCAACCTAGGCCTCACTCTAGGGCGTTGCTCCACCAGATCGAATAGTTAGAGCCTTAGAAGTCAACGCCAGAAGCATAAAATACAATAAAGATGCAACAGTTTTCCCATCGCATATCAGGAATTATTGCAACCAGTGTGAAAGTAAAGGCATATCATTGTTCCGGGCAACCTAGGCTTCACTCTAGGGCGTTGCTCCACCAGATGGATTAGTTAGGGCCTTAGAAGTCAACGCCCGAAGCATAAAATACAATAAAGATGGAACAGTTTTTCCATCGTATAAATCGAATAATTGAAACCAGTGTAAAAGTAATGGTCATTTCTACGTTCCGGGCAACCTAGGCTCCACCCTAGGGCGCTGCTTCACCAGATCGAATAGTTAGTGCCCTAGAAGTCAGCGCCAGAAGCATAAAATTCACTAGAAATACAACAGTTTTTCCATCGTATAAAACGAATAATAGCAACCAGTGTGAAAGTTCTGGTCATTTCTAAGTTCCGGGCAACCTAGGATTCACTCTAGGGCGTTGCTCCACCAGATCGAATAGTTAGGGCCTTAGCAATCAACGCCCGAAGCATAAAATACAAAATAAATAGAACAGTTTTTCCATTGTATAAAACGAATAATTGCTACCTGTGTGAAAGTTATGTTCATTTCTATGTTTCTGACAACCTAGGCTTCACTGTAGGGTGTTGCTCCACCAAATCGAATAGGTAGGGCCATGGAAGTCAACGCCAGAAGCATAAAATACAATAAAGATGCAACAGTTTTCCCATCGTATAAAACGAATAATTGCAACCAGTATGAAACTTATGGTCATTTCTACTATCCGAGCAACCTAGGCTTCACCCTAGGGCGTTCCTCCAACGGATTGAATAGTTATGACCTTAGAAGTGAACGCCCGAAACATAAAATGCAAAAAAAATACAACTGTGTTTCCATCATATATCAGGAATAATTGCAACCAGTTTGAAAGTGATGGCCAATTCTACGTTCCGGGCAACCTAGGTTTCACTCCAGGGCGTTGCTCCACCAGGCCGCATAGTTACGGCCTAAGAAGTCAACGCCAGAAGCATAAAATACAAAATAAATAGAACTGTTTTTCCATCGTATAAAACGAATAATTGCTACCGGTGTGAAAGTTATGGTCATTTCTACGTTCCGGGCAACCTAGGCTTCACCATAGTGCGTTGTTCCACCAGATGGAAGAGTTAGGGCATAAGAAGTCAACGCCAGAAGCATAAAATACGATTTAAGTAATACAGTTTTTCCATCGTATAAAACGAGTAATTGCAAACATTGCGAATGTAATGGTCATTTCTACGTTCCGGGCTACCTAGACGTCACTCTAGTGCGTTGCTCCACAAGATCGAATATTTAGTGCCTAAGAAGTCAACGCGAGAAGCATAAAATACAAGATAACTACAACAGTTTTTACATCGTATAAAACGAGTAGTTGCTACCAGTATGGAAGTGATGGTCATTTCTACGTTCCGGGCAACCTAGGCCTCACCTTATGACGTTGTTCCACCAGATTGAATAGTTAGGCCCTAAGAAATCAACGCCAGAAGCATAAAATACAATATAAATATAACAGTGTTTCCATCGTATAAAACGAATAATTTCAACCAGTGTGAATGTTATGGTCATTTCTACATTCCGAGCAAGCTAGGCTTCACCCCAGGGCGTTGTTCCACCCGGTCGAATAGTTAGGGCCTAAGAAGTGAACGCCAGGAGCATAAAATACAATATAAATACAACAGTTCTTCCATCATATAAAACGAATAATTGCAACCAGTATAAAAGTTATGGTCATTTCTACGTTCCGGGCAACCTAGGCTTAACCCTAGGGCGTTGCTCCACCAGATCGAAGAGTTAGGGTCCAAGAAGTCAACACCGGAAGCTTAAAATACAATATAAAAACAACAGCTTTTCATTCGTAGAAAACAAATAATTGCAACCTGTGTGAAGGTTATGGTCATATCTACGTTCCGGGCAACCTTGGCTCCACTGTAGGGAGTTGCTCCACCAGATCGAATAGGTAGGGCCATAGAAGTCTACGCCCGAAGCATAAAATACGATATAAGTACAACAGTTTTTCCATCGTATAAAATGTATAATTGCAAACATTGCGAAAGTAATGGTCATTTCTACGTTTCGGGCAAGATAGGCGTCACTCTAATGCGTTGCTCCACCACATCTAATAGCTACGGCCTTAGATGTCAACGACAGAAGCCTAAAATACAATATAAATACAACAGTTTTTCCATCGTATATAACGAATAATTGCAACCAGTATGAAACTTATGGTCATTTCTACTTTCCGAGCAACCTAGGCTTCACCCTAGGGCGTTGCTCCAACAGGTTGAATAGTTAGGGCCGTAGAAGTCAACGCCCGAACCATAAAATGCAAAAAAAATACAACAGCGTTACCATCATATGACATGAATAATTGCAACCAGTTTGACAGTGATGGCCAATTCTACGTTCCGGGCAACCTAGGCTTCACTCTATTGCGTTGTTCCACCAGATCGAATAGTTAGGGGCTAAGAAGTCAACGCCAGAAGCATTAAATACAATATAAATATAACAGTGTTTCCATCGTATAAAACGAATAATAGCAGCCAGTGTGAAAGTTATGGTCATTTCTAAGTTCCAAGCACCCTAGCCGTCACTCTAGGGCGTTGCTCTACCACATCTAATAGCTACGGCCTTAGAAGCCAACGCCAGAGGCATAAAATACAATATAAATGCAACAACCGTTACACCGTATAAAACGAATAATTGCAACCTGTGTGAAGGTTATGGTCATATCTACGTTCCGGGCAACATAGGCTTCACTGTAGGGCGTTGCTCCACCAGATCGAAGTGTTAGGGCCTAAGAAGTCAACGCCCGAAGCATAAAATACGATATAAATACAACAGCTTTTCCATCGTATTAAATGAATAATTGCAAACAGTGTGAAAGTAGTGGTCATTTCTACGTTCCGAGCATCCTAGGCTTCACTCTAGGGCGGTGCTCCACCATATCGAATAGCTACGGCCTTAGAAGCCTACGCCTGAAGCATAAAATACAATACAAATACGACAGCATTTTCATCGTATAACAGGAATAATTTCAACAAGCGTGAAAGTAATGATCATTTCGGCGTTTCGGGCATCCTAGACTTAACTCTGAGGCATTGCTCCACCAGATCGAAGTGTTAGGGCCTAAGAAGTCAACGCCCGAAGCATAAAATACAATATAAATTCAACAGCTTTTCCGTCGTATAAAACGAATAATTGCAACCAGTATGAAAGATATGGTCATTTCTACTTTCCGGGCAACCTAGGCTTCACCCTAGGGCGTTGCTCCAACAGATCGAATAGTTATGGCTTTAGAAGTCAACGGCTGAAGCATAAAATACAAAATAAATAGAACTGTTTTTCCATCGTATAAAACGAATAATTGCTACCGGTGTGAAAGTTATGGTCATTTCTACGTTCCGGGCAACCTAGGCTTCACCATAGTGCGTTGTTCCACCAGATGGAAGAGTTAGGGCATAAGAAGTCAACGCCAGAAGCATAAAATACGATTTAAGTAATACAGTTTTTCCATCGTATAAAACGAGTAATTGCAAACATTGCGAATGTAATGGTCATTTCTACGTTCCGGGCTACCTAGACGTCACTCTATTGCGTTGCTCCACCACATCTAATAGCTACGGCCTTAGACGTCAACGACAGAAGCATTAAATACAATAAAGATGCAACAGCTTTTCCATCGTATAAAACGAATAATTGCAACCAGTGTGAAAGTTATTGTCCTTTCTACTTTCCGGGAAACCTAGGCTTCACTCTAGGGCGTTGCTCCACCAGATCGAATATTTAGTGCCTAAGAAGTCAACGCCAGAAGCATAAAATACAAGATAACTACAACAGTTTTTACATCGTATAAAACGAATAATTGCTACCAGTATGGAAGTGATGGTCATTTCCACGTTCCGGGCAACCTAGGCCTCACACTATGACGTTGTTCCACCAGATTGAATAGTTAGGCCCTATGAAATCAACGCCAGAAGCATAAAATACAATATAAATATAACAGTGTTTCCATCGTATAAAACGAATAATTTCAACCAGTGTGAATGTTATGGTCATTTCTACATTCCGAGCAACCTAGGCTTCACCCCAGGGCGTTGTTCCACCCGGTCGAATAGTTAGGGCCTAAGAAGTGAACGCCAGGAGCATAAAATACAATATAAATACAACAGTTCTTCCATCATATAAAACGAATAATTGCAACCAGTATAGAAGTTATGGTCAGTTCTACGTTCCGGGCAGCCTACGCTTCACTCTGTGGCGTTCTTCCACCACATCGAATAGCTACGGCCTCAGAAGTCAACGCCTGAAGCATAAAATACAATAAAAATACAATAGTCTTTCCATCCTATAACAGGAATAATTGCAACCCGTGTGAAAGTGATGGTCATTTATACGTTCCAGGCAACCTAGGCTTCATTCTAGGGCGTTGTGAAACCAGATCGAATTGTTAGGGCCTAAGAAGTCAACGCCAGAAGCGTAAGATACATAATAAATATAACAGTTTTTCCATCGTATAGAACGGATAATAGCATCCAGTGTGAAAGTTATGGTCATTTCTACGTTCCGGGCAACCTAGGCTTCACTCTAGGGCGTTGCTCCACCAGATCAGACAGTTATGGCCTTAGAAGTCAACGCCCGAAGCATAAAATACAAAATAAACAGAACAGTTTTTCCATTGTATAAAACGAATAATTGCTACCAGTGTAAAAGTTATGGTCATATCTACGTTCCGGGCAACCTTGGCTCCACTGTAGGGAGCTGCTCCACCAGATCGAATAGGTAGGGCCATAGAAGTCTACGCCCGAAGCATAAAATACAATAAATATACAAGAGTTTTTCCATCGTATAAAACGAATAATTGCAACCAGTATGAGACTTATGGTCATTTCTACATTCCGAGCAACCTAGGCTTCACCCTAGGGCGTTGATCCAACAGATTGAATATTTAGGGCCTTAGAAGTCAACGCCCGAAGCATAAAATACAATATATATTCAACAGTTTTTCCATCGTATAAAACGAATAATTGCAACCAGTATGAAAGTTATGGTCATTTCTACTTTCCGGGCAACCTAGGCTTCACCCTAGGGCGTTGCTCCAACAGATCGAATAGTTAGGGCCTAAGAAGTGAACGCCAGGAGCATAAAATACAATATAAATACAACAGTTCTTCCATCATATAAAACGAATAATTGCATCCAGTATAAAAGTTATGGTCATTTCTACGTTCCGGGCAACCTAGGCTTAACCCTAGGGCGTTGCTCCACCAGATCGAAGAGTTAGGGTCCAAGAAGTCAACACCGGAAGCTTAAAATACAGTATAAAAACAACAGCTTTTCATTCGTAGAAAACAAATAATTGCAACCTGTGTGAAGGTTATGGTCATATCTACGTTCCGGGC
Organism: Calliopsis andreniformis; assembly: GCF_051401765.1. Taxonomy (NCBI): domain Eukaryota; kingdom Metazoa; phylum Arthropoda; class Insecta; order Hymenoptera; family Andrenidae; genus Calliopsis; species Calliopsis andreniformis. The sequence goes on from NW_027480423.1 coordinate 13,518,267, forward strand.
AACCTTGGCTCCACTGTAGGGAGTTGCACCGCCAGATCGAATAGGTAGGGCCATAGAAGTCTACGCCCGAAGCATAAAATACGATATAAGTACAACAGTTTTTCCATCGTATAAAATGTATAATTGCAAACATTGCGAAAGTAATGGTCATTTCTACGTTTCGGGCAACATAGGCGTCACTCTAATGCGTTGCTCCACCACATCTAATAGCTACGGCCTTAGATGTCAACGACAGAAGCCTAAAATACAATATAAATACAACAGTTTTTCCATCGTATATAACGAATAATTGCAACCAGTATGAAACTTATGGTCATTTCTACTTTCCGAGCAACCTAGGCTTCACCCTAGGGCGTTGCTCCAACAGGTTGAATAGTTAGGGCCGTAGAAGTCAACGCCCGAACCATAAAATGCAAAAAAAATACAACAGTGTTACCATCATATGACAGGAATAATTGCAACCAGTTTGACAGTGATGGCCAATTCTACGTTCCGGGCAACCTAGGCTTCACTCTATTGCGTTGTTCCACCAGATCGAATAGTTAGGGGCTAAGAAGTCAACGCCAGCAGCATAAAATACAATATAAATACAACAGTTCTTCCATCATATAAAACGAATAATTGCAACCAGTATGAAGGTTATGGTCATTTCTACGTTCCGGGCAACCCAGGCTACACTCTAGCGCGTTGCTCCACCAGATCGAATAGTTAGTGCCTTAGAGGTCAACGCCAGAAGCATAAAATACAATAAAAATACAACAGTTTTTCCATCATATAAAACGAATAATTGCAACCAGTATGAAAGCTATGGTCATTTCTACTTTACGGGCAACCTAGGCTACACCCTAGGGCGTTGCTCCAACAGATTGAATAGTTAGGTCCTTAGAAGTCAACGCCCGAAGCATAAAATGCAAAAAAAATACAACAGTGTTTCCACCATATAACAGGAATAATTGCAACCAGATTGAAAGTGATGGCCCATTCTACGTTCCGGGCAACCTAGGCTTCACTCAATTGCGTTGCTCCACCAGATCGAATAGTTAGGGCCTTAGAAGTCAACGCCAGAAGCATAAAATACAATATAAATACAACAGTTTTTCCATCGTATAAAACGAATAATTGCAACCAGTATGAGACTTATGGTCATTTCTACATTCCGAGCAACCTAGGCTTCACCCTAGGGCGTTGGACCAACAGATTGAATATTTAGGGCCTTAGAAGTCAACGCCCGAAGCATAAAATACAATATAAATACAACAGTTTTTCCATCGTATAAAACGAATAATTGCAACCAGTATGAAAGTTATTGTAATTTCTACTTTCCGGGCAACCTAGGCTTCACCCTAGGGCGGCGCTCTAACAGATCGAATAGTTATGGCTTTAGAAGTCAACGGCCGAAGCATAAAATACAAAATAAATAGAACTGTTTTTCCATCGTATAAAACGAATAATTGCTACCGGTGTGAAAGTTATGGTCATTTCTACGTTCCGGGCAACCTAGGCTTCACCATAGTGCGTTGTTCCACCAGATGGAAGAGTTAGGGCATAAGAAGTCAACGCCAGAAGCATAAAATACGATTTAAGTAATACAGTTTTTCCATCGTATGGAACGAGTAATTGCAAACATTGCGAAAGTAATGGTCATTTCTACGTTCCGGGCTACCTAGCCGTCACTCTAGTGCGTTGCTCCACCACATCTAATAGCTACGGCCTTAGACGTCAACGACAGAAACATTAAATACAATAAAGATGCAACAGCTTTTCCATCGTATAAAACGAATAATTGCAACCAGTGTGAAAGTTATTGTCATTTCTACTTTCCGGGAAACCTAGGCTTCACTCTAGGGCGTTGCTCCACCAGATCGAATATTTAGTGCCTAAGAAGTCAACGCCAGAAGCATAAAATACAATATAACTACAACAGTTTTTACATCGTATAAAACGAATAATTGCTACCAGTATGGAAGTGATGGTCATTTCTACGTTCCGGGCAACCTAGGCCTCACTCTATGACGTTGTTCCACCAGATTGAATAGTTAGGCCCTAAGAAATCAACGCCAGAAGCATAAAATACAATATAAATATAACAGTGTTTCCATCGTATAAAACGAATAATTTCAACCAGTGTGAATGTTATGGTCATTTCTACATTCCGCGCAACCTAGACTTCACCCCAGGGCGTTGTTCCACCAGGTCGAATAGTTAGGGCCTAAGAAGTGAACGCCAGCAGCACAAAATACAATATAAATACAACAGTTCTTCCATCATATAAAACGAATAATTGCAACCAGTATGAAAGTTATGGTCATTTCTACGTTCCGGGCAACCTAGGCTTCACTCTGTGGCGTTCTTCCACCACATCGAATAGCTACGGCCTCAGAAGTCAACGCCTGAAGCATAAAATACAATAAAAATACAACAGTCTTTCCATCCTATAACAGGAATAATTGCAACCCGTGTGAAAGTGATGGTCATCTATACGTTCCAGGCAACCTAGGCTTCATTCTGGGGCGTTGTTAAACCAGATCGAATTGTTAGGGCCTAAGAAGTCAACGCCAGAAGCGTAAGATACATAATAAATATAACAGTTTTTCCATCGTATAGAACGAATAATAGCATCCAGTGTGAAAGTTATGGTCATTTCTACGTTCCGGGCAACATAGGCTTCACTCTAGTGCGTTGCTCCACCACATCTAATAGCTACGGCCTTAGACGTCAACGACAGAAACATTAAATACAATAAAGATGCAACAGCTTTTCCATCGTATAAAACGAATAATTGCAACCAGTGTGAAAGTTATTGTCATTTCTACTTTCCGGGAAACCTAGGCTTCACTCTAGGGCGTTGCTCCACCAGATCGAATATTTAGTGCCTAAGAAGTCAACGCCAGAAGCATAAAATACAATATAACTACAACAGCTTTTACATCGTATAAAACGAATAATTGCTACCAGTATGGAAGTGATGGTCATTTCTACGTTCCGGGCAACCTAGGCCTCACTCTATGACGTTGTTCCACCAGGTTGAATAGTTAGGCCCTAAAAAATCAACGCCAGAAGCATAAAATACAATATAAATATAACAGTGTTTCCATCGTATAAAACGAATAATTTCAACCAGTGTGAATGTTATGGTCATTTTTACATTCCGCGCAACCTAGACTTCACCCCAGGGCGTTGTTCCACCAGGTCGAATAGTTAGGGCCTAAGAAGTGAACGCCAGCAGCACAAAATACAATATAAATACAACAGTTCTTCCATCATATAAAACGAATAATTGCAACCAGTATGAAAGTTATGGTCATTTCTACGTTCCGGGCAACCTAGGCTTCACTCTGTGGCGTTCTTCCACCACATCGAATAGCTACGGCCTCAGAAGTCAACGCCTGAAGCATAAAATACAATAAAAATACAACAGTCTTTCCATCCTATAACAGGAATAATTGCAACCCGTGTGAAAGTGATGGTCATCTATACGTTCCAGGCAACCTAGGCTTCATTCTGGGGCATTCTTAAACCAGATCGAATTGTTAGGGCCTAAGAAGTCAACGCCAGAAGCGTAAGATACATAATAAATATAACAGTTTTTCCATCGTATAGAACGAATAATAGCATCCAGTGTGAAAGTTATGGTCATTTCTACGTTCCGGGCAACCTAGGCTTCACTCTATTGCGTTGTTCCACCAGATCGAATAGTTAGGGGCTAAGAAGTCAACGCCAGAAGCATTAAATACAATATAAATATAACATTTTTTCCATCGTATAAAACGAATAATAGCAGCCAGTGTGAAAGTTATGGTCATTTCTAAGTTCCGGGCAACCTAGGCTTCACTTCAGGGCGTTGCTCCACCAGATCAAACAGTTAGGGCCTTAGAAGCCAACGCCCGAAGCATTAAATACAAAATAAATAGAACAGTTTTTCCATTGTATAAAACGAATAATTGCTACCAGTGTAAAGCTATGGTTTTTTCTACGTTCCGGGCAACCTGGGCTTCACCCTAGGCCATTGCTCCAACAGACGGAATAGTTAGGGTCTTAGAAGTCAACGCCCGAAGCATAAAATGCAATAAAAATACAACAGTGTTTCCATCATGTAACAGGAATAATTGCAACCAGTTTGAAAGTGATGGCCAATTCTACGTTCCGCGCAACCTAGGCTTCACTCCAGGGCGTTGCTCCACCAGATCGAATAGTTACGGCCTAAGAAGTCAACGCCAGAAGCATAAAATACGATATAAATGCAACAGCTTTTTCATCGTATATAACGAATAACTGCAACCAGTGTGAAAGTAATGGTCATTTCTACGTTCCGAGCACCCTAGGCGTCACTCTAGGGCGTTGATCCACCACATCTAATAGCTACGGCCTTAGAAGCCAACGCCAGAGGCATAAAATACAATATAAATGCAACAACCGTTACACCGTATAAAACGAATAATTGCAACCTGTGTGAAGGTTATGGTCATATCTACGTTCCGGGCAACCTAGGCTTCACTGTAGGGCGTTGCTCCACCAGATCGAATTGTTAGGGCCTAAGAAGTCAACGCCCGAAGCATAAAATACGATATAAATACAACAGCTTTTCCATCGTATTAAATGAATAATTGCAAACAGTGTGAAAGTAGTGGTCATTTCTACGTTCCGAGCATCCTAGGCTTCACTCTAGGGCGGTGCTCCACCATATCGAATAGCTACGGCCTTAGAAGCCTACGCCTGAAGCATAAAATACAATACAAATACAACAGCCTTTTCATCGTATAACAGGAATAATATCAACAAGCGTGAAAGTAATGATCATTTCGGCGTTTCGGGCATCCTAGGCTTAACTCTGAGGCATTGCTCCACCAGATCAAACAGTTAGGGCCTTAGAAGTCAACGCCCGAAGCATAAAATACAAAATAAACAGAACAGTTTTTCCATTTTATAAAACGTATAATTGCTACCAGTGTAAAAGTTATGGTCATTTCTACGTTCCGGGCAACCTAGGCTTCACCCTAGGGCGTTGCTCCACCAGATCGAAGAGTTAGGGCCTTAGAAGCCAACGCCCGAAGCATTAAATACAAAATAAATAGTACAGTTTTTCCATTGTATAAAACGAATAATTGCTACCAGTGTAAAGTTATGGTTTTTTCTACGTTCCGGGCAACCTAGGCTTCACCCCAGGGCGTTGTTCCACCAGATCGAATAGTTAGGACCTAAGAAGTGAACGCCAGCAGCATAAATTACAATATAAATACAACAGTTCTTCCATCATATAAAACGAATAATTGCAACCAGTATAAAAGTTATGGTCATTTCTACGTTCCGGGCAACCTAGGCTTCACTCTATGGCGTTCTTCCACCACATCGAATAGCTGCGGCCTCAGAAGTCAACGCCTGAAGCATAAAATACAATAAAAATACAACAGTCTTTCCATCCTATAACAGGAATAATTGCAACGCGTGTGAAAGTGATGGTCATTTGTACGTTCCGGGCAACCTAGGTTTCACTCTAGGGCGTTGCTCCACCAGATCGAATAGCTAGGGACTTGGAATTCAACGCCAGAAGCATAAAATACGATATAAATACAACAGCATTTCCATCGTATAAAACGAATAATTGCAACCAGTGTGAAAGTAATGGTCATTTCTACGTTCCGAGCACCCTAGGCGTCACTCCAGTTCGTTCCTCCACTACATCTAATAGCTACGGCATTAGAAGCCAACGCCAGGGGCATAAAATACAATATAAATACAACAGCCTTTACACCGTATAGAACGAATAATTGCAACCTGTGTGAAGGTTATGGTCATATCTACGTTCCGGGCAACCTAGGCTTCACTGTAGGGCGTTGCTCCACCAGATCGAAGTGTTAGGGCCTAAGAAGTCAACGCCCGAAGCATAAAATACGATATAAATACAACAGCTTTTCCATCGTATTAAATGAATAATTGCAAACAGTGTGAAAGTAGTGGTCATTTCTACGTTCCGAGCATCCTAGGCTTCACTCTAGGGCGGTGCTCCACCAGATCGAATAGCTACGGCCTTAGAAGCCTACGCCTGAAGCATAAAATACAATAAAAATACAACAGCCTTTTCATCGTATAACAGGAATAATTGCAACAAGCGTGAAAGTAATGATCATTTCGGCGTTTTGGGCAACCTAGGCTTCACTCTATTGCGTTGCTCCACCAGATCGAAAAGTTAGTGCCTTAGAAGTCAACGCCAGAAGCATAAAATACAATATAAATAAAACAGTTTTTCCATTGTATAAAACGAATAATTGCAAACATTGTGAAATTAATGGTCATTTCTACGTTCCGGGCAACCTAGGCGTCACTGTAGGGCGTTGCTCCACCACAGCTAATAGCTACGGCGTTAGAAGTCAACGCCAGAAGCATAAAATACAATATCAATACAACAGCTTTTCCGTCGTATAAAATGAATAATTGCAAACAGTGTGAAAGTACTGGTCATTTCTACGTTCCGGGTAACCTAGGCTTCACTCTAGGGCGTTGTTGCACCAGATCGAACAGTTAGTTCTTAAGAAGTCAACGCCCGAAGCATAAAATACAAAATAAATAGAACAGTCTTTCCATTGTATAAAACGAATAATTGCTACCAGTGTGAAAGTTATGTTCATTTCTACGTTTCTGACAACCTAGGCTTCACTGTAGGGTGTTGCTCCACCAAATCGAATAGGTAGGGCCTTAGAAGTCAACGCCCGAAGCATAAAATGCAAAATAAATAAAACAGTTTTTCCATCGTATAAAACGAGTAATTGCTACCAGTGTGAAAGTTATGGTCATTTCTATGTTCCGCGCAACCTGGGCTTTACCCTAGGGCGTTGTTCCACGAGATGGAATAGCTAGGGACTTAGAATTCAACGCCATAAGAATGAAATACAATATAAACATAACAGTTTTTCCATTGTATGAAACGAATAATAGCAACCAGTGTGAAAGTTATGGTCAGTTCAACGTTCCGGGCAACCTTGGCTTCACCCTAGGATGTTGTTCCACCAGATCGAATAGTTAGGGCCACAGAAGTGAACGCCAGAAGCATAAAATACAATATAAATACAACAGTTTTTCCATCGTATAAAAGGGATAATTGCAACCAGTATGAAACTTATGGTCATTTCTACGTTCCGGGCAACCTAGGCTTCACTCTATGGCGTCCACCCACCACATCGAATAGCTACGGCCTCAGAAGTCAACGCCTGAAGTATAAAATACAAGAAAAATACAACAGTCTTTCCATCCTATAACAGGAATAATTGCAACCCGTGTGAAAGTTATGGTCATTTCTACGTTCCAGGCAACGTTGGCTTCACCCTAGGTCTTTTTTCCACCAGATGGAATAGTTAGGGCCTAAGAAGTCAACGCCAGAAGCATAAAATACAATATAAATATAACAGTTTTTCCATCGTATGAAACGAATAATACAAACCAGTGTGAAGGTCATGGTCATTTCTACCTTCCGGGCGACCTAGGCTTCACCCTAGGGCGTTGCACCTACAGATTGAATAGTTAGGGCTTCAGAAGTCAACGCCCGAAGCATAAAATACAAAATAAATGGAACAGTTTTTCCATCGTATAAAACGAATAGTTGCTACCGGTGTGAGAGTTATGGTCATTTCTACGTTCCGGGCAACCTAAGTTTCACTCCAGGGCGTTGCTCCAGCAGTTCGAATAGTTAGGTCATAAGAAGTCAACGCCAGAAGCATAAAATACGATATAAATACAACAGCTTTTGCATCGTATAAAACGAATAATTGCAACCAGTGTGAAAGTAATGGCCATTTCTACGTTCCGAGCAAGCTAGGCGTCACTCTAGGGCGTTGCTACACCAGATCGAATAGCTACGGACTTAGAATTCATCGCTAAAAGCATAAAATACCATTAAAATACAACAGTTTTTCCACTGTTTTACAGGAATAACTGCAACCAGTGTGAATGTACTGGTCAATTCTACGTTCCGGATAACCTAGGCTTCACTCTAGGCCGTTGTTCCACCAGATCGAACAGTTAGGGCCTAAGAAGTCAACGCCAGAAGCATAAAATACAATATAAATATAACAGTTTTTCCATCGTATAAAACGAATGATAGCAACCAGTGTGAAAGTTATGGTCATTTCTTCGTTCCGGGCAATCTAGGCTTCACTCTAGGGCGTTGCTCGACCAGATCGAATAGCTAGGGCCTAAGAAGCCAACGCCAGAAGCATAAAAAACGATATAAATACAACAGCTTTTCCATCGTATAAAACGAATAATTGCAACCAGGGTGGAAGTTATGGTCACTTCTACGTTCCGGGGAACCTAGGCTTCACTCTAGGGCGGTGCTCCACCAGATCAAATAGTTAGGGCCTAAGAAGTCAACGCCAGAAGCATAAAATACAACATAAATACAACAGATTTTCCATCGTATATAATATATATTTGCAAACACTTTGAAAGTAATGGTCACCCCTACGTACCGGGCAACCTAGGCTTCACTCAAGGGCGTTGCTCCACCAGACCGAATAGCTAGGGCCTTAGAAGTCAACGCCAGAAGCATAAAATACAGTAAAGATGCAAAAGCTTTTACATCGTATAACAGGAATAACTGCAGACAGTATGAAAGTACTGGTCATTTCTACGTCCCGCGTAACCTAGGTTTCACTCTAGGGCGTTGCTCCATCAGATCGAATAGCTAGGGACTTAGAATTCAACGCCATAAGAATAAAATACAAATGAGTACAACAGTTATTCCATCGTATAAAACGAATAACTGCAACCAGTATGCAACTTATGGTCATTTCTACATTCCGGGCAACCTAGGCTTCACTCTAGGGCGTTGCTCCACCAGATCGGATAGTTACGGCCTATGAAGTCAACGCCAGAAGCATAAAATACGATAAAGATGCAACAGTTTTTCCATCGTATAAAACGAATAATTGCAAACAGTGTGAAAGTAATGGTCATTTCTACGTTCCGGGCAACCTAGGCTTCACTCTACGGCGTTGTTCCGCCAGATCGAATTGTTAGGTCCTAAGAAGTCAACGCCAGAAGCATAAAATACGATATAAATACAACAGCTTTTCCATCGTATATAAGGAATAATTGCAAACTGTGTGAAAGTAATGGTCATTTCTACGTTCCGGGCAACCTAGGCTTCACTGTAGGGCGTTGCTCCACCAGATCGAAATGTTAGGGCCTAAGAAGTCAACGCCCGAAGCATAAAATACGATATAAATCCAACAGCATTTCCATCGCATTAAACGAATAATTGCAAACAGTGTGAAAGTAGTGGTCATTTTTACGTTCCGGGCAACCTAGGCTTCACTCTAGGGCGGTGCTCCACCAGATCAAATAATTAGGGCCTAAGAAGTCAACGCCAGAAGCATAAATTACAATATAAGTACAACAGCTTTTCCATCGTATAAAACGAATAATAGCAACCAGTGTGAAAGTTATGGTCATTTCTACGTTCCGGGAAACCTAGGCTACACTATAGGGCGTTGCTTCACCATATCGAATAGCTACGGCCTTAGAAGTCAACGCCAGAGGCATAAAATACAAAATAAATACAACAATTTTTCCATTGTATAAAACGGATAATTGCAACCAGTGTGAAACTTGTGGTCATTTCTACGTTACGGACAACATAGGCTTCACCCTTGGACGCTGGCCCACCAGACGGAATAGCTAGGACCTTAGAAGTCAACGCCAGAAGCATAAAATACAATATAAATACAATTGCTTTTCCATCGTATAAAATGAATAATTGCAAGCGGTGTGAAAGTAATGGTCATTGCTGCGTTCCGGACAACCTAGGCTTCACTCTAGGGCGTTGTTCCACCAGATCGAATAGCTAGGGACTTAGAAGTCAACGCCAGAAGCATAACATACAATATAAATACAACAGCTTTTCCAACGTAAAGAATGAATAATTGCAAACAGTGAGAAAGTAATGGTCGTTTCAACGTTCCGGGCAACCTAGGCTTCACTCTAGGGCGTTGCTCCACCAGATCGAATAGTTAGGGCATTGGAAGTCCACGCCCGAAGCATAAAATACAAAATAAAGCGAACAGTTTTTCCATTGTATAAAAGGAATAATTGCAACCGGAGTGAAAGTTATGGTCATTTCTACGTTCCGGGCAACCTAGGCTTCACACTAGGGCGTTGCTCCACTGGATCGTATAGTTAGGGCCTTGGAAGCCAACGCCAGAAGCATAAAATACAATATAAATACAACACCTTTTCCATCGTATTACAGGAATAATTGCAACCAGTGTTAAGGTTATGGTCATTTCTACGTTTCGGGCAACCTAGGCTTCACACTAGGGCGTTGCTCCACTGCATCGTATAGTTAGGGCCTTGGAAGCCAACGCCAGAAGCATAAAATACAATATGAATACAACACCTTTTCCATCGTATTACAGGAATAATTGCAACCAGTGTTAAGATTATGGTCATTTCTACGTTCCGGGCAACCTAGGCTTCATTCTGGGGCGTTGCTCCACTAGATCGAATAGCTACGACCTTAGAAGTCAACGACTGAAGCATAAAATACAATATAAAGACAACAGCTTTTCCAACGTATAAAACGAATAATTGCAACCAGTGTGAAAGTGATGGTCATTTCTACATTCCGGGCAACCCTGGCTTCACTCTAGGGCGTTGTTCCACCAGATCGAATAGTTAGGGCCGAAGAAGTCAACGCCAGAAGCATAAAATACAATAAAAATGGAACAGTTTTTCCATCATATAGAATGAATAATTGCAATCAGTGTGAAAGTAATGATCATTTCGACGTTTCGGGCATCCTAGATTTAACTCTGAGGCATTGCTCCACCAGATCGAATACGTAGGGCCTTGGAAATCAACGCCAGAAGCATAAAGTACAATAAAAATGCAACAGTTTGTCCATCGTATAACAGGAATAATTGCAACCATCGTGAAAGTAATGGTCGTTTCTACTTTTCGGGCAACATAGGCTACACTCTTGGACGTTGCCCCACGAGATCGAATAGCTAGGACCTTAGAAGTCGACGCCAGAAGCATAAAATACAGTAAAAATACAACAGTTTTTCCATCGTATAACAGCAATAACTGCAACCAGTGTGAAAGTACTGGTCTTTTCTACGTTTCAGGCAACCTAGACTTAACTCTAGGCCGTTGCTCCACCAAATCGAATAGCTAGAGCCTTAGAAGTCAACGACCAAAGCATAAAATACAATAAAAGTACAACAGTTTTTCCATCGTATAGCATGAATAATTGCAACCAGTGTGACAGTAATGATCATTTCAACGTTTCGGGAATCCTAGACTTAACTGTGAGGCATTGCTCAACCAGATCGAAAACGTAGGGCCTTAGAAGTCAAATCCAGAAGAAAAAAGTACAAAAAAAACCAACAGTTTGTCCATCGTATAACAGGAATAATTGCAACCAGTGTTAAAATAATGGTCATTTCTACTTTCGGGACAACCTAGGCTTCACTCTAGGGCGTTGCTCCACCAGATCGAATAGTTAAGGTCTAAGAAGCCAACGCCAGAAGCATAAAGTACAATAAAAATGCAACAGTTTTTCCATCATATAGCATGAATAATTGCAACCACTGTGACAGTAATGATCATTTCTACGTTTCGGGCAACATACACTTCACTCTTGAACGTTGCCCCACGAGATCGAATAGCTAGGACCTTAGAAGTCAACGCCAGAAACATAGAATACTATAAAAATGCAACAGTTTTTCCATCGTATAGCAGGAATAACTGCAACCAGTGTGAAAGTACTGGTCATTTCTACGTTTCGGGCAACCTAGACTTTACACTAGGGCGTTGCCCCACCAAATCGAATAGCTAGGGCCTTAGAAGTCAACGCCCAAAGCATAAAACACAATAAAAGTACAACAGTTTTTCCATCGTATAAAAAGAATAATTGCAACCAGTGTGAATGTAATGGTCATTTCTACGTTTCGGGCAACATACGCTTCACTCTTGGACGCTGCCCCCGAGATCGAATAGCTAGGATCTTAGAAGTCAATGCCAGAAGCATAAAATACAATAAAAATACAGCAGTTTTTCCATCGTATAGCATGAATAATTGCATCCAGTGTGATAGTAATGGTCATTTTGACGTGTCGGTCAATCTAGGCTTCACTGTAGGGCGTTCCCCCGCCAGATCGAATAGTTAGGGCCTAAGAAGTCAACGCCAGAAGCATAAAATGGAATAAAAATACAACAGTTTTACCATCGTAAAAAAAGAATAATTGCAACCAGTGTGAAACTAATGGCCATTTCTACGTTTCGGGCATCATACTCTTCACTCATGGACGTTGCCCAACGAAATCGAATAGCTAGGACCTTAGAAGTCAACGCCAGAAGCATAAAATACAAAATAAATAGAAGAGTTTTCCATTGTATAAAACGAATAATTGCAACCAGTGTGAAAGTTATGGTAATTTCTACGTTCCGGGCAACCTAGGCTTCACTCTAGGGCGTTCCCCCGCCAGATCGAATAGTTTGAGCCTAAGAAGTCAAAGCTAGAAGCATAAAGTACAAAATAAATAGAACAGCTTTCCATTGTATAAAACGATTAATTGCAACCAGTGTGGAAGTTATGGTAATTTCTACGTTCCGGGCAACCTGGGCTTCACTCTAGGGCGTTGCTCCACCACATCGAATAGCTACGGTCTTAGAAGTCAACGCCAGAATCATAAAATACAATATAAATACAACAGCTTTTCCATCATATAAAATGAATAATTGCAAACAGTGTGAAAATTATGGTCATTTCTACGTTCCGGGCTACCTAGGCTTCACCCTATGTCGTTCCTCCAGCACATCGAGTAGCTACGGCCTTAGAAGTCAGCGTCAGAAGCATAGAATACAATATAAACACAACAGCTTTTCGATCGTATAAAACGAATAATTGCAAACATTGTGAAAGTAACGGTTGTTTGTGCGCTCCCGGCAACCTAAGCTTCACTCTCGGGCGTTGCTGCACCAGATCGAATATTTAGGGCCCAAGAAGTCAACGCCAGAAGCATAAAATACAATAAAAATATAACAGTTTTTCCATCGTGTAATGGGAACAATTGCAGCCAGTGTCAAGGTGATGGTCATTTCTACGTTCCGGGCAACCTAGGCTCCACTCTAGGGCGTTGGTCCACCAAATCGAATAGTTAGAGCCTAAAAACTCAACGCCAGAAGCACCAAATACAACATAAATACAACTGTTTTTCCATCGTATAAAACGAACAATTGCAACCAATGTGAAAGTAATTGTCATTTCTACGTTCCGGGCAACCTAGGCTTCACTGTATGGGGTTGCTCCACCACATCGAATAGCTACGGCCTTAGAAGTCAACGCCAGAGGCATAAAATACACCATAAATACAAATGTTTTTCCATTGTATAAAACGAATAATTGCAACCAGTGTGAAAGTTGTGGTCATTTCTACGTTCCGGGCAACATAGGGTTCACTCTTGGACGTTGTCCCACCAGATTGAATAGCTAGGACCTTAGAAGTCAATGCCAGAAGCAGAAAATACGATAAAAATACAACAGCTTTTCCATCATATAAAATGAACAATTGCAAACAGTGTGAAGGTGATGGTCATTTCTACGTTTCGGGCAACCTAGGCTTTACTCTAGGGCGCTGCTCCACCAGATCGAATAGCTGGGGTCTTAGAAGTCAACGCCCGAAACATAAAATACAATAAAGATACAAGAGTTTTTCCATCGTATAACAGGAATAATTGCAACCAGAGTAAAAGTGAAGGTCGTTTCTACGTTCCGAGCGGCCTAGGCTTCACTCTGGGGCGTTGCTCCACGAGATCGAATAGTTAGGGACTTAGAATTCGACGCTAGAAGCATAAAATACAATAAAAATGCCACAGTTTTTCCATCGTATAACAGGAATAACTGCAACCAGTGTGAAAGTACTTGTCATTTCTACGTTCCGTGTAACCTAGGCTTCACTCTAAGGCGTAGCTCCACCAGATCGGACAACTAGGGACTTAGAAGTCAACGCCAGAAGCATAAAATGCAATATAAATGCAACAGTTTTTCCATTGTACAACAGGAATAATTGCAACCAGTGTGAAAGTAATGGTCATTTCTATGTTCCGGGCAACCTAGGTGTCACTGCAGGGCGTTGCTCCACTACATCTAATAGCTACGACCTTAGAAGTCAACGCCAGAAGCATGAAATACAATATAAATACAACAGCTCTTCCATCGTATAAAACGAATAATTGCAACCAGTGTGAAAGTTATAGACATTTCTACATTCCGAGCAACCTGGGCTTCACTCTAGGGCATTGCTCCATCAGATAGAATACCTAGGCCCTTAGAAGTCACCGTCAGAAGCATAAAATACAATATAAATACATCAGTCTTTCCATTGCATAAAATGAATAATTGCAAACAGTGTGACGGTAATGGTCTTTTCTACGTTCCGGGCAATCTAGGCTTCACCCTAGGGCGTCGCTCCACCAGATCGAATAGTTAATGCCTTAGAAGTCAACGCCAGAAGCAGAAATACAATATAAATACAACAGTTTTTCCATCATATAACAGGAGTAATTGCAACAAGTCTGAAAGATATGGTCAGTTCTACGTTCCGGGTCACCTAGGCTTCACTCTAGGGTGTTCGTCCGCCAGATCCAATAGCTAGGGCCTCAGAAGTCAACGCCAGAAGCACCAAATAGAAAACAAATACAACAGTTTATCCATCGTATAAAACGGATAATTGTAACCAGTGTGAAAGTAATGGTCATTTCTACGTTCCGGGCAACCTAGGCTTCACTGTAGGGCGTTGCTCCACCACATCGAATAGCTACGGCCTTAGAAGTCAACGCCAGATGCATAAAATACAATATAAATACAACAGCTTTTCCGTCGTACATAATGTATATTTGCAAACAGTGTGAAAGTAATGGTCATTTCTACGTTCCGGGCAACATAGGGTTCACTCTTGGACGTTGCCCCACCAGAGTGAATAGGTAGGACCTTAGAAGTCAATGCCAGAAGCAGAAGATACGATAAAGATACAACAGCGTTTCCATCATATAAAATGAACAATTGCAAACAGTGTGAAGGTGATGGTCATTTCTACGTTTCGGGCAACCTAGGCTCTACTCTAGGGCGTTGCTGTACCAGATCGAATATTTAGGGCCTAAGAAGTCAACGCCGGAAGCATAAAATACAATAAAAATATAACAGTTTTTCCATCGTGTAATGGGAACAATTGCAGCCAGTGTCAAGGTGATGGTCATTTCTACGTTCCGGGCAACCTAGGCTTCACTCTAGGGCGTTGGTCCACCAAATCGAATAGTTAGAGCCTAAGAAGTCAACGCCAGAAGCACCAAATACAAAATAAATGCAACTGTTTTTCCATCGTACAAAACGAATAATTGCAACCAGTGTGAAAGTGATTGTCATTTCTACGTTCCGGGCAACCTAGGCTTCACTATAGGGCGTTCCTCCACCACATCGAATAGATACGGCCTTAGAAGTCAACGCCAGAAGCATAAGGTACAATATAAATGCAACATTTTTTCCATTGAATAAAACGAATAATTGCTATCAGTGTGAAAGTGATGGTCATTTCTACGTTCCGGGCAACATAGGCTTCACTTTTGGACGTTTCCCCACCAGACGGAATAGCTAGGACCTTAGAAGTCAAAGCCAGAAGCAGAAAATACAATGTAAATGTAACAGTATTTCTACCGTATAGCATGAATAATTGCAACCACTGTGAAAGTTGTGGTCATATCTACGTTCCGGGCAACCTAGGCTTGACTCTAGGGCGTTGCTCCACCACATCTAATAGCTACGACCGTAGAAGTTATCGCCAGAAGCATAAAATACATTATAAATACAACAGCTTTTCCAACGTAAAGAATGAATAAATGCAAACAGTGAGAAAGTGATGGTCATTTCTACGTTCCGGGCAACCTAGGCTACACTATAGGGCGTTGCTCCACCACATCGAATAGCTACGGCCTTAGAAGTCAACGCCAGAGGCATAAAATACAACATAAATACAACAGTTTTTCAATTGTATAAAACGAATCATTGCAACCAGTGTGAAAGTTGTGGTCATTTCTACGTTCCGGACAACATAGGGTTCACTCTTGGACGTTGCCCCACCAGATTGAATAGCTAGGACCTTAGAAGTCAACGCCAGAAGCATAAAATACAATATAAATACAACAGTTTTTCCATTGAATAAAACGTATAATTGCTATCAGTGTGAAAGCGATGGTCATTTCTACGTTCCGGGCAACATAGGCTTCACCCTTGGACGTTGCCCCACCAGACGGAATAGCTAGGACCTTAGAAGTCTACGCCAGAAGCATAAAATACAATATAAATACAACTGCTTTTCCATCGTATAAAATGAATAATTGCAAACAGTGTGAAAGTAATGGTCATTGCTGCGTTCCGGACAACCTAGGCTTCACTCTAGGGCGTTGTTCCACCAGATCGAATAGCTAGGGACTTAGAAGTCAACGCCAGAAGCATAACATACAATATAAATACAACAGCTTTTCCAACGTAAAGAATGAATAATTGCAAACAGTGAGAAAGTAATGGTCGTTTCAACGTTCCGGGCAACCTAGGCTTCACTCTAGGGCGTTGCTCCACCAGATCGAATAGTTAGGGCATTGGAAGTCCACGCCCGAAGCATAAAATACAAAATAAAGAGAACAGTTTTTCCATTGTATAAAACGAATAATTGCAACCGGAGTGAAAGTTATGGTCATTTCTACGTTCCGGGCAACCTAGGCTTCACACTAGGGCGTTGCTCCACTGGATCGTATAGTTAGGGCCTTGGAAGCCAACGCCAGAAGCATAAAATACAATATAAATACAACACCTTTTCCATCGTATTACAGGAATAATTGCAACCAGTGTTAAGGTTATGGTCATTTCTACGTTCCGGGCAACCTAGGCTTCATTCTGGGGCGTTGCTCCACTAGATCGAATAGTTAGGGCCTTAGAAGTCAACGCCAGAAGCATAAAATACTATATAGATACAACAGTTTTTCCATCGTATAAAAAGAATAATTGCAACCAGTGCGAATGTAATGGTCATTTCTACGTTTCGGGCAACATACGCTTCTCTCTTGGACCCTGCCCCCGGGATCGAATAGTTAGGGCCTAAGAAGTCAACGCCAGAAGCATAGAGTACAATAAAAATGCAACAGTTTTTCCATCGTATAGCATGAATAATTGCAACCAGTGTGACAGTAATAATCATTTCATCGTTTCGGCATCCTAGACTTAACTGTGAGGCATTGCTCCACCAGATCGAATACAAAGGGCCTTAGTGGTCAAAGCCAGAAGTATAAAGTACAGAACAAACCAACAGTTTGTCCATCGTATAACAGGAATATTGCAAACACTGTGAAAGTAATGGTCATTTCTACGTTCCGGGCAGCCTAGGCTTCACGCTAGGGCGTTGCTCCACCACATCGAATAGCTACGACCTTAGAAGTCAACGACTGAGGCATAAAATACAAAATAAGGACAACAGCATTTCCATCGTATAAGACGAATAATTGCAACCGGTGTGAAAGTTATGGTCTTTTCTACGTTCCGGGCAACCGAGGCTTCACTCTAGGGCGTTGCTGCTCCAGATCAAATAGTTAGGGCCTATGAATTCAACGCCTGAAGCATAAAATACAATAAAACTACAACAGTTTTTCCATCGTATAACAGGAATAATTGCAACCAGTGTTAAGGTTATGGTCATTTCTACGTTCCGGGCAACCTAGGCTTCATTCTAGGGCGTTGCTCCACTAGATCGAATAGTTAGGGCCTTAGAAGTCAACGCCAGAAGCATAAAATACCATATAGATACAACAGTTTTTCCATCGTATAAAACGAATAATTGCAACCAGTTTGAAAGTAAAGGACATTTCTACGTTCCGGGCACCCTAGGCTGCGCCCTAGGCCGTTGCGCCAGCAGGTCGAATAGCTAGGGACTTGGAGGTCAACTTCAAGAGCATAAAATACAATAAAAATAGGACTGTCATTCCATCGTATAACAGGAATAATTGCAACCAGCGTGAAAGTGATGGTCATTTCTACGTTTCTGCCAACATAGGCTACACTCTTGGACGTTGCCCCACGAGATCGAATAGCTAGGACCTTAGAAGTCAACGCCAGAAGCATAAAATACAGTAAAAATACAACAGTTTCTCCATCCTATAACAGGAATAACTGCGACCAGTGTGAAAGTACTGGTCATTTCTACGTTCCGGGCAACCTAGGCTTCACTCAAGGGCGTTGCTCCTCCAGATCGAGTAGCCAGGGCCTTAGAAGTCTATGCCCGGAGCATAAAATACAATATAAATACAACAGCTTTTCCATTGTATAAAACGAATAATTGCAACCAGTGTGAAAGTTATGGTCATTTCTACGTTCCGGGCGACATAGGATTGACTCTTGGACGTTGCGCCACCAGATAGAATAGTTTGGGCCTTAGAAGTCAACGCTCGAATCAAAAAATACAAAATAAATAGAACTGTTTTTCCATTGTATAAAACGAATAACTGCACCAGTATGAAAGTTATGGTCATTTCTACGTTCCGGGCAGCCTAGGCTACACTCTAGGGCGCTGCTCCACCACATCGAATAGCTACGACCTTAGAAGTCAACGACTGAAGCATAAAATACAATATAAAGGCAACAGCTTTTCCATCGTATAAAACGAATAATTGCAACCAGTGTGAAAGTGATGGTCATTTCTACATTCCGGGCAACCCTGGCTTCACTCTAGGGCGTTGTTCCACCAGATCGAATAGTTAGGGCCGAAGAAGTAAACGCCAGAAGCATAAAATACAATAAAAATGGAACAGTTTTTCCATCGAATTACATGAATATTTGCTACCAGAGTGAAGGGGATGGTCATTTCTACGTTCCGGGCAACCTAGGCTCCACTCTAGGGCGTTGCTCCACCAAATCCAATAGTTAAGGCCTAAGAAGTCAACGCCAGAAGCACCAAATGCAAAATAAATACAACAGTTTTTCCATCGTATAATACGAATAATTGCAACCATGGTGAAGGTAATTGTCAATTCCACGTTCCGGGCAACCTAGGCTTCAGTCTAGGGCGTTGCTCAGCTACATCGAATAGCTGCGGCCTTAGAAGTCAACGCCAGAAGCATAAGGTACAATATAAATGCAACATTTTTTCCATTGAATAAAACGAATAATTGCTATCAGTGTGAAAGTGATGGTCATTTCTACGTTCCGGGCAACATAGGCTTCACTGTTGGACGTTTCCCCACCAGACGGAATAGCTAGGACCTTAGAAGTCAAAGCCAGAAGCAGAAAATACAATGTAAATGTAACAGTATTTCTACCGTATAGCATGAATAATTGCAACCACTGTGAAAGTTGTGGTCATATCTACGTTCCGGGCAACCTAGGCTTGACTCTAGGGCGTTGCTCCACCACATCTAATAGCTACGACCGTAGAAGTTATCGCCAGAAGCATAAAATACATTATAAATACAACAGCTTTTCCAACGTAAAGAATGAATAAATGCAAACAATGAGAAAGTGATGGTCATTTCTACGTTCCGGGCAACCTAGGCTACACTATAGGGCGTTGCTCCACCACATCGAATAGCTACGGCCTTAGAAGTCAACGCCAGAGGCATAAAATACAAAATAAATACAACAGTTTTTCCATTGTATAAAACGGATAATTGCAACCAGTGTGAAACTTGTGGTCATTTCTACGGTACGGACAACATAGGGTTCACTCATGGACGTTGCCCCACCAGATTGAATAGCTAGGACCTTAGAAGTCAACGCCAGAAGCATAAAATACAATGTAAATGTGACAGTATTTCTACCGTATAGCATGAATAATTGCAACCACTGTGAAAGTTGTGGTCATATCTACGTTCCGGGCAACCTAGGCTTGACTCTAGGGCGTTGCTCCACCACATCTAATAGCTACGACCGTAGAAGTTATCGCCAGAAGCATAAAATACATTATAAATACAACAGCTTTTCCAACGTAAAGAATGAATAAATGCAAACAGTGAGAAAGTGATGGTCATTTCTACGTTCCGGGCAACCTAGGCTACACTATAGGGCGTTGCTCCACCACATCGAATAGCTACGGCCTTAGAAGTCAACGCCAGAGGCATAAAATACAAAATAAATACAACAGTTTTTCCATTGTATAAAACGGATAATTGCAACCAGTGTGAAACTTGTGGTCATTTCTACGGTACGGACAACATAGGGTTCACTCATGGACGTTGCCCCACCAGATTGAATAGCTAGGACCTTAGAAGTCAACGCCAGAAGCATAAAATACAATATAGATACAACAGTTTTTCCATTGAATAAAACGAATAATTGCTATCAGTGTGAAAGTGATAGTCATTTCTACGTTACGGGCAACATAGGCTTCACCCTTGGACGCAGCCCCACCAGACGGAATAGCTAGGACCTTAGAAGTCAACGCCAGAAGCATAAAATACAATATAAATACAACTGCTTTTCCATCGTATAAAATGAATAATTGCAAGCGGTGTGAAAGTAATGGTCATTCTGCGTTCCGGACAACCTAGGCTTCACTCTAGGCCGTTGCTCCAACAGATCGAATAGCTAGGGACTTAGAATTCAACGCAAGAAGCATAAAATACAATAAAAATACAACAGTTCTTCCATCGTATAACAGGAATAATTGCAACCAGTGTGAAAGTAATGGGCGTTTCTACGTTCCGCGCAACCTAGGCTTCACTCTAGGGCGTTGGTCCACCAAATCGAATAGTTAGAGCCTAAGAAGTCAACGCCAGAAGCACCAAATACAAAATAAATACAACTGTTTTTCCATCGTATAAAACGAATAATTGCAACCAGTGTGAAAGTAATTGTCATTTCTACGTTCCGGGCAACCTAGGCTTCACTATAGGGCGTTCCTCCACCACATCGAATAGATACGGCCTTAGAAGTCAACGCCAGAGGCATAAAATACACCATAAATGCAAAAGTTTTTCCATTGTATAAAACGAATAATTGCAACCAGTGTGAAAGTTGTGGTCATTTCTACGTTCCGGGCAACATAGGGTTCACTCTTGGACGTTGCCCCACCAGATTGAATAGCTAGGACCTTAGAAGTCAATGCCAGAAGCAGAAAATACAATAAAGATACAACAGCTTTTCCATCATATAAAATGAACAATTGCAAACAGTGTGAAGGTGATGGTCATTTCTACGTTTCGGGCAACCTAGGCTTTACTCTAGGGCGCTGCTCCACCAGATCGAGTAGCTGGGGTCTTAGAAGTCAACGCCCGAAGCATAAAATACAATAAAGGTACAACAGTTTTTCCATCGAATTACAGGAATATTTGCTACCAGAGTGAAGGAGATGGTCATTTCTACGTTCCGGGCAACCTAGGCCCCACTCTAGGGCGTTGCTCCACCAAATCCAATAGTTAAGGCCTAAGAAGTCAACGCCAGAACCACCGAATGCAAAATAAATACAACAGTTTTTCCATCGTATAATACGAATAATTGCAACCAGTGTGAAGGTAATGGTCAATTCCACGTTCCGGGCAACCTAGGCTTCAGTCTAGGGCGTTGCTCAGCTACATCGAATAGCTGCGGCCTTAGAAGTCAACGCCAGAAGCATAAGGTACAATATAAATGCAACATTTTTTCCATTGAATAAAACGAATAATTGCTATCAGTGTGAAAGTGATGGTCATTTCTACGTTCCGGGCAACATAGGCTTCACTGTTGGACGTTTCCCCACCAGACAGAATAGCTAGGACCTTAGAAGTCAAAGCCAGAAGCAGAAAATACAATGTAAATGTAACAGTATTTCTACCGTATAGCATGAATAATTGCAACCACTGTGAAAGTTGTGGTCATATCTACGTTCCGGGCAACCTAGGCTTGACTCTAGGGCGTTGCTCCACCACATCTAATAGCTACGACCGTAGAAGTTATCGCCAGAAGCATAAAATACATTATAAATACAATAGCTTTTCCAACGTAAAGAATGAATAAATGCAAACAGTGAGAAAGTGATGGTCATTTCTACGTTCCGGTCAACCTAGGCTACACTATAGGGCGTTGCTCCACCACATCGAATAGCTACGGCCTTAGAAGTCAACGCCAGAGGCATAAAATACAACATAAATACAACAGTTTTTCAATTGTATAAAACGAATCATTGCAACCAGTGTGAAAGTTGTGGTCATTTCTACGTTCCGGACAACATAGGGTTCACTCTTGGACGTTGCCCCACCAGATTGAATAGCTAGGACCTTAGAAGTCAACGCCAGAAGCATAAAATACAATATAAATACAACAGTTTTTCCATTGAATAAAACGTATAATTGCTATCAGTGTGAAAGTGATGGTCATTTCTACGTTCCGGGCAACATAGGCTTCACCCTTGGACGTTGCCCCACCAGACGGAATAGCTAGGACCTTAGAAGTCTACGCCAGAAGCATAAAATACAATATAAATACAACTGCTTTTCCATCGTATAAAATGAATAATTGCAAATAGTGTGAAAGTAATGGTCATTGCTGCGTTCCGGACAACCTAGGCTTCACTCTAGGGCGTTGTTCTACCAGATCGAATAGCTAGGGACTTAGAAGTCAACGCCAGAAGCATAACATACAATATAAATACAACAGCTTTTCCAACGTAAAGAATGAATAATTGCAAACAGTGAGAAAGTAATGGTCGTTTCAACGTTCCGGGCAACCTAGGCTTCACTCTAGGGCGTTGCTCGACCAGATCGAATAGTTAGGGCATTGGAAGTCCACGCCCGAAGCATAAAATACAAAATAAAGAGAACAGTTTTTCCATTGTATAAAACGAATAGTTGCAACCGGAGTGAAAGTTATGGTCATTTCTACGTTCCGGGCAACCTAGGCTTCACACTAGGGCGTTGCTCCACTGGATCGTATAGTTAGGGCCTTGGAAGCCAACGCCAGAAGCATAAAGTACAATAAAGATGCAACAGTTTTTCCATCATATAGCATGAATAATTGCAACCACTGTGACAGTAATGATCATTTCTACGTTTCGGGCAACATACGCTTCACTCTTGAACGTTGCCCCACGAGATCGAATAGCTAGGACCTTAGAAGTCAATGCCAGAAGCAGAAAATACAATAAAGATACAACAGCTTTTCCATCATATAAAATGAACAATTGCAAACAGTGTGAAGGTGATGGTCATTTCAACGTTTCGGGCAACCTAGGCTTTACTCTAGGGCGCTGCTCCACCAGATCGAATAGCTGGGGTCTTAGAAGTCAACGCCCGAAGCATAAAATACAATAGAGATACAACAGTTTTTCCATCGAATTACAGGAATATTTGCTACCAGAGTGAAGGAGATGGTCATTTCTACGTTGCGGGCAACCTGGGCTCCACTCTAGGGCGTTGTTCCACCAGATCGAATAGTTAGGGCCTAAGAAGTCAACGCCAGAAGCATAAAATACAAAATAAATACAACAGTTTTTCCATCGTATGAAACGGATAATTGAAACTGGTTTGAAAGTTAGGGTCATTTCTACGTTCCGGGCAACCTAGGCTTCACTCAAGGGCGTTGCTCCTCCAGATCGAGTAGCCAGGGCCTTAGAAGTCTATGCCCGGAGCATAAAATACAATATAAATACAACAGCTTTTCCATTGTATAAAACGAATAATTGCAACCAGTGTGAAAGTTATGGTCATTTCTACGTTCCGGGCGACATAGGATTGACTCTTGGACGTTGCGCCACCAGATAGAATAGTTTGGGCCTTAGAAGTCAACGCTCGAATCAAAAAATACAAAATAAATGGAACTGTTTTTCCATTGTATAAAACGAATAACTGCACCAGTATGAAAGTTATGGTCATTTCTACGTTCCGGGCAGCCTAGGCTTCACTCTAGGGCGCTGCTCCACCACATCGAATAGCTACGACCTTAGAAGTCAACGACTGAAGCATAAAATACAATATAAAGACAACAGCTTTTCCATCGTATAAAACGAATAATTGCAACCAGTGTGAAAGTGATGGTCATTTCTACATTCCGGGCAACCCTGGCTTCACTCTAGGGCGTTGTTCCACCAGATCGAATAGTTAGGGCCGAAGAAGTCAACGCCAGAAGCATAAAATACAATAAAAATGGAACAGTTTTTCCATCGAATTACATGAATATTTGCTACCAGAGTGAAGGAGATGGTCATTTCTACGTTCCGGGCAACCTAGGCTCCACTCTAGGGCGTTGCTCCACCAAATCCAATAGTTAAGGCCTAAGAAGTCAACGCCAGAAGCACCAAATGCAAAATAAATACAACAGTTTTTCCATCGTATAATACGAATAATTGCAACCAGTGTGAAGGTAATGGTCAATTCCACGTTCCGGGCAACCTAGGCTTCAGTCTAGGGCGTTGCTCAGCTACATCGAATAGCTGCGGCCTTAGAAGTCAACGCCAGAAGCATAAGGTACAATATAAATGCAACATTTTTTCCATTGAATAAAACGAATAATTGCTATCAGTGTGAAAGTGATGGTCATTTCTACGTTCCGGGCAACATAGGCTTCACTGTTGGACGTTTCCCCACCAGACGGAATAGCTAGGACCTTAGAAGTCAAAGCCAGAAGCAGAAAATACAATGTAAATGTAACAGTATTTCTACCGTATAGCATGAATAATTGCAACCACTGTGAAAGTTGTGGTCATATCTACGTTCCGGGCAACCTAGGCTTGACTCTAGGGCGTTGCTCCACCACATCTAATAGCTACGACCGTAGAAGTTATCGCCAGAAGCATAAAATACATTATAAATACAACAGCTTTTCCAACGTAAAGAATGAATAAATGCAAACAGTGAGAAAGTGATGGTCATTTCTACGTTCCGGGCAACCTAGGCTTCACTCTAGGGCGTTGCTCCACCAGATCGAATAGTTAGGGCATTGGAAGTCCACGCCCGAAGCATAAAATACAAAATAAAGGGAACAGTTTTTCCATTGTATAAAACGAATAATTGCAACCGGAGTGAAAGTTATGGTCATTTCTACGTTCCGGGCAACCTAGGCTTCACACTAGGGCGTTGCTCCACTGGATCGTATAGTTAGGGCCTTGGAAGCCAACGCCAGAAGCATAAAATACAATATAAATACAACACCTTTTCCATCGTATTACAGGAATAATTGCAACCAGTGTTAAGGTTATGGTCATTTCTACGTTCCGGGCAACCTAGGCTTCATTCTGGGGCGTTGCTCCACTAGATCGAATAGTTAGGGCCTTAGAAGTCAACGCCAGAAGCATAAAACACTATATAGATACAACAGTTTTTCCATCGTATAGCATGAATAATTGCAACCAGTGTGACAGTAATAATCATTTCATCGTTTCGGCATCCTAGACTTAACTGTGAGGCATTGCTCCACCAGATCGAATACAAAGGGCCTTAGTAGTCAAAGCCAGAAGTATAAAGTACAGAACAAACCAACAGTTTGTCCATCGTATAACAGGAATATTGCAAACACTGTGAAAGTAATGGTCATTTCTACGTTCCGGGCAGCCTAGGCTTCACGCTAGGGCGTTGCTCCACCACATCGAATAGCTACGACCTTAGAAGTCAACGACTGAGGCATAAAATACAAAATAAGGACAACAGCTTTTCCATCGTATAAAACGAATAATTGCAACCGGTGTGAAAGTTATGGTCTTTTCTACGTTCCGGGCAACCGAGGCTTCACTCTAGGGCGTTGCTCCACCAGATCAAATAGTTAGGGCCTATGAATTCAACGCCTGAAGCATAAAATACAATAAAACTACAACAGTTTTTCCATCGTATAACAGGAATAATTGCAACCAGTGTTAAGGTTATGGTCATTTCTACGTTCCGGGCAACCTAGGCTTCATTCTAGGGCGTTGCTCCACTAGATCGAATAGTTAGGGCCTTAGAAGTCAACGCCAGAAGCATAAAATACCATATAGATACAACAGTTTTTCCATCGTATAAAACGAATAATTGCAACCAGTTTGAAAGTAAAGGCCATTTCTACGTTCCGGGCACCCTAGGCTGCGCCCTAGGCCGTTGCGCCAGCAGGTCGAATAGCTAGGGATTTGGAGGTCAACGCCAAGAGCATAAAATACAATAAAAATAGGACTGTCATTCCATCGTATAACAGGAATAATTGCAACCAGCGTGAAAGTAATGGCCATTTCTACGTTTCTGCCAACATAGGCTACACTCTTGGACGTTGCCCCACGAGATCGAATAGCTAGGACCTTAGAAGTCAACGCCAGAAGCATAAAATACAGTAAAAATACAACAGCTTCTCCATCCTATAACAGGAATAACTGCGACCAGTGTGAAAGTACTGGTCATTTCTACGTTTCGGGCAACCTAGACTTCACTCTAGGGCGTTGCTCCACCAAATCGAATAGCTAGGGCCTTAGAAGTCAACGCCCAAAGCATAAAATACAATAAAAGTACAACAGTTTTTCCATCGTATATCTTGAATAATTGCAACCAGAGTGACAGTAATGATCATTTCAACGTTTCGGGAGTCCTAGACTTAACTGAGAGGCATTGCTCCACCAGATCGAATACAAAGGGCCTTAGCAGTCAACGCCAGAAGCATAAAGTACAGAAAGATCCTACAGTTTGTCCACCGTATAGTAGGAATATTGCAAACAGTGTGAAGGTAATGGTCATTTCTACGTTCCGGGCAGCCTAGGCTTCACTCTAGGGCGCTGCTCCACCACATCGAATAGCTTCGACCTTAGGAGTCAACGACTGAAGCATAAAATACAATATAAAGACAACAGCTTTTCCATCGTATAAAACGAATAATTGCAACCAGTGTGAAAGTGATGGTCATTTCTACATTCCGGGCAACCCTGGCTTCACTCTAGGGCGTTGTTCCACCAGATCGAATAGTTAGGGCCGAAGAAGTCAACGCCCGAAGCATAAAATACAAAATAAAGAGAACAGTTTTTCCATTGTATAAAACGAATAATTGCAACCGGAGTGAAAGTTATGGTCATTTCTACGTTCCGGGCAACCTAGGCTTCACACTAGGGCGTTGCTCCACTGGATCGTATAGTTAGGGCCTTGGAAGCATACGCCAGAAGCATAAAATACAATATAAATACAACACCTTTTCCATCGTATTACAGGAATAATTGCAACCAGTGTTAAGGTTATGGTCATTTCTACGTTCCGGGCAACCTAGGCTTCACTCTAGGGCGTTGCTCCACCAGATCGAATAGTTAGGGCCTAAGAAGCCAACGCCAGAAGCATAAAGTACAATAAAAATGCAACAGTTTTTCCATCATATAGCATGAATAATTGCAACCACTGTGACAGTAATGATCATTTCTACGTTTCGGGCAACATACGCTTCACTCTTGAACGTTGCCCCACGAGATCGAATAGCTAGGACCTTAGAAGTCAATGCCAGAAGCAGAAAATACAATAAAGATACAACAGCTTTTCCATCATATAAAATGAACAATTGCAAACAGTGTGAAGGTGATGGTCATTTCAACGTTTCGGGCAACCTAGGCTTTACTCTAGGGCGCTGCTCCACCAGATCGAATAGCTGGGGTCTTAGAAGTCAACGCCCGAAGCATAAAATACAATAGAGATACAACAGTTTTTCCATCGAATTACAGGAATATTTGCTACCAGAGTGAAGGAGATGGTCATTTCTACGTTGCGGGCAACCTGGGCTCCACTCTAGGGCGTTGTTCCACCAGATCGAATAGTTAGGGCCTAAGAAGTCAACGCCAGAAGCATAAAATACAAAATAAATACAACAGTTTTTCCATCGTATAAAACGGATAATTGAAACTGGTTTGAAAGTTAGGGTCATTTCTACGTTCCGGGCAACCTAGGCTTCACTCAAGGGCGTTGCTCCTCCAGATCGAGTAGCCAGGGCCTTAGAAGTCTATGCCCGGAGCATAAAATACAATATAAATACAACAGCTTTTCCATTGTATAAAACGAATAATTGCAACCAGTGTGAAAGTTATGGTCATTTCTACGTTCCGGGCGACATAGGATTGACTCTTGGACGTTGCGCCACCAGATAGAATAGTTTGGGCCTTAGAAGTCAACGCTCGAATCAAAAAATACAAAATAAATAGAACTGTTTTTCCATTGTATAAAACGAATAACTGCACCAGTATGAAAGTTATGGTCATTTCTACGTTCCGGGCAGCCTAGGCTTCACTCTAGGGCGCTGCTCCACCACATCGAATAGCTACGACCTTAGAAGTCAACGACTGAAGCATAAAATACAATATAAAGACAACAGCTTTTCCATCGTATAAAACGAATAATTGCAACCAGTGTGAAAGTGATGGTCATTTCTACATTCCGGGCAACCCTGGCTTCACTCTAGGGCGTTGTTCCACCAGATCGAATAGTTAGGGCCGAAGAAGTCAACGCCAGAAGCATAAAATACAATAAAAATGGAACAGTTTTTCCATCGAATTACATGAATATTTGCTACCAGAGTGAAGGAGATGGTCATTTCTACGTTCCGGGCAACCTAGGCTCCACTCTAGGGCGTTGCTCCACCAAATCCAATAGTTAAGGCCTAAGAAGTCAACGCCAGAAGCACCGAATGCAAAATAAATACAACAGTTTTTCCATCGTATAATACGAATAATTGCAACCAGTGTGAAGGTAATGGTCAATTCCACGTCCCGGGCAACCTAGGCTTCAGTCTAGGGCGTTGCTCAGCTACATCGAATAGCTGCGGCCTTAGAGGTCAACGCCAGAAGCATAAGGTACAATATAAATGCAACATTTTTTCCATTGAATAAAACGAATAATTGCTATCAGTGTGAAAGTGATGGTCATTTCTACGTTCCGGGCAACATAGGCTTCACTGTTGGACGTTTCCCCACCAGACAGAATAGCTAGGACCTTAGAAGTCAAAGCCAGAAGCAGAAAATACAATGTAAATGTAACAGTATTTCTACCGTATAGCATGAATAATTGCAACCACTGTGAAAGTTGTGGTCATATCTACGTTCCGGGCAACCTAGGCTTGACTCTAGGGCGTTGCTCCACCACATCTAATAGCTACGACCGTAGAAGTTATCGCCAGAAGCATAAAATACATTATAAATACAACAGCTTTTCCAGCGTAAAGAATGAATAAATGCAAACAGTGAGAAAGTGATGGTCATTTCTACGTTCCGGTCAACCTAGGCTACACTATAGGGCGTTGCTCCACCACATCGAATAGCTACGGCCTTAGAAGTCAACGCCAGGGGCATAAAATACAACATAAATACAACAGTTTTTCAATTGTATAAAACGAATCATTGCAACCAGTGTGAAAGTTGTGGTCATTTCTACGTTCCGGACAACATAGGGTTCACTCTTGGACGTTGCCCCACCAGATTGAATAGCTAGGACCTTAGAAGTCAACGCCAGAAGCATAAAATACAATATAAATACAACAGTTTTTCCATTGAATAAAACGTATAATTGCTATCAGTGTGAAAGTGATGGTCATTTCTACGTTCCGGGCAACATAGGCTTCACCCTTGGACGTTGCCCCACCAGACGGAATAGCTAGGACCTTAGAAGTCTACGCCAGAAGCATAAAATACAATATAAATACAACTGCTTTTCCATCGTATAAAATGAATAATTGCAAATAGTGTGAAAGTAATGGTCATTGCTGCGTTCCGGACAACCTAGGCTTCACTCTAGGGCGTTGTTCCACCAGATCGAATAGTTAGGGCCTAAGAAGTCAACGCCTGAAGCATAAAATACAATATAAATATAACAGTTTTTCCATCGTATAAAACGAACAATAGCAGACAGTGTGAAAGTTATGGTCATTTCTACGTTCCGGGCAACCTAGGCTTCACTCTAGGGCGTTGCTCCACCAGATCAAACAGTTAGGGCCTTAGAAGCCAACGCCCGAAGCACTAAATACAAGATAAATAGAACAGTTTTTCCATTGTATAATACGAATAATTGCTACCAGTGTAAAAGTTATGGTCATTTCTACGTTCCGGGCAACCTAGGCTTCACCCTAGGCCGTTGTTCCACCAGATCGAATAGTTAGGGCCTAGGAAGTGAACGCCAGAAGCATAAAATGCAATATAAATACAACAGTTTTTCCAGCGTATAACAGGACTAATTGCAACCAGTGTGAGAGTTCTGGTCATTTCTACGTTCCGGGCAACCTAGGCTTCACTCTAGGGCGTTGCTCTACCAGATCGAAAAGTTAGGGCCTTAGAAGTCAACGCCCTAAGCAAAAAATACAAAATAAATAGAACAGTATTTCCATTGTATAAAACGAATAATTGCTACCAGTGTGAAAGTTATGTTCATTTCTACGTTCCTGACAACCTAGGCTTGACTGTAGGGTGTTGCTCCACCAAATCGAATAGGTAGGGCCATAGAAGTCAACGCCATAAGAATAAAATACAATATAAGTACAACAGTTTTTCCATCGTATAAAATGAATAATTGGAAACATTGTGAAAGTAATGGTCATTTCTACGTTCCAGGCAACCTAGGCGTCACTCTAGGGCGTTGCTCCACCACATCGAATAGCTACGGCCATAGAAGTCAACGCCCGAAGCATAAAATACAATAAATATACAAGAGTTTTTGCATCGTATAACAGCAATAATTGCAACCAGTGTGAAAGTGATAGTCATTTCAACGTTCTCGGCAACCTAGGCTTCACCATAGGGCGTTGTTCCACCAGATGGAAAGGTTAGGGCCTAAGAAGTCAACGCCAGAAACATAAAACACGATAAAAATACAACAGCTTTCCATCGTATAAAACGAATTATTGCAACCAGTGTGAAAGTTATGGTCATATCTCCGTTCCGGGCATCCTAGACTTAACTCTGAGGCATTGCTCCACCAGGTGGAATAGCTACGACCTTAGAAGTCAAAGCCAGAAGCATAAAATACAATAAAGTTGCAACAGTTTTTCCATCGAATAACAGGAATAACTGCAAACAGCGTGAAACTACTGGTCATTTCTACGTTCCGGGTAACCGAGGTTTCACTCTAAAGCGTAGCTCCACCAGATCTAATAGCTAGGGACTTAGAACTCAACGCCAGATGGATAAAATACAATATAAGTACAACAGTTTTTCCATCGTATAAAATGAATGATTGCAAACATTCTGAAAGTAATGGTCATTTCTACGTTCCCGGCAACCTAGCCGTCACACTAGGACGTTGCTCCACCACATCTAATAGCTACGGCCTTAGCAGTCAACGCCAGAAGCATAAAGTACAATATAAATACAACTGCTTTTCCATCGTATAAAATGAATAATTGCAACCAGTGTGAAAGTAATGGTCATTTCTACGATCCGGGCAACCTAGGCTTCACTCTAGGGCATTGCTCCACCATATCGAATAGCTAGGGACTTAGAATTAAACGCCAGAAGCATAAAATACAATAAAAGTACAACAGTTTTTCCATTGTATAACAGGAATAATTGCAACCAGTGTGAAAGTAATGGTTATTTCTACGTTCCGGGCAACCTAGGTTTCACTCTAGGGCGTTGCTCCACCAGCTCGAGTAGCTAGATCCTCAGCAGTCTGCGCATGAAGCATAAAATACGATATAAATACAACAGTTTTTCCATCGTATAACAGGAATAATTGCAACCAGTGAGAAGGTAAAGGTATGTCCTACGCTCTGGGCAACCTAGGCTTCACTCCAGGGCGTTGCTCCACCAGATCGTATAGTTAGGGCCTTAGAAGTCAACGCCAGAGAATCATAAAATACAATAAATATACAAGAGTTTTTCCATCGTATAACAGGAATAATTGCAACCAGTGTGAATGTGGTGGTCATTTCTACGTTCCGGGCAACCTAGGCTTCACTCTAGGGCGTTGCTCCACCACAACTAATTGCTACGGCCTTAGAAGTCAACGACAGAAGCATAAAATACAATATAAATACAACAGCTTTTCCATCGTATAACAGGAATAATTGCAACCAGTGTGAAAGTAAAGGTCATTTCTACGTTCCGGGCAACCCATGCTTCACTCTACGGCGTTGCTCCACCAGATCGAGTAGTTAGGGCCTTAGAAGTCCACGGCCGAAGCATAAAATACAAAATAAATAGAACAGTTTTTCCATTGTATAAAGCGAATAATTGCTGCCAGTGTGAAAGTTATGTTTATTTCGACGTTCCGGGCAACCAAGGCTTAACAGTAGGGTGTTGCTCCAACAGATCGAATAGGTAGGGCCATAGAAGTCAACGCCCGGAGCATAAAATACAATAAATATACAAGAGTTTTTCCATTGTATAACAGGAATAATTGCAACCAGTGTGAAAGTGATGATCATTTCTACGTTCCGGGCAACCTAGGCTTCACTCTAGGGCGTTGCTCCACCAGATCGTATAGTTAGGGCCTTAGAAGTCAACGCGAGAAACATAAAATGCAATACATACACAAGAGTTTTTCCATCGTATAACAGGAATAATTGCAACCAGTGTGGATGTGGTGGTCATTTCTACGTTCCGGGCAACCTAGGCTTCACTCTAGGGCGTTGTTCCGCCAGTTAGAATAGTTAGGGCTTAAGAAGTCAACGCCAGTAGCATAAAATACAATATAAGTATAACAGGTTTTCGATCGTATAAAACGAATAATAGCAACCAGTGTGAAAGTTATGGTTATTTCTCCGTTCCAGGCAACCTAGGCTTCACTCTAGTGCGTTGCACCACCAGATCGAATAGCTAGGGGCTTAGAAGTCAACGCCCGAAGCATAAAATACAAAATAAATAGAACAGCTTTTCCATCGTATAAAATGAATAATTGCAAACACTCTGAAAGTAATGGTCATTTCTACGTTCCGAGCACCCTAGGCGTCACTCTAGGGCGATGCTCCACCACATCTAATAGCTACGGCCTTAGAAGTCAACGCCAGATGGATAAAATACAATATAAGAACAACAGTTTTTCCATCGTATAAAATGAATAATTGCAAACATTGTGAAAGTAATGGTCATTTTTACGTTTCCGGCAACCTAGGCTTCACTGTAGGGCGTTCCTCCACCAGATCGAATAGTTAGGTCCTTAGAAGTCAACGCCAGGAGCATAAAATACGATATAAATACAACAGCTTTTCCATCGTATAAAACAAATAATTGCAACCAGTGTGAAAGTAATGTTCATTTCTACGTTCCGATTACCCCAGGCGTCACTCTAGGGCGTTGGTCCACCACATCTAATAGCTACGGTCTTAGAAGTCAACTCCAGAGGCATAAAATACAATATAAATACATCAGCTATTCCATCGTATAAAACGAATAATTGCTACCAGTGTAAAAGTTATGGTCATTTCTACGTTCCGGGAAACCTAGGCTTCACCCAAGGGCGTTGCTCCACCAGATCGAAATGTTAGGGCCTAAGAAGTCAACGCCAGAAGGATAAAATACAACATAAATACAACAGTTTTTCCATCGTATAGAATGAATAATTGCAACCAGTGTGAAAGTTATGGCCATTTCTACATTTCGAGCAACCTAGGCTTCACTCTAGGGCGTTGTTCCACCAGATCGAAGAGTTAGGGCCTAAGAAGTGAACGCCAGAAGCATAAAATACAATATAAGTACAACAGTTTTTCCATCGTATAAAACGAATAATTGCAACCAGTTTGAAAGTTATGGTCATTTCTACGTTCCGGGCAACCTAGGCTTCACCCAAGGGCGTTGCTCCAAGAGATTGAATAGTTAGGGCCTTAGAAGTCAATGCCCGAAGCATAAAATGCAATAAATATACAACAGTTTTTCCATCGTATAGCAGGAATAATTTGCAACCAGTGTGATAGTAGTGGTCATTTCTACGTTCCGGGCTACCTAGGTTTCTCTCCAGGGCGTTGCTCCACCAGATCGAATAGTTACGGCCTAAGAAGTCAACGCCAGAAGCATAAAATACGATAAAGATGCAACAGTTTTTCCATCGTATAAAACGAATAATTGCAACCAGTGTGAAAGTTATGGTCATTTCTACATTCCGAGCAACCTAGGCTTCACTCTAGGGCGGTGCTCCACCATATCGAATAGCTACGGCCTTAGAAGCCTACGCCTGAAGCACAAAATACAACACAAATACAACAGGCTTTTCATGGTATAACAGGAATAATTGCAACAAGCGTGAAAGTAATGATCATTTCGGCGTTTCGGGCATCCTAGACTTAGCTCTGCGGCATTGCTCCACCAGATCAAACAGTTAGGGCCTTAGATGTCAACGCCCGAAGCATAAAATGCAAAATAAATAGAACAGTTTTTCCATCGTAAAAACGAATAATTGCTACCAGTGTAAAAGTTATGGTCATTTCTACGTTCCGGGCAACCTAGGCTTCACCCTAGGGCGTTGTTCCACCAGATCGAATAGTTAGGGCCTAAGAAGTGAACGCCAGAAGCATAAAATACAATATAAATACAACAGTTTATCCATCATATAAAACGAATAATTGCAGACAGTATGAACGTTATGATCATTTCTACTTCCTGGGCAACCTAGGCTTCACTCTACGTTAGTGCTCCACCAGATTAAATAGTTAGGGTCTAAGAAGTCAACGCCCGAAGCATAAAATACAACATAAATACCACAGACTTTCCATCGTATATAATGTATATTTGCAAACAGTGTGAAAGTAATGGTCATTTCTACGTACCGGGCAACCTAGATTCCACTCTAGGGCGTTGCTCCACCAAATCGAATAGCTAGGGCCTTAGAAGTCAACGCCAGAAGCATAAAATACAAGAAAGATGCAAAAGTTTTTCCATCGTATAACAGGAATAACTGCAAACAGTTTGAAAGTACTGGTCATTTCTACGTTCCGGGTAACCTAGGTTTCACCCTAGGGCGTTGTTCCACCAGATCGAATAGTTAGGCCCTTAGAAGTCAACGCACGAAACATAAAATACAATATAAATAGAACAGTTTTTCCATCGTAAAAACGAATAATTGCTACCAGTGTGAAAGTTATGGTCATTTCTACTTTCCGGGCAACCTACGCTTCACCCTAGGGCGTTGTTCCACCAGATGGAATAGTTAGGGCCTAAGAAGTCAACGTCAGAAGCATAAAATACGATATAAATACAACAGCTTTTCCATCGTATAAAACGAATAATTGCAACCAGTGTGAAAGTTATGGTCACTTCTACGTTTCTTGCCACCTAGGCCTCACCCAAGGGCGTTGCTCCAACAGATTGAATAGTTAGGGCCTTAGAAGTCAATGCCCGAAGCATAAAATGCAATAAATATACAACAGCTTTTCCTCGTATAGCAGGAATAATTTGCAACCAGTGTGATAGTAGTGGTCATTTCTACGTTCCGGGCAACCTAGGTTTCTCTCCAGGGCGTTGCTCCACTAGATCGAATAGTTACGGCCTAAGATGGCAACGCCAGAAGCAAAAAATGCAATATAAATATAACAGTTTTTCCATCGTATAAAACGAATAATAGCAACCAGCATGAAAGTTATGGTCATTTCTACGTTCCGGGCAACCTAGGCTTCACCCCAGGGCGTTGTTCCACCAGATCAAATAGTTAGGGCCTAAGAAGTGAACGCCAGCAGCACAAAATACAATATAAATACAACAGTTCTTCCATCATATAAAACGAATAATTGCAACCAGTATGAAAGTTATGGTCATTTCAACGTTCCGGGCAACCTAGGCTTCACTCTATGGCGTTCTTCCACCACATCCAATAGCTACGGCCTCAGAAGTCAACGCCTGAAGCACAAAATACAATAAAAATACAACAGTCTTTCCATCCTATAACAGGAATTATTGCAACCCGTGTGAAAGTGATGGTCATTTGTACGTCCCAGGCAACCTAGGCTTCACTCTGGGGCGTTGTTCCACCAGATCGAATTGTTAGGGCCTAAGAAGTCAACGCCAGCAGCATAAAATACAATATAAATGCAACAGTTCTTCCATGATATAAAACGAATAATTGCAATCACTGTGAATGTTATGGTCATTTCTACGTTCCCGGCAACCTAGCCGTCACACTAGGACGTTGCTCCACCACATCTAATAGCTACGGCCTTAGAAGTCAACGCCAGAAGCATAAAGTACAATATAAATACAACTGCTTTTCCATCGTATAAAATGAGTAATTGCAACCAGTGTGAAAGTAATGGTCATTTCTACGATCCGGGCAACCTAGGCTTCACTCTAGGGCATTGCTCCACCATATCGAATAGCTAGGGACTTAGAATTAAACGCCAGAAGCATAAAATACAATAAAAGTACAACAGTTTTTCCATTGTATAACAGGAATAATTGCAACCAGTGTGAAAGTAATGGTTATTTCTACGTTCCGGGCAACCTAGGTTTCACTCTAGGGCGTTGCTCCACCAGCTCGAGTAGCTAGATCCTCAGCAGTCTGCGCATGAAGCATAAAATACGATATAAATACAACAGTTTTTCCATCGTATAACAGGAATAATTGCAACCAGTGAGAAGGTAAAGGTATGTCCTACGCTCTGGGCAACCTAGGCTTCACTCCAGGGCGTTGCTCCACCAGATCGTATAGTTAGGGCCTTAGAAGTCAACGCCAGAGAATCATAAAATACAATAAATATACAAGAGTTTTTCCATCGTATAACAGGAATAATTGCAACCAGTGTGAATGTGGTGGTCATTTCTACGTTCCGGGCAACCTAGGCTTCACTCTAGGGCGTTGCTCCACCACAACTAATTGCTACGGCCTTAGAAGTCAACGACAGAAGCATAAAATACAATATAAATACAACAGCTTTTCCATCGTATAACAGGAATAATTGCAACCAGTGTGAAAGTAAAGGTCATTTCTACGTTCCGGGCAACCCATGCTTCACTCTACGGCGTTGCTCCACCAGATCGAGTAGTTAGGGCCTTAGAAGTCCACGGCCGAAGCATAAAATACAAAATAAATAGAACAGTTTTTCCATTGTATAAAGCGAATAATTGCTGCCAGTGTGAAAGTTATGTTTATTTCGACGTTCCGGGCAACCAAGGCTTAACAGTAGGGTGTTGCTCCAACAGATCGAATAGGTAGGGCCATAGAAGTCAACGCCCGGAGCATAAAATACAATAAATATACAAGAGTTTTTCCATTGTATAACAGGAATAATTGCAACCAGTGTGAAAGTGATGATCATTTCTACGTTCCGGGCAACCTAGGCTTCACTCTAGGGCGTTGCTCCACCAGATCGTATAGTTAGGGCCTTAGAAGTCAACGCGAGAAACATAAAATGCAATACATACACAAGAGTTTTTCCATCGTATAACAGGAATAATTGCAACCAGTGTGGATGTGGTGGTCATTTCTACGTTCCGGGCAACCTAGGCTTCACTCCAGGGCGTTGTTCCGCCAGTTAGAATAGTTAGGGCTTAAGAAGTCAACGCCAGTAGCATAAAATACAATATAAGTATAACAGGTTTTCGATCGTATAAAACGAATAATAGCAACCAGTGTGAAAGTTATGGTTATTTCTCCGTTCCAGGCAACCTAGGCTTCACTCTAGTGCGTTGCACCACCAGATCGAATAGTTAGGGGCTTAGAAGTCAACGCCCGAAGCATAAAATACAAAATAAATAGAACAGCTTTTCCATCGTATAAAATGAATAATTGCAAACAGTCTGAAAGTAATGGTCATTTCTACGTTCCGAGCACCCTAGGCGTCACTCTAGGGCGATGCTCCACCACATCTAATAGCTACGGCCTTAGAAGTCAACGCCAGATGGATAAAATACAATATAAGAACAACAGTTTTTCCATCGTATAAAACGAATAATTGCTACCAGTATGAAACTTATGGTCATTTCTACCTTCCGAGCATGCTAGGCTTCACTCTAGGGCGTTGCTCCAACAGATTCAATAGTTAGGACCTTAGAAGTGAACGCCCGAACCATAAAATGCAAAAAAAATACAACAGTGTTTCCATCATATAACAGGAATAATTGCAACCAGTTTGAAAGTGATGGCCAATTCTACGTTCCGGGCAACCTAGGCTTCTCTCTAGGGCGTTGCTCCACCACATCGAATGGATAGTGCCTTAGAAGTCAACGCTAGAAGCATAAAATACAATATAAATACAACAGTTTTTCCATCGTATAAAAGGAATAATTGCAACCAGTATGAAACTTATGGTCATTTCTACCTTCCGAGCAACCTAGGCTTCACCCTAGAGCCTTGCTCCAACAGATTGAATAGATTGGGCCTTAGAAGTCAACGCCCAAACCATAAAATGCAAAAAAAATACAACAGTGTTTCCATCATATATCAGGAATATTTGCAACCAGTTTGAAAGTGATGGCCAAATCTACGTTCCGGGCAACCTAGGTTTCACTCCAGGGCGTTGCTCGACCAGACCGAATAGTTACGGCCTAAGATGTCAACGCCAGAAGCATAAAACACGATATAAATACAACAGCTTTTCCATCGTATATAATGTATATTTGCAAACAGTGTGAAAGTAATGGTCATATCCATGTTCCGGGCAACCTAGGCTTCACACTAGGGCGTTGTTCCACCAGA
Source organism: Calliopsis andreniformis (assembly GCF_051401765.1). Lineage (NCBI taxonomy): Eukaryota > Metazoa > Arthropoda > Insecta > Hymenoptera > Andrenidae > Calliopsis > Calliopsis andreniformis. The sequence goes on from NW_027480423.1 coordinate 13,556,796, forward strand.
TCGAATTGTTAGGGCCTAAGAAGTCAACGCCAGAAGCATACAATACGATATAAATGCAAAAGCTTTTCCATCGTATAAAACGAATAATTGCAGCCAGTGTGAAAGTTATGGTCATTTCTACATTCCGAGCAACCTAGGATTGACTCTAGGGCGCTCCTCCACCAGATCGAATAGTTAGGTCCTTAGAAGTAAACGCCAGAAGCATAAAATACGATATAAATACAACAGCTTTTCCATCGCATAAAACGAATAATTGCAACCAGTGTGAAAGTAATGGTCATTTCTACGTTCCGAGCACCCTAGGCGTCACTCTAGGGCGTTGCTCCACCACATCTAATAGCTACGGCCTTAGAAGTCAACGCCAGAGGCTTAAAGTACAATATAAATACAACAGCGTTTCCATTGTATAAAACGAATAATTGCAACCAGTATGAAAGTTATGGTCATTTCTATATTCCGAGCAACCTAGGATTCACTCTATGGCGTTGCTCCTCCAGATCGAATAGTTAGGTCCTTAGAAGTAAACGCCAGAAGCATAAAATACGATATAAATACAACAGCGTTTCCATCGTATAAAACGAATAATAGCAACCAGTGTGAAAGTTATGGTCTTTTCTACATTCCGAGCAACCTAGGATTGACTCTAGGGCGCTCCTCCACCAGATCGAAAAGTTAGGTCCTTAGAAGTAAACGCCAGAAGCATAAAATACGATATAAATACAACAGCGTTTCCATCGTATAAAACGAATAACTGCAACCAGTATGAAACTTATGGTCATTTCTACTTTCCGAGCAACCTAGGCTTCACCCTAGGGCGTTGCTCCAACAGATTGAATAGTTAGGGCCTTAGAAGTCAACGCCCGAACCATAAAATGCAAAAAAAATACAACAGTGTTTCCATCATATAACAGGAATAATTGCAACCAGTTTGAAAGTGATGGCCAATTCTACGTTCCGGGCAACCTAGGTTTCACACCAGGGCGTTGCTCCACCAGAAGGAATAGTTACGGCCTAAGAAGTCAACGCCAGAAGCATAAAATACGATATAAATACAACAGCTTTTCCATCGAATAAAACGAATAATTGCAACCAGTGTGAAAGTAATGGTCATTTCTACGTTCCGAGCACCCTAGGCGTCACTCTAGGGCGTTGCTCCACCAGATCGAATAGTTTGGTCCTTAGAAGTAAACGCCAGAAGCATAAAATACGATATAAATACAACAACGTTTCCATCGTATAAAACGAATAATTGCAACCAGTGTGATAGTTATGGTCATTTCTACATTCCGAGCAACCTAGGATTCACTCTAGGGCGCTCCTCCACCAGATCGAATAGTTAGGTCCTTAGAAGTAAACTCCAGAAGCATAAAATACGATATAAATACAACAGCGTTTCCATCGTATAAAACGAATAATTGCAACCAGTGTGAAAGTTATGGTCATTTCTACATTCCGAGCAACCTAGGATTCACTCTAGGGCGTTGTTCCACCAGATCGAATAGTTAGGGCCTAAGAAGTGAACGCCAGAAGCATAAAATGCAATAAAAATACAACAGTTTTTCCATCGTATAACAGGATTAATTGCAACCAGTTTGAAAGTGATGGTCATTTCTCCTTTCCGGGCAACCTAGGCTTCACTCTAGGGCGTTGCTCCACCAGATCGAATAGCTAGGGCCCTAGAAGTCAACGCCAGAAGCATAAAATACAATATAAATACAACAGTTTTTCCATCGTATAAAACGAATAATTGCAACCAGTATGAAACTGATGGGCATTTCTACTTTCCGAGCAACCTAGGCTTCACCCTAGGGCGTTGCTCCAACAGGTTGAATAGTTAGGGCCTTAGAAGTCAACGCCCGAAGCATAAAATGCAATAAAAATACAACAGTGTTTCCGTCATATAAAACGAATAATTGCAACCAGTATGAAACTTATGGTCATTTCTACTTTCCGAGCAAGCTAGGCTTCACCCTAGAGCGTTGCTCCAACAGATTCAATAGTTAGGACCTTAGAAGTGAACGCCCGAACCATAAAATGCAAAAAAAATACAACAGTGTTTCCATCATATAACAGGAATAATTGCAACCAGTTTGAAAGTGATGGCCAATTCTACGTTCCGGGCAGCCTAGGCTTCTCTCTAGGGCGTTGCTCCACCAGATCGAATAGATAGTGCCTTAGAAGTCAACGCTAGAAGCATAAATTACAATATAAATACAACAGTTTTTCCTTGTATAAAACGAATAATTGCTACCAGTGTAAAAGTTATGGTCATTTCTGCGTTCCGGGCAACCTAGGCTTCACCCTAGGCCGTCGTTCCACCAGATCGAATAGTTAGGGCCTAAGAAGTCAACGCCAGAAGCATAAAATGCAATAAAAATACAACAGTTTTTCCATTGTATAAAACGAATAATTGCAACCAGTATGAACCTTATGGTCATTTCTACTTTCCGAGCAACCTAGGCTTCACCCTAGGCCGTTGCTCCAACAGATGGAATAGCTAGGGCCTTAGAAGTCAACGCCCGAAGCATCAAATGCAATAAAAATACAACAGTGTTTCCATCATATAACAGGAATAATTGCAACCAGTTTGAAAGTGATGGCCAATTCTACGTTCCAGGCAACCTAGGCTTCACTCTATTGCGTTGCTCCACCAGATCGAATAGTTAGAGCCTTAGAAGTCAACGCCAGAAGCATAAAATACAATATAAGTACAACTGTTTTTCCATCGTATAAAACGAATAATTGCAACCGGTGTGAAAGTTATTTCCATTTCTACGTTCCGGGCAACCTAGGCTTCACCCGAGGGCCTTGTTCCACCAGATGGAATAGTTAGGGCATAAGAAGTCAACGCCAGAAGCATAAAATACGATATAAGTAAAACAGTTTTTCCATCGTATTAAATGTATAATTGCAAACATTGCGAAAGTAATGGTCATTTCTACGTTCTGGGCAACCTAGGCTACACACTAGGGCGTTGCTCCAACAGATTCAATAGTTAGGGTCTAAGAAGTGAACGCCAGAAGCATAAAATACAATATAAATACAACAGTTTTTCCATCATATAAAACGAGTAATTGCAACCAGTATGAAAGTTGTGGTCATTTCTACTTAACCGGGCAACCTAGGCTACACCCTAGGGCGTTGCTCCAACAGATTGAATAGTAAGGGCCTTAGAAGTCAATGCCCGAAGCATAAAGTGCAATAAAAATACTACAGTTTTTCCATCATATAAACGGAATAATTGCAACCAGTTTGAAAGTGATGGTCATTTCTACGTTCCGGGCAACCTAGGCTTCACACTAGGGCGTTGCTCCACCAGATCGAATAGTTTGTGCCTTAGAAGTCAACGCCAGAAGCATAAAATACAATATAAATACAATCGTTTTTCCATCGTATAAAACGAATGATTGCTACCAGTGTGGAAGTAGTGGTCATTTCTACGTTCCGGGCAACCTAGGCCTCACTCTAGGGTGTTGTTCCACCAGATTGAATAGTAAGGGCCTAAGAAATCAACGCCAGAAGCATAAAATACAATTTAAATACAACAGTTTTTCCATCGTATAAAGCGAATAATTAACAACCAGTGTGAATGTTATGGTCATTTTTACATTCCGAGCAACCTAGGCTTCACTCTAGGGCATTGATCCAACAGAATGAATAGTTAGGGCCTTAGAAGTCAACGCCCGAAGCATAAAATACAATATAAATACAACAGTTTTTCCATTGTATAAAACGATTAATTGCTACCAGTGTAAAAGCTATGATCAGTTCTACGTTCGGGGCAACCTAGGCCTCACTCTAGGTCGTCGTTCCATCAGATCGAATTGTTAGGGCCTAAGAAGTCAACGCCAGAAGCATAAGATACTATATAAACATAACAGTTTTTCCATCGTGTAAAACGAATAATTGCTACCGGTGTGAATCTTAACGTCATTTCTACTTTCCGGGCAACCTAGGCTTCACCCTAGGGCGTTGCTCCAACAGATTGAATAGTTAGGGCCTTAGAAGTCAACGCCCGATGCATAAAATACAAAACAAATAGAACAGGTTTTCCATCGTGTAAAACGAATAATTGCTACCGGTGTGAAAGTTATGGTCATTTCTACGTTCCGGTCAACCTAGGCTTCACCATAGGGCGTTGTTCCAACAGATCGAATAGTTAGGGCCTAAGAAGTGAACGCCAGAAGCATAAAATACAATATAAATACAACTGTTTTTCCATCGTATAAAACGAATAATTGCAACCAGTATGAAAGCTATGGTTATTTGTACGTTTCAGGCAACCTAGGCTTCACTATAGGGCGTTGTTCCACCAGATCGAACAGTTAGGGCCTTAGAAGTCAACGACCGAAGCATAAAATACAAAATTAATAGATCAGTTTTTCCATCGTATAAAACTAATAATAGCAACCAGTGACAAAGTTATGGTCATTTCTGCGTTCCGGGCAACCTAGGCTTCTCCCCAGGGCGTTGTTCCACCAGATCGAATAGTTAGGGCCTAAGAAGTGAACGCCAGCAGCATAAAATACAATATAAATACAACAGTTCTTCCATCATATAAAACGAATAATTGCAACCAGTATGAAAGTTATTGTCATTTCTACGTTCCGGACGACCTACGCTTCACTCTATGGCGTTCTTCCACCACATCGAATAGCTGCGGACTCAGAAGTCAACGCCTGAAGCATAAAATACAATAAAAATACAACAGTCTTTCCATCCTATAACAGGAATAATTGCAACCCGTGTGAAAGTGATGGTCATTTGTACATTCCAGGCAACCTAGGCTTCACTCTAGGGCGTTGTTCCACCAGATCGAATTGTTAGGGCCTAAGAAGTCAACGCCAGAAGCATAAGATACAATGTAAATATAACAGTTTTTCCATCGTATAGAACGAATAATAGCAACCAGTGTGAAAGTTATGGTCATTTCTACGTTCCGGGCAACGTAGGCTTCACTCTAGGGCGTTGCTCCACCAGGTCAAACAGTTAGGGCCTTAGAAGTCAACGCCCGGAGCATAAAATACAAAATAAATACAACAGTTTTTCCATTGTATAAAACGAGTAATTGCTACCAGTGTAAAAGTTATGGTCATTTCTACATTCCGAGCAACCTAGGCATCACTCTAGGGCGTTGACACAACAGATTGAATAGTTAGGGCCTTAGAAGTCAACGCCCGAAGCATAAAATGCAGTAAAAATACAACAGTTTTTCCAGCATATAAAACGAATAATTGCAACCAGTATGAAGGTTAACGTCATTTCTACTTTCCGGGCAACCTAGGCTTCACTCTACGGCGTTGATCCACCAGATTGAATAGTTAGGGCCTAAGAAATCAACGCCAGAAGCATAAAATACAATTTAAATATAACAGTTTTTCCATCGTATAAAACGAATAATTTCAACCAGTGTGAATGTTATGGTCATTTTTACATTCCGAGCAACCTAGGCTTCACTCTAGGGCGTTGATACACCAGATAGAATAGTTAGGGCCTTAGAAGTCAACGCCAGAAGCGTAAAATTCAATAAAGATGCAACAGTTTTTCCATCGTATAACAGGAGTCACTGCAAACAGTGTGAAAGTACTGGTCATTTCTACGTTCCGGGTAGCCTAGGCTTCACCCTAGGGCGTTGCTAGAACAGATCGAATAGTTAGGGCCTTAGAAGTCAACGGCCGAAGCACAAAATACAAAATAAATAGAACTGTTTTTCCATCGTATAAAACGACTAATTGCTACCGGTGTGAAAGTTATTTCCATTTCTACGTTCCGGTCAACCTAGGCTTCACCCTAGGGCGTTGTTCCACAAGATTGAATAGTTGTGGCATAAGAAGTCAACGCCAGAAGCATAAAATACAATATAAGTACAACAGTTTTTCCATCGTATAAAATGAATAATGGCAAACATTGCGAAAGTAATGGTCATTTCTACGTTCCGGGCAACCTAGGCTTCACTCTAGGGCGTTGCACCACCAGATCGAATAGTTAGGGCCTTAGAAGTCAACGCCAGAAGCATAAAATGCCATAAAGATGCAACAGCTTTTCCATCGTATAAAGCGAATAATTTCAACCAGTGTGAATGTTATGGTCATTTCTACATTCCGAGCAACCTAGGCTTCACTCTAGGGCGTTGACACAACAGATTGAATAGTTAGGGGCTTAGAAGTCAACGCCCGAAGCATAAAATGCAGTAAAAATACAACAGTGTTTCTATCGTATAAAAGGATTAATTGCAACCAGTTTGAATGTGATGGTCATTTCTACGTTCCGGTCAACCTAGGCTTCACTCTACGGCGTTGATCCACCAGATCGAATAGTTAGGGCCTTAGAAGTTAACGCCAGAAGCATAAAATACAATAAAGATGCAACAGCTTTTCCATCGTATAAAACGAATAATTTCAACCAGTGTGAATGTTATGGTCATTTCTACATTCCGAGCAACCTAGGCTTCACTCTAGGGCGTTGAACCAACAGATTGCATAGTTTGTGCCTTAGAAGTCAACGCCAGAAGCATAAAATACAATATAAATACAACAGTTTTTCCATCGTATAAAACGAATGATTGCTACCAGTATGGAAGTGATGGTCATTTCTACGTGCCGGGCAACCTAGGCCTCACTCTAGGGTGTTGCTCCACCAGATTGAATAGTTAGGGCCTAAGAAATCAACGCCAGAAGCATAAAATACAATTTAAATATAACAGTTTTTCCATCGTATAAAACGAATAATTTCAACCAGTGTGAATGTTATGGTCATTTTTACATTCCGAGCAACCTAGGCTTCACCCTAGGCCGTTGCTCCACCAGATCGAATAGTTAGGGCCTAAGAAGTCAACGCCAGAAGCATAAAATACAATATAAATACAACAGCTTTGCCATCGTATTAAATGAATAATTGCAAACAGTGTGAAAGTAGTGGTCATTTCTACGTTCCGGGCAACCTAGGCTTCACTGTATGGCGTTCTTCCACCACATCGGATAGCTACGGCCTCAGAAGTCAACGCCTGAAGTATAAAATACAATAAAAATACAACAGTCTTTCCATCCTATAACAGGAATAATTGCAACCCGTGTGAAAGTGATGGTCATTTCTACGTTCCAGGCGACCTTTGCTTCACTCTAGGGCGTTGCTCCACCAAATCAAACAGTTAGGGCCTTAGAAGTCAACGCCCGAAGCATTAAATACAAAATAAATAGAACAGTTTTTCCATTGTATAAAACGAATAATTGCTACCAGTGTAAAAGTCATGGTCATTTCTACGTTCCGGGCAACCTAGGCTTCACCCTAGGCCGTTGTTCCACCAGATCGAACAGTTAGGGCCTAAGAAGTGAACGCCAGAAGCATAAAATACAATATAAATACAACAGTTTTTTGATCATATAAAACGAATGATAGCAACCAGTGTGAATGTTATGGCCATTTCTACGTTCCGGGCAACCTAGGCTGCATTCTAGGGCGTTGCTCCACTAGATCGAATAGTTAGGGCCTTAGAAGTCAACGCCCGAAGCATAAAATACAAAATAAATAAAACAGTTTTTCCATCGTATACAACGAAAAATTGCAAACAGTGTGAAAGATATGGACATTTCTACGATCCGGGCTACCTAGGCTTCACTCTATGGCGTTCTTCCACCACATCGAATAGCAACGGCCTCAGAAGACAACGCCAGAAGCTTAAATACAATATATATATAACAGTTTTTCCATCGTATAAAACGAATAATTGCTACCAGTGTAAAAGTTATGGTCATTTCTACGTTCCGGGCAACCTAGGCTTCACCCTAGGCCGTTGTTCCACCAGATCGAATAGTTAGGGCCTAAGAAGTGAACGCCAGAAGCATAAAATACAATATAAATACAACAGTTTTTCCATCATATGAAACGAATGATAGCAACCAGTGTGAAAGTTATGGCTATTTCTACGTTCCGGGCAACCTAGGCTTCACTCTAGGGCGATTCTCCACCAGACCGAATAGTTAGGTCCTTAGAAGACAACGACAGAAGCATAAAATACGATATAAATACAACAGCTGTTCCATCGTATAAAAGGAATAATTGCAAACAGTGTGAAAGTAATGATCATTTCGGCGTTTCGGGCATCCTAGACTTAACTCTGAGGCGTTGCTCCACCTGATCGAATAGTTGGGGCCTAAGAAGTCAACGCCAGAAGCATAAAATACAATATAAATACAACAGCTTTGCCATCGTATAAAATGAATAATTGCAAACAGTGTGAAAGATATGGATATTTCTACGTTCCGGGCAACCTAGGGTTCACTGTATGGCGTTCTTCCACCACATCGAATAGCTACGGCCTCAGAAGTCAACGCCTGACGTATAAAATACGATATAAATACAACAGCTTATCCATCGTATAAAACGAATAATTGTAACCAGTGTGAAAGTTATGGTCATTTCTACATTTCGAGCAATCTTCGCTTTACCCTAGGGCGTTGTTCCACCAGATAGAATAGTTAGGGCCTAAGAAGTCAACGCCAGAAGCATAAAATACGATATAAATACAACAGCCTTTCCATCGTATAAAACGAATAATTGCAACCAGTGTGAAAGTTATGGTCATTTCTACATTTCGAGCAACATAGGCTTCACTCTAGGGCGTTGCTCCACCTGATCGAATAGTTAGGGCCTTAGAAGCCAACGCCAGAAGCTTAAAATACAAAATAAATCGAACGGTTTTTCCATTGTATAAAACGAATAATTGCTGCCAGTGTAAAAGCTATGGTCATTTATACGTTCCGGACAACCTAGGCTTCACCCTAGGGCGTTGTTCCACCAGATGGAATAGTTAGGGCCTAAGAAGTCAACGCCAGAAGCATAAAATGCGATATAAATACAACAGCTTTTCCATCATATAAAACAAATAATTGCAACCAGTGTGAAAGTTATGGTCATTTCTACGTTCCGTGCAACCTAGGCTTCACTCTAGGGCGTTGCTCCACCAGATCAAACAGTTAGGGCCTTAGAAGTCAGCGCCCGAACCATAAAATGCAATATAAATACAACAGTTTTTCCACCATGTAAAAAGAATAATTGCAACCAGTATGAAAGTCATGGTCATTTCTACTTTCCGGGCAACCTAGGCTTCACCCTACGGCGTTGCTCCAACAGATTGATTAGTTAGGGCCCTAGAAGTCAACGCCCGAGGCGTTAAATACAAAATAAATAGAACAGTTTTTCCATAGTATAGAACGAATAATTGCTACCAGTGTAAAAGTTATGGTTATTTCTACGTTCCGGGCAACCTAGGCTTCACCCTAGGGCGTTGCTCCAACAGATTGAATAGTTAGGGCCTAAGAAGTCAACGCCAGAAGCATAAAATACGATATAAATACAACAGCCTTTCCATCGTATAAAACGAATAATTGCAACCAGTGTGAAAGTTATGGTCATTTCTACATTTCGAGCAACATAGGCTTCACTCTAGGGCGTTGCTCCACCTGATCGAATAGTTAGGGCCTTAGAAGTCAACGCCAGAAGCTTAAAATACAAAATAAATCGAACGGTTTTTCCATTGTATAAAACGAATAATTGCTGCCAGTGTAAAAGCTATGGTCATTTATACGTTCCGGACAACCTAGGCTTCACCCTAGGGCGTTGTTCCACCAGATGGAATAGTTAGGGCCTAAGAAGTCAACGCCAGAAGCATAAAATGCGATATAAATACAACAGCTTTTCCATCATATAAAACAAATAATTGCAACCAGTGTGAAAGTTATGGTCATTTCTACGTTCCGTGCAACCTAGGCTTCACTCTAGGGCGTTGCTTCACCAGATCAAACAGTTAGGGCCTTAGAAGTCAGCGCCCGAACCATAAAATGCAATATAAATACAACAGTTTTTCCACCATGTAAAAAGAATAATTGCAACCAGTATGAAAGTCATGGTCATTTCTACTTTCCGGGCAACCTAGGCTTCACCCTACGGCGTTGCTCCAACAGATTGATTAGTTAGGGCCCTAGAAGTCAACGCCCGAGGCGTTAAATACAAAATAAATAGAACAGTTTTTCCATAGTATAAAACGAATAATTGCTACCAGTGTAAAAGTTATGGTTATTTCTACGTTCCGGGCAACCTAGGCTTCACCCTAGGGCGTTGCTCCAACAGATTGAATAGCTATGGCCTTAGAAGTCAATGCCCGAACCATAAAATGCAAAAAAAATACAACAGTGTTTCCATCATATAACAGGATTAATTGCAACCAGTTTGAAAGGGATGGTCATTTCTACGTTACGGGCAACCTAGGCTTCGCTCTAGGGCGTTGCTCCACTAGATCGAATTGTTAGTACCTTAGAAGTCAACACCAGAAGCATAAAATACAATATAAATACAACAGTTTTTCCATCGTATAAAACGAATAATTGCAACCAGTATGAAACTTATGGACATTTCTACTTTCCGAGCAACCTAGGCTTCACCTTAGGGCGTTGCTCCAACAGATTGAATAGTTAGGGTCCTTAGAAGTCAACGCCCGAACCATAAAATGCAAAAAAAATACAACAGTGTTTCCATCATGTAACAGGATTAATTGCAACCAGTTTGAAAGTGATGGCCAATTCTACGTTCCGGGCAACCGAGGCTTCACTCTAGGGCGTTGTTCCACCAGATCGAATAGTAAGGGCCTAAGAAGTCAACGCCAGAAGCATAAAACACAATATAAATATAACAGTTTTTCCATCGTATAAAACGAATAAGAGCAACCAGTGTGAAAGTTATGGTCATTTCTACGTTCCGGGCAACCTAGGTTTCACTCTAGGGCGCTGCTCCAGCAGATCAAACAGTCAGGGCCTAAGAAGCCAACGCCCGAAGCATTAAATACAATGTAAATATAACAGTTTTTCCGTCGTATAGAACGAATAATAGCAACCAGTGTGAAAGTTATGGTCATTTCTACGTTCCGGGCAACGTAGGCTTCACTCTAGGGCGTTGCTCCACCAGATCAAACAGTTAGGGCCTTAGAAGTCAACGCCCGAAGCATAAAATACAAAATAAATACAACAGTTTTTCCATTGTATAAAACGAATAATTGCTACCAGTGTAAAAGTTATGGTCATTTCTACGTTCCGGGCAACCTAGGCTTCACCCTAGGGCGTTGTTCCACCAGATCGAATAGTCAGGGCCTAAGAAGTGAACGCCAGAAGCATAAAATACAGTATAAATACAACAGTTTTTCCATCGTATAAAAGGATTAATTGCAACCAGTTTGAAAGTGATGGTCATTTCTACGTTCCGGGCAACCTAGGCTTCACTCTAGGGCGTTACACCACCAGATCGAATAGTTAGGGCCTTAGAAGTCAACGCCAGAAGCATAAAATGCCATAAAGATGCAACAGCTTTTCCATCGTATAAAGCGAATAATTTCAACCAGTGTGAATGTTATGGTCATTTCTACATTCCGAGCAACCTAGGCTTCACTCTAGGGCGTTGCTCCACCAGATCGAATAGTTAGGGCCTAAGAAGTCAACGCCAGAAGCATAAAATACAATATAAATACAACAGCTTTGCCATCGTATTAAATGAATAATTGCAAACAGTGTGAAAGTAGTGGTCATTTCTACGTTCCGGGCAACCTAGGCTTCACTGTATGGCGTTCTTCCACCACATCGGATAGCTACGGCCTCAGAAGTCAACGCCTGAAGTATAAAATACAATAAAAATACAACAGTCTTTCCATCCTATAACAGGAATAATTGCAACCCGTGTGAAAGTGATGGTCATTTCTACGTTCCAGGCAACCTTTGCTTCACTCTAGGGCGTTGCTCCACCAAATCAAACAGTTAGGGCCTTAGAAGTCAGCGCCCGAAGCATTAAATACAAAATAAATAGAACAGTTTTTCCATTGTATAAAACGAATAATTGCTACCAGTGTAAAAGTCATGGTCATTTCTACGTTCCGGGCAACCTAGGCTTCACCCTAGGCCGTTGTTCCACCAGATCGAACAGTTAGGGCCTAAGAAGTGAACGCCAGAAGCATAAAATACAATATAAATACAACAGTTTTTTGATCATATAAAACGAATGATAGCAACCAGTGTGAATGTTATGGCCATTTCTACGTTCCGGGCAACCTAGGCTGCATTCTAGGGCGTTGCTCCACTAGATCGAATAGTTAGGGCCTTAGAAGTCAACGCCCGAAGCATAAAATACAAAATAAATAAAACAGTTTTTCCATCGTATACAACGAAAAATTGCAAACAGTGTGAAAGATATGGACATTTCTACGATCCGGGCTACCTAGGCTTCACTCTATGGCGTTCTTCCACCACATCGAATAGCAACGGCCTCAGAAGTCAACGCCAGAAGCTTAAATACAATATATATATAACAGTTTTTCCATCGTCTAAAACGAATAATTGCTACCAGTGTAAAAGTTATGGTCATTTCTACGTTCCGGGCAACCTAGGCTTCACCCTAGGCCGTTGTTCCACCAGATCGAATAGTTAGGGCCTAAGAAGTGAACGCCAGAAGCATAAAATACAATATAAATACAGCAGTTTTTCCATCATATGAAACGAATGATAGCAACCAGTGTGAAAGTTATGGCTATTTCTACGTTCCGGGCAACCTAGGCTTCACTCTAGGGCGATTCTCCACCAGACCGAATAGTTAGGTCCTTAGAAGACAACGACAGAAGCATAAAATACGATATAAATACAACAGCTTTTCCATCGTATAAAAGGAATAATTGCAAACAGTGTGAAAGTAATGATCATTTCGGCGTTTCGGGCATCCTAGACTTAACTCTGAGGCGTTGCTCCACCTGATCGAATAGTTGGGGCCTAAGAAGTCAACGCCAGAAGCATAAAATACAATATAAATACAACAGCTTTGCCATCGTATAAAATGAATAATTGCAAACAGTGTGGAAGATATGGATATTTCTACGTTCCGGGCAACCTAGGGTTCACTGTATGGCGTTCTTCCACCACATCGAATAGCTACGGCCTCAGAAGTCAACGCCTGACGTATAAAATACGATATAAATACAACAGCTTATCCATCGTATAAAACGAATAATTGTAACCAGTGTGAAAGTTATGGTCATTTCTACATTTCGAGCAATCTTGGCTTTACCCTAGGGCGTTGTTCCACCAGATAGAATAGTTAGGGCCTAAGAAGTCAACGCCAGAAGCATAAAATACGATATAAATACAACAGCCTTTCCATCGTATAAAACGAATAATTGCAACCAGTGTGAAAGTTATGGTCATTTCTACATTTCGAGCAACATAGGCTTCACTCTAGGGCGTTGCTCCACCTGATCGAATAGTTAGGGCCTTAGAAGTCAACGCCAGAAGCTTAAAATACAAAATAAATCGAACGGTTTTTCCATTGTATAAAACGAATAATTGCTGCCAGTGTAAAAGCTATGGTCATTTATACGTTCCGGACAACCTAGGCGTCACCCTAGGGCGTTGTTCCACCAGATGGAATAGTTAGGGCCTAAGAAGTCAACGCCAGAAGCATAAAATCCGATATAAATACAACAGCTTTTCCATCATATAAAACAAATAATTGCAACCAGTGTGAAAGTTATGGTCATTTCTACGTTCCGTGCAACCTAGGCTTCACTCTAGGGCGTTGCTCCACCAGATCAAACAGTTAGGGCCTTAGAAGTCAGCGCCCGAACCATAAAATGCAAAAAAAATACAACAGTGTATCCACCATATAACAGGAATAATTGCAACCAGTTTGAAAGTGATGGCCAATTCTACGTTCCGGGCAACCTAGGCTTCGCTCTAAGGCGTTGCTCCACCAGATCGCATAGATAGTGCCTTAGAAGTCAACGCCAGAAGCATAAAATACAATATAAATACAACAGTCTTTCCACCATGTAAAAAGAATAATTGCAACCAGTATGAAAGTCATGGTCATTTCTACTTTCCGGGCAACCTAGGCTTCACCCTACGGCGTTGCTCCAACAGATTGAATAGTTAGGGCCTTAGAAGTCAACGCCCGAGGCGTTAAATACAAAATAAATAGAACAGTTTTTCCATAGTATAAAACGAATAATTGCTACCAGTGTAAAAGTTATGGTTATTTCTACGTTCCGGGCAACCTAGGCTTCAGCCTAGGGCGTTGCTCCAACAGATTGAATAGTTATGGCCTTAGAAGTCAATGCCCGAACCATAAAATGCAAAAAAAATACAACAGTGTTTCCATCATATAACAGGATTAATTGCAACCAGTTTGAAAGGGATGGTCATTTCTACGTTACGGGCAACCTAGGCTTCGCTCTAGGGCGTTGCTCCACTAGATCGAATTGTTAGTACCTTAGAAGTCAACACCAGAAGCATAAAATACAATATAAATACAACAGTTTTTCCATCGTATAAAACGAATAATTGCAACCAGTATGAAACTTATGGACATTTCTACTTTCCGAGCAACCTAGGCTTCACCTTAGGGCGTTGCTCCAACAGATTGAATAGTTAGGGTCCTTAGAAGTCAACGCCCGAACCATAAAATGCAAAAAAAATACAACAGTGTTTCCATCATGTAACAGGATTAATTGCAACCAGTTTGAAAGTGATGGCCAATTCTACGTTCCGGGCAACCGAGGCTTCACTCTAGGGCGTTGTTCCACCAGATCGAATAGTAAGGGCCTAAGAAGTCAACGCCAGAAGCATAAAACACAATATAAATATAACAGTTTTTCCATCGTATAAAACGAATAAGAGCAACCAGTGTGAAAGTTATGGTCATTTCTACGTTCCGGGCAACCTAGGTTTCACTCTAAGGCGCTGCTCCAGCAGATCAAACAGTCAGGGCCTAAGAAGCCAACGCCCGAAGCATTAAATACAAAATAAATAGAACAGTTTTTCCATAGTATAAAACGAATAATTGCTACCAGTGTAAAAGTTATGCTTATTTCTACGTTCCGGGCAACCTAGGCTTCACCCTAGGCCGTTGTTCCACCAGATTGAATAGTTAGAGCCTTAGAAGTCAATGCCCGAAGCATAAAATGCAATAAAAATACGACAGTTTTTCCATCATATAACAGGAATAATTGCAACCAGTTTGAAAGTGATGGTCATTTCTACGTTCCGGGCAACATAGGCTTCACTCTAGGGCGTTGCTCCACTAGATCGAATAGTTAGTACCTTAGAAGTCAACGCCAGATGTATAAAATACAATATAAATACAACAGTTTTTCCATCGTATAAAACGAATAATTGCAACCAGTATGAAACTTATGGTCATTTCTACTTACCGAGCAACCTGGGCTTCACCCTAGGGCGTTGCTCCAACGTATTGAATAGTTAGGGCCTTAGAAGTCAACGCCCGAACCATAAAATGCAAAAAAAATACAGCATTGTTTCCATCATATAACAGGTATATTTGCAACCAGTTTGAAATTGATGGCCAATTCTACGTTCCGGGCAACCTAGGCATCACTCTATTGCGTTGCTCCACCAGATCGAATAGTTAGTGCCTTAGAAGTCAACGCCAGAAGCATAAAATACAATATAAATACAACAGTTTTTCCATCGTATAATACGAATAAATGCAACCAGTATGAAATTTATGGTCATTTCTACTTTCCGAGCAACCTAGGCTTCACCCGAGGGCGTTGCTCCAACGGATTGAATAGTTAGGGCCTTAGAAGTCAACGCCCGAACCTTAAAATGCAAAAAAAATACAACAGTGTTTCCATCATATATCAGGAATAATTGCAACCACTTTGAATGTGATGGCCAATTCTACGTTCCAGGCAACCTAGGCTTCACTCTAGGGCGTTGTTCCACCAGATCGAATAGTAAGGGCCTAAGAAGTCAACGCCAGAAGCATAAAATACAATATAAATATAACAGTTTTTCCACCGTATAAAACGAATAATAGCAACCAGTGTGAAAGTTATGGTCATTTCTACGTTCCGGGCAACCTAGGTTTCACTCTAGGGCGTTGCTCCACCAGATCAAACAGTTAGGGCCTTAGAAGCCAACGCCCGAAGCATTAAATACAAAATAAATAGAACAGTTTTTCCATAGTATAAAACGAATAATTGCTACCAGTGTAAAAGTTATGGTTATTTCTACGTTCCGGGCAACCTAGGCTTCACCCTAGGCCGTTGTTCCACCAGATTGAATAGTTAGGGCCTCAGAAGTCAATGCCCGAAGCATAAAATGCAATAAAAATACAACAGTTTTTCCATCAAATAACAGGAATAATTGCAACCAGTTTGAAAGTGATGGTCATTTCTACGTTCCGGGCAACATAGGCTTCACCCTAGGGCGTTGCTCCACTAGATCGAAGAGTTAGTACCTTAGAAGTCAACGCCAGATGTATAAAATACAATATAAATACAACAGTTTTTCCATCGTATAAAACGAATAATTGCAACCAGTATGAAACCTATGGTCATTTCTACTTACCGAGCAACCTGCGCTTCACCCTAGGTCGTTGCTCCAACGGATTGAATAGTTAGGGCCTTAGAAGTCAACGCCCGAACCATAAAATGCAAAAAAAATACAGCAGTGTTTACATCATATAACAGGTATAATTGCGACCAGTTTGAAATTGATGGCCAATTCTACGTTCCGGGCAACCTAGGCATCACTCTATTGCGTTGCTCCACCAGATCGAATAGTTAGTGCCTTAGAAGTCAACGCCAGAAGCATAAAATACAATATAAATACAACAGTTTTTCCATCGTATAATACGAATAAATGCAACCAGTATGAAACTTATGGTCATTTCTACTTTCCGAGCAACCTAGGCTTCACCCTAGTGCGTTGCTCCAACGGATTGAATAGTTAGGGCCTAAGAAGTCAACGCCAGAAGCATAAAATACGATATAAATACAACAGCCTTTCCATCGTATAAAACGAATAATTGCAACCAGTGTGAAAGTTATGGTCATTTCTACATTTCGAGCAACATAGGCTTCACTCTAGGGCGTTGCTCCACCTGATCGAATAGTTAGGGCCTTAGAAGTCAACGCCAGAAGCTTAAAATACAAAATAAATCGAACGGTTTTTCCATTGTATAAAACGAATAATTGCTGCCAGTGTAAAAGCTATGGTCATTTATACGTTCCGGACAACCTAGGCTTCACCCTAGGGCGTTGTTCCACCAGATGGAATAGTTAGGGCCTAAGAAGTCAACGCCAGAAGCATAAAATGCGATATAAATACAACAGCTTTTCCATCATATAAAACAAATAATTGCAACCAGTGTGAAAGTTATGGTCATTTCTACATTCCGTGCAACCTAGGCTTCACTCTAGGGCGTTGCTCCACTAGATCAAAAAGTTAGGGCCTTAGAAGTCAGCGCCCGAACCATAAAATGCAAAAAAAATACAACAGTGTATCCATCATATAACAGGAATAATTGCAACCAGTTTGAAAGTGATGGCCAATTCTACGTTCCGGGCAACCTAGGCTTCGCTCTAGGGCGTTGCTCCACCAGATCGCATAGATAGTGCCTTAGAAGTCAACGCCAGAAGCATAAAATACAATATAAATACAACAGTTTTTCCACCATGTAAAACGAATAATTGCAACCAGTATGAAAGTCATGGTCATTTCTACTTTCCGGGCAACCTAGGCTTCACCCTACGGCGTTGCTCCAACAGATTGAATAGTTAGGGCCTTAGAAGTCAACGCCCGAGGCGTTAAATACAAAATAAATAGAACAGTTTTTCCATAGTATAAAACGAATAATTGCTACCAGTGTAAAAGTTATGGTTATTTCTACGTTCCGGGCAACCTAGGCTTCACCCTAGGGCGTTGCTCCAACAGATTGAATAGTTAGGGCCTTAGAAGTCAATGCCCGAACCATAAAATGCAAAAAAAATACAACAGTGTTTCCATCATATAACAGGATTTATTGCAACCAGTTTGAAAGGGATGGTCATTTCTACGTTACGGGCAAACTAGGCTTCGCTCTAGGGCGTTGCTCCACTAGATCGAATTGTTAGTACCTTAGAAGTCAACGCCAGAAGCATAAAATACAATATAAATACAACAGTTTTTCCATCGTATAAAACGAATAATTGCAACCAGTATGAAACTTATGGACATTTCTACTTTCCGAGCAACCTAGGCTTCACCTTAGGGCGTTGCTCCAACAGATTGAATAGTTAGGGTCCTTAGAAGTCAACGCCCGAACCATAAAATGCAAAAAAAATACAACAGTGTTTCCATCATGTAACAGGATTAATTGCAACCAGTTTGAAGGTGATGGCCAATTCTACGTTCCGGGCAACCGCGGCTTCACTCTAGGGCGTTGCTCCACCAGATCGAATAGTAAGGGCCTAAGAAGTCAACGCCAGAAGCATAAAACACAATATAAATATAACAGTTTTTCCACCGTATAAAACGAATAAGAGCAACCAGTATGAAAGTTATGGTCATTTCTACGTTCCGGGCAACCTAGGTTTCACTCTAGGGCGTTGCTCCAGCAGATCAAACAGTCAGGGCCTAAGAAGCCAACGCCCGAAGCATTAAATACATAATAAATAGAACAGTTTTTCCATAGTATAAAACGAATAATTGCTACCAGTGTAAAAGTTATGGTTATTTCTACGTTCCGGGCAACCTAGGCTTCACCCTAGGCCGTTGTTCCACCAGATTGAATAGTTAGAGCCTTAGAAGTCAATGCCCGAAGCATAAAATGCAATAAAAATACAACAGTTTTTCCATCATATAACAGGAATAATTGCAACCAGTTTGAAAGTGATGGTCATTTCTACGTTCCGGGCAACATAGGCTTCACTCTAGGGCGTTGCTCCACTAGATCGAATAGTTAGTACCTTAGAAGTCAACGCCAGATGTATAAAATACAATATAAATACAACAGTTTTTCCATCGTATAAAACGAATAGTAGCAACCAGTGTGAAAGTTATGGTCATTTCTACGTTCCGGGCAACCTAGGCTTCACCCTAGTGCGTTGCTCCAACGGATTGAATAGTTAGGGCCTCAGAAGTCAACGCCCGAACCATAAAATGCAAAAAAAATAGAGCAGTGTTTCCATCATATAACAGGTATAATTGCAACCAGTTTGAAATTGGTGGCCAATTCTACGTTCCGGGCAACCTAGGCTTCACTCTAGGGCGTTGCTACACCAGATCGAATAGTCAGGGCCTAAGAAGTCAACGCCAGAAGCATAAAATGCAATATAAATATAACAGTTTTTCCATCGTATAAAACGAGTAATAGCAACCAGTGTGAAAGTTATGGTCATTTCTACGTTCCGGGCAACCTAGGTTTCACTCTACGGCGTTGCTCCACCAGATCAAACAGTTAGGGCCTTAGAAGACAAGGCCCGAAGCATTAAATACAAAATAAATAGAACAGTTTTTCCATAGTATAAAACGCATAATTGCTACCAGTGTAAAAGTTATGGTTATTTCTACGTTCCGGGCAACCTAGGCTTCACCCTAGGCCGTTGTTCCACCAGATCGAATAGTTAGGGCCTAAGAAGGGAACGCCAGAAGCATAAAATACAATATAAATACAACAGTTTTTCCATCATATAAAACGAATAATTGCAACCAGTATGAAAACTATGGTCATTTCTACTTTCCGGGCAACCTAGGCTTCACCCTAGGGCGTTGCTCCAACGGATTGAATAGTTAGGGGCTTAGAAGTCAACGCCCGAACCATAAAATGCAAAAAAAATACAGCAGTGTTTCCATCATATAACAGGTATAATTGCAACCAGTTTGAAATTGATGGCCAATTCTACGTTCCGGGCAACCTAGGCATCACTCTATTGCATTGCTCCACCAGATCGAATAGTTAGTGCCTTAGAAGTCAACGCCAGAAGCATAAAATACAATATAAATACAACAGTTTTTCCATCGTATAAAACGAATAGTAGCAACCAGTGTGAAAGTTATGGTCATTTCTACGTTCCGGGCAGCCTAGGTTTCACTCTAGGGCGTTGCTCCACCAGATCAAACAGTTAGGGCCTTAGAAGCCACCGCCCGAAGCATTAAATACAAAATAAATAGAACAGTTTTTCCATAGTATAAAACGAATAATTGCTACCAGTGTAAAGGTTATGGTTATTTCTAAGTTCCGGGCAACCTAGGCTTCACCCTAGGCCGTTGTTCCACCAGATCGAATAGTTAGGGCCTAAGAAGGGAACGCCAGAAGCATAAAATACAATATAAATACAACAGTTTTTCCATCATATATCAGAAATAATTGCAACCAGTTTGAAAGTGATGGCCAATTCTACGTTCCGGGCAACCTAGGATTCACTCTAGGGCGTTGCTCCACGAGATCGAATAGTTAGTGCCTTAGAAGTCAACGCCAGAAGCATAAAATACAATATAAATACAACAGTTTTTCCATCGTATAAAGCGAATAATTGCAACCAGTATGATGCTTATGGACATTTCGACTATCCGAGCAACCTAGGCTTCACCCTAGGGCGTTGCTAGAACAGATTGAATAGTTAGGGCCTTAGAAGTCAGCGCCCGAACCATAAAATGCAAAAAAAATGCAACAGTGTTTCCATCATATAACAGGAATAATTGCAACCAGTTTGAAAGTGATGGCCAATTCTACGTTCCGGGCAACCTAGGCTTCGCTCTAGGGCGTTGCTCCACCAGATCGAATAGGTAGTGCCTTAGAGGTCAACGACAGAAGCATAAAATACAATATAAATACAACAGCTTTTCCATCGTATAAAACGAATAATTGCAACCAGAATGAAACTTATGGTCATTTCTACTTTTCGAGCAAGCTAGGCTTCACCCTAGGGCGTTGCTCCAACAGATTGAATAGTTAGGGCCTTAGAAGTCAACGCCCGAAGCATAAAATGTAATAAAAATACAACAGTGTTTCCATCATATAACAGGAATAATTGCAACCAGTTTGAAAGTGATGGCCAATTCTACGTTACGGGCAACCTAGGCTTCACTCTAGGGCGTTGCTCCACCAGATGGAATAGTTAGTGCCTTAGAAGTCAACGCCAGAAGCATAAAATACAATATAAATACAACAGTTTTTCCATTGTATAAAACGAATAATTGCAACCAGTTTGAAGGTGATGGCCAATTCTACCTTCCGGACAACCTAGGTTTCACTCTAGGGCGTTGCTCCACCAGATCGAATAGTTAGTGCCTTAGAAGTCAACGCCCGAAGCATAAAACACAATATAAGTACAACAGTTTTTCCATCGTATAAAATGAATAATTGCAAACATTGCGAAAGTAATGGTCATTCCACGTTCCGGGCAACCTAGGCGTCACTCTAGGGCGTTGCTCCACCAGAGCAAGCAGCTAGGGCCTTAGAAGTCAACGCCCGAAGCATAAAATACAATATAAATATAACAGTTTTTCCATCGTATAGAACGAATAATAGCACCCAGTGTGAAAGTTATTGTCATTTCTACTTTCCACGCAACCTAGACTTCACCCTAGGGCGTTGCTCCAACAGATTGAATAGTTAGGACCTTAGAAGTCAATGCCCGAAGCATAAAATGCAATATAAGTACAACAGTTTTTCCATCGTATAAAATGAATAATTGCAACCAGTATGAAACTTATGGTCATTTCTACTTTCCGAGCAACCTAGGCTTCACCCTAGGGCGTAGCTCCACCAGATCGAATAGTGACGGCCTAAGAAGTCAATGCCAGAAGAATAAAATACGATATAAATACAACAGCTTTTCCATCTTATAAATCGAATAATTGCAACCAGTATGAAAGTTAACGTCATTCCTACTTTCCGGGCAACCTAGACTTCACCCTAGGGCGTTGCTCTAACAGATTGAATAGTTAGGACCTTATAAGTCAATGCCCGAAGCATAAAATGCAATAAAAATACAACAGTTTTTCCATCATATAACAGGAATAATTGCAACCAGTTTGAAAGGGATGGTCATTTCTACGTTCCCGGCAATCTAGGCTTCACTCTAGGGCGTTGCTCCAACAGATCGAATAGTTAGGGCCTTAGAAGTCAACGCCCGAAGCTTAAAATGCAATAAAAATACAACACAGTTTACATCATATAACAGGAATAATTGCAAACAGTTTGAAAGTGATAGCCAATTCTACGTTCCGCGCTACCTAGGCTTCACTCCAGGGCGTTGCTCCACCAGATCGAATAGTTACGGCCTAACAAGTCA
Organism: Calliopsis andreniformis; assembly: GCF_051401765.1. Classification (NCBI taxonomy): domain Eukaryota; kingdom Metazoa; phylum Arthropoda; class Insecta; order Hymenoptera; family Andrenidae; genus Calliopsis; species Calliopsis andreniformis. The sequence continues at coordinate 13,578,901 of NW_027480423.1, forward strand.
ACGCCAGAAGCATAAAATACGATATAAATACAACAGCTTTTCCATCGTATAAAACGAACAATTGCAACCAGTGTGAAAGTAATGGTCATTACTACGTTCCGGGAAACCTAGGCTTCACCCCAGGTCGTTGTTCCACCAGATCGAATAGTTAGCGCCTAAGAAGTGAACGCCAGCAGCATAAAATACAATATAAATACAACAGTTCTTCCATCATATAAAACGAATAATTGCAACCAGTATGAAAGTTATGGTCATTTCTACGTTCCGGGCAACCCAGGCTTCACTCTATGGCGTTCTTCCACCACATCGAATAGCTACGGCCTCAGAAGTCAACGCCTGAAGCATAAAATAAAATAAAAGTACAACAGTCTTTCCATCCTAGAACAGGAATAATTGCAACCAGTTTGAAAGTGATGGTCATTTCTACGTTCCGGGCAACCTAGGCTTCACTCTAGGGCGTTGCTCCACCAGATCGAATAGTTAGTGCCTTAGAGGTCAACGCCAGATTCATAAAATACAACATAAACGCAACAGTTTTTCCATCGCATCAAACGAATAATTGCTACCTGTATGGAAGTGATGGACATTTCTACGTTCCGGGCAACCTAGGCCCCACTCTAGGGCGTTGTTCCACCAGATTGAATAGTTAGGGCCTAAGAAATCAACGCCAGAAGCATAAAATTCAATATGAATATAACAGTTTTTCCATCGTATAAAACGAATAATTTCAACCAGTGTGAATGTTATGGTCATTTCTACATCCCGAGCTACCTAGGCTTCACTCTAGGGCGTTGATCCACCAGATAGAATAGTTAGGGCCTTAGAAGTCAGCGCCAGAAGCATAAAATTCAATAAAGATGCAACAGTTTTTCAATCGTATAGCAGGAATAACTGCAAACAGTGTGAAAGTACTGGTCATTTCTACGTTCCGGGTAACCTAGGCTTCACTCTAGGGCGTTGTTCCACCAGATCGAACAGTTAGGGCCTAAGAAGGCAACGCCAGAAGCATAAAATACACTATAAATATAACACTTTTTCCATCGTATAAAACGAATAATAGCAACCAGTGTGAAAGTTATGGTCATTTCTACGTTCCGGGCAACCTAGGCTTCACCCCAGGTCGTTGTTCCACCAGAACGAATAGTTAGGCCCTAAGATGTGAACGCCAGCTGCATAAAATACAATATAAATACAACAGTTCTTCCATCATATAAAACGAATAATTGCTACCAGTATGAAAGTTATGGTCATTTCTACGTTCCGGGCAACCTAGGCTTCAGTCTATGGCGTTTTTCCACCACATCGAATAGCTACGGCCTCAGAAGTCAACGCCTGAAGCATAAAATACAATAAAAATACAACAGTCTTTCCATCCTATAACAGGAATAATTGCAACCCGTGTGAAAGTGATGGTCATTTCTACGTTCCGGGCAACCTAGTCTTCACTCTAGGGCGTTGCTCCACCAGATCGAATAGTTAGTGCCTTAGAAGTCAACGCCAGATGCATAAAATACAATATAAACACAACAGTTTTTCCATCGTATAAAACGAATAATTGCTACCAGTATGGAAGTGATGGTCATTTCTACGTTCCGGGCAACCTAGGCCTCACTCTAGGGCGTTGTTCCACCAGATTGAATAGTTAGGGCCTAAGAAATCAACGCCAGAAGCATAAAATTCAATATAAATATAACAGTTTTTCCATCGTATAAAACGAATAATTTCAACCAGTGTGAATGTTATGTTCATTTCTACATTCCGAGCAACCTAGGTTTCACTCTAGGGCGTTGATCCACCAGTTAGAATAGTTAGGCCCTTAGAAGTCAGCGCCAGAAGCATAAAATTCAATAAAGATGCAACAGTTTTTCCATCGTATAGCAGGAATAACTGCAAACAGTGTGAAAGTACTGGTCATTTCTACGTTCCGGGTAACCTAGGCTTCACTCTAGGGCGTTGTTCCACCAGATCGAACAGTTAGGGCCTAAGAAGGCAACGCCAGAAGCATAAAATACAGTATAAATATAACAGTTTTTCCATCGTATAAAACGAATAATAGCAACCAGTGTGAAGGTTATGGTCATTTCTACGTTCCGGGCAACCTAGGCTTCACCCCAGGTCGTTGTTCCACCAGAACGAATAGTTAGGCCCTAAGAAGTGAACGCCAGCTGCATAAAATACAATATAAATACAACAGTTCTTCCATCATATAAAACGAATAATTGCTACCAGTATGAAAGTTATGGTCATTTCTACGTTCCGGGCAACCTAGGCTTCACTCTATGGCGTTTTTCCACCACATCTAATAGCTACGGCCTCAGAAGTCAACGGCTGAAGCATAAAATACAATAAAAATACAACAGTCTTTCCATCCTATAACAGGAATAATTGCAACCCGTGTGAAAGTGATGGTCATTTCTACGTTCCGGGCAACCTAGGCTTCACTCTAGGGCGTTGATCCACCAGATAGAATAGGTAGGGCCATAGAAGTCTACGCCCGAAGCATAAAATACAATAAATATACATGAGTTTTTCCATCGTATATCAGGAATAATTGCAACCAGTGTGAAAGTGATGGTCATTTCTAAGGTTCCGGGCAACGTAGGCTTCACGCTAGGGCGTTGTTCCAACAGATTGAATAGTTAGGGCCTAAGAAATCAACGCCAGAAGCATAAAATTCAATATAAATATAACAGTTTTTCCATCGTATAAAACGCATAATTTCAACCAGTGTGAATGTTATGGTCATTTGTACATTCCGAGCAACCTAGGCTTCACTCTAGGGCGTTGATCCACCAGTTAGAATAGTTAGGGCCTTAGAGGTTAATGCCCGAAGCATAAAATGCAATAAAAATGCAACAGTTTTTCCATCGTGTAGCAGGAATAACTGCAAACAGTGTGAAAGTACTGGTCATTTCTACGTTCCGGGTAACCTAGGCTTCACTCTAGGGCGTTGTTCCACCAGATCGAACAGTTAGGGCCTAAGATGGCAACGCCAGAAGCATAAAATACAATAGAAATATAACAGTTTTTCCATCGTATAGAACGAATAATAGCAACCAGTGTGAAAGTTAACGTCATTTCTACTTTCCGGGCAACCTAGGCTTCACCCTAGGGCGTTGCGCCAATAGATTGAATAGTTAGGGCCTTAGAAGTCAACGCCCGATGCATAAAATACAAAATAAGAAGAACAGTTTTTCCATCGTGTAAAACGAATAATTGCTACCGGTGTGAAAGTTATGGTCATTTCTACGTTGCGGTCAACCGAGGCTTCACCCCAGGTCGTTGTTCCACCAGAACGAATAGTTAGGCCCTAAGATGTGAACGCCAGCTGCATAAAATACAATATAAATACAACAGTTCTTCCATCATATAAAACGAATAATTGCTACCAGTATGAAAGTTATGGTCATTTCTACGTTCCGGGCAACCTAGGCTTCAGTCTATGGCGTTTTTCCACCACATCGAATAGCTACGGCCTCAGAAGTCAACGCCTGAAGCATAAAATACAATAAAAATACAACAGTCTTTCCATCCTATAACAGGAATAATTGCAACAAGTTTGAAAGTGATGGTCGTTTCTACGTTCCGGGCAACCTAGGCTTCACTCTATGGCGTTGCTCCACCAGATCGAATAGTTAGTGCCTTAGAAGTCATCGCCAGAAGCATAAAATACAATATAAACACAACAGTTTTTCCATCGTATAAGACAAATAATTATTACCAGTATGGAAGTGATGGTCATTTCTACGTTCCGGGCAACCTAGGCCTCACTCTAGGGCGTTCTTCCACCAGATTGAATAGTTAGGGCCTAAGAAATCAACGCCAGGAGCATAAAATACAATATAAATATAACAGTTTTTCCATCGTATAAAACGGATAATTTCAACCAGTGTGAATGTTATGGTCATTTCTACATTCCGAGCAACCTAGGCTTCACTCTAGGGCGTTGATCCACCAGATAGAATAGTTAGGGCCTTAGAAGTCAACGCCAGAAGCATAAAATGCAATAAAAGTACAACAGTTTTTCCATCGTATAAAATGAATAATTGCAACCAGTATGAAACTTATGGTCATTTCTACTTTCCGAGCAACCTAGGCTTCACCCTAGGGCGTAGCTCCACCAGATCGAATAGTGACGGCCTAAGAAGTCAATGCCAGAAGAATAAAGTACGATATAAATACAACAGCTTTTCCATCTTATAAACCGAATAATTGCAACCAGAATGAAAGTTAACGTCATTCCTACTTTCCGGGCAACCTAGGCTTCACCCTAGGGCGTTGCTCTAACAGATTGAATAGTTAGGACCTTATAAGTCAATGCCCGAAGCATAAAATGCAATAAAAATACAACAGTTTTTCCATCATATAACAGGAATAATTGCAACCAGTTTGAAAGTGATGGTCATTTCTACGTTCCCGGCAACCTAGGCTTCACTCTAGGGCGTTGCTCCAACAGATCGAATAGCTAGGGCCTTAGAAGTCAACGCCCGAAGCTTAAAATGCAATAAAAATACAACAGTGTTTACATCATATAACAGGAATAATTGCAAACAGTTTGAAAGTGATGGCAAATTCTACGTTCCGCGCTACCTAGGCTTCACTCCAGGGCGTTGCTCCACCAGATCGAATAGTTACGGCCTAACAAGTCAACGCCAGAAGCATAAAATACGATATAAATACAACAGCTTTTCCATCGTATGAAACGAACAATTGCAACCAGTGTGAAAGTTATGGTCATTACTACGTTCCGGGAAACCTAGGCTTCACCCCAGGTCGTTGTTCCACCAGATCGAATAGTTAGGGCCTAAGAAGTGAACGCCAGAAGCATAAAATACAATATAAATACAACAGTTTTTCCATCGTATTAAACGAATAATTGCAACCAGTATGAAAGTTAACGTCATTTCTACTTTCCGGGCAACCTAGGCTTCACTCTATGGCGTTCTTCCACTACATCGAATAGCAACGGCCTCAGAAGTCAACGGCTGAAGCATAAAATACAATAAAAATACAACAGTCTTTCCGTCCTATAACAGGAATAATTGCAACCCGTGTGAAAGTGATGGTCATTTGTACGTTCCAGGCAACCAAGTCTTCACTCTAGGGCGTTGTTCCACCAGATCGAATTGTTAGGGCCTAAGAAGTCAACGCCAGAAGCATAAGATACAATATAAATATAACAGTTTTTCCATTGTATAAAACGAATAATTGCTACCAGTGTAAAAGTTATGGTCATTTCTACGTTCCGGGCAACCTAGGCTTCACCCTAAGGCGTTGTTCCACCAGATCGAATAGTTAGGGCCTAAGAAGTGAACGCCAGAAGCATAAATTACAATATAAACACAAGAGTTTTTCCATCGTATAAAACGAATAATTGCCGCCAGTATGGAAGTGATGGTCATTTCTACGTTCCGGGCAACCTAGGCCTCACTCTAGGGCGTTGTTCCACCAGATTGAATAGTTAGGGCCTAAGAAATCAACGCCAGAAGCATAAAATTCAATATAAATGTAACAGTTTTTCCATCGTATAAAACGAATAATTTCAACCAGTGTGAATGTTATGGTCATTTCTACATTCCGAGCAACCTAGGCTTCACTCTAGGGCGCTGATCCACCAGATAGAATAGTTAGGGCCTTAGAAGTCAGCGCTAGAAGCATAAAATTCAATAAAGATGCAACAGTTTTTCCATCGTATAGCAGGAATAACTGCAAACAGTGTGAAAGTACTGGTCATTTCTACGTTCCCGGTAACCTAGGCTTCACCCTAGGGCGTTGTTCCACCAGATCGAACAGTTAGGGCCTAAGAAGGCAACGCCAGAAGCATAAAATACAATATAAATATAACAGTTTTTCCATCGTATAAAACGAATAATAGCAACCAGTGTGAAAGTTATGGTCATTTTACGTTCCGGGCAACCTAGGCATCACCCCAGGTAGTTGTTCCACCAGATCGAATAGTTGGGCCCTAAGAAGTGAACGCCAGCTGCATAAAATACAATATAAATACAACAGTTTTTCCATCGTGTAAAACGAATAATTGCTACCAGTATGAAAGTTATGGTCACTTCTACGTTCCGGGCAGCCTAGGCTTCACTCTGTGGCGTTTTTCCACCGCATCGAATAGCTACGGCCTCAGAAGTCAACGCCTGAAGCATAAAATACAATAAAAATACAACAGTCGTTCCATCCTATAACAGGAATAATTGCAACCCGTGTGAAAGTGATGGTCATTTGTACGTTCCAGGCAACCTAGGCTTCGCTCTAGGGCTTTGGTCCACCAGATCGAATTGTTAGGGCCTAAGAAGTCAACGCCAGAAGCATAAGATACAATATAAATATAACAGTTTTTCCATCGTATAATACGAATAATTGCAACCAGTATGAAGGTTATGGTCATTTCTACTTTCCGGGCAACCTAGGCTTCACCCTAGCGCGTTGTTCCAACAGATTGAATAGTTAGGGCCTTAGAAGTCAACGCCCGAAGCATGAAATATAAAATAAATAGAACAGTTGTTCCATCGTATAGAACGAATAATAGCATCCAGTGTGAAAGTTATGGTCATTTCTACGTTCCGGGCAACATCGGCTTCACTCTAGGGCGTTGCTCCTCCAGATCAAACAGTTAATTCCTTAGATGGCAACGCCCGAAGCATAAAATACAAAATAAATAGAACAGTTTTTCCATCGTATAAAACGAATAATAGCAACCAGTGTGAAAGTTATGATCATTTCTACGTTCCGGCAACCTAGGCTTCATCCCAGGGCGTTGTTCCACCAGATCGATTAGTTAGGGGCTAAGAAGTGAACGCCAGCAGCATAAAATACAATATAAATACAATAGTTCTTCCATCATATAAAACGAATAATTGCAACCAGTATGTAAGTTATGGTCATTTCTACGTTCCGGGCAACCTAGGCTTCACTCTATGGCGTTCTTCCACCACATCGAATAGCTGCGGCCTCAGAAGTCAACGCCTGAAGCATTAAATACAATAAAAATACAACAGTCTTTCCATCCTATAACTGGAATAATTGCAACCCTTGTGAAAGTGATGGTCATTTGTACGTTCCAGGCAACCTAGACATCACTCTAGGGCGTTGTTCCACCAGATCGAATAGTTAGGGCCTAAGAAGTGAACGCCAGAAGCATAAAATACAATATAAATACAACAGTTCTTCCATCATATAAAACGAGTAATTGCAACCAGTATGAAAGTAGTGGTCATTTCTACTTTCCGGGCAACCCAGACTACACCCTACTGCGTTGCTCCAACAGATCGAATTGTTAGTGCCTTAGAAGTCCACGGCCGAAGCATAAAATACAAAATAAATAGAACTGTTTTTCCATCGTATAAAACGAATAATTGCTACCAGTGTAAAAGTTATGGTCATTTCTACGTTCCGGGCAACCTAGGCTTCACACTAGGGCGTTGCTCCAACAGATTGAATAGTTAGGGCCTTATAAGTCAACGCCCGAACCATAAAATGCAAAAAAAATAGAACAGTGTTTCCAACATATAACAGGAGTAATTGCAACCAGTTTGAAAGTGATGGCCAATTCTACGTTCCGGGCAACCTAGGTTTCACTCCAGGGCGTTGCTCCACCATACCGAATAGTTACGGCCTAAGAAGTCAACGCCCGAAGCATAAAATACAAAATAAATAGAACAGTTTTTTCATCGTGTAAAACGAACAATTGCTACCGGTGTGAAAGTTATGGTCATTTCTACGTTCCGGTCAACCTAGGCTTCACCATAGTGCGTTATTCCACCAGGTCGAATAGTTAGGGCGTAAGAAGTGAACGCCAGAAGCATAAAATACAATATAAATACAACAGTTTTTCCATCATACAAAACGAATAATTGCAACCAGTATGAAAGCTAGGGTCATTTCTACTTTACGGGCAACCTAGGCTACACCGTAGGGCGTTGCTCTTACAGATTGAATAGTTGGGGCCTTAGGAGTTAATGCCCGAAGCATAAAATGCAACAAAAATACAACAGTTTTTCCATCATATAACAGGAACATTTGGAGCCAATTTGAAAGTGATGGTAATTGCTACGTTCCGGGCAACTTAGGCTTCACTCTAGGGCGTTGCTCCACCAGATCGAATAGTTAGTGCCTTAGAAGACAACGCCAGGAGCATAAAATACAATATAAATACAACAGTTTTTCCATCTTATAAAACGAATAATTGCAACCAGTATGAAAGTTAACGTCATTCCTACTTTCCGGGCAACCTAGGCTTCACCCTAGGGCGTTGCTCTAACAGATTGAATAGTTAGGACCTTATAAGTCAATGCCCGAAGCATATAATGCAATGAAAATACAACAGTTTTTCCATCATATAACAGGAATAATTGCAACCAGTATGAAAGCTATGGTCATTTCTACTTTGCGGGCAACCTAGGCTTCACCCTAGGGCGTTGCTCCAACAGATGGAATAGTTAGGGCCTTAGAAGTCAACGCCCGAAGCATAAAATACAAAATAAATAGAACAGTTTTTCCACCGTATAAAACTAATAATTGCAACCAGTGTGAAGGTTATGGTCATATCTACGTTCCGGGCAACCTTGGCTTCACTGTAGGGTGTTGCTACACCAGATCGAATAGGTAGGGCCATAGAAGTCTACGCCCGAAGCATAAAATACAATAAATACACGAGAGTTTTTCCATCCTATATCAGGAATAATTGCAACCAGTGTGAAAGTGATGGTCATTTCTACGTTCCGGGCAACGTAGGCTTCACTGCAGGGCGTTGTTCCACCAGATCGAATAGTTAGGGCCTAAGAAGTGAACGCCAGAAGCATAAAATACAATATAAATACAACAGTTCTTCCATCATATAAAACGAGTAATTGCAACCAGTATGAAAGTAGTGGTCATTTCTACTTTCCGGGCAACCTAGACTACACCCTACTGCGTTGCTCCAACAGATCGAATTGTTAGTGCCTTAGAAGTCCACGGCCGAAGCATAAAATACAAAATAAATAGAACTGTTTTTCCATCGTATAAAACGAATAATTGCTACCAGTGTAAAAGTTATGGTCATTTCTACGTTCCGGGCAACCTAGGCTTCACACTAGGGCGTTGCTCCAACAGATTGAATAGTTAGGGCCTTATAAGTCAACGCCCGAACCATAAAATGCAAAAAAAATAGAACAGTGTTTCCAACATATAACAGGAGTAATTGCAACCAGTTTGAAAGTGATGGCCAATTCTACGTTCCGGGCAACCTAGGTTTCACTCCAGGGCGTTGCTCCACCATACCGAATAGTTACGGCCTAAGAAGTCAACGCCCGAAGCATAAAATACAAAATAAATAGAACAGTTTTTTCATCGTGTAAAACGAACAATTGCTACCGGTGTGAAAGTTATGGTCATTTCTACGTTCCGGTCAACCTAGGCTTCACCATAGTGCGTTATTCCACCAGGTCGAATAGTTAGGGCGTAAGAAGTGAACGCCACAAGCATAAAATACAATATAAATACAACAGTTTTTCCATCATACAAAACGAATAATTGCAACCAGTATGAAAGCTAGGGTCATTTCTACTTTACGGGCAACCTAGGCTACACCGTAGGGCGTTGCTCTTACAGATTGAATAGTTGGGGCCTTAGGAGTTAATGCCCGAAGCATAAAATGCAACAAAAATACAACAGTTTTTCCATCATATAACAGGAACATTTGGAGCCAATTTGAAAGTGATGGTAATTGCTACGTTCCGGGCAACTTAGGCTTCACTCTAGGGCGTTGCTCCACCAGATCGAATAGTTAGTGCCTTAGAAGTCAACGCCAGGAGCATAAAATACAATATAAATACAACAGTTTTTCCATCTTATAAAACGAATAATTGCAACCAGTATGAAAGTTAACGTCATTCCTACTTTCCGGGCAACCTAGGCTTCACCCTAGGGCGTTGCTCTAACAGATTGAATAGTTAGGACCTTATAAGTCAATGCCCGATGCATATAATGCAATGAAAATACAACAGTTTTTCCATCATATAACAGGAATAATTGCAACCAGTATGAAAGCTATGGTCATTTCTACTTTGCGGGCAACCTAGGCTTCACCCTAGGGCGTTGCTCCAACAGATGGAATAGTTAGGGCCTTAGAAGTCAACGCCCGAAGCATAAAATACAAAATAAATAGAACAGTTTTTCCACCGTATAAAACTAATAATTGCAACCAGTGTGAAGGTTATGGTCATATCTACGTTCCGGGCAACCTTGGCTTCACTGTAGGGTGTTGCTACACCAGATCGAATAGGTAGGGCCATAGAAGTCTACGCCCGAAGCATAAAATACAATAAATACACGAGAGTTTTTCCATCCTATATCAGGAATAATTGCAACCAGTGTGAAAGTGATGGTCATTTCTACGTTCCGGGCAACGTAGGCTTCACTGCAGGGCGTTGTTCCACCAGATCGAACACTTAGGGCCTAAGAAGGCACCGCCAGAAGCATAAAATGCAATATAAATATAACAGTTTTTCCATCGTATAAAACGAATAATAGCAATCAGTGTGAAAGTTAGAGTAATTTCTACGTTCCGGGCAACCTAGGTTTCACTCTAGGGCGTTGCTCCGCCAGATCGCATAGCTAGGGACTCAGAATTCAACGCCATAAGAATAAAATACAATATAAGTACAACAGTTTTTCCATCGTATAAAATGAATAATTGGAAACATTGTGAAAGTAATGGTCATATCTACGTTCCGGGCAACAAAGACTTCACTCTAGGGCGCTGCTCCACCAGATCGAATAGCTAGGCCCTTAGAAGTCAACGCCAGAAGCATGAAATACAATATAAATACAACAGTTTTTCCATCGTATAAAACGAATAATTGCTGCCTTCGTGAAAGTTATGGTCATTTCTACGTTCCGGGCAACGTAGGCGTCACTCTAGTACGTTGCTCCACCACATCTAACAGCTACGGTCTTGGACGTCAACGACAGAAGCATAAAATACAATAAAGATGCAACAGCTTTTCCTACGTATAAAACGAATAATTGCAACCGGTGTGAAAGTTATTGTCATTTCTACTTTCCGGGCAACCTAGGCTTCACCCTAGGGCGTTGCTCCAACAGAATGAATAGTTAGGGCCTTAGAAGTCAATGCCCGAAGCATAAAATGCAACAAAAATACAACAGCTTTTCCATCATATAACAGGTATAATTGCAACCAGTTTGAAAGTGATGGTCATTTCTACGTTCCGGGCAACCTAGGCTTCACCCTAGGGCGTTGCTCCACCAGATCGAATAGTTAGTGCCTTAGAAGTCAACGTCAGAAGCACAAAATACAATATAAATACAACAGTTTTTCCATCGTATAAAACGAATAATTGCTACCGGTGTGAAGGTTATGGTCATTTCTACGTTCCGGGCAGCCTAGGCTTCACCCTAGGGCGTTGTTCCACCAGATGGAATAGTTAGGGCACAAGAAGTCAACGCAAGAAGCATAAAATACGGTATAAATACAACAGCTTTTAAATCGTATAAAACGAATAATTGCAACCTGTGCGAAAGTAACGATCATTTCGAGGGTTCGGGCATCCTAGACTTACCTCTGAGGCGTTGCTCCACCAGATCGAAGAGTTAGGGTCTAAGAAGTCAACACCGGAAGCATAAAATACAATATAAATAGAACAGTTTTTCCACCGTATAAAACTAATAATTGCAACCAGTGTGAAAGTAATGGGCATTTCTACCTTCCGGGCAACCTAGGCTTCACCATAGGGCGTTGTTTCAACAGATTGAATAGTTAGGGCCTTAGAAGTCAACGCCAGATGCATGAAATACAACATAAATAGAACAGTTTTTCCATCGTATAAAACGAATAATTGGGACCAGTGTGAAAGTTATGGTCATTTCTACATTCCGAGCCACCTAGGTTTCACTCTAGGGCGTTGCTCCACCAGATCGAGTAGTTAGGACCTAAGAAGTCAACGCCAGAAGCACAAAATGCAATATTAATACAACAGTTCTTCCATCGTATAAAACGAATAATTGCTACCGGTGTGAAAGATATGGTCATTTCTACGTTCCGGGCAACCTAGGCTTCACCCTAGGGCGCTGCTCCACCAGATCGAATAGTTAGTACCCTAGAAGTCAGCGTCAGAAGCATAAAATGCAATATAAATACAACATTTTTTCCATCGTATAAAACGAATAATTGCAACCAGTATGAAAGTTATGGTCATTTCTACTTTCCGGGCAACCTAGGCTTCACCATAGGGCGTTGTTCCAACAGATTGAATAGTTAGGGCCTTAGAAGTCAACGCCAGATGCATGAAATACAACATAAATAGAACAGTTTTTCCATCGTATAAAACGAATAATTGGGACCAGTGTGAAAGTTATGGTCATTTCTACATTCCGAGCAACCTAGGTTTCACTCTAGGGCGTTGTCCCACCAGATCGAATAGCTAGGGTCTTAGAATTCAACGCCAGATGCATAAAATACAATAAAAATACAACAGTTTTTCCATCGTATAAGAGGAATAATTGCAACCAGTGTGAAAGTAATGGTCATTTGTACGTTCTGGGCAACCTACGATTCACTCTATGGCATTGCTCCACCAGATCGAATAGTTAGGGCCTAAGAAGTCAACGCCAGAGACATAAAATACGATATGAATACAACAGCTTTTCCATCGTATAAAACGAATAATTGCAACCAGTGTGAAAGTAATGGTCAGTTCTACGTTCCGGGCAAACTAGGTTTCACTCTAGGGCGTTGCTCCACCAGATCGAATAGTTAGGGCCTAAGAAGTCAACGCCAGAAGCATAAAATACGATATAAATACCACAGCTTTTCCGTCGTATAAAACGAATAATTGCAACCAGTGTGAAAGTTATGGTCATTTCTACGTTCCGGGCAACCTAGGCCTCACTCTAGGGCGTTGCACCACCAGATCGAATAGTTAGGGACTTGGAATTCAACGCCAGAAGTATAAAACACAATATAAGTACAACCGTTTTTCCATTGTATAAAATGAATAATTGCAGACATTGTGATATTAATGGTCATTTCTACGTTCCGGGCAACCTACGCGTCACTGTAGGGCGTTGCTCCACCACAGCTAATAGCTACGGCCTTAGAAGTCAACGCCAGAAGCATAAAATATAATATCAATACAACAGCTTTTCCATCGTATAAAATGAATAATTGCAAACAGTGTGAAAGTACTGGTCATTTCTACGTTCCGGGTAACCTAGGCTTCACTCTAGGGCGTTGTTACACCAGATCGAACAGTTAGGGCCTAAGAAGTCAATGCGCGAAGCATAAAATGCAATAAAAATACAACAGTTTTTCCATCATATAACCGGAATAATTGCAACCAGTTTGAATGTGATGGTCATTTTTACGTTCCGGGCAACCTCGGCTTCACTCTAGGGCGTTGCTTCACCAGATCGAACAGTGAGGTCCTTAGAAGTAAACGCCCGATGCATAAAATACGATACAGAATACAACAGCTTTTCCATGGTATAAAACGAAAAATTGGGACCAGTGTGAAAGTTAAAGTCATTTCTACATTCCGAACAAACTAGGTTTCACTCTAGGGCGTTGGTCCACCAGATCGAATAGCTAGGGACTTGGAATTCAACGCCAGAAGAATAAAACACAATATAAGTACAATCGTTTTTCCATTGTATAAAATGAATAATTGCAAATATTGTGAAATTAATGGTCATTTCTACGTTCCGGGCAACCAAGGCGTCACTGTAGGGCGTTGCTCCACCACAGCTAATAGCTACGGCCTTAGAAGTCAACGCCAGAAGCATAAAATACAATATCAATACAACAGCTTTTCCATCGTATAAAATGAATAATTGCAAACAGTGTGAAAGTACTGGTCATTTCTACGTTCCCGGTAACCTAGGCTTCACTCTAGGGCGTTGTTCCACCAGGTCGAACAGTTAGGGCCTAAGATGGCAACGCCAGAAGCATAAAATACAATATAAATGTAACAGTTTTTCCATCGTATAAAACGAATAATAGCAACCAGTGTGAAAGTTATGGTCATTTCTACGTTCCGGGCAACCTAGGCTTCACCCCAGGGCGTTGTTCCACCAGATCGAGTAGTTAGGGCCTAAGAAGTGAACGCCAGTAGCATAAAATACAATATAAATACAACAGTTCTTCCATCATATAAAACGAATAATTGCAACCAGTATGAAGGTTATGGTCATTTCTACGTTCCCGGCAACCTAGGCTTCACTCTATGGCGTTCTTCCACCACATCGAATAGCTACGGCCTCAGAAGTCAACGCCTGAAGCATGAAATACAATAAACATACAACTGTCTTTCCATCCTATAACAGGAATAATTGCAACCCATGTGAAAGTGATGGTCATTTGTACGTTCCAGGCAACCTAGGCTACACTCTAGGGCGTTATTCCACCAGATCGAATTGTTAGGGCCTAAGAAGTCAACGCCAGAAGCATAAGATACAATATAAATATAACAGTTTTTCCATCGTATAGAACGAATAATAGCATCCACTGTGAAAGTTATGGTCATTTCTACTTTCCGGGCAACCTAGGCTTCACCCCAGGGCGTTGTGCCACCAGATCGAACAGTTAGGGCCTAAGTACTGAACGCCAGCAGCATAAAATACAATATAAATGCAACAGTTTTTCCATCATATAAAACGAATGATTGCTACCAGTATGGAAGTGATGGTCATTTCTACGTTCCGGGCAACCTAGGCCGCACTCTAGGATGTTGTTCCACCAGATTGAATAGTTAGTGCCTAAGAAATCAACGCCAGAAGCATAAAATACAATTCAAATATAACAGTTTTTCCATCGTATAAAACGAATAATTTCAACCAGTGTGAATCTTATGGTCATTTTTACATTCCGAGCAACCTAGGCTTCACTGTAGGGCGTTGATACACCAGATAGAATAGTTAGGGCCTTAGAAGTCAACGCCAGAGGCATAAAATTCAATAAAGATGCAACAGTTTTTCCATCGTATAACAGGAGTCACTGCAAACAGTGTGAAAGTACTGGTCATTTCTACGTCCCGGGTAACCTAGGCATCACCCTAGGCCGTTGTTCCACCAGATCGAATAGTTAGGGCCTAAGAAGTGAACGCCAGCAGCATAAAACACAATATAAATACGACAGTTTTTCCATCATATAGAACGAATAATTGCCACCAGTATGAAAGTTATGGTCATTTCTACGTTCCGGGCAACCTAGGCTACACCCTAGTTCCTTGCTCCAACAGATTGAATAATTAGGGCCTTAGAAGTCAACGCCCGAAGCACAAAATGCATTAAAAATACAACAGTTTTTCCATCATATAACAGGAATAATTGCAACCAGTTTGAAAGTGATAGTCATTTCTACGTTCCGGTCAGCCTCGGCTTCACTCTAGTGCGTTGCTCCACCAGATCGAATAGTTAGTGCCTTTGAAGTCAACGCCAGAAGCATAAAATGCAATATAAATACAACAGTTTTTCCATCGTATAAAACGAATAATTGCGACCAGTACGAAAGTTATGGTCATTTCTACTTTCCGGGCAACCTAGGCTTCTCGCTAGGGCGTTGGCCCAACGGGTTGAATAGTTAGGGCCTTAGAAGTCAACGCCCGAAGCATAAAATGCAATAAAAATACAACAGCTTTTCCATTGTATAAAACGTATAATTGCAACCAGTGTGAAAGTTATGGACATTTCTACATTCCGAGCAACCTAGGCTTCACTCTAGTGCGTTGCTCCACCAGATCGAATAGTTATGGACTTAGAAGTCAACGCCAGAAGCATAAAATACAATAAAGATGCAACAGTTTTTCCATCGTATAACAGGAATAATTGCAACCAGTGTGAAAGTAATGGTCAGTTCTACGTTCCGGGCAAACTAGGTTTCACTCTAGGGCGTTGCTCCACCAGATCGAATAGTCAGGCCCTAAGAAGTCAACGCCAGAAGCATAAAATACGATATAAATACCACAGCTTTTCCGTCGTATAAAACGAATAATTGCAACCAGTGTGAAAATTATGGTCATTTCTACGTTCCGGGCAACCTAGGCTTCACTCTAGGGCGTTGCTCCACCAGATCAAACAGTTGCGGCCTTAGATGTCAACGCCAGAAGCATAAAATGCAACATAAATACAACAGATTTTCCGTCGTATATAATGTATATTTGCAAACAGTGTGTAAGTAATGGACATTTCTATGTACCGGGCAACCTAGGCCCCACTCTAGGGCGTTGCTCCACGAAATCGAATAGCTAGGGCCTTAGAAGTCAACGCCGGAAGCGTAAAATACAATATAGATGCAAAAGTTATTCCATCGTATAACAGGAATAACTGCAAACAGTATGAAAGTACTGGTCATTTCTACGTTCCGGGTAACCTAGGTTTCACTCTAGCGCGTTGCTCCACCATATCGAATAGCTAGGGACTTAGAATTCAACGCCATAAGAATAAAATACAATATAAGTACAACAGTTTTTCCATCGTATAAAATGAATAATTGCAACCAGTGTGAAAGTTATGGTCATTTCTACATTTCGAGAAACCTAGGCTTCACTCTAGGGCGTTGCTCCACCTGATCGAATAGTTAGGGCCTTAGAAGTCAACGCCAGAAGCGTAAAACACAATATAAATATAACAGTTTTTCCATCGTATAAAACGAATAAGAGCAACCAGTGTGAAAGTTATGGTCATTTCTACGTTCCGGGCAACCTAGGTTTCACTCTAGGGCGCTGCTCCAGCAGATCAAACAGTCAGGGCCTAAGAAGTCAACGCCAGAATCATAAAATGCAATATTAATACAACAGTTTTTCCATCGTATAAAACGAATAATTGCTACCGGTGTGAAAGTTATGTTCATTTCTACGTTCCGGGCAACCTAGGCTTCACCCTAGGGCGCTGCTCCACCAGATCGAATAGTTAGTGCCCTAGAAGTCAGCGCCAGAAGCATAAAATACAATATAAATACAACAGTTTTTCCATCGTATAATACGAATAATTGCAACCAGTATGAAGGTTATGGTCATTTCTACTTTCCGCGCAACCTAGGCTTCACCCTAGGGCGTTGTTCCAACAGATTGTATAGTTAGGGCCTTAGAAGTCAACGCCCGAAGCATGAAATACAAAATAAATAGAACAGTTTTTCGATCGTATAAAACGAATAATTGCTATCAGTGTGAAAGTTATGGTAATTTCTACGTTCCGGGCAACCAGGGTTTCACTCTAGGGCGTTGCTCCACCAAATCGCATAGCTAGGGACTTAGAATTCAACGCCATAAGAATAAAATACAATATAAGTACAACACCTTTTCCATCGTATAAAATGAATAATAGCAAACAGTGTGAATGTAATGGTCATTTCTACGTTCCGGACAACCTAGGCTTCACTGTATGGGTGTTGCTCCACCACATCGTATAGCTACGGCCTTGGAAGTCAACGCTAGAAATATAAAATACAATAAAAATGCAACAGTTTTTCCATCGTATAGCATGAATAATTGCAACCGGTGTGAATGTTATTTTCATTTCTACGTTCCGGGCAACCTAGGCCTCACTCTAGGGCGCTGCTCCACAAGAACGAATAGTTAGGGCCTTCGAAGTCAACGCCAGAAGCATAAAATACAGTACAAATACAACAGTTTTTCCATCGTATAAAACGAATAATTGCAGCCAGTGTGAAAGGTATGGTCATTTCTACTTTACGGGCAACATAGGCTTCACCCTATGGCGTTGTTCCAACAGATTGAATAGTTAGGGCCTTAGAAGTCAACGCCCGAAGCATGAAATACAAAATAAATAGAACAGTTGTTCCATCGTATAAAACGAATAATTGCTACCAGTTTGAAAGTTATGGTAATTTCTACGTTCCGGGCAACCCAGGCCTCACTCTAGGGCGTTGCTCCACCAGATCGAATAGTTAGGGCCTTCGAAGTCAACGCCAGAAGCATAAAATACAATAAAGATGCAACAGTTTTTCCATCGTATAACAGGAATAATTGCAACCAGTGTGAAAGTAATGGTCAGTTCTACGTTCCGGGCAAACTAGGTTTCACTCTAGGGCGTTGCTCCACCAGATCGAATAGTTAGGGCCTAAGAAGTCAACGCCAGAAGCATAAAATACGATATAAATACCACAGCTTTTCCGTCGTATAAAACGAATAATTGCAACCAGTGTGAAAGTTATGGTCATTTCTACGTTCCGGGCAACCTAGGCCTCACTCTAGGGCGTTGCACCACCAGATCGAATAGTTAGGGACTTGGAATTCAACGCCAAAAGTATAAAACACAATATAAGTACAACCGTTTTTCCATTGTATAAAATGAATAATTGCAGACATTGTGATATTAATGGTCATTTCTACGTTCCGGGCAACCTACGCGTCACTGTAGGGTGTTGCTCCACCACAGCTAATAGCTACGGCCTTAGAAGTCAACGCCTGAAGCATAAAATACAATAAAAGTACAACAGTCTTTCCATCCTATAATACGAATAATTGAACCCGTGTGAAAGTGATGGTCATTTGTACGTACCAGGCAACCTAGGCTTCACTCTAAGGCGTTCTTCCACCACATCGAATAGCTACGGCCTCAGCAGTCAACGCCTGAAGCATAAAATACAATAAAAGTACAACAGTTCTTCCATCATATAACAGGAATAATTGCAACCAGTTTGAAAGGGATGGTCATTTCTACGTTCCGGGCAACCTAGGCTTCACCCTAGGGAGTTGCTCCAACAGATTGAATAGTTAGGGCCTTAGAAGTCAATGCCCGAAGCATAAAATGCAATAAAAATACAACAGTTTTTCCAGCATATAAAACGAATAATTGCAACCAGTATGAAGGTTAACGTCATTTCTACTTTCCGGGCAGCCTAGGCTTCACCCTAGGGCGTTGCTCCAACAGATTGAATAGTTAGGGCCTTTGAAGTCAACGCCGGAAGCATAAAATGCAATAAAAATACAACAGTTTTTCCATCGTATAAAAGGATTAATTGCAACCAGTTTGAAAGTGATGGTCATTTCTACGTTCCGGGCAACCTAGGCTTCACCATAGGGCGCTGCTCCACCAGATCGAAGAGTTAGTGCCCTAGAAGTCAGCGTCAGAAGCATAAAATACAATATAAATACAACAGCTTTTCCATCGTATAAAATGAATAATTGCAAACAGTGCGAACGTACTGGTCATTTCTACGTTCCGGGTAACCTAGGCTTCACTCTAGGGCGTTGTTGCACCAGATCGAACAGTTAGGGCCTAACAAGGCAACGCCAGAAGTATAAAATACAATATAAATATAACAGTTTTTCCATCGTATAAAACGAATAATAGCAACGAGTGTGAAAGTTATGGTCATTTCTACGTTTCGGGCAACCTAGGCTTCAGCTCAGGGCGTTGTTCCACCAGATCGACTAGTTAGGGCCTAAGAAGTGAACGCCAGCAGCATAAAATACAATATAAATACAACAGTTCTTCCATCATATAAAACGAATAATTGTAACCAGTATGAATGTTTTGGTCACTTCTACCTTCCGGGCAACCTAGGCTTCACTCTATGGCGTTCTTCCACCACATCGAATAGCTACGGCCTTAGAAGTCAACGCCCGAAGCATAAAATACAAAATAAATAGAACAGTTTTTCCATCGTATAAAACGAATAATTGCTGCCAGTGTAAAAGTTATGGTCATTTCTACGTTCCGGGCAACCTAGGCTTCACCCTAGGGCGTTGTTCCACCAGATGGAATAGTTAGGGCCTTCGAAGTCAACGCCAGAAGCATAAAATACAGTACAAATACAACAGTTTTTCCATCGTATAAAACGAATAATTGCAGCCAGTATGAAAGGTATGGTCATTTCTACTTTACGGACAACATAGGCTTCACCCTATGGCGTTGTTCCAACAGATTGAATAGTTAGGGCCTTAGAAGTCAACGCCCGAAGCATGAAATACAAAATAAATAGAACAGTTGTTCCATCGTATAAAACGAATAATTGCTACCAGTTTGAAAGTTATGGTAATTTCTACGTTCCGGGCAACCCAGGCCTCACTCTAGGGCGTTGCTCCACCAGATCGAATAGTTAGGGCCTTCGAAGTCAACGCCAGAAGCATAAAATACAATAAAGATGCAACAGTTTTTCCATCGTATAACAGGAATAATTGCAACCAGTGTGAAAGTAATGGTCAGTTCTACGTTCCGGGCAAACTAGGTTTCACTCTAGGGCGTTGCTCCACCAGATCGAATAGTTAGGGCCTAAGAAGTCAACGCCAGAAGCATAAAATACGATATAAATACCACAGCTTTTCCGTCGTATAAAACGAATAATTGCAACCAGTGTGAAAGTTATGGTCATTTCTACGTTCCGGGCAACCTAGGCCTCACTCTAGGGCGTTGCACCACCAGATCGAATAATTAGGGACTTGGAATTCAACGCCAGAAGTATAAAACACAATATAAGTACAACCGTTTTTCCATTGTATAAAATGAATAATTGCAGACATTGTGATATTAATGGTCATTTCTACGTTCCGGGCAACCTACGCGTCACTGTAGGGCGTTGCTCCACCACAGCTAATAGCTACGGCCTTAGAAGTCAACGCCTGAAGCATAAAATACAATAAAAGTACAACAGTCTTTCCATCCTATAATACGAATAATTGAACCCGTGTGAAAGTGATGGTCATTTGTACGTACCAGGCAACCTAGGCTTCACTCTAAGGCGTTCTTCCACCACATCGAATAGCTACGGCCTCAGCAGTCAACGCCTGAAGCATAAAATACAATAAAAGTACAACAGTCTTTCCATCCTATAATAGGAATAATTGAACCCGTGTGAAAGTGATGGTCATTTGTACGTTCCGGGCAACCTAGGCTTCACCCTAGGGCGTTGTTCCACCAGATCGAATAGTTAGGGCCTAAGAAGTGAACGCCAGAAGCATAAAATACAATATAAATGCAACAGTTTTTCCATCATATAAAACGAGTAATTGCAACCAGTATGAAAGCTGTGGTCATTTCTACTTTCCGGGCAACCTAGGCTACACCCTAGGGCGTTGCTCCAACAGATTGAATAGTCAGGGCCTTAGAAGTCAATGCCCGAAGCATAAAACGCAATAAAAATACAACAGTTTTTCCATCATATAACCGGAATAATTGCAACCAGTTTGAAAGGGATGGTCATTTCTACGTTCCGGGCAACCTAGGCTTCACCCTAGGGAGTTGCTCCAACAGATTGAATAGCTAGGGCCTTAGAAGTCAATGCCCGAAGCATAAAATGCAATAAAAATACAACAGTTTTTCCAGCATATAAAACGAATAATTGCAACCAGTATGAAGGTTAACGTCATTTCTACTTTCCGGGCAGCCTAGGCTTCACCCTAGGGCGTTGCTCCAACAGATTGAATAGTTAGGGCCTTAGAAGTCAACGCCGGAAGCATAAAATGCAATAAAAATACAACAGTTTTTCCATCGTATAAAAGGATTAATTGCAACCAGTTTGAAAGTGATGGTCATTTCTACGTTCCGGGCAACCTAGGCTTCACCATAGGGCGCTGCTCCACCAGATCGAATAGTTAGTGCCCTAGAAGTCAGCGTCAGAAGCATAAAATACAATATAAATACAACAGCTTTTCCATCGTATAAAATGAATAATTGCAAACAGTGCGAACGTACTGGTCATTTCTACGTTCCGGGTAACCTAGGCTTCACTCTAGGGCGTTGTTGCACCAGATCGAACAGTTAGGGCCTAACAAGGCAACGCCAGAAGCATAAAATACAATATAAATATAACAGTTTTTCCATCGTATAAAACGAATAATAGCAACGAGTGTGAAAGTTATGGTCATTTCTACGTTTCGGGCAACCTAGGCTTCAGCTCAGGGCGTTGTTCCACCAGATCGACTAGTTAGGGCCTAAGAAGTGAACGCCAGCAGCATAAAATACAATATAAATACAACAGTTCTTCCATCATATATAACGAATAATTGTAACCAGTATGAATGTTTTGGTCACTTCTACGTTCCGGGCAACCTAGGCTTCACTCTATGGCGTTCTTCCACCACATCGAATAGCTACGGCCTTAGAAGTCAGCGCCCGAAGCATAAAATACAAAATAAATAGAACAGTTTTTCCATCGTATAAAACGAATAATTGCTGCCAGTGTAAAAGTTATGGTCATTTCTACGTTCCGGGCAACCTAGGCTTCACCATAGTGCGCTGTTCCATCAGATGGAATAGGTAGGGCATAAGAAGTCAACGCCAGAAGCATAAAATACAATATAAATACAACAGCTTTTCCATCATATAACAGGAATAATTGCAACCAGTTTGAAAGTGATGGTCATTTCTACGGTCCGGGCAACCTCGGCTCCACTCTAGTGCGTTGCTCCACCAGATCGAATAGTTAGTGCCTTAGAAGTCAACGCCAGAAGCATAAAATACAATATAAATACAACAGTTTTTCCATCGTATAAAACGAATAATTGCTACCGGTGTGAAAGTTATGGTCATTTCTACGTTCCGGGCAACCTAGGCTTCACTCTATGGCGTTCTTCCACCACATCGAATAGCTACGGCCTTAGAAGTCAGCGCCCGAAGCATAAAATACAAAATAAATAGAACAGTTTTTCCATCGTATAAAACGAATAATTGCTGCCAGTGTAAAAGTTATGGTCATTTCTACGTTCCGGGCAACCTAGGCTTCACCCTAGGGCGTTGTTCCACCAGATCGAATAGTTAGGGCCTAAGAAGTGAACGCCAGAAGCATAAAATACAATATAAATACAACAGTATTTACATCATATAAAACGAGTAATTGCAACCAGTATGAAAGTTGTGGTCATTTCTACTTTCCGGGCAACCTAGGCTTCACTCTAGGGCGTTGTTCCACCAGATCGAACAGCTAGGGCCTAAGAAGGCAAGGCCAGAAGCATAAAACGCAATATAAATATAACAGTTTCTCCATCGTATAAAACGAATAATAGCGACCAGTGTGAAAGTTATGGTCATTTCTACGTTCCCGACAACTTAGGCTTCACCCCAGGGAGTTGTTCCACCAGATCGAATAGTTAGGGCCTAAGAAGTCAATGCCAGCAGCATAAAATATAATATAAATACAGCAGTTTTTCCATCATATAAAACGAATAATTGCAACCAGTATGAAAGTTATGGTTATTTCTACGTTCCGGGCAACGTAGGCTACACCCTAGGGCGTTGCTCCAACAGATTGAATAATTAGGGCCTTGGAAGTCAATGCCCGAAGCACAAAATTCAATAAAAATACAACAGTTCTTCCATCATATAACAGGAATAATTGCAACCAGTTTGAAAGTGATGGTCATTTCTACGTTCCGGGCAACCTCGGCTCCACTCTAGTGCGTTGCTCCACCAGATCGAATAGTTAGTGCCTTAGAAGTCAACGCCAGAAGCATAAAATACAATATAAATACAACAGTTTTTCCATCGTATAAAACGAATAATTGCAACCAGTATGAAAGTTAATGTCAATTCAACTTTCCGGGCAATCTAGGCTTCACTCTAGGGTGTTGATCCAACAGACTGAATAGTTAGCGCCTTAGAAGTGAATGCCCGAAGCATAAAATGCAATAAAAATACAACAGTTTTTCCATCATATAACCGGAATAATTGCAACCAGTTTGAAAGTGATGGTCATTTCTACGTTCCGGGCAACCTAGGCTTCACCCCAGGGCGTTGTTCCATCAGATCGAATAGTTAGGGCCTAAGAAGTGAACGCCAGCAGCATAAAATACAATATAAATACAGCAGTTTTTCCATCATATAAAATGAATAATTGCAACCAGTATGAAAGATATGGTCATTTCTACGTTCCGGGCAACCTACGCTTCACTCTATGGCGTTCTTCAACCACATCGAATAGCTGCGGCCTCAGAAGTCAACGCCTGAAGCATAAAATACAATAAATATACAACAGTCTTTCCATCCTATAACAGGAATAATTGCATCCCGTGTGAAAGTGATGGTTATTTGTACGTTCCAGGCAACCTAGGCTTCACTCTAGGGCGTTGTTCCAACAGATTGAATAGCTAGGACCTTAGAAGTCAATGCCCGAAGCATAAAATGCAATAAAAATGCAACAGTTTTTCCATCATATAACAGGAATAATTGCAACCAGTTTGAAAATCATGGTCATTTCTACGTTCCCGGCAACCTAGGCTTCACCCCAGGGCGTTGTTCCATCAGATCGAATAGTTAGGGCCTAAGAAGTGAACGCCAGCAGCATAAAATACAATATAAATACAGCAGTTTTTCCATCATATAAAATGAATAATTGCAACCAGTATGAAAGTTATGGTCATTTCTACGTTCCGGGCAACCTACGCTTCACTCTATGGCGTTCTTCCACCACATCGAATAGCTGCGGCCTCAGAAGTCAACGCCTGAAGCATAAAATACAATAAAAATACAACAGTCTTTCCATCCTATAACAGAAATAATTGCATCCCGTATGAAAGTGATGGTCATTTGTACGTTCCAGGCAACCTAGGCTTCACTCTAGGGCGTTGTTCCAACAGATTGAATAGCTAGGACCTTAGAAGTCAATGCCCCAAGCATAAAATGCAATAAAAATGCAACAGTTTTTCCATCGTATAAATCGAGTAATTGCAACCAGTATGAAAGTTGTGGTCATTTCTACTTTCCGGGCAACCTAGGCTACACCGTAGGGCGTTGCTCCAACAGATTGAGTAGTTAGGGCCTTAGAAGTCACCGCCAGAAGCATAAAAAACAGTATAAATACAACATTTTTTCCATCGTATAAAACGATTAATTGCGACAAGTATGAAAGTTAAAGTCTTTTCTACATTCCGAGCAACCTAAGCTTCACTCTAGGGCGTTGACCCAACAGATTGAATAGTTAGGGCCTTAGAAGTCAGCGCCCGAAGCATAAAATACAATATAGATATAAGAGTTTTTCCATCGTATACAACGAATAATAGCATCCAGTCTGAAAGGTATGGTCATTTCTACGTTCCGCGCAACGTAGGCTTCACTCCAGGGCCTTGCTCCACCAGATCAAACAGTTAGGGCCTTAGAAGTCAACGCCCGAAGCATAAAATACAAAATAATTAGAACAGCTTTTCCATCGTATAAAACGAATAATTGCTGCCAGTGTAAAAGTTATGGTCATTTCTACGTTCCGGGCAACCTAGGCTTCACCCTAGGGCGTTGTTCCACCAGATCGAATAGTTAGGGCCTAAGAAGTCAACGCCAGAAGCATCAAATACTATATAAATACAACAGTTTTTCCATCGTATAAAACTAATAATTGCAACCAATATGAAAGTTATGGTCATTTCTATTTTCCGGGCAATCTAGGCTTCACCCTAGGGCGTTGCTTCAACAGATTGAGTAGTTAGGGCCTTAGAAGTCAACGCCCGAAGCATAAAATACAAAATAAATAGAACAGTTTTTCCATCGTATAAAACGAATAATTGCTACCGGTGTGAAAGTTATGGTCATTTCTACGTTCCGGGCAACCTAGGCTTCACCATAGTGCGCTGTTCCATCAGATGGAATAGGTAGGGCATAAGAAGTCAACGCCAGAAGCATAAAATACAATATAAATACAACAGCTTTTCCATCATATAACAGGAATAATTGCAACCAGTTTGAAAGTGATGGTCATTTCTACGGTCCGGGCAACCTCGGCTCCACTCTAGTGCGTTGCTCCACCAGATCGAATAGTTAGTGCCTTAGAAGTCAACGCCAGAAGCATAAAATACAATATAAATACAACAGTTTTTCCATCGTATAAAACGAATAATTGCTACCGGTGTGAAAGTTATGGTCATTTCTACGTTCCGGGCAACCTAGGCTTCACTCTAGGGTGTTGATCCACCAGATTGAATAGTTAGGGCCTAAGAAATCAACGCCAGAAGCATAAAATACAATTTAAATACAAATGTTTTTCCATCGTATAAAACGAATAATTTCAACCAGTGTGAATGTTATGGTCATTTTTACATTCCCAGCAACCTAGGCTTCCCTCTAGGGCATTGATACACCAGATAGAATAGTTAGGGCCTTAGAAGTCAACGCCAGAAGCATAAAATTCAGTAAAGATGCAACAGTTTTTCCATCGTATAACAGGAGTCACTGCAAACAGTGTGAAAGTACTGTTCGTTTCTACGTTCCGGGTAACCTCGGCTTCACTCTAGGGCGTTGATCCACCAGATCGAACAGTTAGGGCCTAAGAAGGCAACGCCAGAAGCATAAAGTACAATATAAATAGAACAGTTTTTCCACCGTATAAAACGAATAATTGCTACCAGTGTAAAAGTTATGGCCATTTCTACGTTCCGGGCAACCTAGGCTTCACCCTAGGGCGTTGTTCCACCAGATCGAATAGTTAGGGCCTAAGAAGTGAACGCCAGAAGCATAAAATACAATATAAATACAACAGTTTTTTCATCATATAAAACGAGTAATTGCAACCAGTATGAAAGCTGTGGTCATTTCTACTTTCCGGGCAACCTAGGCTACACCCTAAGGCGATGCTCCAACAGATTGAATAGTTAGGGCCTTAGAAGTCACCGCCAGAAGCATAAAAAACAATATAAATACAACAGTTTTTCCATCGTATAAAACGAATAATTGCAACAAGTATGAAAGTTGTGGTTATTTCTACTTTCCGGGCAACATAGGTTTCACTCTAGGGCGTTCTTCCACCACATCGAATAGCTGCGGCCTCAGAAGTCAGCGCCTGAAGCATAAAATACAATAAAAGTACAACAGTCTTTCCATCCTATAATACGAATAATTGAACCCGTGTGAAAGTGATGGTCATTTGTACGTTCCAGGCAACCTAGGCTTCACTCTAGGGCGTTGTACCACCAGATCGAATTGTTAGGGCCTAAGAAGTTAACGCCAGAAGCATAAGATACTATATAAATATAACAGTCTTTCCATCGCATAGAACGAATAATAGCACCCAGTGTGAAAGTTATGGTCACTTCTACGTTCCTGGCAACCTACGCTTCACACTAGGGCGTTGCTCCAACAGATTGAATAGTTAGGGTCTTAGAAGTCAACGCCGGAAGCATAAAATGTAATAAAAATACAACAGTTTTTCCATCATATAAAACGAGTAATTGCAACCAGTATGAAAGTTGTGGTCATTTCTACTTTCCGGGCAACCTAGGCTTCACCCTAGGGCGTTGCTCCAACAGATTGAATAGTTAGGGCCTTAGAAGTCAACGCCGGAAGCATAAAATGCTTTAAAAATACAACAGTTCTTCCACCGTATAAAAGGATTAATTGCAAGCAGGTTGAAAGTGATGGTCATTTCTACGTTCCGGGCAACCTAGGCTTCACCCTAGGGAGTTGCTCCAACAGATTGAATAGTTAGGGCCTTAGAAGTCAATGCCCGAAGCATAAAATGCAATAAAAATACAACAGTTTTTCCAGCATATAAAACGAATAATTGCAACCAGTGTGAAGGTTAACGTCATTTCTACTTTCCGGGCAGCCTAGGCTTCACCCTAGGGCGTTGCTCCAACAGATTGAATAGTTAGGGCCTTAGAAGTCAACGCCGGAAGCATAAAATGCAATAAAAATACAACAGTTTTTCCATCGTATAAAAGGATTAATTGCAACCAGTTTGAAAGTGATGGTCATTTCTACGTTCCGGGCGACCTAGGCTTCACCATAGGGCGCTGCTCCACCAGATCGAATAGTTAGTGCCCTAGAAGTCAGCGTCAGAAGCATAAAATACAATATAAATACAACAGCTTTTCCATCGTATAAAATGAATAATTGCAAACAGTGCGAACGTGCTGGTCATTTCTACGTTCCGGGTAACCTAGGCTTCACTCTAGGGCGTTGTTGCACCAGATCGAACAGTTAGGGCCTAACAAGGCAACGCCAGAAGTATAAAATACAATATAAATATAACAGTTTTTCCATCGTATAAAACGAATAATAGCAACGAGTGTGAAAGTTATGGTCATTTCTACGTTTCGGGCAACCTAGGCTTCAGCTCAGGGCGTTGTTCCACCAGATCGACTAGTTAGGGCCTAAGAAGTGAACGCCAGCAGCATAAAATACAATATAAATACAACAGTTCATCCATCATATAAAACGAATAATTGTAACCAGTATGAATGTTATGGTCACTTCTACGTTCCGGGCAACCTAGGCTTCACTCTATGGCGTTCTTCCACCACATCGAATAGCTACGGCCTTAGAAGTCAACGCCCGAAGCATAAAATACAAAATAAATAGAACAGTTTTTCCATCGTATAAAACGAATAATTGCTGCCAGTGTAAAAGTTATGGTCATTTCTACGTTCCGGGCAACCTAGGCTTCACCCTAGGGCGTTGTTCCACCAGATCGAATTGTTAGGGCCTAAGAAGTGACCGCCAGAAGCATAAAATACAATATAAATACAACAGTATTTACATCATATAAAACGAGTAATTGCAACCAGTATGAAAGTTGTGGTCATTTCTACTTTCCGGGCAACCTAGGCTTCACTCTAGGGCGTTGTTCCACCAGATCGAACAGCTAGGGCCTAAGAAGGCTACGCCAGAAGCATAAAACACAATATAAATATAACAGTTTCTCCATCGTATAAAACGAATAATAGCGACCAGTGTGAAAGTTATGGTCATTTCTACGTTCCCGACAACCTAGGCTTCACCCCAGGGAGTTGTTCCACCAGATCGAATAGTTAGGGCCTAAGAAGTCAGCGCCAGCAGCATAAAATATAATATAAATACAACAGCTTTTCCATCATATAAAACGAGTAATTGCAACCAGTGTGAAAGTTATGGTCATTTCTACGTTCCGGGCAACCCAGGCTTCACCCTAGGGCGTTGTTCCACCAGATCGAACAGCTAGGGCCTAAGAAGGCAAAGCCAGTAGCATAAAATACAATATAATTATAACAGTTTCCCCATCGTATAAAACGAATAATAGCGACCAGTGTGAAAGTTATGGTGATTTCTACGTTCCCGGCAACCTAGGCTTCACCCCAAGGTGTTGTTCCACCAGATCGAATAGTTAGGGCCTGGGAAGTGAACGCCAGAAGCATAAAATGCAATAAAAATACAACAGTTTTTCCATCATATAACAGGAATATTTGCAACCAGTTTGAAGGTTATGGTCATTTCTACGTTCCGGTCAACCCAGGCTTCACCATAGGGCGTTGTTCCACCAGATCGAATAGTCAGGGCCTAAGAAGTGGACGCCAGAAGCATAAAATACAATATAAATACAACAGTCTTTCCATCGTATAAAACGAATAATTGCAACCAGTATGAAAGTTAACGTCATTTCTTCTTTCCGGGCAACCTAGGCTTGGCCCTAGGGCGTTGCCCCAACAGATTGAATAGTTAGGGCCACAGAAGTCAACGCCAGAAGCATCAAATACTATATAAATACAACAGTTTTTCCATCGTATAAAACGAATAATTGCAACCAGTATGAAGGTTAACGTCATTTCTACTTTCCGGGCAGCCTAGGCTTCACCCTAGGGCGTTGCTCCAACAGATTGAATAGTTAGGGCCTTAGAAGTCAACGCCGGAAGCATAAAATGCAATAAAAATACAACAGTTTTTCCATCGTATAAAAGGATTAATTGCAACCAGTTTGAAAGTGATGGTCATTTCTACGTTCCGGGCAACCTAGGCTTCACCATAGGGCGCTGCTCCACCAGATCGAATAGTTAGTGCCCTAGAAGTTAGCGTCAGAAGCATAAAATACAATATAAATACAACAGCTTTTCCATCGTATAAAATGAATAATTGCAAACAGTGCGAACGTACTGGTCATTTCTACGTTCCGGGTAACCTAGGCTTCACTCTAGGGCGTTGTTGCACCAGATCGAACAGTTAGGGCCTAACAAGGCAACGCCAGAAGTATAAAATACAATATAAATATAACAGTTTTTCCATCGTATAAAACGAATAATAGCAACGAGTGTGAAAGTTATGGTCATTTCTACGTTTCGGGCAACCTAGGCTTCAGCTCAGGGCGTTGTTCCACCAGATCGACTAGTTAGGGCCTAAGAAGTGAACGCCAGCAGCATAAAATACAATATAAATACAACAGTTCATCCATCATATAAAACGAATAATTGTAACCAGTATGAATGTTATGGTCACTTCTACGTTCCGGGCAACCTAGGCTTCACTCTATGGCGTTCTTCCACCACATCGAATAGCTACGGCCTTAGAAGTCAACGCCCGAAGCATAAAATACAAAATAAATAGAACAGTTTTTCCATCGTATAAAACGAATAATTGCTGCCAGTGTAAAAGTTATGGTCATTTCTACGTTCCGGGCAACCTAGGCTTCACCCTAGGGCGTTGTTCCACCAGATCGAATTGTTAGGGCCTAAGAAGTGACCGCCAGAAGCATAAAATACAATATAAATACAACAGTATTTACATCATATAAAACGAGTAATTGCAACCAGTATGAAAGTTGTGGTCATTTCTACTTTCCGGGCAACCTAGGCTTCACTCTAGGGCGTTGTTCCACCAGATCGAACAGCTAGGGCCTAAGAAGGCTACGCCAGAAGCATAAAACACAATATAAATATAACAGTTTCTCCATCGTATAAAACGAATAATAGCGACCAGTGTGAAAGTTATGGTCATTTCTACGTTCCCGACAACCTAGGCTTCACCCCAGGGAGTTGTTCCACCAGATCGAATAGTTAGGGCCTAAGAAGTCAGCGCCAGCAGCATAAAATATAATATAAATACAGCAGTTTTTCCATCATATAAAACGAATAATTGCAACCAGTATGAAAGTTATGGTCATTTCTACGTTCCGGGCAACCTAGGCTACACCCTAGGGCGTTGCTCCAACAGATTGAATAATTAGGGCCTTAGAAGTCAATGCCCGAAGCACAAAATTCAATAAAAATACAACAGTTCTTCCATCATATAACAGGAATAATTGCAACCAGTTTGAAAGTGATGGTCATTTCTACGTTCCGGGAAACCTCGGCTCCACTCTAGTGCGTTGCTCCACCAGATCGAATAGTTAGTGCCTTAGAAGTCAACGCCAGAAGCATAAAATACAATATAAATACAACAGTTTTTCCATCGTATAAAACGAATAATTGCAACCAGTATGAAAGTTAATGTCATTTCAACTTTCCGGGCAATCTAGGCTTCACTCTAGGGTGTTGATCCACCAGATTGAATAGTTAGGGCCTAAGAAATCAACGCCAGAAGCATAAAATACAATTTAAATACAAATGTTTTTCCATCGTATAAAACGAATAATTTCAACCAGTGTGAATGTTATGGTCATTTTTACATTCCGAGCAACCTAGGCTTCACTCTAGGGCGTTGATACACCAGATAGAATAGTTAGGGCCCTAGAAGTCAACGCCAGAAGCACAAAATTCAGTAAAGATGCAACAGTTTTTCCATCGTATAACAGGAGTCACTACAAACAGTGTGAAAGTACTGGTCGTTTCTACGTTCCGGGTAACCTCGGCTTCACTCTAGGGCGTTGATCCACCAGATCGAACAGTTAGGGCCTAAGAAGGCAACGCCAGAAGCATAAAGTACAATATAAATATAACAGTTTTTCCATCGTATAAAACGAATAATAGCAACCAGTGTGAAAGTTATGGTCACTTCTACGTTCGGGGCAACCTAGGCTTCACCCCAGGGCGTTGTTCCACCACATCGAATAGTTAGGGTCTAAGAAGTGAACGCCAGCAGCATAAAATACAATATAAATACAACAGTTTTCCCATCATATAAATTGAATAATTGCCACCAGTATGAAAGTTATGGTCATTTCTACGTTCCGGGCAACCTACGCTTCACTCTATGGCGTTCTTCCACCACATCGAATAGCTGCGGCCTCAGAAGTCAACGCCCGAAGCATAAAATACAATAAAAATACAACAGTCTTTCCATCCTATAACAGGAATAATTGCATCCCGTGTGAAAGTGATGGTCATTTGTACGTTCCAGGCAACCTAGGCTTCACTCTAGGGCGTTGTTCCACCAGATCGAATTGTTAGGGCCTAAGAAGTTAACGCCAGAAGCATAAGATACTATATAAATATAACAGTCTTTCCATCGTATAGAACGAATAATAGCACCCAGTGTGAAAGTTATGGTCACTTCTACGTTCCTGGCAACCTAGGCTTCACACTATGGCGTTGCTCCAACAGATTGAATAGTTAGGCCTTAGAAGTCAACGCCGGAAGCATAAAATGCAATAAAAATACAACAGCTTTTCCATCATATAAAACGAGTAATTGCAACCAGTGTGAAAGTTATGGTCATTTCTACGTTCCGGGCAACCCAGGCTTCACCCTAGGGCGTTGTTCCACCACATCGAACAGCTAGGGCCTAAGAAGGCAAAGCCAGTAGCATAAAATACAATATAATTATAACAGTTTCCCCATCGTATAAAACGAATAATAGCGACCAGTGTGAAAGTTATGGTGATTTCTACGTTCCCGGCAACCTAGGCTTCACCCCAAGGTGTTGTTCCACCAGATCGAATAGTTAGGGCCTGGGAAGTGAACGCCAGAAGCATAAAATGCAATAAAAATACAACAGTTTTTCCATCATATAACAGGAATATTTGCAACCAGTTTGAAGGTTATGGTCATTTCTACGTTCCGGTCAACCCAGGCTTCACCATAGGGCGTTGTTCCACCAGATCGAATAGTCAGGGCCTAAGAAGTGGACGCCAGAAGCATAAAATACAATATAAATACAACAGTCTTTCCATCGTATAAAACGAATAATTGCAACCAGTATGAAAGTTAACGTCATTTCTTCTTTCCGGGCAACCTAGGCTTGGCCCTAGGGCGTTGCCCCAACAGATTGAATAGTTAGGGCCATAGAAGTCAACGCCAGAAGCATCAAATACTATATAAATACAACAGTTTTTCCATCGTATAAAACTAATAATTGCAACCAATATGAAAGTTATGGTCATTTCTATTTTCCGGGCAATCTAGGCTTCACCCTAGGGCGTTCCTTCAACAGATTGAATTGTTAGGGCCTTAGAAGTCAACGCCAGAAGCATAAAATACAATATAAATACAACAGTTTTTCCATCGTATAAAACGAATAATTGCTACCGGTGTGAAAGTTATGGTCATTTCTACGTTCCGGGCAACCTAGGCTTCACTCTAGGGTGTTGATCCACCAGATTGAATAGTTAGGGCCTAAGAAATCAACGCCAGAAGCATAAAATACAATTTAAATACAAATGTTTTTCCATCGTATAAAACGAATAATTTCAACCAGTGTGAATGTTATGGTCATTTTTACATTCCCAGCAACCTAGGCTTCCCTCTAGGGCGTTGATACACCAGATAGAATAGTTAGGGCCTTAGAAGTCAACGCCAGAAGCATAAAATTCAGTAAAGATGCAACAGTTTTTCCATCGTATAACAGGAGTCACTGCAAACAGTGTGAAAGTACTGTTCGTTTCTACGTTCCGGGTAACCTCGGCTTCACTCTAGGGCGTTGATCCAGCAGATCGAACAGTTAGGGCCTAAGAAGGCAACGCCAGAAGCATAAAGTACAATATAAATATAACAGTTTTTCCATCGTATAAAACGAGTAATAGCAACCAGTGTGAAAGTTATGGTCATTTCTACGTTCCGGGCAACCTAGGCTTCACCCCAGGGCGTTGTTCCACCACATCGAATAGTTAGGGCCTAAGAAGTGAACGCCAGCAGCATAAAATACAATATAAATACAACAGTTTTTCCATCATATAAAACGAATAATTGCCACCAGTATGAAAGTTATGGTCATTTCTACGTTCCGGGCAACCTAGGCTTCACTCTATGGCGTTCTTCCACCACATCGAATAGCTACGGCCTCAGAAGTCAAAGCCTGAAGCATAAAATACAATAAAAGTACAACAGTCTTTCCATCCTATAATAGGAATAATTGAACCCGTGTGAAAGTGATGGTCATTTGTACGTACCAGGCAACCTAGGCTTCACTCTAGGGCGTTGTTCCACCAAATCCAATTGGTTGGGCCTAAGAAGTCAACGCCAGAAGCATCAGATACAATATAAATATACCAGTTTTTCCATCGCATAGAACGAATAATAGCAACCAGTGTGAAAGATATGGTCACTTCTACGTTCCGGGCAACGTAGGCTTCACTCTAGGGCGTTGCTCCACCAGATCAAACAGTTAGGGCCTTGGAAGTCAACGCCCGAAGCATAAAATACAAAATAAATAGAACAGTTTTTCCACCGTATAAAACGAATAATTGCTACCAGTGTAAAAGTTATGGCCATTTCTACGTTCCGGGCAACCTAGGCTTCACCCTAGGGCGTTGTTCCACCAGATCGAATAGTTAGGGCCTAAGAAGTGAACGCCAGAAGCATAAAATACAATATAAATACAACAGTTTTTTCATCATATAAAACGAGTAATTGCAACCAGTATGAAAGCTGTGGTCATTTCTACTTTCCGGGCAACCTAGGCTACACCCTAGGGCGTTGCTCCAACAGATTGAATAGTCAGGGCCTTAGAAGTCAATGCCCGAAGCATAAAACGCAATAAAAATACAACAGTTTTTCCATCATATAACCGGAATAATTGCAATCAGTTTGAAAGGGATGGTCATTTCTACGTTCCGGGCAACCTAGGCTTCACTCTATGGCGTTCTTCCACCACATCGAATAGCTACGGCCTCAGAAGTCAACGCCTGAAGCATAAAATACAATAAAAATACAACAGTCTTTCCATCCTATAACAGGAATAATTGCAACCCGTGTGAAAGTGATGGTCATTTGTACGTTCCAGGCAACCTAGGCTTCACTCTAGGGCGTTGTTCCACCAGATCGAATTGCTAGGGCCTAAGAAGTTAACGCCAGAAGCATAAGATACTATATAAATATAACAGTCTTTCCATCGTATAGAACGAATAATAGCACCCAGTGTGAAAGTTATGGTCACTTCTACGGTCCTGGCAACCTAGGCTTCACACTAGGGCGTTGCTCCAACACATTGAATAGTTAGGGCCTTAGAAGTCAACGCCGGAAGCATAAAATGCAATAAAAATACAACAGTTTTTCCATCATATAAAACGAGTAATTGCAACCAGTATGAAAGTTGTGGTCATTTCTACTTTCCGGGCAACCTAGGCTTCACCCTAGGGCGTTGCTCCAACAGATTGAATAGTTAGGGCCTTAGAAGTCAACGCCGGAAGCATAAAATGCAATAAAAATACAACAGTTTTTCCATCGTATAAAAGGATTAATTGCAAGCAGTTTAAAAGTGATGGTCATTTCTACGTTCCGGGCAACCTAGGCTTCACCATAGGGCGTTGCTCCAACAGATTGAATAGTTAGGGCCTTAGAAGTCAATGCCCGAAGCATAAAATGCAATAAAAATACAACAGTTTTTCCATCATATAACCGGAATAATTGCAACCAGTATGAAAGCTATGGTCATTTCTACTTTACGGGCATCCTAGGCTACACCCTAGGGCGTTGCTCCTACAGATTGAATAGTTAGGGACTTAGAAGTCATTGCCCGAAGCATAAAATGCAATAAAAATACAACAGTTTTTCCATCATATAACAGGAATATTTGCAACCAGTTTGAAGGTTATGGTCATTTCTACGTTCCGGTCAACCCAGGCTTCACCATAGGGCGTTGTTCCACCAGATCGAATAGTCAGGGCCTAAGAAGTGACAGCCAGAAGCATAAAATACAATATAAATACAACAGTCTTTCCATCGTATAAAACGAATAATTGCAACCAGTATGAAAGTTAACGTCATTTCTACTTTCCGGGCAACCTAGGCTTGGCCCTAGGGCGTTGCCCCAACAGATTGAATAGTTAGGGCCATAGAAGTCAACGCCAGAAACATCAAATACAATATAAATACAACAGTTTTTCCATCGTATAAAACGAATAATTGCAACCAGTATGAAAGTTATGGTCATTTCTATTATCCGGGCAACCTAGGCTTCACCCTAGGGCGTTGCTTCAACAGATTGAATAGTTAGGGCCTTAGAAGTCAACGCCCGAAGCATAAAATACAAAATAAGTAGAACAGTTTTTCCATCGTATAAAACGAATAATTGCTACCGGTGTGAAAGTTATGGTCATTTCTATGTTCCGGGCAACCTAGGCTTCACCATAGGGCGCTGTTCCATCAGATGGAATAGTTAGGGCATAAGAAGTCAACGCCAGAAGCATAAAATACAATATAAATACAACAGCTTTTCAATCGTATAAAACGAGTAATTGCAACCAGTATGAAAGTTAACGTCATTTCTACGTTCCGGCCAACCTAGGCTTCACCCTAGGGCGTTGCTCCAACAGATTGAATAGTTAGGACCTTAGAAGTCAATGCCCGAAGCATAAGATGCAATAAAAATACAACAGTTTTTCCATCGTATAAAACGAATAATAGCAACCAGTGTGAAAGTTATGGTCATTTCTACGTTCCGGGCAACCTAGGCTTCACCCCAGGGCGTTGGGCCACCAGATCGAATAGTTAGGTCCTAAGAACTGAACGCCAGCAGCATAAAATACAATATAAATACAACAGTTTTTCCATCATATAAAACGAATAATTGCCACCAGTATGAAAGTTATGGCCATTTCCACGTTCCGGGCAACCTAGGCTTCACTCTATGGCGTTCTTCCACCACATCGAATAGCTACGGCCTCAGAAGTCAACGCCTGAAGCATAAAATACAATAAAAATACAACAGTCTTTCCATCCTATAACAGGAATAATTGCAACCCGTGTGAAAGTGATGGTCATTTGTACGTTCCAGGCAACCTAGGCTTCACTCTAGGGCGTTGTTGCACCAGATCGAATTGTTAGGGCCTAAGAAGTCAACGCCAGAAGCTTAAGATACAATATGAATATAACAGTTTTTCCATCGTATAGAACGAATAATAGCAACCAGTGTGAAAGTTATGGTCATTTCTACGTTCCGGACAACATAGGCTTAACTCTTGGACGTTGGCCCACCAGATCGAATAGCTAGGACCTTAGAAGACGAAGCCAGAAGCATAAAATGCAATATTAATACAACAGTTTTTCTATCACATAAAACGAATAATTGCTACCGGTGTGAATGTTATGGAAATTTCTACGTTCCGGGCAACCTAGGCTTCACCCTAGGGCGTTGAACCAACAGATTGAATAGTCAGGGCCTCAGAAGCCAACGCCCGAGCACGAAATACAAAATAAATAGAACAGTTGTTCCATCGTATAAAACGAGTAATTGCTATCAGTGTGAAAGTTATTGTAATTTCTACGTTCCGGGCAACCTAGGTTTCACTCTAGGGCGTTGCTCCACCAGATCGCATAGCTGGGGACTTAGAATTCAACACCATAAGAATAAAATACTATATAAGTACAACAGTTTTTCCATCGTATAAAATGAATAATTGGAAACATTGTGAAAGTAATGGTCATTTCTACGTTGCAGGCAACCTAGGCTTCACTCTGGGACGTTGCTCCACCAGATCGAATAGATAGGGCCTTAGAAGTCAACGCCTGAAGCATAAAATACAATAAAGATGCAACAGTTTTTCCATCGTATAACAGGAATAATTGCAACCAGTGTGGAAGTAATGGTCAGTTCTACGTTCCGGGCAACCTAGGCTTCACTCTGGGACGTTGCTCCACCAGATCGAATAGATAGGGCCTTAGAAGTCAACGCCAGAAGCATAAAATACAATAAAGATGCAACAGTTTTTCCATCGTATAACAGGAATAATTGCAACCAGTGTGAAGGTAATGGTATGTCCTACGTTCCGAGCAAGCTTGGCTTCACCCTAGGGTGTTGCTAAACCAGATCGTATAGTTAGGGCCTTAGAAGTCAACGCCCGAAGCATAAACTACAAAATAAATAGAACAGTTTTTCCATTGTATAAAACGAATAATTGCTACCAGTGTGAAAGTTATGGTCATTTCTACGTGCCGGGCAACCTAGGCTTCACTCTAGGGCGTTGCTCCACCAGATCGAATAGTTAGGGCCTTAGAAGTCAACGCCCGAAGCATAAAATACAAAATAAATAGAACAGTTTTTCCATCGTATAAAACGAATAATTGCTACCGGTGTGAAAGTTATGGTCATTTCTACGTTCCGGGCAACCTAGGCTTCACCATAGGGCGTTGTTCCACCAGATGAAAAAGTTAGGGCATAAGAAGTCAACACCAGAAGCATAAAATACAATATAAATACAACAGCTTTTCAATCGTATGAAACGAGTAATTGCAACCAGTAAGAAAGTTAACGTCGTTTCTACGTTCCGGGCAACCTAGGCTTCACCCTAGGGCGTTGCTCCAACAGATTCAATAGTTAGGGCCTTAGAAGTCAACGCCGGAAGCATAAAATTCAATAAAAATACAACAGTTTTTCCAACGTATAAAAGGATTAATTGCTACCAGTATGGAAGTGATGGTCATTTCTACATTCCGGGCAACCTAGGCTTCACTCTAGGGCGTTGCTCCACCAGATCGAATAGTTAGGGTCTTAGAAGTCAACGCCCGATGCATAAAATATAAAATAAATAGAACAGTTTTTCCATCGTATAAAACGAATAATTGCTACCAGTGTGAAAGTTATGGTCATTTCTACTTTCCGGGCAACCTAGGCTTCACCCTATGGCGTTGTTCCACCAGATGGAATAGTTAGGGCCTAAGAAGTCAACGCCAGAAGCATAAAATACGATATAAATACAACAGCTTTTCCATCGTATAAGACGAATAATTGCAACCAGTTTGAAAGTGATGGTCATTTCTACGTACCGGGCAACCTAGGCTTCACTCTAGGGCGTTGCTCCACCAGATCGAATAGTTAGGGCCTAAGAAGTCAACGCCAGAAGCATAAAATACGATATAAATACAACAGCTTTTCCATCATATAAAACGAATAATTGCAACCAGTGTGAAAGTTATGGTCATTTCTACGTTCCGGCCAACCTAGGCTTCACTCGAGGGCGTTGCTGCACCAGAACGAATGGTTAGTGCCTTAGAAGTCAACGCCCGAAGCATAAAATACAATATAAATACAACAGTTTTTCCATCGTATAAAACGAATAATTGCAACCAGTATGAAACTTATGGTCATTTCTACTTTCCGGGCAACCTAGGCTTCACTCTATGGCGTTTTACCAACACATCGAATAGCTACGGCCACAGAAGTCAACGCCTGAAGTATAAAATACAATAAAAATACAACAGTCTTTCCATCCTATAACAGGAATGATTGCAACCCGTGTGAAAGTGATGGTCATTTCTACGCTCCAGGCAACCTAGGCTTCACTCTAGGGCGTTGGTCCACCAGATCGCATAGCTAGGGTATTAGAATTCAACGCCATAAGAATAAAATGCAATATAAGTACAACAGTTTTTCCATCGTATAAAATCAATAATTGGAAGCATTGTGAAAGTAACGGTCATTTCTCCGTTCCAGGCAACCTAGGCGTCACTCTAGGGCGTTGCTCCACCACATCGAATACCGACGGCCTTAGAAGTCAACGACCGAAGCATAAAATACATTAAATATACAAGAGCCTTTCCATCGTATAACAGGAATAATTGCAACCAGTGTGAAAGTGATGGTCATTTCTACGTTCCGGCAACGTAGGCTTCACCCTAGGGCGTTGTTCCACCAGATCGAATAGTTAGGGCCTAAGAAGTTAACGCCAGATGCATAAAATACAATAAAGATGCAACAGTTATTCCATTGTATAGCATGGATAGTTGCAACCAGTGTGAAAGTTATGGTCATTTCTACGTTCCGGGTAACCGAGGTTTCACTCTAGGGCGTTGCTCCACCAGATCTAACAGCTATGGACTTAGAATTCAACGCCAGGTGGATAAAATACAATATAAATACAACAGCTTTTCCATCGTATAACAGGAATAATTGCAACCAGTGTGAAAGTAAAGGTCATTTCTACGTTCCGGGCAACCTAGGCTTCACTCTAGGGCGTTGCTCCACCAGATCGAATAGTTAGGTCCTTAGAAGTCAACGCCAGAAGCATAAAATACGATATAAATAGAACAGCTTTTCCATCATATTAAATGAATAATTGCAAACAGTGTGAAAGAAGTGGTCATTTCTACGTTCCGAGCAACCTAGGGTTCACTCTAGGACGGTGCTCCACCATATCGAATAGCTACGGCCTTAGAAGCCTACGCCTGAGGCACAAAATACAATAAAAATACAACAGTCTTTTCATGGTATAACAGGAATAATTGCAACAAGCGTGAAAGTAATGATCATTTCGGCGTTTCGGGCATCCTAGACTTAACTCTGAGGCATTGCTCCACCAGATCGAATAGTTAGGTCCTTAGAAGTCAACGCCAGAAGCATAAAATACGATATAAATAGAACAGCTTTTCCATCATATAAAACGAATAATAGCAACCAGTGTGAAAGTTATGGTCATTTTTACGTTCCGAGCAACCTAGGCTTCAATCTAGGGCGTTGCTCCACCAGATCAAAGAGTTAGGGCCTTAGAAGTCAACGCCCGAAGCATAAAATACAAAATAAATAGAACGGTTTTTCCATTGTATAAAACGAATAATTGCTACCAGCGTAAAAGTTATGGTCTTTTCTACGTTCCGGGCAACCTAGGCTTCACACTAGGGCGTTGCTCCTCCAGATCAATCAGTTAGGGCCTTAGAAGTCAACGCCCGAAGCATAAAACGCAATATAAGTAGAACAGTTTTTCCATTGTATGAAACGAATAATTGCTACCAGTGTGAAAGTTATGGTCATTTCTGCATTTCGAGCAACCTAGGTTTCACTCTAGGGCGTTGCTCCACCTGATCGAATAGTTAGGGCCTTAGAAGTCAACGTCAGAAGCATAAAATACAATAAAGGTGCAACAGTTTTTCCATCGCATGACAGGAATAACTGCAAACAGTGTGAAAGTACTGGGCATTTCTACGTTCCGGGTAACCTAGGTTTCACTTTAGGGCGTTGCTCCACCAGATCAAATAGCTTGGGACTTAGAATTCAACGCCCGAAGCATAAAATGAAAAATAAATAGAACAGTTTTTCCATTGTAAAGAACGAATAAATGCTAGCAGGGTAAAAGTTATGGTCATTTCTACGTTCCGGGCAACCTAGGCTTCACCCTAGGGCGTTGTTCCACCAGATAGAGTAGTTAGGGCCTAAGAAGTGAACGCCAGAAGCATAAAATACAATATAAATACAACAGTTTATCCATCACATAAAACGAATAATTGCAACCAGTATGAAAGTGATGGTCATTTCTACGTACCGGGCAACCTAGGCTTCACTCTAGGGCGTTGCTCCACCAGATCGAATAGTTAGGGTCTTAGAAGTCAACGCCCGATGCATAAAATATAAAATAAATAGAACAGTTTTTCCATCGTATAAAACGAATAATTGCTACCAGTGTGAAAGTTATGGTCATTTCTACTTTCCGGGCAACCTAGGCTTCACCCTATGGCGTTGTTCCACCAGATGGAATAGTTAGGGCCTAAGAAGTCAACGCCAGAAGCATAAAATACGATATAAATACAACAGCTTTTCCATCGTATAAGACGAATAATTGCAACCAGTTTGAAAGTGATGGTCATTTCTACGTACCGGGCAACCTAGGCTTCACTCTAGGGCGTTGCTCCACCAGATCGAATAGTTAGGGCCTAAGAAGTCAACGCCAGAAGCATAAAATACGATATAAATACAACAGCTTTTCCATCATATAAAACGAATAATTGCAACCAGTGTGAAAGTTATGGTCATTTCTACGTTCCGGGCAACCTAGGCTTCACTCGAGGGCGTTGCTGCACCAGAACGAATGGTTAGTGCCTTAGAAGTCAACGCCCGAAGCATAAAATACAAAATAAATACAACAGTTTTTCCATCGTATAAAACGAATAATTGCAACCAGTATGAAACTTATGGTCATTTCTACTTTCCGGGCAACCTAGGCTTCACTCTATGGCGTTTTACCACCACATCGAATAGCTACGGCCACAGAAGCCAACGCCTGAAGTATAAAATACAATAAAAATACAACAGTCTTTCCATCCTATAACAGGAATAATTGCAACCCGTGTGAAAGTGATGGTCATTTCTACGTTCCAGGCAACCTAGGCTTCACTCTAGGGCGTTATTGCACCAGATCGAATAGTTCGGGCCTAAGAAGTCAACGCCAGAAGCATAAAATACAATACAAATATAACAGTTTTTCCATTGTATAAAACGGATAATAGAAACCATTGTGAAAGTTATGGTCATTTCTACGTTCCGAGCGGCCTAGGCTTCACTCTAGGGCGGTGCTCCACCAGATCAAACAGTTATTGCCTTTGAAGTCAACGCCCGAAGCATTAAATACAAAATAAATAGAACAGTTTTTCCATTGTATAAAACGAATAATTGCTACCAGTGTAAAAGTTATGGCCCTTTCTACGTCTCGGGCAACCTAGGCTTCACCCTAGGCCGTTGTTCCACCAGATCGAACAGTTAGGGCCTAAGAAGTGAACGCCAGAAGCATAAAATACGATATAAATACAACATCTTTTCCATCCTATAAAACGAATAATTGCAACCAGTGTGAAAGTTATGGTCATTTCTACGTTCCGGGCAACCTATGCTTCACCCTAGTGCGTTGCTACACCAGATCGAATAGTTAGGGCCTCAGAAGCCATCGCCTGAAGCATACAATACAATAAAAATACAACAGGTTTACCATCGTATAACAGGAATAATTGCAACCAGTGTGAAAGTGATGGTCATTTCTACGTTCCGGGCAACCTAGGCTTCACTCTAGGCCCTTGCTCCACCAGATCGAATAGTTAGGGCCTTAGATGTCAACGCGAGATGCATAAAATACAATAAAGGTGCAACAGTTTTTCCATCGTATAACAGGAATAACTGCAACCAGTGTGAAAGTACTGGTCATTTCTACGTTCCGGGTAACCTAGGTTTCACACTAGGGCGT
Source organism: Calliopsis andreniformis (assembly GCF_051401765.1). Taxonomy (NCBI): domain Eukaryota; kingdom Metazoa; phylum Arthropoda; class Insecta; order Hymenoptera; family Andrenidae; genus Calliopsis; species Calliopsis andreniformis. The sequence goes on from NW_027480423.1 coordinate 13,621,850, forward strand.
TGCTCCACCAGATAGAATAGCTAGGGACTTAGAATTCAACGCCAGAAGAATAAAATACAATATAAGGACAACAGCTTTTCCATCGTATAAAATGAATATTTGCAAAAATTGTGAAAGTAATGGTCATTTCTACGTTCCGGGCAACCTATGCGACACCCTAAGGCGTTGCTCCACCACATCTAATACCTACGGCCTTAAAAGTGAACGCCAGAAGCATAAAACACGATATAAATACAACAGATTTTCCATCGTATAAAACGAATAATGGTAACCAGTGTGAAAGTTATGATCATTTCTACGTTCCGGTCAACCTAGGCTTCACTCTAGGACGTTGCTCCACCAGATCGAATAGTTAGGGCCTACGGAGTCAACGCCAGAAGCATAAAATACAAAAAAGGTGCAACAGTTTTTCCATCGTATAACAGGAGTAATTGCAACCAGTGTGAAGGTAATGGTATGTCCTACGTTCCGGTCAACCTAGGCTTCACTCTAGGACGTTGCTCCACCAGATCGAATAGATAGGGCCTATGAAGTCAACGCCAGAAGCATAAAACACAATAAAGGTGCAACAGATTTTCCATCGTGTAACAGGAATAATTGCAACCAGTGTGAAAGTTATGGTCATTTCTACTTCCCGGGAAACCCAAGCTTCGCTCTAGGGCGTCGCTCCTCCAGATAGAATAGCTAGGGATTTAGAATTCAACGCCAGAAGAATAAAAGACAATATAAGTACAACAGCTTTTCCATTGTATAAAACGAATAATAGCAACCAGTGTGAGAGTTACGGTCATTTCTACGTTCCGGGCAACCTAGGGTTCACTCTAGGGCGTTGCTCCACCAGATCGAATAGCTAGGGCCTTAGAAGTCAACGCCTGAAGCATAAAATACAATAAAAATAAAACAGTCTTTCCATCCTATACCAGGAATAATTGCAACCCTTGTGAAAGTGATGGTCATTTGTACGTTCCAGGCAACCTAGGCTTCACTCTAGGGCGTTGTTCCACCAGATCGAATTGTTAGGGCCTAAGAAGTCAACGCCAGAAGCATAAAATACAATATAAATATAACAGTTTTTCCAACGTATAAAACGAATAATAGTAACCAGTGTGAAAGCTATGGGCATTTCTACGTTCCGGGCAACCTAGGCTTCAGTCTGGGCCGTTGCTCCACCAGATCGAATAGTTAGGGCCTTAGAGGTCATCGCCCGAGGCATAAAATACGATATAAATTCAACAGCTTTTCCATCATATAAAACGAATAATTGCAACCAGTGTGAAAGTTATGGTCATTTCTACGTTCCGGGCAACCTAGGCTTCACCCAAGGGCGTTGCTCCAACAGATTGAATAATTAGGGCCTTAGAAATCAATGCCCGAAGCATAAAATGCAATAAATATACAACAGCATTGCCATCGTATAAAATGAGTAATTGCAAACAGTGTGAAAGATATGGACATTTCTACGTTCCGGGCAACCCAGGTTTCACTCTATGGCGTTCATCCACCACATCGAATAGCTACGGCCTCAGCAGTCAACTCGTGAAGCATAAAATACAATAAAAATACAACAGTCTTTCCATCCTATAACAGGAATAATTGCAACCCGTGTGAAAGTGATGGTCATTTCTACGTTCCAGGCAACCTAGGCTTCACTCTAGGGCGTTGCTCCAACAGACTGAATAATTAGGGCCTTAGAAGTCAATGCCCGAAGCACAAAATGCAATAAAAATACAACAGTTTTTCCATCATATAACAGGAATAATTGCAACCAGTTTGAAAGTGATGGTCATTTCTACGTTCCGGGCAAGCTCGGCTTCACTCTAGTGCGTTGCTCCACCAGATCGAATAGTTAGTGCCTTAGAAGTCAACGCCAGAAGCATAAAATACAATATAAATACAACAGTTTTTCCATCGTATAAAACGAATAATTGCAACCACTATGAAAGTTAATGGCATTTCAACTGTCCGGGCAAACTAGGCTTCAGCCTAGGGCGTTGCTCCAACAGATTGAATAGTTAGGGCCTTCGAAGTCAACGCCGGAAGCATAAAATGCAATAAAAATACAACAGTTTTTCCATCGTATAAAAGGATTAATTGCAACTAGTTTGAAAGTGACGGTCATTTCTACGTTCCGGGCAACCTAGGCTTCACTCTAGGGCATTGCTCCACTAGATCGAATAGTTTGTGCCTTAGTAGTCAACGCCAGAAGCATAAAATACAATATAAATACAACAGTTTTTCCATCGTATAAAACGAATGATTGCTACCAGTATAGAAGTGATGGTCATTTCTACGTTCCGGGAAACCTAGGCCTCACTCTAGGGTGTTGTTCCACCAGATTGAATAGTTAGGGCCTAAGAAATCAACGCCAGAAGCATAAAATACAATTTAAATATAACAGTTTTTCCATCGTATAAAACGAATAATTTCAACCAGTGTGTATGTTATGGTCATTTTTACATTCCGAGCAACCTAGGCTTCACTCTAAGGCGTTGATACACCAGATAGAATAATTAGGGCCTTAGAAGTCAATGCCCGACGCACAAAATGCAATTAAAATACAACAGTTTTTCCATCCTATAACAGGAATAATTGCAATCAGTTTGAAAGTGATGGTCATTTCTACTTTCCGGTCAACCTAGGCTTCACCCTAGGGCGTTGTTCCACCAGATGGAATAGTTGTGGCATAAGAAGTCAACGCCAGATGCATAAAATACAATATAAGTACAACAGTTTATCCATCGTATAAAATGAATAATTGCAAACATTGCGAAAGTAATGGTCATTTCTACGTTCCAGGCAACCTAGGCGTCACTCTAGTGCGTTGCTCCACCAAATAGTAGCTACGGCCTTAGACGTCAACGACAGAAGCATAAAATGCAATAAAGATGCAACAGCTTTTCCATCGTATAAAACGAATAATTGCAACCAGTGTGAAAGTTATTTTCATTTCTACTTTCCGGGCAACCTAGGCTTCACCCTAGGGCGTTGCTCCAACAGATTGAATAGTTAGGACCCTAGAAGTCAATGCCCGAAGCATAAAATGCAATAAAAATACAACAGTTTTTCCATTATATAACAGGAATAATTGCAACCAGTTTGAAAGTGATGGTCATTTCTACGTTCCGGGCAACCTAGGCTTCACTCTAGGGCATTGCTCCACCAGATCGAATAGTTTGCGCCTTAGAAGACAACGCCAGAAGGATAAAATACAATAAAAATACAACAGTCTTTCCACCTATAATAGGAATAATTGCAACCCGTGTGAAGGTCATGGTCATTTGTACGTTCCAGGCTACCTAGGCTTCACTCTAGGGCGTTGTTCCACCAGATCGAATTGTTAGGGCCTAAGATGTCAACGCCAGAAGCATCAGATACAATATAAATATAAGAGTTTTTCCATCGTATAGAACGATTAATAGCAACCAGTGTGAAAGATATGGTCATTTCTACGTTCCGGACAACCTAGGCTTCACTCTAGGGCGTTGTTCCACCAGATCGAGCAGCTAGGGCCTAAGAAGGCACCGCCAGAAGCATAAAATACAATATAAATATAACAGTTTCTCCATCGTGTAAAACGAATAATAGCGACCAGTGTGAAAGTTATGGTCATTTCTACGTTCCCGGCAAACTAGGCTTCACCCCAGGGCGTTGTTCCACCAGATCGAATAGTTAGGGCCTAAGAAGTGAGCGCCAGCAGCATAATATACAATATAAATACAACAGCTTTTCCATCGTATAAAACGAATAATTGCTACCAGTGTGAAACGAATGGTCATTTCTACGTTGCAGGCAACCTAGGCTTCACGCTAGGGCGGTGCTCCACCATATCAAATAGTTAGGGCCTAAGAAGTCAACGCCAGGAGCATAAAATACAACATAAATACAACAGACTTTCCATCGTATATAATGTATATTTGTAAACAGTGTGAAATTAATGGACATTTCTACGTACCGGGCAACCTAGGTCCCACTCTAGGGCGTTGCTCCACCAAATCGAATAGCTAGGGCCTTAGAAGTCAACGCCAGAAGCATAAAATACAACATAGATGCAAAAGTTTTTCCATCGTATAAAATAAATAATTGCAACCAGTGTGAAAGTTATGGTCATTTCTGCATTTCGAGCAACCTAGGTTTCACTCTAGGGCGTTGCTCCACCTGATCGAATAGTTAGGGCCTTAGAAGTCAACGCCAGAAGCATAAAATACAATAAAGGTGCAACAGTTTTTCCATCGCATGACAGGAATAACTGCAAACAGTGTGAAAGTACTGGGCATTTCTACGTTCCGGGTAACCTAGGTTTCACTTTAGGGCGTCGCTCCTCCGGATAGAATAGCTAGGGATTTAGAATTCAACGCCAGAAGAATAAAAGACAATATAAGTACAACAGCTTTTCCAATGTATAAAACGAATAATAGCAACCAGTGTGAGAGTTACGGTCATTTCTACGTTCCGGGCAACCTAGGGTTCACTCTAGGGCGTTGCTCCACCAGATCGAATAGCTAGGGCCTTAGAAGTCAACGCCTGAAGCATAAAATACAATAAAAATAAAACAGTCTTTCCATCCTATAACAGGAATAATTGCAACCCTTGTGAAAGTGATGGTCATTTGTACGTTCCAGGCAACCTAGGCTTCACTCTAGGGCGTTGTTCCACCAGATCGAATTGTTAGGGCCTAAGAAGTCAACGCCAGAAGCATAAAATACAATATAAATATAACAGTTTTTCCAACGTATAAAACGAATAATAGTAACCAGTGTGAAAGCTATGGGCATTTCTACGTTCCGGGCAACCTAGGCTTCACTCTAGGCCGTTGCTCCACCAGATCGAATAGTTAGGGCCTTAGAGGTCAACGCCCGAAGCATAAAATACGATATAAATACAACAGCTTTTCCATCATATAAAACGCATAATTGCAACCAGTGTGAAAGTTATGGTCATTTCTACGTTCCGGGCAACCTAGGCTTCACCCAAGGGCGTTGCTCCAACAGATTGAATAATTAGGGCCTTAGAAATCAATGCCCGAAACATAAAATGCAATAAATATACAACAGCATTGCCATCGTATAAAATGAATAATTGCAAACAGTGTGAAAGATATGGACATTTCTACGTTCCGGGCAACCCAGGTTTCACTCTATGTCGTTCATCCACCACATCGAATAGCTACGGCCTCAGAAGTCAACGCGTGAAGCATAAAATACAATAAAAATACAACAGTCTTTCCATCCTATAACAGGAATAATTGCAACCCGTGTGAAAGTGATGGTCATTTCTACGTTCCAGGCAACCTAGGCTTCAGTCGAGGGCGTTGATCCACTAGATCGAATAGTTAGTGCCTTTGAAGTCAACGGCAGATGCATAAAATACAATATAAATACAACAGTTTTTCCATCGTATAAAACGAATAATTGCAACCAGTATGAAAGTTATGGTCATTTCTACGTTCCGGGCAACCTAGGCTACACCCTAGGGCGTTGCTCCAACAGACTGAATAATTAGGGCCTCAGAAGTCAATGCCCGAAGCACAAAATGCAATAAAAATACAACAGTTTCTACATCATATAACAGGAATAATTGCAACCAGTTTGAAAGTGATGGTCATTTCTACGTTCCGGGCAAGCTCGGCTTCACTCTAGTGCGTTGCTCCACCAGATCGAATAGTTAGTGCCTTAGTAGTCAACGCCAGAAGCATAAAATACAGTATAAATACAACAGTTTTTCCATCGTATAAAACGAATAATTGCAACCACTATGAAAGTTAATGGCATTTCAACTGTCCGGGCAACCTAGGCTTCAGCCTAGGGCGTTGCTCCAACAGATTGAATAGTTAGGGCCTTCGAAGTCAACGCCGGAAGCATAAAATGCAATAAAAATACAACAGTTTTTCCATCGTATAAAAGGATTAATTGCAACTAGATTGAAAGTGACGGTCATTTCTACGTTCCGGGCAACCTAGGCTTCACTCTAGGGCATTGCTCCACCAGATCGAATAGTTTGTGCCTTAGTAGTCAACGCCAGAAGCATAAAATACAATATAAATACAACAGTTTTTCCATTGTATAAAACGAATGATTGCTACCAGTATAGAAGTGATGGTCATGTCTACGTTCCGGGAATCCTAGGCCTCACTCTAGGGTGTTGTTCCACCAGATTGAATAGTTAGGGCCTAAGAAATCAACGCCAGAAGCATAAAATACAATTTAAATATAACAGTTTTTCCATCGTATAAAACGAATAATTTCAACCAGTGTGAATGTTATGGTCATTTTTACATTCCGAGCAACCTAGGCTTCACTCTAAGGCGTTGATACACCAGATAGAATAATTATGGCCTTAGAAGTCAATGCCCGACGCACAAAATGCTATAAAAATACAACAGTTTTTCCATCCTATAACAGGAATAATTGCAACCAGTTTGAAAGTGATGGTCATTTCTACTTTCCGGTCAACCTAGGCTTCACCCTAGGGCGTTGTTCCACCAGATGGAATAGTTGTGGCATAAGAAGTCAACGCCAGAAGCATAAAATACAATGTAAGTACAACAGCTTTTCCATCGTATAAAATGAATAATTGCAAACATTGCGAAAGTAATGGTCATTTCTACGTTCCAGGCAACCTAGGCGTCACTCTAGTGCGTTGCTCCACCAAATAAGAGCTACGGCCTTAGACGTCAACGACAGAAGCATAAAATGCAATAAAGATGCAACAGCTTTTCCATCGTATAAAACGAATAATTGCAACCTGTGTGAAAGTTATTTTCATTTCTACTTTCCGGGCAACCTAGGCTTCACCCTAGGGCGTTGCTCCAACAGATTGAATAGTTAGGACCCTAGAAGTCAATGCCCGAAGCATAAAATGCAATAAAAATACAACAGTTTTTCCATTATATAACAGGAATAATTGCAACCAGTTTGAAAGTGATGGTCATTTCTACGTTCCGGGCAACCTAGGCTTCACTCTAGGGCATTGCTCCACCAGATCGAATAGTTTGTGCCTTAGAAGACAACGCCAGAAGGATAAAATACAATAAAAATACAACAGTCTTTCCATCCTATAATAGGAATAATTGCAACCCGTGTGAAGGTCATGGTCATTTGTACGTTCCAGGCAACCTAGGCTTCACTCTAGGGCGTTGTTCCACCAGATCGAATTGTTAGGGCCTAAGATGTCAACGCCAGAAGCATCAGATACAATATAAATATAAGAGTTTTTCCATCGTATAGAACGATTAATAGCAACCAGTGTGAAAGGTATGGTCATTTCTACGTTCCGGACAACCTAGGCTTCACTCTAGGGCGTTGTTCCACCAGATCGAGCAGCTAGGGCCTAAGAAGGCAACGCTAGAAGCATAAAATACAATATAAATATAACAGTTTCTCCATCGTGTAAAACGAATAATAGCGACCAGTGTGAAAGTTATGGTCATTTCTACGTTCCCGGCAACCTAGGCTTCACCCCAGGGCGTTGTTCCACCAGATCGAATAGTTAGGGCCTAAGAAGTGAGCGCCAGCAGCATAATATACAATATAAATACAACAGCTTTTCCATCGTACAAAACGAATAATTTCAACCAGTGTGAATGATATGGTCATTTCTACATTCCGAGCAACCTTGGCTTCACTCTAGGGCGTTGATCCAACAGATTGAATAGTTAGGGCCTTAGAAGTCAACGCCCGAAGTATAAAATACAATGTAAATACAACAGTTTTTCCATCGTATAAAACGAGTAATTGCAAGCAGTATGAAAGTTATGGTCATTTCTACTTTCCGGGCAACCTAGGCTTCACCCTAGGGCGTTGCTCCAACAGATTGAATAGTTAGGGCCTTAGAAGTCAACGGCCGGAGCATAAAATACAAAATAAATAGAACTGTCTTTCTATCGTATAAAACGAACAATTGCTACCGGTGTGAAAGTTATATCCATTTCTACGTTGCGGGCAACCTAGGCTTCAGTCTAGGGCGTTGTTCCACCACATGGAATAGTTAGGGCATAAGAAGTCAACGCCAGAAGCATAAAATACAATATAAGTACAACAGTTTTTCCATCGTATAAAATGAATAATTGCAAACATTGCGAAAGTAATGGTCATTCCACGTCCGGGCAACCTAGGCGGCACTCTAGTGCGTTGCTCCACCACATCTAATAGCTACGGCCTTAGACGCCAACGACAGAAGCATAAAATACAATAAAGATGCAACAGCTATTCCATCGTATAAAACGAATAATTGCAACCAGTGTGGAAGTTATTGTCATTTCTACTTCCCGCGCAACCTAGGCTTCACCCTAGGGCGTTGCACCAACAGATTGAATAGGTAGGACCTTAGGGGTCAGTGCCCGAAGCATAAAATGCAATAAAAATACAACAGTTATCCATCATGAAACAGGAATAATTGCAACCAGTTTGAAAGCGATGGTCATTTCTACGTTCCGGGCAACCTAGGCTTCACTCTAGGGCGTTGCTCCAACAGATCGAATAGTTAGTGCCTTAGAAGTCAACGCCAGAAGCATAATATAGAATATAAATACAACAGTTTTTCCATCGTATAAAACGAATAATAGCAACCAGTGTGCAAGTTATGGTCATTTCTCCGTTCCCGGCAACCTAGGCTTCACTCTAGGGCGTTGCTCCACCAGATCGAATGGTTAGTGCCTTAGAAGTCAACGCCCGAAGCATAAAATACAAAATAAATAGAACGGTTTTTCTATTGTATAAATCGAATAAATGCTACCAGTGTAAAAGTTATGGTCTTTTCTACGTTCAGGGCAACCTAGGCTTCACACTAGGGCGTTGTTCCACCAGATCGAATAGTTAGGGCCTAAAAAGTGAACGCCAGAAGCATAAAATACAATATAAATACAACAGTTTTTCCATCCTATAACAGGAATAATTGCAACCCTTGTGAAAGTGATGGTCATTTGTACGTTCCAGGCAACCTAGGCTTCACTCTAGGGCGTTGTTCCACCAGATCGAATTGTTAGGGCCTAAGAAGTCAACGCCAGAAGCATAATATACAATATAAATATAACAGTTTTTCCAACGTATAAAACGAATAATAGCAACCAGTGTGAAAGCTATGGCCATTTCTACGTTCCGGGCAACCTAGGCTTCACTCTAGGCCGTTGCTCCACCAGATCGAATAGTTAGGGACTTAGATGTCAGCGCCCGAAGCATAAAATGCAAAATAAATAGAACAGTTTTTCCATTGAATAAAACGAATAACTGCATCTAGTGTGAAGGTACTGGTCATTTCTACGTTCCGGGCAACCTAGGCTTCACTCTAGGGCGTTGCTCCACCAGATCGAATAGTTAGGGCCTTAGAAATCAACGCCCGAAGCATAAAATGCAAAATAAATAGAACAGTTTTTCCACTGTATAAAACGAATAATTGTTTCCAGTGTGAAAGTTATGGTCATTTCTACGTTCCGGGGCAACCTAGGCTTCACTCTAGGGCGTTGCTCCACCAGATCGAATAGTTAGGGCCTTAGATGTCAGCGCCCGAAGCATAAAATGCAAAATAAATAGAACAGTTTTTCCATTGAATAAAACGAATAACTGCATCTAGTGTGAAGGTACTGGTCATTTCTACGTTCCGGGCAACCTAGGCTTGACCCTAGGGCGTTGTTCCACCAGATGGAATAGTTAGGGCCTAAGAAGTCAACGCCAGAAGCATAAAATACGATATAAAAACAACAGCTTTTCCATCGTAGAAAACGAATAATGGCAACCAGTGTGAAAGTTATGGTCATTTCTACGTTCCGAGCAGCCTAGGCTTCACTCTAGTGCCTTGCTCCACCAGATCGAATAGTTAGGGCCTTAGATGTCAACGCGAGATGCATAAAATACAATAAAGGTGCAACAGTTTTTCCACCGTATAACAGGAATAACTGCAACCAGTGTGAAAGTTATGGTCATTTCTACTTCCCGGGCAACCCAAGCTTCGCTCTAGGGCGTCGCTTCTCCAGATAGAATAGCTAGGGATTTAGAATTCAACGCCTGAAGAATAAAAGACAATATAAGTACAACAGCTTTTCCATTGTATAAAACGAATAATAGCAACCAGTGTGAGAGTTACGGTCATTTCTACGTTCCGGGCAACCTAGGGTTCACTCTAGGGCGTTGCTCCACCAGATCGAATAGCTAGGGCCTTAGAAGTCAACGCCTGAAGCATAAAATACAATAAAAATAAAACAGTCTTTCCATCCTATAACAGGAATAATTGCAACCCTTGTGAAAGTGATGGTCATTTGTACGTTCCAGGCAACCTAGGCTTCACTCTAGGGCGTTGTTCCACCAGATCGAATTGTTAGGGCCTAAGAAGTCAACGCCAGAAGCATAAAATACAATATAAATATAACAGTTTTTCCAACGTATAAAACGAATAATAGTAACCAGTGTGAAAGCTATGGGCATTTCTACGTTCCGGGCAACCTAGGCTTCACTCTAGGCCGTTGCTCCACCAGATCGAATAGTTAGGGCCTTAGAGGTCAACGCCCGAAGCATAAAATACGATATAAATACAACAGCTTTTCCATCATATAAAACGAATAATTGCAACCAGTGTGAAAGTTATGGTCAATTCTACGTTCCGGGCAACCTAGGCTTCACCCAGGGGCGTTGCTCCAACAGATTGAATAATTAGGGCCTTAGAAATCAATGCCCGAAACATAAAATGCAATAAATATACAACAGCATTGCCATCGTATAAAATGAATAATTGCAAACAGTGTGAAAGATATGGACATTTCTACGTTCCGGGCAACCCAGGTTTCACTCTATGGCGTTCATCCACCACATCGAATAGCTACGGCCTCAGAAGTCAACGCGTGAAGCATAAAATACAATAAAAATACAACAGTCTTTCCATCCTATAACAGGAATAATTGCAACCCGTGTGAAAGTGATGGTCATTTCTACGTTCCAGGCAACCTAGGCTTCACTCTAGGGCGTTGATCCACTAGATCGAATAGTTAGTGCCTTAGAAGACAACGCCAGAAGGATAAAATACAATAAAAATACAACAGTCTTTCCATCCTATAATAGGAATAATTGCAACCCGTGTGAAGGTCATGGTCATTTGTACGTTCCAGGCAACCTAGGCTTCACTCTAGGGCGTTGTTCCAGCAGATCGAATTGTTAGGGCCTAAGATGTCAACGCCAGAAGCATCAGATACAATATAAATATAAGAGTTTTTCCATCGTATAGAACGATTAATAGCAACCAGTGTGAAAGATATGGTCATTTCTACGTTCCGAGCAACCTTGGCTTCACTCTAGGGCGTTGATCCAACAGATTGAATAGTTAGGGCCTTAGAAGTCAACGCCCGAAGTATAAAATACATTGTAAATACAACAGTTTTTCCATCGTATAAAACGAGTAATTGCACGCAGTATGAAAGTTATGGTCATTTCTACTTTCCGGGCAACCTAGGCTTCACCCTAGGGCGTTGCTCCAACAGATTGAATAGTTAGGGCCTTAGAAGTCAACGGCCGGAGCATAAAATACAAAATAAATAGAACTGTTTTTCTATCGTATAAAACGAATAATTGCTACCGGTGTGAAAGTTATATCCATTTCTACGTTGCGGGCTACCTAGGCTTCAGCCTAGGGCGTTGTTCCACCACATGGAATAGTTAGGGCATAAGAAGTCAACGCCAGAAGCATAAAATACAATATAAGTACAACAGTTTTTCCATCGTATAAAATGAATAATTGCAAACATTGCGAAAGTAATGGTCATTCCACGTTCCGGGCAACCTAGGCGGCACTCTAGTGCGTTGCTCCACCACATCTAATAGCTACGGCCTTAGACGCCAACGACAGAAGCATAAAATACAATAAAGATGCAACAGCTATTCCATCGTATAAAACGAATAATTGCAACCAGTGTGGAAGTTACTGTCATTTCTACTTCCCGCGCAACCTAGGCTTCACCCTAGGGCGTTGCTCCAACAGATTGAATAGGTATGACCTTAGAGGTCAGTGCCCGAAGCATAAGATGCAATAAAAATACAACAGTTATCCATCATGAAACAGGAATAATTGCAGCCAGTTTGAAAGCGATGGTCATTTCTACGTTCCGGGCAACCTCGGTTTCACTCTAGGGCGTTGCTCCACCAGATCGAATAGTTAGTGCCTTAGAAGTCAACGCCAGAAGCATAAAAAACAATATAAATACAACAGTTTTTCCATCGTATAAAACGAATAATTGCAACCAGTATGAAGGTTAACGTCATTTCTACTTTCCGGGCAACCTAGGCTTCACCCTAGGGCGCTGCTCCACCAGATCGAATAGTTAGTGCCCTAGAAGTCAGCGCCAGAAGCATAAAATACATTATAAATACAACAGCTTTTCCATCGTATAAAATGAATAATTACAAACAGTGTGAAAGTACTGGTCATTTCTACGTTCCGGGTAACCTAGGCTTCACTCTAGGGCGTTGTTGCACCAGATCGGACAGTTAGGGCCTAAGAAGTGAACGCCAGCAGCATAAAATACAATATAAATACAACAGTTCTTCCATCATATAAAACGAATAATTGCAACCAGTATGAAGGTTAACGTCATTTCTACTTTCCGGGCAACCTAGGCTTCACCCTAGGGCGCTGCTCCACCAGATCGAATAGTTAGTGCCCTAGAAGTCAGCGCCAGAAGCATAAAATACAATATAAATACAACAGCTTTTCCATCGTATAAAACGAATAATTGCATCCAGTGTGAAAGTTATTGTCATTTCTACGTTCCGCGCAACCTAGGCTTCACTCTAGGGCGTTGCTCCACCAGATCAAACAGTTAGGGCCTTAGAAGTCAACGCCCGAAGCATAAAATACAAAATAAATAGAACAGTTTTTCCATCGTATAAAACGAGTAATTGCTACCAGTGTAAATGTCATGGTCATTTCTACGTTCCGGGCAACCTAGGCTTCACCCTAGGGCGTTGTTCCACCAGATGGAATAGTTGTGGCATAAGAAGTCAACGCCAGAAGCATAAAATACAATATAAGTAGAACAGTTTTCCCATCGTATAAAATGAATAATTGCAAACATTGCGAAAGTAATGGTCATTTCTACGTTCCAGGCAACCTAGGCGTCACTCTAGTGCGTTGCTCCACCACATCTAATAGCTACAGCCTTAGACGTCAACGGCAGAAGCATAAAATGCAATAAAGATGCAACAGCTTTTCCATCGTATAAAACGAATAATTGCAACCAGTGTGAAAGTTATTGTCATTTCTACTTTCCGGGCAACCTAGGCTTCACCATAGGGCGTTGCTCCAACAGATTGAATAGTTAGGACACTAGAAGTGAACGCCAGAAGCATAAAATACAATATAGATACAACAGTTTTTCCATCATATAAAACGAGTAATTGCAACCAGAATGAAAGTTGTGGTTATTTCTACTTTCCGGGCAACCTAGGCTACACCCTAGGGCGTTGCTCCAACAGATTGAATAGTTAGGGCCTAAGAACAGAACGCCAACAGCATAAAATACAATATAAATACAACAGTTTTACCTTCATATAAAACGAATAATTGCCACCAGTATGAAGTTATGGTCATTTCTACGTTCCGGGCAACCTAGGCTTCACTCTATGGCGTTCTTCCACCACATCGAATAGCTACAGTCTCAGAAGTCAACGCCTGAAGCATAAAATACAATAAAAACACAACAGTCTTTCCATCCTATAACAGGAATTATTGCAACCCGTGTGAAAGTGATGGTCATTTCTACGTTCCAGGCAACCTAGGCTTCACTCTAGGGCGTTGTTGCACCAGATCGAATAGTTCGGGCCTAAGAAGTCAACGCCAGAAGCATAAAATACAATATAAATATAACAGTTTTTCCATCGTATAAAATGAATAATAGAAAGCAGTGTGAAAGTTATGGTCATTTGTACGTTCCGGCCAACACAGGCTTCACCCTAGGGCGTTGTTCCACCAGATGGCATAGTTAGGTCATAAGAAGTCAACGCCAGAAGCATAAAATACGGTATAAATACAACAGCTTTTCCATCGTATAAAACGAATAATTGCAACCAGTATGAAAGTTATAGTCATTTCTACTTTTCGGGCAACCTAGGCTACACCCTAGGGCGTTGCACCAACAGATTAAATAGTTAGCGCCTTAGAAGTCAATGCACGATGCATAAAATGCAATAGAAATACAACAGTCTTTCCATCGTATAAACCGAATAATTGCAACCAGTATGAATGTTAACGTCATTTCTACTTTCCGGGCAACCTAGGCTTGACCCTAGGGCGTTGCACCAACAGATTGAATAGTTAGGGCCTTAGAAGTCAATGCCGAAAGCATAAAATGCAATGAAACTACAACTGTTTTTCCATCGTAAACAACGAATAATTGAAACCAGTGTAATAGTAATGGTCATTTCTACGTTCCGGGCAACCTAGGCTTCACCCTAGAGCGCTGCTCCACCAGATCGAATAGTTAGTGCCCTAGAAGTCAGCGCCAGAAGCATAAAATACAATATAAATACAACAGTTTTTCCATCGTATAAAACGAATAATTGCAACCAGTATGAAAGTTATGGTCATCTCTACTTTCCGGGCAACCTAGGATCCACCCTAGGGAGTTGCTGCAACCGATTGAATAGTTAGGGCCTTAGAAGTCAACGCCCGAAGCATAAAATGCAAAATAAATAGAACAGTTGTTCCATTGTATAAAACGAATAACTGCAACCAGTGCGAAAGTAATGGTCATTTCTACGTTCCGGGCAACCTACGCGTCATACTAGGGCGTTGCTGCTCCACATCTGAAAGCTACGGCCTTAAAAGTCGACGCCAGAAGCATAAAATACGATATAAATACAACAGCTTTTCCATCGTATAAAACGAATAATGGTAACCAGTGTGAATGTTATGGTCATTTCTACGTTCCGGTCAACCTAGGCTTCACTCTAGGACGTTGCTCCACCAGATCGAATAGTTAGGGCCTATGAAGTCAACGCCAGAAGCATAAAATACAATAAAGGTGCAACAGTTTTTCCATCGTGTAACAGGAATAATTGCAACCAGTGTGATTGTTATGGTCATTTCTACTTCCCGGGCAACCTAGGCTTCACTCTAGGGCGTTGCTCCTACAGGTCGAATAGTTAGGGCCTTAGAAGTCAGCGCCCGAAACATAAAATGCAAAATAAATAGAACAGATTATCCAGTGTATAAAACGAATAACTGCAACCAGTGTGAAAGTACTGGTCATTTCTACGTTCCGGGCAACCTAGGCTTGACCCTAGGGCGTTGTTCCACCAGATGGAATAGTTAGTGCCTTATAAGTCAACGCCAGAAGCATAAAATACGATATAAATACAACAGCTTTTCCATCGTATAAAACGAATAATGGTAACCAGTGTGAAAGTTATGGTCATTTCTACGTTCCAGTCAACCTAGGCGTCACTCTAGGGCGTTGCTCCACCACATCTAATAGCTACGGCCTTAGAAGTCAACGCCAGGAGCATAAAATACAATATAAATACAACAGCTTTTCCATCGTGTAAAATGAATAATTGCAAACAGTGCGAAAGTAATGGTCATTTCTACGTTCCGGGTAACCTAGGCGTCACTCTAGGGCGTTGCTCCACCATATCTAGTAGCTACGGCCTTAGAAGTCAACGCCAGAAGCACAAAATACAATAAAAATGCAGCAGTTTTTCCATCGTATAGCATGACTAATTGCAGCCAGTGCGAAAGTAATGCCCATATCGACATTTCGGGCATCCTAGACTTAACTCTGAGGCGTTGCTCCACCAGATCGAAGAGTTAGGGCCTTAGAATTCAACGCCAGGAGCATAAGCAACAAAATAAATACAACAGTCTTTCCATCGTATAAAACGAATAATTGCAACCTGTGTGATGGTTATGGACATATCTACGTTCCGGGCAACCTAGGCTTCGCTGTAGGGCGTTGCTCCACGACATCGAATAGTTAGGGCCTTAGAAGTCAACGCCCGAAGCATAAAATACAATATAAGTACAACAGTTTTTCCATCGTATAAAATGAGTGATTGCGAGCATTGTGAAAGTAATGGTCATTTCTACTTCCCGGGCAACCTAGGCTTGACCCTAGGACGTCGTTCCACCAGATGAAATAGTTAGGGTCTAAGAAGTCAAAGCCAGAAGCATAAAATACGATACAATTACAACAGCTTTTCCGTCGTACAAAACGAATAATTGCAGACATTGTGAAAGTAATGGTCGTTTCTACGTTCCGAGCAACCCAGGCTTCACTCTAGGGCGTTGCTCCACCAGATCGAATAGTTAGGGCCTTAGAAGTCAACGCCAGAAGCATAAAATACAATAAAGATGCAACAGTTTTTCCATCATACAACAGGAATAACTGCAAACAGTGTGAAAGTACTGGTCATTTCTACTTCCCGGGCAACCTAGGCTTCACTCTAGGGCGTTGCTCCACCAGATCGAATAGTTAGGGCCTTAGAAGTCAGCGCCGGAAGCATAAAATGCAAAATAAATAGAACAGTTTTTCATTGTATAAAACGAATAACTGCAACCAGTGTGAAAATACTGGTCATTTCTACGTTCCGGGCAACCTAGGCGTCACTCTAGGGCGTTGCTCCACCAGATCGAATAGTTAGGGCCTTAGAAGTCAACGCCAGAAGCATAAAATACAATAAAGATGCAACAGTTTTTCCATCGTACTGCAGGAATAACTGCAAAC
The DNA here is from genome assembly GCF_051401765.1 of Calliopsis andreniformis. Lineage (NCBI taxonomy): Eukaryota > Metazoa > Arthropoda > Insecta > Hymenoptera > Andrenidae > Calliopsis > Calliopsis andreniformis. The sequence continues at coordinate 13,638,546 of NW_027480423.1, forward strand.
AGTGTGAAAGTACTGGTCATTTCTACGTTCCGGGTAACCTAGGTTTCACTCTAGGGCGTTGCTCCACCAGATCGAATAGCTAGGGCCTTAGAAGTCAACGCCAGAAGCATAAAATACAATAAAGGTGCAACAGTTTTTCCTTCGTGTAACAGGAATAATAGCAACCAGTGTGATTGTTATGGTCATTTCTACTTCGCGGGCAACCTCGGCTTCACTCTAGGGCGTTGCTCCACCAGATCGAATAGTTAGGGCCTTAGAAGTCAACGCCCGAAGCATAAAATGCAAAATAAATAGAACAGTAGTTCCATTGTATAAAACGAATAACTGCAACCAGTGTGAAAGTACTGGACATTTCTACGTTTCGGCAGCCTAGGCTTCACCCTAGGGCGTTGTTCCACCAGATGGAATTGTTAGGGCCTAAGAAGTCAACGCCAGAAGCATAAAATACAATATAAATACAACAGCTTTTCCATCGTAGAAAACGAATAATGTTAACCAGTGTGAAACTTATGGTCATTTCTACGTTCCGACCAACCTAGGCTTCACTCTAGGGCCTTCCTCCACCAGATCGAATAGTTAGGGCCTTAGATGTCAACGCCAGATGCATAAAATACAATAAAGGTGCAACAGTTTTTCCATCGTATAACAGGAATAACTGCAACCAGTGTGAAAGTACTGGTAGTTTCTACGTTCCGGGTAACCTAGGTTTCACTCTAGGGCGTTGCTCCACCAGATCGAATAGCTAGGGCCTTAGAAGTCAACGCCAGAAGCATAAAATACAATAAAGGTGCAACAGTTTTTCCTTCGTGTAACAGGAATAATTGCAACCAGTGTGATTGTTATGGTCATTTCTACTTCGCGGGCAACCTAGGCTTCACTCTAGGGCGTTGCACCACCAGATCGAATAGTTAGGGCCTTAGAAGTCAACGCCCGAAGCATAAAATGCAAAATAAATAGAACAGTAGTTCCATTGTATAAAACGAATAACTGCAACCAGTGTGAAAGTACTGGACATTTCTACGTTTCGGCAGCGTAGGCTTCACCCTAGGGCGTTGTTCCACCAGATGGAATAGTTAGGGCCTAAGAAGTCAACGCCAGAAGCATAAAATACAATATAAATACAACAGCTTTTCCATCGTAGAAAACGAATAATGGCAACCAGTGTGAAACTTATGGTCATTTCTACGTTCCGAGCAACCTAGGCTTCACTCTAGGGCCTTCCTCCACCAGATCGAATAGTTAGGGCCTTAGATGTCAACGCCAGATGCATAAAATACAATAAAGGTGCAACAGTTTTTCCATCGTATAACAGGAATAACTGCAACCAGTGTGAAAGTGCTGGTCATTTCTACGTTCCGGTCAGCCTAGGCGTCACTCTAGGGCGTTGCTCCACCACATCTAATAGCTACGGCCTTAGAAGTCAACGCTAGGAGCATAAAATGCAAAATAAATAGAACAGTTTTTCATTGTATAAAACGAATAACTGCAACCAGTGTGAAAGTACTGGTCATTTCTACGTTCGGGGCAACCTAGGCTTCACTCTAGGACGTTGCTCCACCAGATCGAATAGTTAGGGCCTTATAAGTCAACGCCCGAAGCATAAAATGCAAAATAAATACAACAGTTTTTCCACTGCATAAAACGAATAACTGCAACCAGTGTGAAAGTACTGGTCATTTCTACGTTCCGGGTAACCTAGGCTCCACTCTAGTGCGTTGCTCCACCAGATCGAATAGCTAGGGACTTAGAATTCAACGCCAGAAGGATAAAATACAATATAAGTACAACAGTTTTTCAATCGTATCAAATGAATAATTGCAGACATTGTGAAAGTAATGGTCATTTCTACGTTCCGGTCAGCCTAGGCGTCACTCTAGGGCGTTGCTCCACCACATCTAATAGCTACGGCCTTAGAAGTCAACGCCAGGAGCATAAAATACAATATACATACGACAGCTTTTCCATCGTATAAAATGAATAATTGCAAACAGTGTGGAAGTAATGGTCATTTGTACGTTCCGGGTAACCTAGGCGTCACTCTAGGGCGTTGCTCCACCATATCTAGTAGCTACGGCGTTAGAAGTCAACGCCGGAAGCACAAAATACAATAAAAACGCAGCAGTTTTTCCATCGTATAGCATGACTAATTGCAAACAGTGCGAAAGTAATGATCATATCGACATTTCGGGCATCCTTGACTTAACTCTGAGGCGTTGCTCCACCAGATCGAAGAGTTAGGGTCTTAGAAGTAAACGCCAGAAGCATAAACTACAAAATAAGTACAACAGTCTTTCCATCGTATAAAACGAATAATTGCAACCTGTGTGATGGTTATGGACATATCTACGTTCCGGGCAACCTAGGCTTCACTGTAGGGCGTTGCTCCACCAAATCGAATGGTTAGGGCCTTAGAAGTCAACGCCCGAAGCATAAAATACAATATAAGTGCAACAGTTTTTCCATCGTATAAAATGAATGATTGCGAACATTGTGAAAGTAATGGTCATTTCTACGTTCCGGGCAACCTACGCGTCATACTAGGGCGTTGCTGCTCCACATCTGATAGCTACGGCCTTAGAAGTTAACGCCGGAAGCATAAAATACAATAAATATACAACAGCTTTGCGATCGTATAAAATGAATAATTGCAAACAGTGTGAAGGTAATGGTCGTTTCTACGTCCCGAGCAACCTAGGCTACACTCTAGGGCGTTGCTCCACCAGATCGAATAGTTAGGGCCTTAGAAGTCAACGCCAGAAGCATAAAATACAATAAAGATGCAACAGTTTTTCCATCATACAACAGGAATAACTGCAAACAGTGTGAAAGTACTGGTCATTTCTACGTTCCGGGTAACCTAGGTTTCACTCTAGGGCGTTGCTCCACCAGATCGAATAGTTAGGGCCTATGAAGTCAACGCCAGAAGCATAAAATACAATAAAGGTGCAGCAGTTTTTCCATCGTATAACAGGAATAATTGCAACCAGTGTGAAGGTAATGGCATGTTCTACGTTCCGGGCAGCCTAGGCTTCACTCTAGGGCTGTGCTCCACCAGATCAAATAGTTAGGGCCTAAGAAGTCAACGCCAGTAGCATAAATTACAATATAAGTACAACAGCTTTTCCATCGTATATAATGTATATTTGCAAACAGTGTGGAAGTAATGGTCACTTCTACGTTCCGGGCAACCTAGGCTTCACTCTAGGGTGTTGCTCCACTAGATGGAATTGCTAGGGACTTAGAATTCAATGCCAGAAGCATAAAATGCAATATAAATATAACAGCTTTTCCATCGTATAAAAAGAATAATAGCAACCAGTGTGATAGTTATGGTCATTTCTACTTCGCGCGCAACCTAGGCTTCACTCTAGGGCGTTGCTCCATCAGATCGAATAGTTAGGGCCTTAGAAGTCAACGCCCGAAGCATAGAATGCATAATAAATAGAACAGTAGTTCCATTGTATAAAACGAATAACTGCAACCAGTGTGAAAGTACTGGACATTTCTACGTTCCGGCAGCCTAGGCTTCACCCTAGGGCGTTGTTCCACCAGATGGAATAGTTAGGGCCTAAGAAGTCAACGCCAGAAGCATAAAATACGATATAAATACAACAGCTTTTCCATCGTATAAAACGAATAATTGCAAACAGTGTGAAAGTACTGGTCATTTCTACGTTCCGGTCAGCCTAGGCGTCACTCTAGGGCGTTGCTCCACCACATCTAATAGCTACGGCCTTAGAAGTCAACGCCAGGAGCATAAAATGCAAAATAAATAGAACAGTTTTTCATTGTATAAAACGAATAACTGCAACCAGTGTGAAAGTACTGGTCATTTCTACGTTCCGGGCAACCTAGGCTTCACTCTAGGACGTTGCTCCACCAGATCGAATAGTTAGGGCCTTATAAGTCAACGCCCGAAGCATAAAATGCAAAATAAATACAACAGTTTTTCCACTGCATAAAACGAATAACTGCAACCAGTGTGAAAGTACTGGTCATTTCTAGGTTCCGGGTAACCTAGGCTCCACTCTAGTGCGTTGCTCCACCAGATCGAATAGCTAGGGACTTAGAATTCAACGCCAGAAGGATAAAATACAATATAAGTACAACAGTTTTTCCATCGTATAAAATGAATAATTGCAGACATTGTGAAAGTAATGGTCATTTCTACGTTCTGGGCAACCTATGCGACACCCTAGGGCGTTGCTCCACCACATCTAATAGCTACGGCCCTAAAAGTCGACGCGAGAAGCATAAAATACGATATAAATACAACAGCTTTTCCATCGTATAAAACGAATAATGGTAACCAGTGTGAAAGTTATGGTCATTTCTACGTTCCGGTGAACCTAGGCTTCACTCTAGGACGTTGCTCCACCTGATCGAATAGTTAGGGCCTATGAAGTCAACGCCAGAAGCATAAAATACAATAAAGGTGCAACAGTTTTTCCTTCGTGTAACAGGAATAATTGCAACCAGTGTGATTGTTATGGTCATTTCACTTCCCGGGCAACCTAGGCTTCACTCTAGGGCGTTGCTCCACCAGATCGAATAGTTAGGGCCTTAGAAGTCAGCGCCCGAAGCATAAAATGCAAAATAAATAGAACAGTTTTTCCATTGTATAAAACGAATAACTGCAACCAGTGTGAAATGACTGGTCATTTCTACGTTCCGGGCAACCTAGGCTTCACTCTAGGGCGTTGCTCCACCAGATCGAATAGTTACGGCCTTAGAAGTCAACGCCCGAAGCATAAAATACAATATAAGTACAACAGTTTTTCCATCGTATAAAATAAATAATTGCAGACATCGTGAAAGTAATGGTCATTTCTACGTTCCGGTCAACCTAGGCGACACTCTAGAGCGTTGCTCCACCACATCTAATAGTTAGTGCCTTAGAAGTCAACGCCAGGAGCATAAAATACAATATAAATACAACAGCTTTTCCATCGTATAAAATGAATAATTGCAAACAGTTTGAAAGTAATGGTCATTTCTACGTTCCGGGTAACCTAGGCGTCACTCTAGGGCGTTGCTCCACCATATCTAGTAGCTACGGCCTTAGAAGTCAACGCAAGAAGCACAAAATACAATAAAAATGCAGCAGTTTTTCCATCGTATAGCACGACTAATTGCAACCAGTGCGAAATTAATGATCATATCGACATTTCGGGCATCCTAGACTTAACTCTGAGGCGCTGCTCCACCAGGTCGAAGAGTTATGGCCTTAGAAGTCAACGCCAGAAGCATAAACTACAAAATAAGTACAACAGTCTTTCCATTGTATAAAACGAATAATTGCAACCTGTGTGATGGTTATGGACATATCTACGTTCCGGGCAACCTAGGCTTCACTCCAGGGCGTTGCTCCACCAGATCGAATAGTTAGGGCCTTAGATGTCAACGCCAGATGCATAAAATACAATAAAGGTGCAACAGTTTTTCCATCGTATAACAGGAATAACTGCAACCAGTGTGAAAGTACTGGTAGTTTCTACGTTCCGGGTAACCTAGGTTTCACTCTAGGGCGTTGCTCCACCAGATCGAATAGCTAGGGCCTTAGAAGTCAACGCCAGAAGCATAAAATACAATAAAGGTGCAACAGTTTTTCCTTCGTGTAACAGGAATAATTGCAACCAGTGTGATTGTTATGGTCATTTCTACTTCGCGGGCAACCTAGGCTTCACTCTAGGGCGTTGCTCCACCAGATCGAATAGTTAGGGCCTTAGAAGTCAACGCCCGAAGCATAAAATGCAAAATAATTAGAACAGTAGTTCCATTGTATAAAACGAATAACTGCAACCAGTGTGAAAGTACTGGACATTTCTACGTTTCGGCAGCGTAGGCTTCACCCTAGGGCGTTGTTCCACCAGATGGAATAGTTAGGGCCTAAGAAGTCAACGCCAGAAGCATAAAATACAATATAAATACAACAGCTTTTCCATCGTAGAAAACGAATAATGGCAACCAGTGTGAAACTTATGGTCATTTCTACGTTCCGAGCAACCTAGGCTTCACTCTAGGGCCTTCCTCCACCAGATCGAATAGTTAGGGCCTTAGATGTCAACGCCAGATGCATAAAATACAATAAAGGTGCAACAGTTTTTCCATCGTATAACAGGAATAACTGCAACCAGTGTGAAGGTGCTGGTCATTTCTACGTTCCGGTCAGCCTAGGCGTCACTCTAGGGCGTTGCTCCACCACATCTAATAGCTACGGCCTTAGAAGTCAACGCCAGGAGCATAAAATGCAAAATAAATAGAACAGTTTTTCATTGTATAAAACGATTAACTGCAACCAGTGTGAAAGTACTGGTCATTTCTACGTTCGGGCTAACCTAGGCTTCACTCTAGGACGTTGCTCCACCAGATCGAATAGTTAGGGCCTTATAAGTCAACGCCCGAAGCATAAAATGCAAAATAAATACAACAGTTTTTCCACTGCATAAAACGAATAACTGCAACCAGTGTGAAAGTACTGGTCATTTCTACGTTCCGGGTAACCTAGGCTCCACTCTAGTGCGTTGCTCCACCAGATCGAATAGCTAGGGACTTAGAATTCAACGCCAGAAGGATAAAATACAATATAAGTACAACAGTTTTTCAATCGTATAAAATGAATAATTGCAGACATTGTGAAAGTAATGGTCATTTCTACGTTCCGGTCAGCCTAGGCGTCACTCTAGGGCGTTGCTCCACCACATCTAATAGCTACGGCCTTAGAAGTCAACGCCAGGAGCATAAAATACAATATACATACGACAGCGTTTCCATCGTATAAAATGAATAATTGCAAACAGTGTGGAAGTAATGGTCATTTCTACGTTCCGGGTAACCTAGGCGTCACTCTAGGGCGTTGCTCCACCATATCTAGTAGCTACGGCGTTAGAAGTCAACGCCGGAAGCACAAAATACAATAAAAACGCAGCAGTTTTTCCATCGTATAGCATGACTAATTGCAAACAGTGCGAAAGTAATGATCATATCGACATTTCGGGCATCCTTGACTTAACTCTGAGGCGTTGCTCCACCAGATCGAAGAGTTAGGGTCTTAGAAGTAAACGCCAGAAGCATAAACTACAAAATAAGTACAACAGTCTTTCCATCGTATAAAACGAATAATTGCAACCTGTGTGATGGTTATGGACATATCTACGTTCCGGGCAACCTAGGCTTCACTGTAGGGCGTTGCTCCACCAAATCGAATGGTTAGGGCCTTAGAAGTCAACGCCCGAAGCATAAAATACAATATAAGTACAACAGTTTTTCCATCGTATAAAATGAATGATTGCGAACATTGTGAAAGTAATGGTCATTTCTACGTTCCGGGCAACCTACGCATCATACTAGGGCGTTGCTGCTCCACATCTGATAGCTACGGCCTTAGAAGTTAACGCCGGAAGCATAAAATACAATATAAATACAACAGCTTTGCGATCGTATAAAATGAATAATTGCAAACAGTGTGAAGGTAATGGTCGTTTCTACGTCCCGAGCAACCTAGGCTACACTCTAGGGCGTTGCTCCTCCAGATCGAATAGTTAGGGCCTTAGAAGTCAACGCCAGAAGCATAAAATACAATAAAGATGCAACAGTTTTTCCATCATACAACAGGAATAACTGCAAACAGTGTGAAAGTACTGGTCATTTCTACGTTCCGGGTAACCTAGGTTTCACTCTAGGGCGTTGCTCCACCAGATCGAATAGCTAGGGCCTTAGAAGTCAACGCCCGATGCATAAAATACAAAAAAATAGAACAGTTTTTCCATGTGTAAAACGAATAATGGTAACCAGTGTGAAAGTTATGGTCAATTCTACGTTCCAGTCAACCTAGGCTTCACTCTAGGTCGTTGCTCCACCAGATCGAATAGTTAGGGCCTATGAAGTCAACGCCAGAAGCATAAAATACAATAAAGGTGCAGCAGTTTTTCCATCGTATAACAGGAATAATTGCAACCAGTGTGAAGGTAATGGTATGTTCTACGTTCCGGGCGGCCTAGGCTTCACTCTAGGGCTGTGCTCCACCAGATCAAATAGTTAGGGCCTAAGAAGTCAACGCCAGTAGCATAAATTACAATATAAGTACAACAGCTTTTCCATCGTATAAAAAGAATAATAGCAACCAGTGTGATAGTTATGGTCATTTCTACTTCGCGCGCAACCTAGGCTTCACTCTAGGGCGTTGCTCCATCAGATCGAATAGTTAGGGCCTTAGAAGTCAACGCCCGAAGCATAAAATGCATAATAAATAGAACAGTAGTTCCATTGTATAAAACGAATAACTGCAACCAGTGTGAAAGTACTGGACATTTCTACGTTCCGGCAGCCTAGGCTTCACCCTAGGGCGTTGTTCCACCAGATGGAATAGTTAGGGCCTAAGAAGTCAACGCCAGAAGCATAAAATACGATATAAATACAACAGCTTTTCCATCGTATAAAACGAATAATTGCAAATAGTGTGAAAGTACTGGTCATTTCTACGTTCCGGTCAGCCTAGGCGTCACTCTAGGGCGTTGCTCCACCACATCTAATAGCTACGGCCTTAGAAGTCAACGCCAGGAGCATAAAATTCAAAATAAATAGAACAGTTTTTCATTGTATAAAACGAATAACTGCAACCAGTGTGAAAGTACTGGTCATTTCTACGTTCCGGGCAACCTAGGCTTCACTCTAGGACGTTGCTCCACCAGATCGAATAGTTAGGGCCTTATAAGTCAACGCCCGAAGCATAAAATGCAAAATAAATACAACAGTTTTTCCACTGCATAAAACGAATAACTGCAACCAGTGTGAAAGTACTGGTCATTTCTACGTTCCGGGTAACCTAGGATCCACTCTAGTGCGTTGCTCCACCAGATCGAATAGCTAGGGACTTAGAATTCAACGCCAGAAGGATAAAATACAATATAAGTACAACAGTTTTTCAATCGTATAAAATGAATAATTGCAGACATTGTGAAAGTAATGGTCATTTCTACGTTCTGGGCAACCTATGCGACACTCTAGGGCGTTGCTCCACCACATCTAATAGCTACGGCCCTAAAAGTCGACGCGAGAAGCATAAAATACGATATAAATACAACAGCTTTTCCATCGTATAAAACGAATAATGGTAACCAGTGTGAAAGTTATGGTCATTTCTACGTTCCGGTGAACCTAGGCTTCACACTAGGACGTTGCTCCACCTGATCGAATAGTTAGGGCCTATGAAGTCAACGCCAGAAGCATAAAATACAATAAAGGTGCAACAGTTTTTCCTTCGTGTAACAGGAATAATTGCAACCAGTGTGATTGTTATGGTCATTTCTACTTCCCGGGCAACCTAGGCTTCACTCTAGGGCGTTGCTCCACCAGATCGAATAGTTAGGGCCTTAGAAGTCAGCGCCCGAAGCATAAAATGCAAAATAAATAGAACAGTTTTTCCATTGTATAAAACGAATAACTGCAACCAGTGTGAAATGACTGGTCATTTCTACGTTCCGGGCAACCTAGGCTTCACTCTAGGGCGTTGCTCCACCAGATCGAATAGTTACGGCCTTAGAAGTCAACGCCCGAAGCATAAAATACAATATAAGTACAACAGTTTTTCCATCGTATAAAATAAATAATTGCAGACATCGTGAAAGTAATGGTCATTTCTACGTTCCGGTCAACCTAGGCGACACTCTAGGGCGTTGCTCCACCACATCTAATAGCTACGGCCTTAGAAGTCAACGCCAGGAGCATAAAATACAATATAAATACAACAGCTTTTCCATCGTATAAAATGAATAATTGCAAACAGTGTGAAGGTAATGGTCGTTTCTACGTTCCGAGCAACCTAGGCTTCACTCTAGGGCGTTGCTCCACCAGATCGAATAGTTAGGGCCTTAGAAGTCAACGCCAGAAGCATAAAATACAATAAAGATGCAACAGTTTTTCCGTCATACAACAGGAATAACTGCAAACAGGGTGAAAGTACTGGTCATTTCTACGTTCCGGGTAACCTAGGTTTCACTCTAGGGCGTTGCTCCACCAGATCGAACAGCTAGGGCCTTAGAAGTCAACGCCCGATGCATAAAATACAAAAAAATGGAACAGTTTTTCCATGTGTAAAACGAATAATTGCTACCAGTGTGAAAGTTATGGTCATTTCTACGTTCTGGGCAACCTATGCGACACTCTAGGGCGTTGCTCCACCACAACTAATAGCTACGGCCCTAAAAGTCGACGCGAGAAGCATAAAATACGATATAAATACAACAGCTTTTCCATCGTATAAAACGAATAATGGTAACCAGTGTGAAAGGTATGGTCATTTATACGTTCCGGTGAACCTAGGCTTCACTCTAGGACGTTGCTCCACCAGATCGAATAGTTAGGGCCTATGAAGTCAACGCGGAAGCATAAAATACAATAAAGGTGCAACAGTTTTTCCTTCGTGTAACAGGAATAGTTGCAACCAGTGTGATTGTTATGGTCATTTCTACTTCCCGGGCAACCTAGGCTTCACTCTAGGGCGTTGCTCCACCAGATCGAATAGTTAGGGCCTTAGAAGTCAACGCCCGAAGCATAAAATACAATATAAGTACAACAGTTTTTCCATCGTATAAAATAAATAATTGCAGACATCGTGAAAGTAATGGTCATTTCTACGTTCCGGTCAACCTAGGCGTCACTCTAGGGCGTTGCTCCACCACATCTAATAGCTACGGACTTAGAAGTCAACGCCAGGAGCATAAAATACAATATAAATACAACAGCTTTTCCATCGTATAAAATGAATAATTGCAAACAGTGTGAAAGTAATGGTCATTTCTACGTTCCGGGTAACCTAGGCGTCACTCTAGGGCGTTGCTCCACCATATCTAGTAGCTACGGCCTTAGAAGTCAACGCCAGAAGCACGAAATACAATAAAAATGCAGCAGTTTTTCAATCGTATAGCATGACTAATTGCAACCAGTGCGAAAGTAATGATCATATCGACATTTCGGGCATCCTAGACTTAACTCTGAGGCGTTGCTCCACCAAATCGAATAGCTAGGGCCTTAGAAGTCAACGCCCGAAGCATAAAATACAATATAAGTACAACAGTTTTTCCATCGTATAAAATGAATGATTGCGAACATTGTGAAAGTAATGGTCATTTCTACGTTCCGGGCAACCTACGCGTCACTCTAGGGCGTTGCTGCTCCACATCTGATAGCTACGGCCTTACAAGTTAACGCCGGAAGCATAAAATACAATATAAATACAACAGCTTTGCCATCGTATAAAATGAATAATTGCAAACAGTGTGAAAGTACGGGTCATTTCTACGTTCCGGGTAACCTAGGTTTCACTCTAGGGCGTTGCTCCACCAGATCGAACAGCTGGGGCCTTAGAAGTCAACGCCCGATGCATAAGATACAAAAAAATAGAACAGTTTTTCCATGTGTAAAACGAATAATTGGTACCAGTGTGAAAGTTATGGTCATTTCTACGTTCCGGGCAACCTATGCGACACTCTAGGGCGTTGCTCCACCACACCTAATAGCTACGGCCTTAAAAGTCGACGCCAGAAGCATAAAATACGATATAAATACAACAGCTTTTCCATCGTATAAAACGAATAATGGTAACCAGTGTGAAAGTTATGGTCATTTCTACGTTCCGGTCAACCTAGGCTTCACTCTAGGGAGTTGCTCCACCAGATCGAATAGTTAGGGCCTTAGAAGTCAGCGCCCGAAGCATAAAATGCAAAATAAATAGAACAGTTTTTCATTGTATAAAACGAATAACTGCAACCAGTGTGAAAGTACTGGTCATTTCTACGATCCGGGCAACCTAGGCTTCACTCTAGGACGTTGCTCCACCAGATCGAATAGTTAGGGCCTTAGAAGTCAACGCCAGAAGCATAAAGTACAATAAAGATGCAACAGTTTTCCATCGTACAACAGGAATAACTGCAAACAGTGTGCAAGTACTGGTCATTTCTACGTTCCGGGTAACCTAGGCTTCACTCTATTGTGTTGCTCCACCAGATCGAATAGCTAGGGACTTAGGATTCAACGCCAGAAGGATAGAATACAATATAGGTACAACAGTTTTTCCATCGTATAAAATGAATAATTGCAGACATTGTGAAAGTAATGGACATTTCTACGTTCCATTCAACCTAGGCGTCAGTCTAGGTCGTTGCTACACCACATCTAATAGCTACGGCCTTAGAAGTCAACGCCAGGAGCATAAAATACAATAGAAATACAACAGCTTTTCCATCGTATAAAATGAACAATTGCAAACAGTGTTAAAGTAATGGTCATTTCTACGTTCCGGGTAACCTAGGCGTCACTCTAGGGCGTTGCTCCAACATATCTAATAGCTACGGCCTTAGAAGTCAACGCCAGGAGCATAAAATACAATATAAATACAACAGCTTTTCCATCGTATAAAATGAATAATTGCAAACAGTGTTAAAGTTATGGTCATTTCTACGTTCCGGGCAACCTAGGCTTCACCCTAGGGCGTTGTACCACCAGATGGAATAGTTAGGGCCTACGAAGTCAACGCCAGAAGCATAAAATACGATACAAATACAACAGCTTGATCCATCGTAGAAAACGTATAATGGCAACCAGTGTGAAAGTTATGGTCATTTCTACGTTCCGAGCAACCTAGGCTTCACTCTAGGGCCTTGCTCCACCAGATCGAATAGTTAGGTCCTTAGATGTCAACGCCAGATGCATAAAATACAATAAAGGTGCAACAGTTTTTCCATCGTATAACAGGAATAACTGCAACCAGTGTGAAAGTACTGGTCATTTCTACGTTCCGGGTAACCTAGGTTTCACTCTAGGGCGTTGCTCCACCAGATAGAATAGCTAGGGACTTATAATTCAACGCCAGAAGAATAAAATACAATACAAGTACAACAGTTTTTCCATCTTATAAAATGTACATTTGCAAAAATTGTGAAAGTAATGGTCATTTCTACGTTCCGGGCAACCTATGCGACACTCAAGGGCGTTGCTCCAACACATCTAATAGCAACGGCCTTAAAAGTCAACGCCAGAAGCATAAAAGACGATATAAATACAACAGCTTTTCCATCGTATAAAACGAATAATGGTAACCAGTGTGAAAGTTATGGTCATTTCTATGTTCCAGTCAACCTAGGCTTCACTCTAGGACGTTGCTCCACCAGATCGAATAGTTAGGGCCTATGAAGTCAACGCCAGAAGCATGAAATACAATAAAGGTGCAACAGTTTTTCCATCGTATAACAGGAATAATTGCAACCGGTGTGAAGGTAATGGTATGTTCTACGTTCCGGTCAACCTAGGCGTCACTCTAGGGCGTTGCTCCACCACATCTAATAGCTACGGCCTTAGAAGTCAACGCCAGGAGCATAAAATACAATATAAATACAACAGCTTTTCCATCGTATAAAATGAATAATTGCAAACAGTGTGAAAGTAATGGTCATTTCTACGTTCCGGGCAACCTAGGCTTCACCCTAGGGCGTTGCTCCACCAAATCGAATAGCTAGGTCCTTAGAAGTCAACGCCAGAAGCATAAAATACAGGAAAGAATCAAAGTTTTTCCATCGTATAACAGGAATAACTGCAAACAGTATGAAAGTACTGGTCATTTCTACGTTCCGGGTAACCTAGGTTTCACGCTAGGGCGTTGCTCCACCAGATCGAATAGCTAGGGACTTAGAATTCAACGCCTTAAGAATAAAATACAATATAAGTACAACAGCTTTTCCATCGTATAAAATGAATAAATGCAACCAGTGTGAAAGTTATGGTCATTTCAACTTTTCGGGCGACCTAGGCTTCACCCTAGGGCGTTGTTCCAACAGATTGAATAGTTAGGGCATTAGAAGTCAATGCCCGAAGCATGAAATACATTATAAGTACAACAGTTTTTCCATCATATAAAACGAATAATTGCAACTAGTATGAAAGTTATGGTCACTTCTACTTTCCGGGCAACCTAGGCTTCACCCTAGGGCGTTGCTCCAACAGATTGAATAGTTAGGGCCTTAGAAGTCAATGCCCGAAGCATAAAATGCAATAAAAATACAACAGAGTTTCCATCATATAACAGGAATAATTGCAACCAGTTTGAAAGTGATGGTCATTTCTACGTACCGGGCAACCTAGGCTTCACTCGAGGGCGTTGCTCCACCAGATCGAATAGTTAGGGCCTTAGAAGTCAATGCCCGAAGCATAAAGTACATTATAAGTATAACAGTTTTTCCATCATATAAAACGAATAATTGCAGCTAGTATGAAAGTTATGGTCATTTCTACTTTCCGGGCAACCTAGGCTTCACCCTAGGGCGTTGTTCCACCTGATGGAATAGTTAGGGCCTAAGAAGTCAACGCCAGAAGCATAAAATACGATATAAATACAACAGCTTTTCCATCGTATAAAACGAATAATTGCAACCAGTGTGAAAGTAATGGTCATTTCTACGTTCCGAGCGCCCTAGGTGTCACTCTAGGGCGTTGCTCCACCACATCTAATAGCTACGGCCTTAGAAGTCAACGACAGAAGCAAAAAATACGATATAAATACAACAGCTTTTCCATCGTATAAAAGGAATAATTGCAAACAGTGTGAAAGAAATGGTCATTTCTACGATCCGGGAAACCGAGGCTTCACTCTACGGCGTTGTTCCACCACATCTAATAGCTACGGCCTAAGAAGTCAACGCCAGAAGCATAAAATACGATATAAATACAACAGCTTTTCCATCGTATAAAACGAATAATTGCAACCAGTTTGAAAGTGATGGTCATTTCTACGTGCCGGGCAACCTAGGCTTCACTCTAGGGCGTTGCTCCACCAGATCAAACAGTTAGGGCCTTAGAAGTCAACGCCCGAAGCATAAAATACAAAATAAATAGAACAGTTTTTCGATTGTATAAAACGAATAATTGCTACCAGTGTAAAAGTTATGGTCATTTCTACGTTCCGGGCAACCTAGGCTTCACCCTAGGGCGTCGTTCCACCAAATCGAATAGTTCGGGCCTAAGGAGTGAACGCCAGAAGAATAAAATACAATATAAATATAACAGTTTTTCCATCGTATAAAACGAATAGTAGCAACCAGTGTGAAAGTTATGGTCATTTCTACGTTCCGGGTAACCTAGGTTTCACTCTAGGGCGTTGCTCCACCAGATCGAATAGTTACGGCCTTAGAAGTCAACGCCAGAAGCATAAAATACGATATAAATACAACAACTTTTCCATCGTATAAAACGAATAATTGCAACCAGTTTGAAGGTGTTGGTCATTTCTACGTATCGGGCAACCTAGGCTTCACTCTAGTGCGTAGCTCCACCAGACGAAACAGTTAGGGCCTTAGAAGTCAACGCCCGGAGCATAAAATACAAAATAAATAGAACAGTTATTCCATTGTATAAAATGCATAATTGCTACCAGTGTAAAAGTTATGGTCATTTCTACGTTCCGGGCAACCTAGGCTTCACCCTAGGGCGTTGCTCCACCAAATCGAATAGCTAGGTCCTTAGAAGTCAACGCCAGAAGCATAAAATACAGTAAAGAAGCAAAGTTTTTCCATCGTATAACAGGAATAACTGCAAACAGTATGAAAGTACTGGTCATTTCTACGTTCCCGGTAACCTAGGTTTCACGCTAGGGCGTTGCTCCACCAGATCGAATAGCTAGGGACTTAGAATTCAACGCCTTAAGAATAAAATACAATATAAGTACAACAGCTTTTCCATCGTATAAAATGAATAATTGCAACCAGTGTGAAAGTTATGGTCATTTCAACTTTTCGGGCGACCTAGGCTTCACCCTAGGGCGTTGCTCCAACAGATTGAATAGTTAGGGTATTAGAAGTCAATGCCCGAAGCATAAAATACATTATAAGTACAACAGTTTTTCCATCATATAAAACGAATAATTGCAACTAGTATGAAAGTTATGGTCACTTCTACTTTCCGGGCAACCTAGGCTTCACCCTAGGGCGTTGCTCCAACAGATTGAATAGTTAGGGCCTTAGAAGTCAATGCCCGAAGCATAAAATGCAATAAAAATACAACAGAGTTTCCATCATATAACAGGAATAATTGCAACCAGTTTGAAAGTGATGTTCATTTCTACGTACCGGGCAACCTAGGCTTCACTCGAGGGCGTTGCTCCACCAGATCGAATAGTTAGGGCCTTAGAATTCAAGGCCTTAAGAATAAAATACAATATAAGTACAACAGTTTTTCCATCGTATAAAATGAATAATTGCAACCAGTGTGAAAGATATGGTCATTTCAACTTTTCGGGCGACCTAGGCTTCACCCTACGGCGTTGCTCCAACAGATTGAATAGTTAGGGCCTTAGAAGTCAATGCCCGAAGCATAAAATACATTATAAGTATAACAGTTTTTCCATCATATAAAACGAATAATTGCAGCTAGTATGAAAGTTATGGTCATTTCTACTTTCCGGGCAACCTAGGCTTCACCCTAGGGCGTTGTTCCACCTGATGGAATAGTTAGGGCCTAAGAAGTCAACGCCAGAAGCATAAAATACGATATAAATACAACAGCTTTTCCATCGTATAAAACGAATAATTGCAACCAGTGTGAAAGTAATGGTCATTTCTACGTTCCGGGCACCCTAGGTGTCACTCTATGGCGTTGCTCCACCACATCTAATAGCTACGGCCTTAGAAGTCAACGACAGAAGCAAAAAATACGATATAAATACAACAGCTTTTCCATCGTATAAAAGGAATAATTGCAAACAGTGTGAATGAAATGGTCATTTCTACGACCCGGGAAACCGAGGCTTCACTCTACGGCGTTGTTCCACCACATCTAATAGCTACGGCCTAAGAAGTCAACGCCAGAAGCATAAAATACGATATAAATACAACAGCTTTTCCATCGTATAAAACGAATAATTGCAACCAGTTTGAAAGTGATGGTCATTTCTACGTACCGGGCAACCTAGGATTCACTCTAGGGCGTTGCTCCACCAGATCAAACAGTTAGGGCGTTAGAAGTCAACGCCCGAAGCATAAAATACAAAATAAATAGAACAGTTTTTCGATTGTATAAAACGAATAATTGCTACCAGTGTAAAAGTTATGGTCATTTCTACGTTCCGGGCAACCTAGGCTTCACCCTAGGGCGTCGTTCCACCAAATCGAATAGTTCGGGCCTAAGGAGTGAACGCCAGAAGGATAAAATACAATATAAATATAACAGTTTTTCCATCGTATAAAACGAATAGTAGCAACCAGTGTGAAAGTTATGGTCATTTCTACGTTCCGGGTAACCTAGGTTTCACTCTAGGGCGTTGCTCCACCAGATCGAATAGTTACGGCCTTAGAAGTCAACGCCAGAAGCATAAAATACGATATAAATACAACATTTTCCATCGTATAAAACGAATAATTGCAACCAGTTTGAAGGTGTTGGTCATTTCTACGTATCGGGCAACCTAGGCTTCACTATAGTGCGTTGCTCCACCAGACGAAACAGTTAGGGCCTTAGAAGTCAACGCCCGAAGCATAAAATACAAAATAAATAGAACAGTTATTCCATTGTATAAAACGCATAATTGCTACCAGTGTAAAAGTTATGGTCATTTCTACGTTCCGGGCAACCTAGGCTTCACCCTAGGGCGTTGTTCCAACAGATTGAATAGTTAGGGTCTTAGAAGTCAACGCCCGAAGCATAAAATACAAGGTAAATAGAACAGTTTTTCCATCGTATAAAACGAATAATTGCTGCCAGTGTAAAAGTTATGGTCAATTCTACGTTCCGGGCAACCTAGGCTTCACCCTAGGGCGTCGTTCCACCAAATCGAATAGTTCGGGCCTAAGGAGTGCACGCCAGAAGAATAAAATACAATATAAATATAACAGTTTTTCCATCGTATAAAACGAATAGTAGCAACCAGTGTGAAAGTTATGGTCATTTCTACGTTCCGGGTAACCTAGGTTTCACTCTAGGGCGTTGCTCCACCAGATCGAATAGTTACGGCCTTAGGAGTCAACGCCAGAAGCATAAAATACGATATAAATAAAACAACTTTTCCATCGTATAAAACGAATAATTGCAACCAGTTTGAAGGTGTTGGTCATTTCTACGTATCGGGCAACCTAGGCTTCACTCCAGTGCGTAGCTCCACCAGACCAAAACAGTTAGGGCCTTAGAAGTCAACGCCCGGAGCATAAAATACAAAATAAATAGAACAGTTATTCCATTGTATAAAATGCATAATTGCTACCAGTGTAAAAGTTATGGTCATTTCTACGTTCCGGGCAACCTAGGCTTCACCCTAGGGCGTTGCTCCACCAAATCGAATAGCTAGGTCCTTAGAAGTCAACGCCAGAAGCATAAAATACAGTAAAGAAGCAAAGTTTTTCCATCGTATAACAGGAATAACTGCAAACAGTATGAAAGTACTGGTCATTTCTACGTTCCCGGTAACCTAGGTTTCACGCTAGGGCGTTGCTCCACCAGATCGAATAGCTAGGGACTTAGAATTCAACGCCTTAAGAATAAAATACAATATAAGTACAACAGCTTTTCCATCGTATAAAATGAATAATTGCAACCAGTGTGAAAGTTATGGTCATTTCAACTTTTCGGGCGACCTAGGCTTCACCCTAGGGCGTTGCTCCAACAGATTGAATAGTTAGGGTATTAGAAGTCAATGCCCGAAGCATAAAATACATTATAAGTACAACCGTTTTTCCATCATATAAAACGAATAATTGCAACTAGTATGAAAGTTATGGTCACTTCTACTTTCCGGGCAACCTAGGCTTCACCCTAGCGCGTTGCTCCAACAGATTGAATAGTTAGGGCCTTAGAAGTCAATGCCCGAAGCATAAAATGCAATAAAAATACAACAGAGTTTCCATCATATAACAGGAATAATTGCAACCAGTTTGAAAGTGATGGTCATTTCTACGTACCGGGCAACCTAGGCTTCACTCGAGGGCGTTGCTCCACCAGATCGAATAGTTAGGGCCTTAGAATTCAAGGCCTTAAGAATAAAATACAATATAAGTACAACAGTTTTTCCATCGTATAAAATGAATAATTGCAACCAGTGTGAAAGATATGGTCATTTCAACTTTTCGGGCGACCTAGGCTTCACCCTAGGGCGTTGCTCCAACAGATTGAATAGTTAGGGCCTTAGAAGTCAATGCCCGAAGCATAAAATACATTATAAGTATAACAGTTTTTCCATCATATAAAACGAATAATTGCAGCTAGTATGAAAGTTATGGTCATTTCTACTTTCCGGGCAACCTAGGCATCACCCTAGGGCGTTGTTCCACCTGATGGAATAGTTAGGGCCTAAGAAGTCAACGCCAGAAGCATAAAATACGATATAAATACAACAGCTTTTCCATCGTATAAAACGAATAATTGCAACCAGTGTGAAAGTAATGGTCATTTCTACGTTCCGGGCACCCTAGGTGTCACTCTATGGGGTTGCTCCACCACATCTAATAGCTACGGCCTTAGAAGTCAACGACAGAAGCAAAAAATACGATATATATACAACAGCTTTTCCATCGTATAAAAGGAATAATTGCAAACAGTGTGAAAGAAATGGTCATTTCTACGACCCGGGAAACCGAGGCTTCACTCTACGGCGTTGTTCCACCACATCTAATAGCTACGGCCTAAGAAGTCAACGCCAGAAGCATAAAATACGATATAAATACAACAGCTTTTCCATCGTATAAAACGAATAATTGCAACCAGTTTGAAAGTGATGGTCATTTCTACGTACCGGGCAACCTAGGATTCACTCTAGGGCGTTGCTCCACCAGATCAAACAGTTAGGGCCTTAGAAGTCAACGCCCGAAGCATAAAATACAAAATAAATAGAACAGTTTTTCGATTGTATAAAACGAATAATTGCTACCAGTGTAAAAGTTATGGTCATTTCTACGTTCCGGGCAACCTAGGCTTCACCCTAGGGCGTCGTTCCACCAAATCGAATAGTTCGGGCCTAAGGAGTGAACGCCAGAAGGATAAAATACAATATAAATATAACAGTTTTTCCTTCGTATAAAACGAATAGTAGCAACCAGTGTGAAAGTTATGGTCATTTCTACGTTCCGGGTAACCTAGGTTTCACTCTAGGGCGTTGCTCCACCAGATCGAATAGTTACGGCCTTAGAAGTCAACGCCAGAAGCATAAAATACGATATAAATACAACAACTTTTCCATCGTATAAAACGAATAATTGCAACCAGTTTGAAGGTGTTGGTCATTTCTACGTATCGGGCAACCTAGGCTTCACTCTAGTGCGTTGCTCCACCAGACGAAACAGTTAGGGCCTTAGAAGTCAACGCCCGAAGCATAAAATACAAGATAAATAGAACTGTTATTCCATTGTATAAAACGCATAATTGCTACCAGTGTAAAAGTTATGGTCATTTCTACGTTCCGGGCAACCTAGGCTTCACCCTAGGGCGTTGCTCCAACAGATTGAATAGTTAGGGTCTTAGAAGTCAACGCCCGAAGCATAAAATACAAGGTAAATAGAACAGTTTTTCCATCGTATAAAACGAATAATTGCTACCAGTGTGAAAGTTATGGTCAATTCTACGTTCCGGGCAACCTAGGCTTCACCCTAGGCCGTTGGTCCACCAGATCGAATAGTTAGGGCCTAAGAAGTGAACGCCAGAAGCATAAAATAAGATATAAATACAACAGGTTTTCCATCATATAAAACGAATAATAGCAACCAGTATGAAAGTTATGGTCATTTCTATTTTCCGGGCAACCTAGGCTTCACCCTAGGGCGTTGCTCCAACAGATTGAATAGTTAGGGCCTTAGAAGTCATTGCCCGAAGCATAAAATGCAATAAAAATACAACAGTTTTTCCATCGTATAACAGGATTAATTGCAACCAGTTTGAAAGTGATGGTCATTTCTACGTTCCGGGCAACCTAGGCTTCACTCTAGGGCGTTGCTCCACCAGATCGAATAGTTAGGGCCTAAGAAGTGAACGCCAGAAGCATAAAATACAATATAAATACAACAGCTTTTCCATCGTATAAAACGAATAATTGCAACCAGTGTGAAAGTAATGGTCATTCCTACGTTCCGAGCACCCTAGGCGTCACTCTAGGGCGTTGCTCCACCACATCTAATAGCTACGGCCTTAGATGTCAACGCCAGACGCATAAAATACAATATAAATACACCAGCTTTACCATCGTATAAAACGAATAATTGCAACCAATGTGAAAGTTATGGTCATTTCTACATTCCGAGCAACCTAGGCTTCACCCTAGGGCGTTGCTCCACCAGATCGAATAGTTACGGCCTTAGAAGTCAACGCCAGAAGCATAAAATGCGATATAAATACAACAGCTTTTCCATCGTATAAAAGGAATAATTGCAAACAGTGTGAAAGTAATGGTCATTTCTACGTTCCGGGCAACCTAGGCTTCACTCTACGGCGTTGTTCCACCAGATCGAATAGTTAGGGCCTAAGAAGTCAACGCTAGAAGCATAAAATACAATATAAATATAACAGTTTTTCCATCTTATAAAACGAATAATAGCAACCAGTGTGAAAGTTATGGTCATTTCCAAGTTCCGGGCAACCTAGGCTTCACTCTAGGGCGTTGCTCCACCAGATCATGCAGTTAGGGCCTTAGAAGCCAACGCCCGAAGCATAAAACACAAAATAATAGAACAGTTTTCCCATTGTACAAAACGAATAATTGCTACCAGTGTAAAATTTATGGTCAATTCTACGTTCCGGGCAACCTAGGCTTCACCCTAGGGCGTTGTTCCACCAGATCGAATAGTTCGGGCCTAAGAAGTGAACGCCAGAAGAATAAAATACAATATAAATATAACAGTTTTTCCATCGTATAAAACGAATAATTGCTACCAGTGTAAAAGTTATGGTCATTTCTACGTTCCGGGCGACCTAGGCTTCACACTAGGCCGTTGGTCCACCAGATCGAATAGTTAGGGCCTAAGAAGTGAACGCCAGAAGCATAAAATAAGATATAAATACAACAGGTTTTCCATCATATAAAACGAATAATAGCAACCAGTATGAAAGTTATGGTCATTTCTATTTTCCGGGCAACCTAGGCTTCACCCTAGGGCGTTGCTCCAACAGATTGAATAGTTAGGGCCTTAGAAGTCATTGCCCGAAGCATAAAATGCAATAAAAATACAACAGTTTTTCCATCGTATAACAGGATTAATTGCAACCAGTTTGAAAGTGATGGTCATTTCTACGTTCCGGGCAACGTAGGCTTCACTCTAGGGCGTTGCTCCACCAGATCGTATAGTTAGGGCCTAAGAAGTGAACGCCAGAAGCATAAAATACAATATAAATACAACAGCTTTTCCATCGTATAAAACGAATAATTGCAACCAGTGTGAAAGTAATGGTCATTCCTACGTTCCGAGCACCCTAGGCGTCACTCTAGGGCGTTGCTCCACCACATCTAATAGCTACGGCCTTAGATGTCAACGCCAGACGCATAAAATACAATATAAATACAACAGCTTTACCATCGTATAAAACGAATAATTGCAACCAATGTGAAAGTTATGGTCATTTCTACATTCCGAGCAACCTAGGCTTCACCCTAGGGCGTTGTTCCTCCTGATGGAATAGTTAGGGCCCAAGAAGTCAACGCCAGAAGCATAAAATACGATATAAATAGAACAGCTTTTCCATCGTATAAAACGAATAATTGCAACCAGTTTGAAAGTGAGGGTCATTTCTACGTACCGGGCAACCTAGGCTTCACTATAGGGCGTTGCTCCACCAGGTCAAACAGTTAGGGCCTTAGAAGCCAACGCCCGAAGCATTAAATACAAAATAAATAGAACAGTTTTTCCATTGTATAAAACGAATAATTGCTACCAGTGTAAAAGTTATGGTCATTTCTACGTTCCGGGCGACCTAGGCTTCACACTAGGCCGTTGGTCCACCAGATCGAATAGTTAGGGCCTAAGAAGTGAACGCCAGAAGCATAAAATAAGATATAAATACAACAGGTTTTCCATCATATAAAACGAATAATAGCAACCAGTATGAAAGTTATGGTCATTTCTATTTTCCGGGCAACCTAGGCTTCACCCTAGGGCGTTGCTCCAACAGATTGAATAGTTAGGGCCTTAGAAGTCATTGCCCGAAGCATAAAATGCAATAAAAATACAACAGTTTTTCCATCGTATAACAGGATTAATTGCAACCAGTTTGAAAGTGATGGTCATTTCTACGTTCCGGGCAACGTAGGCTTCACTCTAGGGCGTTGCTCCACCAGATCATATAGTTAGGGCCTAAGAAGTGAACGCCAGAAGCATAAAATACAATATAAATACAACAGCTTTTCCATCGTATAAAACGAATAATTGCAACCAGTGTGAAAGTAATGGTCATTCCTACGTTCCGAGCACCCTAGGCGTCACTCTAGGGCGTTGCTCCACCACATCTAATAGCTACGGCCTTAGATGTCAACGCCAGACGCATAAAATACAATATAAATACAACAGCTTTACCATCGTATAAAACGAATAATTGCAACCAATGTGAAAGTTATGGTCATTTCTACATTCCGAGCAACCTAGGCTTCACCCTAGGGCGTTGCTCCACCAGATCGAATAGTTACGGCCTTAGAAGTCAACGCCAGAAGCATAAAATGCGATATAAATACAACAGCTTTTCCATCGTATAAAACGAATGATTGCTACCAGTGTGAAAGTTATGGTCATTTCTACTATCCGGGCAACCTAGGCCTCAGCCTAGGGCGTTGTTCCTCCTGATGGAATAGTTAGGGCCCAAGAAGTCAACGCCAGAAGCATAAAATACGATATAAATAGAACAGCTTTTCCATCGTATAAAACGAATAATTGCAACCAGTTTGAAAGTGATGGTCATTTCTACGTACCGGGCAACCTAGGCTTCACTATAGGGCGTTGCTCCACCAGGTCAAACAGTTAGGGCCTTAGAAGCCAACGCCCGAAGAATTAAATACAAAATAAATAGAAGAGTTTTTCCATTGTATAAAACGAATAATTGCTACCTGTGTAAAAGTTAGTGTCATTTCCACGTTCCGGGCGACCTAGGCTTCACCCTAGGCCGTTGTTCCACCAGATCGAATAGTTAGAGCCTAAGAAGTGAACGCCAGAAGCATAAAATACAATATAAATACAACAGTTTTTCCATCATATAAAACGAATAATTGCAACCAGTATGAATGTTATGGTCATTTCTACTTTCCGGGCAACCTAGGCTTCACCCTAGGGCGCTGCTCCAACAGATTGTATAGTTAGGGCCTTAGAAGTCAATGCCCGAAGCATAAAATGCAATAAAAATACAACAGTTTTTCCATCATATAACAGGAATAATTGCAACCAATTTGAAAGTGATGGTCATTTATACGTACCGGGCAACCTAGGCATCACTCGAGGGCGTTGCTCAACCAGATCGAATAGTTAGGGCCTTAGAAGTCAACGCCCGAAGCATAAAATACAGAATAAATAGAACAGTTTTTCCATTGTATAAAACGAATAATTGCTACCAGTGTGAAAGTTATGGTCATTTCTACTTTCCGGGCAACCTAGGCTTCACCCTAGGGCGTTGCTCCAACAGATTGAATAGTTAGGGTCTTAGAAGTCAACGCCCGAAGCATAAAATACAAGGTAAATAGAACAGTTTTTCCATCATATAAAACGAATAATTGCTACCAGTGTAAAAGTTATGGTCAACTCTACGTTCCGGGCAACCTAGGCTTCACCCTAGGCCGTTGTTCCACCAGATCGAATAGTTAGGGCCTAAGAAGTGAACGCCAGAAGCGTAAAATAAGATATAAATACAACAGGTTTTCCATCATATAAAACGAATAATTGCAACCAGTATGAAAGTTATGGTCATTTCCATTTTCCGGGCAACCTAGGCTTCACCCTAGGGCGTTGCTCCAACAGATTGAATATTTAGGGCCTTAGAAGTCAATGCCCGAAGCATAAAATGCAATAAAAATACAACAGTTTTTCCATCGTATAACAGGATTAATTGCAACCAGTTTGAAAGTGATGGTCATTTCTACGTTCCGGGCAACCTAGGCTTCACTCTAGGGCGTTGCTCCACCAGATCGAATAGTTAGGGCCTAAGAAGTGAACGCCAGAAGCATAAAATACAATATAAATGCAACAGTTTTTCCATCGTATAAAACGAATAATTGCAACCAGTGTGAAAGTAATGGTCATTTCTACGTTCCGAGCCCCCTAGGCGTCACTCTAGGGCCTTGCTCCACCACATCTAATAGCTACGGCCTTAGAAGTCAACGCCAGAGGCATAAAATACAGTATAAATACAACAGCATTTCCATCGTATAAAACGAATGATTGCAACCAGTGTGAAAGTAATGGTCATTTCTACATTCCGAGCAACCTAGGCTTCACTCTAGGGCGCTGCTGCACCAGATCGAATAGTTAGGTCGTTAGATGTCAACGCCAGAAGCATAAAATACGATATAAATGCAACAGCTTTTCCATTGTATAAAAGGAATAATTGCAAACAGTGTGAAAGTAATGGTCATTTCTACGTTCCGGGCAACCTAGGCTTCACTCTACGGTGTTGTTCCACCAGATCGAATAGTTAGGGCCTAAGAAGTGAACGCCCGAAGCATTAAATTCAAACAAATAGAACAGTTTTTCCATTGTATAAAACGAATAATTGCTACCAGTGTAAAAGTTATGGTCATTTCTACGTTCCGGGCAACCTAGGTTTCACTCCAGGGCGTTGCTCCTCCAGATCGAATAGTTACGGCCTAAGAAGTCAACGCCAGAAGCATAAAATACGATGAAGATGCAACAGTTTTTCCATCGTATAAAACGAATAATTGCAACCAGTGTGAAAGTTATGGTCATTTCTACATTCCGAGCAACCTAGGCTTCACTCTAGGGCGTTGCTCCGCCAGATCGAATAGTTACGTCCTTAGAAGTCAACGCCAGAAGCATAAAATACGATATAAATACAACAGTTTTCCATCGTATAAAAGGAGTAATTGCAAACAGTGTGAAAGTAATGGTCATTTCTACGTTCCGGGCAACCTAGGCTTCACTCTACGGCGTTGTTCCACCAGATCGAATAGTTAGGGCCTAAGAAGTCAACGCTAGAAGCATAAAATACAATATAAATATAACAGTTTTTCCATCTTATAAAACGAATAATAGCAACCAGTGTGAAAGTTATGGTCATTTCCAAGTTCCGGGCAACCTAGGCTTCACTCTAGGGCGTTGCTCCACCAGATCATGCAGTTAGGGCCTTAGAAGCCAACGCCCGAAGCATAAAACACAAAATAAATAGAACGGTTTTTCCATTGTATAAAACGAATAATTGCTACCAGTGTAAAAGTTATGGTCATTCCTACGTTCCGGGCAGCCTAGGCTTCACACTAGGGCGTTGCTCCACCAGTTCAAACAGTTAGGGCCTTAGAAGTCAACGCCCGAAGCATTAAATTCAAAATAAATAGAACAGCTTTTCCATTGTATAAAACGAATAATTGCTACCAGTGTAAAATTTATTGTCATTTCTACGTTCCGGGCAACCTAGGTTTCACTCCAGCGCCTTGCTCCTCCAGATCGAATAGTTGCGGCCTAAGCAGTCAACGCCAGAAGCATAAAATACGAGAAAGATGCAACAGTTTTTCCATCGTATAAAACGAATAATTGCAACCAGTGTGAAAGTTATGGTCATTTCTACATTCCGAGCAACCTAGGCCTCACTCTAGGGCGTTGTTCCACCAGATCGAATAGTTAGGGCCTTAGATGTCAGCGCCCGAAGCATAAAACACAAAATAATAGAACAGTTTTCCCATTGTACAAAACGAATAATTGCTACCAGTGTAAAATTTATGGTCAATTCTACGTTCCGGGCAACCTAGGCTTCACCCTAGGCCGTTGTTCCACCAGATCGAATAGTTAGAGCCTAAGAAGTGAACGCCAGAAGCATAAAATACAATATAAATACAACAGGTTTTCCATCCTATAAAATGAATAATTGCAACCAGTATGAAAGTTATGGTCATTTCTACGTTCCGAGCTCCCTAGGCGTCACTCTAGGGCGTTGCTCCACCAGATCGAATAGTTACGGCCTTAGAAGTCAACGCCAGAAGCATAAAATACGATATAAATACAACAGCTTTTCCATCGTATAAAACGAATAATTGCTACCAGTGTGAAAGCTATGGTCATTTCTACTTTCCGGGCAACCTAGGCTTCACCCTAGGGCGTTGTTCCTCCTGATGGAATAGTTAGGGCCGAAGAAGTCAACGCCAGAAGCATAAAATACGATATAAATAGAACAGCTTTTCCATCGTATAAAACGAATAATTGCAACCAGTTTGAAAGTGAGGGTCATTTCTACGTACCGGGCAACCTAGGCTTCACTATAGGGCGTTGCTCCACCAGGTCAAACAGTTAGGGCCTTAGAAGCCAACGCCCGAAGCATTAAATACAAAATAAATAGAACAGTTTTTCCATTGTATAAAACGAATAATTGCTACCAGTGTAAAAGTTATGGTCATTTCTACGTTCCGGGCGACCTAGGCTTCACACTAGGCAGTTGTTCCACCAGATCGAATAGTTAGGGCCTTAGAAGTCATTGCCCGAAGCATAAAATGCAATAAAAATACAACAGTTTTTCCATCGTATAACAGGATTAATTGCAACCAGTTTGAAAGTGATGGTCATTTCTACGTTCCGGGCAACGTAGGCTTCACTCTAGGGCGTTGCTCCACCAGATCATATAGTTAGGGCCTAAGAAGTGAACGCCAGAAGCATAAAATACAATATAAATACAACAGCTTTTCCATCGTATAAAACGAATAATTGCAACCAGTGTGAAAGTAATGGTCATTCCTACGTTCCGAGCACCCTAGGCTTCACCCTAGGCCGTTGTTCCACCAGATCGAATAGTTAGAGCCTAAGAAGTGAACGCCAGAAGCATAAAATACAATATAAATACAACAGGTTTTCCATCCTATAAAATGAATAATTGCAACCAGTATGAAAGTTATGGTCATTCCTACGTTCCGAGTACCCTAGGCGTCACTCTAGGGCGTTGCTCCACCAGATCGAATAGTTACGGCCTTAGAAGTCAACGCCAGAAGCATAAAATACGATATAAATACAACAGCTTTTCCATCGTATAAAACGAATAATTGCAACCAGTATGAATGTTATGGTCATTTCTACTTTCCGGGCAACCTAGGCTTCACCCTAGGGCGCTGCTCCAACAGATTGTATAGTTAGGGCCTTAGAAGTCAATGCCCGAAGCATAAAATGCAATAAAAATACAACAGTTTTTCCATCATATAACAGGAATAATTGCAACCAATTTGAAAGTGATGGTCATTTATACGTACCGGGCAACCTAGGCATCACTCGAGGGCGTTGCTCAACCAGATCGAATAGTTAGGGCCTTAGAAGTCAACGCCCGAAGCATAAAATACAGAATAAATAGAACAGTTTTTCCATTGTATAAAACGAATAATTGCTACCAGTGTGAAAGTTATGGTCATTTCTACTTTCCGGGCAACCTAGGCTTCACCCTAGGGCGTTGCTCCAACAGATTGAATAGTTAGGGTCTTAGAAGTCAACGCCCGAAGCATAAAATACAAGGTAAATAGAACAGTTTTTCCATCATATAAAACGAATAATTGCTACCAGTGTAAAAGTTATGGTCAACTCTACGTTCCGGGCAACCTAGGCTTCACCCTAGGCCGTTGTTCCACCAGATCGAATAGTTAGGGCCTAAGAAGTGAACGCCAGAAGCGTAAAATAAGATATAAATACAACAGGTTTTCCATCATATAAAACGAATAATTGCAACCAGTATGAAAGTTATGGTCATTTCCATTTTCCGGGCAACCTAGGCTTCACCCTAGGGCGTTGCTCCAACAGATTGAATATTTAGGGCCTTAGAAGTCAATGCCCGAAGCATAAAATGCAATAAAAATACAACAGTTTTTCCATCGTATAACAGGATTAATTGCAACCAGTTTGAAAGTGATGGTCATTTCTACGTTCCGGGCAACCTAGGCTTCACTCTAGGGCGTTGCTCCACCAGATCGAATAGTTAGGGCCTAAGAAGTGAACGCCAGAAGCATAAAATACAATATAAATGCAACAGTTTTTCCATCGTATAAAACGAATAATTGCAACCAGTGTGAAAGTAATGGTCATTTCTACGTTCCGAGCCCCCTAGGCGTCACTCTAGGGCCTTGCTCCACCACATCTAATAGCTACGGCCTTAGAAGTCAACGCCAGAGGCATAAAATACAGTATAAATACAACAGCATTTCCATCGTATAAAACGAATGATTGCAACCAGTGTGAAAGTAATGGTCATTTCTACATTCCGAGCAACCTAGGCTTCACTCTAGGGCGCTGCTGCACCAGATCGAATAGTTAGGTCGTTAGATGTCAACGCCAGAAGCATAAAATACGATATAAATGCAACAGCTTTTCCATTGTATAAAAGGAATAATTGCAAACAGTGTGAAAGTAATGGTCATTTCTACGTTCCGGGCAACCTAGGCTTCACTCTACGGTGTTGTTCCACCAGATCGAATAGTTAGGGCCTAAGAAGTGAACGCCCGAAGCATTAAATTCAAACAAATAGAACAGTTTTTCCATTGTATAAAACGAATAATTGCTACCAGTGTAAAAGTTATGGTCATTTCTACGTTCCGGGCAACCTAGGTTTCACTCCAGGGCGTTGCTCCTCCAGATCGAATAGTTACGGCCTAAGAAGTCAACGCCAGAAGCATAAAATACGATGAAGATGCAACAGTTTTTCCATCGTATAAAACGAATAATTGCAACCAGTGTGAAAGTTATGGTCATTTCTACATTCCGAGCAACCTAGGCTTCACTCTAGGGCGTTGCTCCGCCAGATCGAATAGTTACGTCCTTAGAAGTCAACGCCAGAAGCATAAAATACGATATAAATACAACAGTTTTCCATCGTATAAAAGGAGTAATTGCAAACAGTGTGAAAGTAATGGTCATTTCTACGTTCCGGGCAACCTAGGCTTCACTCTACGGCGTTGTTCCACCAGATCGAATAGTTAGGGCCTAAGAAGTCAACGCTAGAAGCATAAAATACAATATAAATATAACAGTTTTTCCATCTTATAAAACGAATAATAGCAACCAGTGTGAAAGTTATGGTCATTTCCAAGTTCCGGGCAACCTAGGCTTCACTCTAGGGCGTTGCTCCACCAGATCATGCAGTTAGGGCCTTAGAAGCCAACGCCCGAAGCATAAAACACAAAATAAATAGAACGGTTTTTCCATTGTATAAAACGAATAATTGCTACCAGTGTAAAAGTTATGGTCATTCCTACGTTCCGGGCAGCCTAGGCTTCACACTAGGGCGTTGCTCCACCAGTTCAAACAGTTAGGGCCTTAGAAGTCAACGCCCGAAGCATTAAATTCAAAATAAATAGAACAGCTTTTCCATTGTATAAAACGAATAATTGCTACCAGTGTAAAATTTATTGTCATTTCTACGTTCCGGGCAACCTAGGTTTCACTCCAGCGCCTTGCTCCTCCAGATCGAATAGTTGCGGCCTAAGCAGTCAACGCCAGAAGCATAAAATACGAGAAAGATGCAACAGTTTTTCCATCGTATAAAACGAATAATTGCAACCAGTGTGAAAGTTATGGTCATTTCTACATTCCGAGCAACCTAGGCCTCACTCTAGGGCGTTGTTCCACCAGATCGAATAGTTAGGGCCTTAGATGTCAGCGCCCGAAGCATAAAACACAAAATAATAGAACAGTTTTCCCATTGTACAAAACGAATAATTGCTACCAGTGTAAAATTTATGGTCAATTCTACGTTCCGGGCAACCTAGGCTTCACCCTAGGCCGTTGTTCCACCAGATCGAATAGTTAGAGCCTAAGAAGTGAACGCCAGAAGCATAAAATACAATATAAATACAACAGGTTTTCCATCCTATAAAATGAATAATTGCAACCAGTATGAAAGTTATGGTCATTTCTACGTTCCGAGCTCCCTAGGCGTCACTCTAGGGCGTTGCTCCACCAGATCGAATAGTTACGGCCTTAGAAGTCAACGCCAGAAGCATAAAATACGATATAAATACAACAGCTTTTCCATCGTATAAAACGAATAATTGCTACCAGTGTGAAAGCTATGGTCATTTCTACTTTCCGGGCAACCTAGGCTTCACCCTAGGGCGTTGTTCCTCCTGATGGAATAGTTAGGGCCCAAGAAGTCAACGCCAGAAGCATAAAATACGATATAAATAGAACAGCTTTTCCATCGTATAAAACGAATAATTGCAACCAGTTTGAAAGTGAGGGTCATTTCTACGTACCGGGCAACCTAGGCTTCACTATAGGGCGTTGCTCCACCAGGTCAAACAGTTAGGGCCTTAGAAGCCAACGCCCGAAGCATTAAATACAAAATAAATAGAACAGTTTTTCCATTGTATAAAACGAATAATTGCTACCAGTGTAAAAGTTATGGTCATTTCTACGTTCCGGGCGACCTAGGCTTCACACTAGGCAGTTGTTCCACCAGATCGAATAGTTAGGGCCTTAGAAGTCATTGCCCGAAGCATAAAATGCAATAAAAATACAACAGTTTTTCCATCGTATAACAGGATTAATTGCAACCAGTTTGAAAGTGATGGTCATTTCTACGTTCCGGGCAACGTAGGCTTCACTCTAGGGCGTTGCTCCACCAGATCATATAGTTAGGGCCTAAGAAGTGAACGCCAGAAGCATAAAATACAATATAAATACAACAGCTTTTCCATCGTATAAAACGAATAATTGCAACCAGTGTGAAAGTAATGGTCATTCCTACGTTCCGAGCACCCTAGGCTTCACCCTAGGCCGTTGTTCCACCAGATCGAATAGTTAGAGCCTAAGAAGTGAACGCCAGAAGCATAAAATACAATATAAATACAACAGGTTTTCCATCCTATAAAATGAATAATTGCAACCAGTATGAAAGTTATGGTCATTCCTACGTTCCGAGTACCCTAGGCGTCACTCTAGGGCGTTGCTCCACCAGATCGAATAGTTACGGCCTTAGAAGTCAACGCCAGAAGCATAAAATACGATATAAATACAACAGCTTTTCCATCGTATAAAACGAATAATTGCTACCAGTGTGAAAGCTATGGTCATTTCTACTTTCCGGGCAACCTAGGCTTCACCCTAGGGCGTTGTTCCTCCTGATGGAATAGTTAGGGCCCAAGAAGTCAACGCCAGAAGCATAAAATACGATATAAATAGAACAGCTTTTCCATCGTATAAAACGAATAATTGCAACCAGTTTGAAAGTGAGGGTCATTTCTACGTACCGGGCAACCTAGGCTTCACTATAGGGCGTTGCTCCACCAGGTCAAACAGTTAGGGCCTTAGAAGCCAACGCCCGAAGCATTAAATACAAAATAAATAGAACAGTTTTTCCATTGTATAAAACGAATAATTGCTACCAGTGTAAAAGTTATGGTCATTTCTACGTTCCGGGCGACCTAGGCTTCACACTAGGCAGTTGTTCCACCAGATCGAATAGTTAGGGCCTAAGAAGTGAATGCCAGAAGCATAATATACAATATAAATACAACAGTTTTTCCATCATATAAAACGAATAATTGCAACCAGTATGAAAGTTATGGTCATTTCTACTTTCCGGGCAACCTTGGCTTCACCCTAGGGCGCTGCTCCAACAGATTGTATAGTAGGGCCTTAGAAGTCAATGCCCGAAGCATAAAATGCAATAAAAATACAACAGTTTTTCCATCGTATAACAGGATTAATTGCAACCAGTTTGAAAGTGATGGTCATTTCTACGTTCCGGACAACCTAGGCTTCACTCTAGGGTGTTGCTCCACCAGATCGAATAGTTAGGGCCTTAGAAGTCAACGCCCGAAGCATAAAATACAGAATAAATAGAACAGTTTTTCCATTGCATAAAACGAATAATTGCTACCAGTGTGAAAGTTATGGTCATTTCTACTTTCCGGGCAACCTAGGCTTCACCCTAGGGCGTTGCTCCAACAGATTGAATAGTTAGGGTCTTAGAAGTCAACGCCCGAAGCATAAAATACAAGGTAAATAGAACAGTTTTTCCATTGTATAAAACGAATAATTGCTACCAGTGTAAAAGTTATGGTCATTTCTACGTTCCGGGCGACCTAGGCTTCACACTAGGCAGTTGTTCCACCAGATCGAATAGTTAGGGCCTAAGAAGTGAATGCCAGAAGCATAATATACAATATAAATACAACAGTTTTTCCATCATATAAAACGAATAATTGCAACCAGTATGAAAGTTATGGTCATTTCTACTTTCCGGGCAACCTTGGCTTCACCCTAGGGCGCTGCTCCAACAGATTGTATAGTAGGGCCTTAGAAGTCAATGCCCGAAGCATAAAATGCAATAAAAATACAACAGTTTTTCCATCGTATAACAGGATTAATTGCAACCAGTTTGAAAGTGATGGTCATTTCTACGTTCCGGACAACCTAGGCTTCACTCTAGGGTGTTGCTCCACCAGATCGAATAGTTAGGGCCTTAGAAGTCAACGCCCGAAGCATAAAATACAGAATAAATAGAACAGTTTTTCCATTGCATAAAACGAATAATTGCTACCAGTGTGAAAGTTATGGTCATTTCTACTTTCCGGGCAACCTAGGCTTCACCCTAGGGCGTTGCTCCAACAGATTGAATAGTTAGGGTCTTAGAAGTCAACGCCCGAAGCATAAAATACAAGGTAAATAGAACAGTTTTTCCATCGTATAAAACTAATAATTGCGACCAGTGTAAAAGTTATGGTCAATTCTACGTTCCGGGCAACCTAGGCTTCACCCTAGGCCGTTGTTCCACCAGATCGAATAGTTAGGGCCTAAGAAGTGAACGCCAGAAGCATAAAATAAGATATAAATACAACAGGTTTTCCATCATATAAAACGAATAATAGCAACCAGTATGAAAGTTATGGTCATTTCTACTTTCCGGGCAACCTAGGCTTCACCCTGGGGCGTTGCTCCAACAGATTGAATAGTTAGGGCCTTAGAAGTCAATGCCCGAAGCATAAAATGCAATAAAAATACAACAGTTTTTCCATCGTATAACAGGATTAATTGCAACCAGTTTGAAAGTGATGGTCATTTCTACGTTCCGGGCAACCTAGGCTTCACTCTAGGGCGTTGCACCACCAGATCGAATAGTTAGGGCCTAAGAAGTGAACGCCAGAAGCATAAAATACAATATAAATGCAACAGTTTTTCCATCGTATAAAACGAATAATTGCAACCAGTGTGAAAGTAATGGTCATTTCTACGTTCCGAGCACCCTAGGCGTCACTCTAGGGCGTTGCTCCACCACATCTAATAGCTACGGCCTTAGAAGTCAACGCCAGAGGCATAAAATACAGTATAAATACAACAGCTTTTCCATCGTATAAAACGAATAATTGCAACCAGTGTGAAAGTAATGGTCATTTCTACATTCCGGGCAACCTAGGCTTCACTCAAGGGCGCTGCTGCACCAGATCGAATAGTTAGGTCCTTAGATGTCAACGCCAGAAGCATAAAATACGATATAAATACAACAGCTTTTCCATTGTATAAAAGGAATAATTGCAAACAGTGTGAAAGTAATGGTCATTTCTACGTTCCGGGCAACCTAGGCTTCACTCTACGGTGTTGTTCCACCAGATCGAATAGTTAGGGCCTAAGAAGTGGACGCCAGAAGAATAAAATACAATATAAATATAACAGTTTTTCCATTGTATAAAGCGAATAATAGCAACCAGTGTTAATGTTATGGTCATTTCTACGTTCCGGGCAAGCTAGGCTTCACTCTAGGGCGTTTCTCCACCAGATCAAACAGTTAGGGCCTTAGAAGTCAACGCCCGAACCATAAAATACAAAAAAAATACATCAGTGTTTCCATCATATAACAGGAATAATTGCAACCAGTTTGAAAGTGATGGTCATTTCTCCTTTCCGGGCAACCTAGGCTTCACTCTAGGGCGTTGCTCCACTAGATCGAATAGCTAGGGCCTTAGAAGTCAACGCCGGAAGCATAAAATACAATATAAATGCAACAGCTTTTCCATCGTATAAAACGAATAATTGCAACCAGTGTGGAAGTAATGGTCATTCCTACGTTCCGAGCACCCTAGGCGTCACTCTAGGGCGTTGCTCCACCACATCTAATAGCTACGGCCTTAGATGTCAACGCCAGAGGCATAAAATACAAGATAAATAGAACAGTTTTTCCATCGTATAAAACGAATAATTGCTGCCAGTGTGAAAGTTATGGTCATTTCTACTTGCCGGGCAACCTAGGCTTCACCCTAGGGCGTTGTTCCGCCTGATGGAATAGTTAGGGCCTAAGAAGTCAACGCCAGAAGCATAAAATGAGATATAAATACAACAGCGTTTCCATCGTATAAAACGAATAATTGCAACCAGTTTGAAAGTGATGGTCATTTCTACGTACCGGGCAACCTAGGTTTCACTCTAGGGCGTCGCTACACCAGATGAAACAGTTAGGGCCTTAGGAGCCAACGCCCGAAGCATAAAATACAGAATAAATAGAACAGTTTCTCCATTTTATAAAACGAATAATTGCTACCAGTGTGAAAGTTATGGTCATTTCTACTTTCCGGGCAACCTAGGCTTCACCCTAGGGCGTTGTTCCACCAGATCGAATAGTTCGGGCCTAAGAAGTGAACGCCAGAAGAATAAAATACAATATAGATATAACAGTTTTTCCATCGTAAAAAACTAAGAATAGCAACCAGTGTGAAAGTTGTGGTCATTTCTACGTTCCGGGCAACCTAGGTTTCACTCTAGGGCGTTGTTCCACCAGATCGAATAGTTCGGGCCTAAGAAGTGAACGCCAGAAGAATAAAATACAATATAGATATAACAGTTTTTCCATCGTAAAAAACTAAGAATAGCAACCAGTGTGAAAGTTGTGGTCATTTCTACGTTCCGGGCAACCTAGGTTTCACTCTAGGGCGTCGCTCCACCAGATGAAACAGTTAGGGCCTTAGGAGCCAACGCCCGAAGCATAAAATACAGAATAAATAGAACAGTTTTTCCATTTTATAAAACGAATAATTGCTACCTGTGTGAAAGTTATGGTCATTTCTACTTTCCGGGCATCCTGGGCTTCACCCTAGGGCGTTGCTCCAACAGATTGAATAGTTAGGGTCTTAGAAGTCAACGCCCGAAGCGTAAAATACAAGGTAAATAGAACAGTTTTTCCATCATATAAAACGAATAATTGCTACCAGTGTAAAAGTTATGGTCAACTCTACGTTCCGGGCAACCTAGGCTTCACCCTAGGCCGTTGTTCCACCAGATCGAATAGTTAGGGCCTAAGAAGTGAACGCCAGAAGCATAAAATAAGATATAAATACAACAGGTTTTCCATCATATAAAACGAATAATTGCTACCAGTGTAAAAGTTATGGTCAACTCTACGTTCCGAGCAACCTAGGCTTCACTCTAGGGCGCTGCTGCACCAGATCGAATAGTTAGGTCCTTAGAAGTCAACGCCAGAAGCATAAAATACGATATAAATACAACAGTTTTCCATCGTATAAAAGGAGTAATTGCAAACAGTGTGAAAGTAATGGTCATTTCTACGTTCCGGGCAAACTAGGCTTCACTCTACGGCGTTGTTCCACCAGATCGAATAGTTAGGGCCTAAGAAGTCAACGCCAGCAGCATAAAATACAATATAAATATAACAGTTTTTCCATCTTATAAAACGAATAATATCAACCAGTGTGAAAGTTATGGTCATTTCCAAGTTCCGGGCAACCTAGGCTTCACTCTAGGGCGTTGCTCCACCAGATCATGCAGTTAGGGCCTTAGAAGCCAACGCCCGTAGCATAAAACACAAAATAAATAGAACGGTTTTTCCATTGTATAAAACGAATAATTGCTACCAGTGTAAAAGTTATGGTCCTTCCTACGTTCCGGGCAGCCTAGGCTTCACACTAGGGCGTTGCTCCACCAGTTCAAACAGTTAGGGCCTTAGAAGCCAACGCCCGAAGCATTAAATTCAAAATAAATAGAACAGGTTTTCCATTGTATAAAACGAATAATTGCTACCAGTGTAAAATTTATTGTCATTTCTACGTTCCGGGCAACCTAGGTTTCACTCCAGCGCCTTGCTCCTCCAGATCGAATAGTTACGGCCTAAGCAGTCAACGCCAGAAGCATAAAATACGATAAAGATGCAACAGTTTTTCCATCGTATAAAACGAATAATTGCAACCAGTGTGAAAGTTATGGTCATTTCTACATTCCGAGCAACCTAGGCCTCACTCTAGGGCGTTGTTCCACCAGATCGAATAGTTAGGGCCTAAGAAGTGAACGCCAGAAGCATAAAATGCAATAAAAATACAACAGTTTTTCCATCGTGTAGCAGGAGTAATGTGCAACCAGTGTGATAGTAGTGGTCATTTCTACGTTCCGGGCAACCTAGGCTTCACTCCACGGCGTTGCTCCACCAGATCGAATTGTTAGGGCCTAAGAAGTCAACACCAGAAGAATAAAATACAAAGTAAATACAACAGCCTTTACACCGTATAAAACGAATTATTGCAACCCGTGTGAAAGTGATGGTCATTTCTACGTTCCAGGCAACCTAGGCTTCACTCTAGGGCGTTGTTCCACCAGATCGTATAGCTAGGGCCTAAGAAGTCAACGCCAGAGGCATAAAATACGATATAAATACAACTGCTTTTCCATCGTATAAAATGAATAATTGCAAACAGTGTGAAAGTAATGGTCATTTCTACGTTCCGGTCAACCTAGGTGTCACTCTAGGGCGTTGCTCCACCACATCTAATAGCTACGGCCTTAGAAGTCAACGCCAGGAGCATAAAATACAATATAAATACAACAGCTTTTCCATCGTATAAAATGAATAATTGCAAACAGTGTGAAAGTAATGGTCATTTCTACGTTCCGGGCAACCTAGGCTGCACTCTAGGGTGTTGCTCCACCAGATGGAATAGCTAGGGCCTTAGAAGTCAACGCCCGAAGCATAAAATGCAAAATAAATAGGACAGTTTTTCGATTGTATTAAACGAATAACTGCAACCAGTCTGAAAGTACTGGTCATTTCTACGTTCCGGGTAACCTAGGTTTCACACTAGGGCGTTGCTCCACCAGATCGAATAGCTAGGGACTTCGAACTCAACGCCAGAAGGATAAAATACAATATAAGTACAAAAGTTTTTCCATCGTATAAAATGAATAATTGCAGACATTGTGAAAGTAATGGTCATTTCTACGTTCCGGTCAACCCAGGTGCCACTCTAGGGCGTCGCTCGACCACATCTAATAGCTACGGCTTTAGAAGTCGACGCCAGGAGCATAAAATACAATACAAATACAACAGCTTTTCCATCGTATAAAATGAATAATTGCAAACAGTGTGAAAATAATGGTCATTTCTACGTTCCGGGCAACCTAGGCTGCACTCTAGGGTGTTGCTACACCAGATGGAATAGCTAGGGCCTTAGAGGTCAACGCCCGAAGCATAAAATACAATATAAGTACAACAGTTTTTCCATCTTATAAAATGAATAACTGTAACCAGTGTGAAAGTACTGGTCATTTCTACGTTCCGGGCAACCTAGGCTTGAGTCTAGGGCCTTCCTCCACCAGATCGAATAGTTAGGGCCTTAGACGTCAACGCCAGAAGCATAAAATACCATAAAGATGCAACAGCTTTCCTTCGTATAACAGGAATAACTGCAAACAGTGTGATAGTACTGGTCATTACCACGTTCCGGGTAATCTAGGCTTCACTCTACGGCGCTGCTCCACCAGATCGAATAGCTAAGGACATCGACTTCAACGCCAGAAGTATAAAATACAATATAAGAACAAAAGTTTTTCCATCGTATAAAATGAACAATTGCAGACATTGTGAAAGTAATGATCATTTCTACGTTCCGGTAAACCTAGGTGTCACTCTAGGGCGTTGCTCCACCACAGCTAATAGCTACGGCTTTAGAAGTCAACGCCAGGAGCATAAAATACAATATAAATACAACAGCTTTTCCATCGTATAAAATGAATAATTGCAAACAGTGTGAAAGTAATGGTCATTTCTACGTTCCGGGCAACGTCGGCTGCACTCTAGGGTGTTGCTCCACCAGATGGAATAGCTAGGGCCTTAGAAGTCAACGCCCGAAGCATAAAATGCAAAATAAATATAACAGCTTTTCCATCGTATGAAACGAATAACAGCAACCAGTCTGAAAGTACTGGTCATTTCTACGTTCCGGGTAACCTAGGTTTCACACTAGGGCGTTGCTCCAACAGATCGAATAGCTAGGGACTTAGAATTCAACGCCAGAAGGATAAAATACAATATAAGTACAACAGTTTTTCCATCGTATGTAATGAATAAATGCAGACATTGTGAAAGTAATGGTCATTTCTACGTTCCGGGCAACCTAGGCTGCACTCTAGGGTGTTGCTCCACCAGATGGAATAGATAAAGACTTAGAATTCAATGCCGGAAGCATAAAATGCAATATAAATATAACAGCTTTTCCATCGTATAAAACGAATAATAGCAACCAGTGTGAAAGTTATGGTCATTTCCACGTTCGGGGCAACCTAGGCATCACTCTAGGGCGTTGCTCCACCTGTTGGAATAGTTCGGGCCTTAGAAGTCAACGCCCGAAGCATAATATGCAAAATAAATAGAACAGTTTTTCCTTTGTATAAAACGAATAACTGTAACCAGTGTGAAAGTACTGGTCATTTCTACGTTCCGGGCAAACTAGGCTTCACTGTAGGGCGTTGCTCCACCAAATCGAATAGTTAGGGCCTTAGAAGTCAACGCCCGAAGCATAAAATACAATATAAGTACAACAGTTTTTCCATCGTATAAAATGAATGATTGCGATCATTGTGAAAGTAATTGTCATTTCTACGTTCCGGGCAACCTAGCCTTCACTCTAGAGCGTTTCTCCACCAGACCAAACAGTTAGGGCCTTAGAAGTCAACGTCCGAAGCATAAAATGCAAAATAAATATAACAGCTTTTCCATCGTATGAAACGGATAACAGCAACCAGTCTGAAAGTACTGGACATTTCTACGTTCCGGGTAACCTAGGTTTCACACTAGGGCGTTGCTCCACCAGATCGAATAGCCAGGGACTTAGAAGTCAACGCCAGGAGCATAAAATACAATATAAATACATCAGTTTTTCCATCGTATAAAACGAATAATTGCAACCAGTTTGAAAGTGACGGCCAATTCTACCTTCCGGGCAATCTAGGCTTCACTCTAGGGCGTTGCTCCACCAGATCGAATAGTTAGTGCCTTAGAAGTCAACGCCAGAAGCATAAAATACAATATAAATGCAACAGTTTTTCCATCGTATAAAACGAATAATTGCAACCAGTATGAAACTTATGGTCACTTCTACTTTCCGAGCAACCTAGGCTTCACCCTAGGGCGTTGCTCCAACGGATTGAATAGTTAGGGCCTTAAGATGTCAACGCCAGAACCATAAAATGCAAAAAAAATACAACAGTGTTTCCATCATATAACAGGAATAATTGCAACCAGTTTGAAAGTGATGGCCAATTCTACGTTCCGGGCAACCTAGGTTTCACTCCAGGGCGTTGCTCCACCAGACCGAATAGTTACGGCCTAAGAAGTCAACGCCAGAAGCATAAAATACGATATAAATACAACATCTTTTCCATCGCATAAAACGAATAATTGGAACCAGTGTGAAAGTAATGGTCATTTCTACGTTCCGAGCACCCTAGGCGTCACTCTAGGGCGTTGCTCCACCACATCTAATCGCTATGGCCTTAGAAGTCAACACCAGAGGCTTAAAGTACAATATAAATACAACAGCGTTTCCATTGTATAAATCGAATAATTGCAACCAGTGTGAAAGTTATGGTCATTTCTATATTCCGAGCAACCTAGGATTCACTCTAGGGCGTTGCTCCACCAGATCGAATAGTTAGGTCCTTAGAAGTAAACGCCAGAAGCATAAAATACGATATAAATACAACAGCGTTTCCATCGTATAAAACGAATAATTGCAACCAGTGAGAAAGTTATGGTCATTTCTACATTCCGAGCAACCTAGGACTCACTCTAGGGCGCTCCTCCACCAGATCGAATAGTTAGGTCCTTAGAAGTGAACGCCCGAAACATAAAATGCAAAAAAAATACAACTGTGTTACCATCATATATCAGGAGTAATTGCAA
Organism: Calliopsis andreniformis; assembly: GCF_051401765.1. NCBI lineage: Eukaryota > Metazoa > Arthropoda > Insecta > Hymenoptera > Andrenidae > Calliopsis > Calliopsis andreniformis. The sequence goes on from NW_027480423.1 coordinate 13,679,847, forward strand.
CCAGTTTGAAAGTGATGGCCAATTCTACGTTCCGGGCAACCTAGGTTTCACTCCAGGGCGTTGCTCCACCAGACCGAATAGTTACGGCCTAAGAAGTCAACGCCAGAAGCATAAAATACGATATAAATACAACAGCTTTTCCATCGTATAAAAGGAATAATTGCAAACAGTGTGAAAGTAATGGTCATTTCTACGTTCCGGGCAAGCTAGGCTTCACCCTAGGCCGTTGTTCCACCAGATCGAATAGCTGGGGCCTTAGAAGTCAACGCCAGAGGCATAAAATACAATATAAATACAACAGTTTTTCCATCATATAAAACGAATAATTGCAACCAGTATGAAACTGATGGTCATTTCTATTTTCCGAGCAACCTAGGCTTCACCCTAGGGCGTTGCTCCAACAGATTGAATAGTTAGGGCCTTAGAAGACAACGCCCGAAGCATAAAATGCAATAAAAATACAACAGCTTTTCCATCGTATAAAACGAATAATTGCAACCAGTTTGAAAGTGATGGCCAATTCTACGTTCCGGGCAACCTAGGTTTCACTCCAGGGCGTTGCTCCACCAGATCGAATAGTTACGGCCTAAGAAGTCAACGCCAGAAGCATAAAATACGATATAAATACAACAGCTTTCCCATCGTATAAAACGAATAATTGCAACCAGTGTGAAAGTAATGGTCATTTCTACGTTCCGAGCACCCTAGGCGTCACCCTAGGGCGTTGCTCCTCCACATCTAGTAGCCACGGCCTTAGAAGTCAACGCCAGAGGCATAAAGTACAATATAAATACAACAGGGTTTCCATCGTATAAAACGAATAATTGCAACCAGTGTGAAAGTTATGGTCTGTTCTACATTACGAGCAACCTAGGATTCACTCTAGGGCGTTGCTGCAACAGATCGAATAGTTAGGTCCATAGAAGTAAACGCCAGAAGCATAAAATACGATATAAATACAACAGCGTTTGCATCGTATAAAACGAATAATTGCAACCAGTGTGAAAGTTATGGTCATTTCTACATTCCGAGCAACCTAGGATTCACTCTAGGGCGTTGCTCCACTGATCGAATAGTTAGGTCCTTAGAAGTAAACGCCAGAAGAATAAAATACGATATAAATACAACAGCTTTTCCATCGTATAAAAGGAATAATTGCTGCCAGTGTAAAAGTTATGGTCATTTCTAGGTTCCGGGCAACCTAGGCTTCACTCTAGGGCGTTGCTCCACCAGATCGAATAGCTAGGGTCTTAGAAGTCAACGCCAGAAGCATAAAATACAATATAAATACAACAGTTTTTCCATCGTATAAAAAGTATAATTGCAACCAGTATGAAATTGTTGGTCATTTCTAGTTTCCGGGCAACCTAGGCTTCACCCTTGGGCGTTGCTCCAACAGGTTGAATAGTTAGGGCCTTAGACGTCTACGCCGGAAGCATAAAATGCAATAAAAATGCAACAGTTTTTCTATCGTATAAAAGGATTAATTGCAACCAGTTTGAACGTCATGGTCAATTCTACGTTCCGGGCAACCTAGGCTTCACTCTAGGGCGTTGATCCAACAGATTGAATAGTTAGGGCCTTAGCAGTCAACGCCGGAAGCATAAAATACAATATAAATACAACAGTTTTTCCATCGTATAACAGGAGTAACTGCAAACAGTGTGAAAGTACTGGTCATTTCTACGTTCCGGGTAACCTAGGCTTCACTCTAGGGCGTTGCTCCACCAGATCGAATAGTTAGGGCCTTAGATGTCAACGCCAGAAGCATAAAATTCAATAAAGATGCAACAGTTTTTCAATCGTATAAAGCGAATAATAGCAACCAGTGTGAAAGTTATGGTCATTTCTACGTTCCGGGCAACCTAGACTTCACCACAGGGCGTTGTTCCACCAGATCGAATAGTTAGGGCCTAAGAAGTGAACGCCAGCATCATAAAATACAATTTGAATACAACAGTTTTTCCATGATATAAAACGAATAATTGCAACCAGTATGAAACTTATGGTCATTTCTATTTTCCGAGCAACATAGGCTTCACCCTAGGGCGTTCCTCCAACGGATTGAATAGTTAGGGCCTTAGAAGTCAACGCCCGAAGCATAAAATGCAATAAAAATACAACAGTGTTTCCATAATATAACAGGAATAATTGCATCCAGTTTGAAAGTGATGGCCAATTCTACGTCCCGGGCAACCTAGGCTTCACTCTAGGGCTTTGCTCCACCAGATCGAATAGTTAGCGCCTCAGAAGTCAACGCCAGAAGCATAAAACACTATATAAATACAACAGCTTTTCATCGTATAAAACGAATAATTGCAACCAGTATGAAACTTATGGTCATTTCTACTTTCCGAGCAACGTAGGCTTCACCCTAGGGCGTTGCTCCAACAGATTGAATAGTTAGGGCCTCAGAAGTCTACGCTCGAACCATAAAATGCAAAAAAAATACAACAGTGTTTCAATCATATAACAGGAATAATTGCGACCAGTTTGAAAGTGATGGCCAATTCTACGTTCCTGCCAACCTAGGCTTCACTCTAGGGCGTTGCTCCACCAGATCGAATAGTTAGTGCCTTAGAAGTCAACGCCAGAAGCATAAAACACTATATAAATACAACAGCTTTTCATCGTATAAAACGAATAATTGCAACCAGTATGAAACTTATGGTCATTTCTACTTTCCGAGCAACCTAGGCTTCACCCTAGGGCGTTGCTCCAACAGATTGAATAGTTAGGGCCTCAGAAGTCTACGCTCGAACCATAAAATGCAAAAAAAATACAACAGTGTTTCAATCATATAACAGGAATAATTGCGACCAGTTTGAAAGTGATGGCCAATTCTACGTTCCTGCCAACCTAGGCTTCACTCTAGAGCGTTGCTCCACCAGATCGAATTGTTAGTGCCTTAGCAGTCAACGCCAGAAGCATAAAATACAATATAAATACAACAGTTTTTCCATCGTATAACAGGAGTAACTGCAAACAGTGTGAAAGTACTGGTCATTTCTACGTTCCGGGTAACCTAGGCTTCACTCTAGGGCGTTGTTCCACCAGATCGAACAGTTCGGGCCTAAGAAGGCAACGCCAGAAGCATAATATACAATATAAATATAACAGTTTTTCAATCGTATAAAGCGAATAATAGCAACCAGTGTGAAAGTTATGGTCATTTCTACGTTCCGGGCAACCTAGACTTCACCACAGGGCGTTGTTCCACCAGATCGAATAGTTAGGGCCTAAGAAGTGAACGCCAGCAGCATAAAATACAATTTGAATACAACATTTTTTCCATGATATAAAACGAATAATTGCAACCAGTATGAAAGTTATGGTCATTTCTTCTTTCCGGGCAACCTAGGCTTCACCCTTGGGCGTTGCTCCAACAGATTGAATGGTTAGGGCCTTAGAAGTCAACGCCGGAAGCGTAAAATGCAATAAAAATACAACAGTTTTTCCATCGTATAAAAGGATCAATTGCAACCAGTTTGAAAGTGATGGTCATTTCTACGTTCCGGGCAACCTAGGCTTCACTCTAGGGCGTTGCTGCAACAGATCGAATAGTTAGGTCCATAGAAGTCAACGCCCGAAGCATAAAATACAATATAAATACAACAGTTTTCCATCGTATAAAACGAATAATTGCAACCAGTGTGAAACTTATGGTCATTTCTACTTTCCGAGCAACCTAGGCCTCAACCTAGGGCGTTGCTCCAACAGATTGAATAGTTAGGGCCTTAGAAGTCTACGCCCGAACCATAAAATGCAAAAAAAATACAACAGTGTTTCCATCATATAACAGGAATAATTTCGACCAGTTTGAAAGTGATGGCCAATTCTACGTTCCGGGCAACCTAGGCTTCACTCTAGGGCGTTGCTCCACCAGATCGAATGGTTAGTGCCTTAGAAGTCAACGCCAGAAGCATAAAATACAATATAAATGCAACAGTTTTTCCATCGTATGAAACAAATAATTGCAACCAGTATGAAGCATATGGTCATTTCTACTTTCCGAGCAACCTAGGCTTCACCCTAGGGCGTTGCTCCAACGGATTGAATAGTTAGGGCCTTAGAAGTCAACGCCCGAACCATAAAATGCAAAAAAAATACAACAGCGATTCCATCATATAACAGGAATAATTTCAACCAGTTTCAAAGTGATGGCCAGTTCTACGTTCCGGGCAACCTAGGCTTCACTGTAGGGCGTTGCTCCACCAGGTCGAATAGTTAGTGCCTTAGAAGTCAACGCCGGAAGCATAAAATACAATATAAATACAACAGTTTTTCCATCGTATATAACGAATAATTGCAACCAGTATGAAAGTGATGGCCAATTCTACCTTCCGGGCAACCTAGGCTTCACTCTAGGGCGTTGCTCCACCAGATCGAATAGTTAGTGCCTTAGAAGTCAACGCCAGAAGCATAAAATACAATATATATACAACAGTTTTTCCATCGTATAAATCGAATAATTGCAACCAGTATGAAACTTATGGTCATTTCTATTTTCCGAGCAACATAGGCTTCACCCTAGGGCGTTCCTCCAACGGATTGAATAGTTAGGGCCTTAGAAGTCAACGCCCGAAGCATAAAATGCAATAAAAATACAACAGTGTTTCCATAATATAACAGGAATAATTGCATCCAGTTTGAAAGTGATGGCCAATTCTACGTCCCGGGCAACCTAGGCTTCACTCTAGGGCTTTGCTCCACCAGATCGAATAGTTAGCGCCTCAGAAGTCAACGCCAGAAGCATAAAACACTATATAAATACAACAGCTTTTCATCGTATAAAACGAATAATTGCAACCAGTATGAAACTTATGGTCATTTCTACTTTCCGAGCAACCTAGGCTTCACCCTAGGGCGTTGCTCCAACAGATTGAATAGTTAGGGCCTCAGAAGTCTACGCTCGAACCATAAAATGCAAAAAAAATACAACAGTGTTTCAATCATATAACAGGAATAATTGCGACCAGTTTGAAAGTGATGGCTAATTCTACGTTCCTGCCAACCTAGGCTTCACTCTAGGGCGTTGCTCCACCAGATCGAATAGTTAGTGCCTTAGAAGTCAACGCCAGAAGCATAAAACACTATATAAATACAACAGCTTTTCATCGTATAAAACGAATAATTGCAACCAGTATGAAACTTATGGTCATTTCTACTTTCCGAGCAACCTAGGCTTCACCCTAGGGCGTTGCTCCAACAGATTGAATAGTTAGGGCCTCAGAAGTCTACGCTCGAACCATAAAATGCAAAAAAAATACAACAGTGTTTCAATCATATAACAGGAATAATTGCGACCAGTTTGAAAGTGATGGCCAATTCTACGTTCCTGCCAACCTAGGCTTCACTCTAGAGCGTTGCTCCACCAGATCGAATAGTTAGTGCCTTAGAAGTCAACGCCAGAAGCATAAAATACAATATAAATACAACAGTTTTTCATCGTATGAAGCAAATAATTGCAACCAGTATGAAACTTATGGTCACTTCTACTTTCCGAGCAACCTAGGCTTCTCCCTAGGGCGTTGCTCCAACGGATTGAATAGTTAGGGCCTTAAGATGTCAACGCCCGAACCATAAAATGCAAAAAAAATACAACAGTGTTTCCATCATATAACAGGAATAATTGCAACCAGTTTGAAAGTGATGGCCAATTCGACGTTTCGGGCAACCTAGGTTTCACTCCAGGGCGTTGCTCCACCAGACCGAATAGTTACGGCCTAAGAAGTCAACGCCAGAAGCATAAAATACGATATAAATACAACATCTTTTCCATCGCATAAAACGAATAATTGGAACCAGTGTGAAAGTAATGGTCATTTCTACGTTCCGAGCACCCTAGGCGTCACTCTAGGGCGTTGCGCCACCAGATCTAATCGCTACGGCCTTAGAAGTCAACACCAGAGGCTTAAAGTACAATATAAATGCAACAGCGTTTCCATTGTATAAAACGAATAATTGCAACCAGTGTGAAAGTTATGGTCATTTCTATATTCCGAGCAACCTAGGATTCACTCTAGGGCGTTGCTCCACCAGATCGAATAGTTAGGTCCTTAGAAGTAAACGCCAGAAGCATAAAATACGATATAAATACAACAGCGTTTCCATCGTATAAAACGAATAATTGCAACCAGTGTGAAAGTTATGGTCATTTCTACATTCCGAGCAACCTAGGACTCACTCTAGGGCGCTCCTCCACCAGATTGAATGGTTAGGTCCTTAGAAGTGAACGCCCGAAACATAAAATGCAAAAAAAATACAACTGTGTTTCCATCATATATCAGGAATAATTGCAACCAGTTTGAAAGTGATGGCCAATTCTACGTTCCGGGCAACCTAGGTTTCACTCCAGGGCGTTGCTCCACCAGACCGAAAAGTTACGGCCTAAGAAGTCAACGCCAGAAGCATAAAATACGATATAAATACAACAGCTTTTCCATCGTATAAAAGGAATAATTGCAAACAGTGTGAAAGTAATGGTCATTTCTACGTTCCGGGCAAGCTAGGCTTCACCCTAGGCTGTTGTTCCACCAGATCGAATAGCTGGGGCCTTAGAAGTCAACGCCAGAAGCATAAAATACAATATAAATACAACAGTTTTTCCATCGTATAAAACGAATAATTGCAACCAGTATGAAACTGATGGTCATTTCTACGTTCCGGGCAACCTAGGCTTCACTCTAGGGCGTTGCTCCACCAGATCGAATAGTTAGAGCCTTAGAAGTCAGCGCCAGAAGCATAAAATACAATATAAATAAAACAGATTTTCCATCGTATAAAACGAATAATTGCTACCAGTGTAAAAGTTATGGTCAGTTCTACGTTCCGGGCAACCTAGGCCTCACTCTAGGTCGTTTTTCCACGAGATCCAATTGTTAGGGCCTAAGAAGTCAACGCCAGAAGCATAAGATACAATATACATATAACAGATTTTCCATCGTATAGAACGAATAATAGCAACCAGTGTGAAAGTTAACGTCATTTCTACTTTCCGGGCAACCTAGGCTTCCCCGTCGGGCGTTGCACCAACAGATTGAATAGTTAGGGCCTTAGAAGTCAACGCCCGATGCATAAAATACAAAATAAATAGAACAGTTTTTCCATCGTTTAAAACGAATAATTACTACCGGTGTGAAAGCTATGGTCATTTCTACTTCACGGGCAACCTAGACTACACCATAGGGCGTTGCTCCACCATATCGAATAGATAGTGCCTTAGAAGTCAACGCCAGAAGCATAAAATACTATAAAAATACAACAGTTTTTCCATCATATAAAACGAATAATTGCAACCAGTATGAAACTTATGGTCATTTCTACTTTCCGAGCAACCTAGGCTTCAACCCTAGGGCGTTGCTCCAACAGATTGAATAGTTACGTCCTTAGAAGTCAACGCCCGAAGCATAAAATGCAATAAAAATACAACAGTGTTTCCATCATATAACAGGAATAATTGCAACCAGTTTGAAAGTGATGGCCAATTCGACGTTCCGGGCAACCTAGGCTTCACTCTATTGCGTTGCTCCACCAGATCGAATAGATAGTGCCTTAGAAGTCGATGCCAGAAGCTTAAAATACAATATAAATACAACAGTTTTTCCATCGTATAAAACGAATAATTGCAACCAGCATGAAACTTATGGTCATTTCTACTTTCCGAGCAACCTAGGCTTCACCCTAGGGCGTTGCTCCAACAGATTGAATAGTTAGGGCCGTAGATGTCAACGCCCGAACCATAAAATGCAAAAAAAATACAACAGTGTTACCATCATATAACAGGAATAATTGCAACCAGTTTGAAAGTGATGGCCAATTCTACGTTCCGGGCAAGCTAGGCTTCACTCTATTGCGTTGCTCCACCAGATCGAATAGTTAGGGCCTTAGAAGTCAACGCCAGAAGCATAAAATACAATATAAATACAACAGTTTTTCCATCGTATAAAACGAATAATTGCAACCAGTATGAGACTTATGGTCATTTCTACATTCCGAGCAACCTAGGCTTCACCCTAGGGCGTTGATCCAACAGATTGAATATTTAGGGCCTTAGAAGTCGACGCCCGAAGCATAAAATACAATATAAATACAACAGTTTTTCGATCGTATAAAACGAATAATTGCAACCAGTATGAAAGTTATGGTCATTTCTACGTTCCGGGCATCCTAGGCTTCACCATAGTGCGTCGTTCCACCAGATGGAAGAGTTAGGGCATAAGAAGTCAACGCCAGAAGCATAAAATACGATTTAAGTAATACAGTTTTTCCATCGTATAAAACGAGTAATTGCAAACATTGCGAATTTAATGGTCATTTCTACGTTCCGGGCTACCTAGACGTCACTCTAGTGCGTTGCTCCACCACATCTAATAGCTACGGCCTTAGACGTCAACGACAGAAGCATTAAATACAATAAAGATGCAACAGCTTTTCCATCGTATAAAACGAATAATTGCAACCAGTGTGAAAGTTATTGTCATTTCTACTTTCCTGGAAACCTATGCTTTCACTCTAGGGCGTTGCTCCACCAGATCGAATATTTAGTGCCTAAGAAGTCAACGCCAGAAGCATAAAATACAAGATAACTACAACAGTTTTTACATCGTATAAAACGAATAATTGCTACCAGTATGGAAGTGATGGTCATTTCTACGTTCCGGGCAACCTAGGCCTCACCCTATGACGTTGTTCCACCAGATTGAATAGTTAGGCCCTAAGAAATCAACGCCAGAAGCATAAAATACAATATAAATATAACAGTGTTTCCATCGTATAAAACGAATAATTTCAACCAGTGTGAATGTTATGGTCATTTCTACATTCCGGGCAACCTAGGCTTCACTGTAGGGCGTTGCTCCACCAGGTCGAATAGTTAGTGCCTTAGAAGTCAACGCCGGAAGCATAAAATACAATATAAATACAACAGTTTTTCCATCGTATATAACGAATAATTGCAACCAGTATGAAAGTGATGGCCAATTCTACCTTCCGGGCAACCTAGGCTTCACTCTAGGGCGTTGCTCCACCAGATCGAATAGTTAGTGCCTTAGAAGTCAACGCCAGAAGCATAAAATACAATATATATACAACAGTTTTTCCATCGTATAAATCGAATAATTGCAACCAGTATGAAACTTATGGTCATTTCTATTTTCCGAGCAACATAGGCTTCACCCTAGGGCGTTCCTCCAACGGATTGAATAGTTAGGGCCTTAGAAGTCAACGCCCGAAGCATAAAATGCAATAAAAATACAACAGTGTTTCCATAATATAACAGGAATAATTGCATCCAGTTTGAAAGTGATGGCCAATTCTACGTCCCGGGCAACCTAGGCTTCACTCTAGGGCTTTGCTCCACCAGATCGAATAGTTAGCGCCTCAGAAGTCAACGCCAGAAGCATAAAACACTATATAAATACAACAGCTTTTCATCGTATAAAACGAATAATTGCAACCAGTATGAAACTTATGGTCATTTCTACTTTCCGAGCAACCTAGGCTTCACCCTAGGGCGTTGCTCCAACAGATTGAATAGTTAGGGCCTCAGAAGTCTACGCTCGAACCATAAAATGCAAAAAAAATACAACAGTGTTTCAATCATATAACAGGAATAATTGCGACCAGTTTGAAAGTGATGGCTAATTCTACGTTCCTGCCAACCTAGGCTTCACTCTAGGGCGTTGCTCCACCAGATCGAATAGTTAGTGCCTTAGAAGTCAACGCCAGAAGCATAAAACACTATATAAATACAACAGCTTTTCATCGTATAAAACGAATAATTGCAACCAGTATGAAACTTATGGTCATTTCTACTTTCCGAGCAACCTAGGCTTCACCCTAGGGCGTTGCTCCAACAGATTGAATAGTTAGGGCCTCAGAAGTCTACGCTCGAACCATAAAATGCAAAAAAAATACAACAGTGTTTCAATCATATAACAGGAATAATTGCGACCAGTTTGAAAGTGATGGCCAATTCTACGTTCCTGCCAACCTAGGCTTCACTCTAGAGCGTTGCTCCACCAGATCGAATAGTTAGTGCCTTAGCAGTCAACGCCAGAAGCATAAAATACAATATAAATACAACAGTTTTTCCATCGTATAACAGGAGTAACTGCAAACAGTGTGAAAGTACTGGTCATTTCTACGTTCCGGGTAACCTAGGCTTCACTCTAGGGCGTTGTTCCACCAGATCGAACAGTTCGGGCCTAAGAAGGCAACGCCAGAAGCATAATATACAATATAAATATAACAGTTTTTCAATCGTATAAAGCGAATAATAGCAACCAGTGTGAAAGTTATGGTCATTTCTACGTTCCGGGCAACCTAGACTTCACCACAGGGCGTTGTTCCACCAGATCGAATAGTTAGGGCCTAAGAAGTGAACGCCAGCAGCATAAAATACAATTTGAATACAACATTTTTTCCATGATATAAAACGAATAATTGCAACCAGTATGAAAGTTATGGTCATTTCTTCTTTCCGGGCAACCTAGGCTTCACCCTTGGGCGTTGCTCCAACAGATTGAATGGTTAGGGCCTTAGAAGTCAACGCCGGAAGCGTAAAATGCAATAAAAATACAACAGTTTTTCCATCGTATAAAAGGATCAATTGCAACCAGTTTGAAAGTGATGGTCATTTCTACGTTCCGGGCAACCTAGGCTTCACTCTAGGGCGTTGCTGCAACAGATCGAATAGTTAGGTCCATAGAAGTCAACGCCCGAAGCATAAAATACAATATAAATACAACAGTTTTCCATCGTATAAAACGAATAATTGCAACCAGTATGAAACTTATGGTCATTTCTACTTTCCGAGCAACCTAGGCCTCAACCTAGGGCGTTGCTCCAACAGATTGAATAGTTAGGGCCTTAGAAGTCTACGCCCGAACCATAAAATGCAAAAAAAATACAACAGTGTTTCCATCATATAACAGGAATAATTTCGACCAGTTTGAAAGTGATGGCCAATTCTACGTTCCGGGCAACCTAGGCTTCACTCTAGGGCGTTGCTCCACCAGATCGAATGGTTAGTGCCTTAGAAGTCAACGCCAGAAGCATAAAATACAATATAAATACAACAGTTTTTCCATCGTATGAAACAAATAATTGCAACCAGTATGAAGCATATGGTCATTTCTACTTTCCGAGCAACCTAGGCTTCACCCTAGGGCGTTGGTCCAACGGATTGAATAGTTAGGGCCTTAGAAGTCAACGCCCGAACCATAAAATGCAAAAAAAATACAACAGCGATTCCATCATATAACAGGAATAATTTCAACCAGTTTCAAAGTGATGGCCAGTTCTACGTTCCGGGCAACCTAGGCTTCACTGTAGGGCGTTGCTCCACCAGGTCGAATAGTTAGTGCCTTAGAAGTCAACGCCGGAAGCATAAAATACAATATAAATACAACAGTTTTTCCATCGTATATAACGAATAATTGCAACCAGTATGAAAGTGATGGCCAATTCTACCTTCCGGGCAACCTAGGCTTCACTCTAGGGCGTTGCTCCACCAGATCGAATAGTTAGTGCCTTAGAAGTCAACGCCAGAAGCATAAAATACAATATATATACAACAGTTTTTCCATCGTATAAATCGAATAATTGCAACCAGTATGAAACTTATGGTCATTTCTATTTTCCGAGCAACATAGGCTTCACCCTAGGGCGTTCCTCCAACGGATTGAATAGTTAGGGCCTTAGAAGCCAACGCCCGAAGCATAAAATGCAATAAAAATACAACAGTGTTTCCATAATATAACAGGAATAATTGCATCCAGTTTGAAAGTGATGGCCAATTCTACGTCCCGGGCAACCTAGGCTTCACTCTAGGGCGTTGCTCCACCAGATCGAATAGTTAGTGCCTCAGAAGTCAACGCCAGAAGCATAAAACACTATATAAATACAACAGCTTTTCATCGTATAAAACGAATAATTGCAACCAGTATGAAACTTATGGTCATTTCTACTTTCCGAGCAACCTAGGCTTCACCCTAGGGCGTTGCTCCAACAGATTGAATAGTTAGGGCCTCAGAAGTCTACGCTCGAACCATAAAATGCAAAAAAAATACAACAGTGTTTCAATCATATAACAGGAATAATTGCGACCAGTTTGAAAGTGATGGCCAATTCTACGTTCCTGCCAACCTAGGCTTCACTCTAGGGCGTTGCTCCACCAGATCGAATAGTTAGTGCCTTAGAAGTCAACGCCAGAAGCATAAAATACAATATAAATACAACAGTTTTTCATCGTATGAAGCAAATAATTGCAACCAGTATGAAACTTATGGTCACTTCTACTTTCCGAGCAACCTAGGCTTCTCCCTAGGGCGTTGCTCCAACGGATTGAATAGTTAGGGCCTTAAGATGTCAACGCCCGAACCATAAAATGCAAAAAAAATACAACAGTGTTTCCATCATATAACAGGAATAATTGCAACCAGTTTGAAAGTGATGGCCAATTCGACGTTTCGGGCAACCTAGGTTTCACTCCAGGGCGTTGCTCCACCAGACCGAATAGTTACGGCCTAAGAAGTCAACGCCAGAAGCATAAAATACGATATAAATACAACATCTTTTCCATCGCATAAAACGAATAATTGGAACCAGTGTGAAAGTAATGGTCATTTCTACGTTCCGAGCACCCTAGGCGTCACTCTAGGGCGTTGCGCCACCAGATCTAATCGCTACGGCCTTAGAAGTCAACACCAGAGGCTTAAAGTACAATATAAATGCAACAGCGTTTCCATTGTATAAAACGAATAATTGCAACCAGTGTGAAAGTTATGGTCATTTCTATATTCCGAGCAACCTAGGATTCACTCTAGGGCGTTGCTCCACCAGATCGAATAGTTAGGTCCTTAGAAGTAAACGCCAGAAGCATAAAATACGATATAAATACAACAGCGTTTCCATCGTATAAAACGAATAATTGCAACCCGTGTGAAAGTTATGGTCATTTCTACATTCCGAGCAACCTAGGACTCACTCTAGGGCGCTCCTCCACCAGATCGAATGGTTAGGTCCTTAGAAGTGAACGCCCGAAACATAAAATGCAAAAAAAATACAACTGTGTTTCCATCATATATCAGGAATAATTGCAACCAGTTTGAAAGTGATGGCCAATTCTACGTTCCGGGCAACCTAGGTTTCACTCCAGGGCGTTGCTCCACCAGACCGAAAAGTTACGGCCTAAGAAGTCAACGCCAGAAGCATAAAATACGATATAAATACAACAGCTTTTCCATCGTATAAAAGGAATAATTGCAAACAGTGTGAAAGTAATGGTCATTTCTACGTTCCGGGCAAGCTAGGCTTCACCCTAGGCTGTTGTTCCACCAGATCGAATAGCTGGGGCCTTAGAAGTCAACGCCAGAAGCATAAAATACAATATAAATACAACAGTTTTTCCATCGTATAAAACGAATAATTGCAACCAGTATGAAACTGATGGTCATTTCTACGTTCCGGGCAACCTAGGCTTCACTCTAGGGCGTTGCTCCACCAGATCGAATAGTTAGAGCCTTAGAAGTCAGCGCCAGAAGCATAAAATACAATATAAATAAAACAGATTTTCCATCGTATAAAACGAATAATTGCTACCAGTGTAAAAGTTATGGTCAGTTCTACGTTCCGGGCAACCTAGGCCTCACTCTAGGTCGTTTTTCCACGAGATCCAATTGTTAGGGCCTAAGAAGTCAACGCCAGAAGCATAAGATACAATATACATATAACAGATTTTCCATCGTATAGAACGAATAATAGCAACCACTGTGAAAGTTAACGTCATTTCTACTTTCCGGGCAACCTAGGCTTCCCCGTCGGGCGTTGCACCAACAGATTGAATAGTTAGGGCCTTAGAAGTCAACGCCCGATGCATAAAATACAAAATAAATAGAACAGTTTTTCCATCGTTTAAAACGAATAATTGCTACCGGTGTGAAAGCTATGGTCATTTCTACTTCACGGGCAACCTAGACTACACCATAGGGCGTTGCTCCACCATATCGAATAGATAGTGCCTTAGAAGTCAACGCCAGAAGCATAAAATACTATAAAAATACAACAGTTTTTCCATCATATAAAACGAATAATTGCAACCAGTATGAAACTTATGGTCATTTCTACTTTCCGAGCAACCTAGGCTTCAACCCTAGGGCGTTGCTCCAACAGATTGAATAGTTACGTCCTTAGAAGTCAACGCCCGAAGCATAAAATGCAATAAAAATACAACAGTGTTTCCATCATATAACAGGAATAATTGCAACCAGTTTGAAAGTGATGGCCAATTCGACGTTCCGGGCAACCTAGGCTTCACTCTATTGCGTTGCTCCACCAGATCGAATAGATAGTGCCTTAGAAGTCGATGCCAGAAGCTTAAAATACAATATAAATACAACAGTTTTTCCATCGTATAAAACGAATAATTGCAACCAGCATGAAACTTATGGTCATTTCTACTTTCCGAGCAACCTAGGCTTCACCCTAGGGCGTTGCTCCAACAGATTGAATAGTTAGGGCCGTAGATGTCAACGCCCGAACCATAAAATGCAAAAAAAATACAACAGTGTTACCATCATATAACAGGAATAATTGCAACCAGTTTGAAAGTGATGGCCAATTCTACGTTCCGGGCAAGCTAGGCTTCACTCTATTGCGTTGCTCCACCAGATCGAATAGTTAGGGCCTTAGAAGTCAACGCCAGAAGCATAAAATACAATATAAATACAACAGTTTTTCCATCGTATAAAACGAATAATTGCAACCAGTATGAGACTTATGGTCATTTCTACATTCCGAGCAACCTAGGCTTCACCCTAGGGCGTTGATCCAACAGATTGAATATTTAGGGCCTTAGAAGTCGACGCCCGAAGCATAAAATACAATATAAATACAACAGTTTTTCGATCGTATAAAACGAATAATTGCAACCAGTATGAAAGTTATGGTCATTTCTACGTTCCGGGCAACCTAGGCTTCACCATAGTGCGTCGTTCCACCAGATGGAAGAGTTAGGGCATAAGAAGTCAACGCCAGAAGCATAAAATACGATTTAAGTAATACAGTTTTTCCATCGTATAAAACGAGTAATTGCAAACATTGCGAATTTAATGGTCATTTCTACGTTCCGGGCTACCTAGACGTCACTCTAGTGCGTTGCTCCACCACATCTAATAGCTACGGCCTTAGACGTCAACGACAGAAGCATTAAATACAATAAAGATGCAACAGCTTTTCCATCGTATAAAACGAATAATTGCAACCAGTGTGAAAGTTATTGTCATTTCTACTTTCCTGGAAACCTATGCTTTCACTCTAGGGCGTTGCTCCACCAGATCGAATATTTAGTGCCTAAGAAGTCAACGCCAGAAGCATAAAATACAAGATAACTACAACAGTTTTTACATCGTATAAAACGAATAATTGCTACCAGTATGGAAGTGATGGTCATTTCTACGTTCCGGGCAACCTAGGCCTCACCCTATGACGTTGTTCCACCAGATTGAATAGTTAGGCCCTAAGAAATCAACGCCAGAAGCATAAAATACAATATAAATATAACAGTGTTTCCATCGTATAAAACGAATAATTTCAACCAGTGTGAATGTTATGGTCATTTCTACATTCCGAGCAACCTAGGCTTCACCCCAGGGCGTTGTTCCACCCGGTCGAATAGTTAGGGCCTAAGAAGTGAACGCCAGGAGCATAAAATACAATATAAATACAACAGTTCTTCCATCATATAAAACGAATAATTGCAACCAGTATAAAAGTTATGGTCAGTTCTACGTTCCGGGCAGCCTACGCTTCACTCTGTGGCGTTCTTCCACCACATCGAATAGCTACGGCCTCAGAAGTCAACGCCTGAAGCATAAAATACAATAAAAATACAACAGTCTTTCCATCCTATAACAGGAATAATTGCAACCCGTGTGAAAGTGATGGTCATTTATACGTTCCAGGCAACCTATGCTTCATTCTAGGGCATTGTTAAACCAGATCGAATTGTTAGGGCCTTAGAAGTCAACGCCCGAAGCATAAAATACAAATTAAACAGAACAGTTTTTCCATTGTATAAAACGAATAATTGCTACCAGTGAAAAGTTATGGTCATTTCTACGTTCCGGGCAACCTAGGCTTCACCCTAGGGCGTTGCTCCACCAGATCGAAGAGTTAGGGTCCAAGAAGTCAACACCGGAAGCTTAAAATACAATATAAAAACAACAGCTTTTCATTCGTAGAAAACAAATAATTGCAACCTGTGTGAAGGTTATGGTCATATCTACGTTCCGGGCAACCTTGGCTCCACTGTAGGGAGTTGCTCCACCAGATCGAATAGGTAGGGCCATAGAAGTCTACGCCCGAAGCATAAAATACGATATAAGTACAACAGTTTTTCCATCGTATAAAATGTATAATTGCAAACATTGCGAAAGTAATGGTCATTTCTACGTTTCGGGCAACATAGGCGTCACTCTAATGCGTTGCTCCACCACATCTAATAGCTACGGCCTTAGATGTCAACGACAGAAGCCTAAAATACAATATAAATACAACAGTTTTTCCATCGTATATAACGAATAATTGCAACCAGTATGAAACTTATGGTCATTTCTACTTTCCGAGCAACCTAGGCTTCACCCTAGGGCGTTGCTCCAACAGGTTGAATAGTTAGGGCCGTAGAAGTCAACGCCCGAACCATAAAATGCAAAAAAAATACAACAGTGTTACCATCATATGACATGAATAATTGCAACCAGTTTGACAGTGATGGCCAATTCTACGTTCCGGGCAACCTAGGCTTCACTCTATTGCGTTGTGCCACCAGATCGAATAGTTAGGGGCTAAGAAGTCAACGCCAGAAGCATTAAATACAATATAAATATAACAGTTTTTCCATCGTATAAAACGAATAATAGCAGCCAGTGTGAAAGTTATGGTCATTTCTAAGTTCCGAGCACCCTAGCCGTCACTCTAGGGCGTTGCTCTACCACATCTAATAGCTACGGCCTTAGAAGCCAACGCCAGAGGCATAAAATACAATATAAATGCAACAACCGTTACACCGTATAAAACGAATAATTGCAACCTGTGTGAAGGTTATGGTCATATCTACGTTCCGGGCAACATAGGCTTCACTGTAGGGCGTTGCTCCACCTGATCGAAGTATTAGGGCCTAAGAAGTCAACGCCCGAAGCATAAAATACGATATAAATACAACAGCTTTTCCATCGTATTAAATGAATAATTGCAAACAGTGTGAAAGTAGTGTTCATTTCTACGTTCCGAGCATCCTAGGCTTAACTCTAGGGCGGTGCTCCACCATATCGAATAGCTACGGCCTTAGAAGCCTACGCCTGAAGCATAAAATACAATACAAATACGACAGCATTTTCATCGTATAACAGGAATAATTTCAACAAGCGTGAAAGTAATGATCATTTCGGCGTTTCGGGCATCCTAGACTTAACTCTGAGGCATTGCTCCACCAGATCGAATAGTTAGGGCCTAAGAAGTCAACGCCAGAAGCATAAAATACAATATAAATACAACAGTTTTTCCATCGTATAAAACGAATAATTGCAACCAGTATGAGACTTATGGTCATTTCTACATTCCGAGCAACCTAGGCTTCACCCTAGGGCGTTGATCCAACAGATTGAATATTTAGGGCCTTAGAAGTCAACGCCCGAAGCATAAAATACAATATAAATTCAACAGCTTTTCCGTCGTATAAAACGAATAATTGCAACCAGTATGAAAGTTATGGTCATTTCTACTTTCCGGGCAACCTAGGCTTCACCCTAGGGCGTTGCTCCAACAGATCGAATAGTTATGGCTTTAGAAGTCAACGGCCGAAGCATAAAATACAAAATAAATAGAACTGTTTTTCCATCGTATAAAACGAATAATTGCTACCGGTGTGAAAGTTATGGTCATTTCTACGTTCCGGGCAACCTAGGCTTCACCATAGTGCGTTGTTCCACCAGATGGAAGAGTTAGGGCATAAGAAGTCAACGCCTGAAGCATAAAATACAATACAAATACAACAGCATTTTCATCGTATAACAGGAATAATTTCAACAAGCGTGAAAGTAATGATCATTTCGGCGTTTCGGGCATCCTAGACTTAACTCTGAGGCATTGCTCCACCAGATCGAATAGTTAGGGCCTAAGAAGTCAACGCCAGAAGCATAAAATACAATATAAATACAACAGTGTTTCCATCGTATAAAACAAATAATTGCAACCAGTATGAAACTTATGGTCATTTCTACTTTCCGAGCAACCTAGGCTTCACCCTAGGGCGTTGCTCCAACAGGTTCAATAGTTAGGGCCGTAGAAGTCAACGCCCGAACCATAAAATGCAAAAAAAATACAACAGTGTTACCATCATATAACAGGAATAATTGCAACCAGATTGAAAGTGATGTCCCATTCTACGTTCCGGGCAACCTAGGCTTCACTCTATTGCGTTGCTCCACCAGATCGAATAGTTAGGGCCTAAGAAGTCAACGCCAGAAGCGTAAGATACATAATAAATATAACAGTTTTTCCATCGTATAGAACGGATAATAGCATCCAGTGTGAAAGTTATTGTCATTTCTACGTTCCGGGCAACCTAGGCTTCACTCTAGGGCGTTGCTCCACCAGATCAAACAGTTATGGCCTTAGAAGTCAACGCCCGAAGCATAAAATACAAAATAAACAGAACAGCTTTTCCATTGTATAAAACGAATAATTGCTACCAGTGTAAAAGTTATGGTCATTTCTACGTTCCGGGCAACCTAGGCTTCACCCTAGGGCGTTGCTCCACCAGATCGAAGAGTTAGGGTCTAAGAAGTCAACACCGGAAGCTTAAAATACAATATAAAAACAACAGCTTTTCATTCGTAGAAAACGAATAATTGCAACCTGTGTGAAGGTTATGGTCATATCTACGTTCCGGGCAACCTTGGCTCCACTGTAGGGAGTTGCTCCACCAGATCGAATAGGTAGGGCCATAGAAGTCTACGCCCAAAGCATTAAATACAATAAATATACAAGAGTTTTTCCATCGTATATCAGGTATAATTGCAACCAGTGTGAAAGTGATGGTCATTTCTACGTTCCGGGCAACGTAGGCTTCACTCTAGGGCGTTGTTCCACCAGATCGAACACTTAGGGCCTAAGAAGGCACCGCCGGAATCATAAAATACAGTATAAATATAACAGTTTTTCCATCGTATAAAACGAATAATTGCTACCGTTGTGAAAGTTATTTCCATTTCTACGTTCCGGGCAAACTAGGCTTCACCCGAAGGCGTTGTTCCACCAGATGGAATAGTTAGGGCATAAGAAGTCAACGCCAGAAGCATAAAATACGATATAAGTACAACAGTTTTTCCATCGTATAAAATGTATAATTGCAAACATTGCGAAAGTAATGGTCATTTCTACGTTTCGGGCAACATAGGCGTCACTCTAATGCGTTGCTCCACCACATCTAATAGCTACGGCCTTAGACGTCAACGACGGAAGCCTAAAATACAATATAAATGCAACAGTTTTTCCATCATATGAAACGAATAATTGCAACCAGTATGAAAGCTACGGTCATTTCTCCTTTACGGGCAACCTAGGCTACACCCTAGGGCGTTGCTCCTACAGATTGAATGGTCAGGGCCTTAGAAGTCAATGCCCGAAGCATAAAATGCAATAAAAATACAACAGTTTTTCCATCATATAACAGGAATATTTGCAACCAGTTTGAAAGTGATGGTAATTGCTACGTTCCGAGCATCCTAGGCTTAACTCTAGGGCGGTGCTCCACCATATCGAATAGCTACGGCCTTAGAAGCCTACGCCTGAAGCATAAAATACAATACAAATACGACAGCATTTTCATCGTATAACAGGAATAATTTCAACAAGCGTGAAAGTAATGATCATTTCGGCGTTTCGGGCATCCTAGACTTAACTCTGAGGCATTGCTCCACCAGATCGAATAGTTAGGGCCTAAGAAGTCAACGCCAGAAGCATAAAATACAATATAAATACAACAGTTTTTCCATCGTATAAAACGAATAATTGCAACCAGTATGAGACTTATGGTCATTTCTACATTCCGAGCAACCTAGGCTTCACCCTAGGGCGTTGATCCAACAGATTGAATATTTAGGGCCTTAGAAGTCAACGCCCGAAGCATAAAATACAATATAAATTCAACAGCTTTTCCGTCGTATAAAACGAATAATTGCAACCAGTATGAAAGTTATGGTCATTTCTACTTTCCGGGCAACCTAGGCTTCACCCTAGGGCGTTGCTCCAACAGATCGAATAGTTATGGCTTTAGAAGTCAACGGCCGAAGCATAAAATACAAAATAAATAGAACTGTTTTTCCATCGTATAAAACGAATAATTGCTACCGGTGTGAAAGTTATGGTCATTTCTACGTTCCGGGCAACCTAGGCTTCACCATAGTGCGTTGTTCCACCAGATGGAAGAGTTAGGGCATAAGAAGTCAACGCCTGAAGCATAAAATACAATACAAATACAACAGCATTTTCATCGTATAACAGGAATAATTTCAACAAGCGTGAAAGTAATGATCATTTCGGCGTTTCGGGCATCCTAGACTTAACTCTGAGGCATTGCTCCACCAGATCGAATAGTTAGGGCCTAAGAAGTCAACGCCAGAAGCATAAAATACAATATAAATACAACAGTGTTTCCATCGTATAAAACAAATAATTGCAACCAGTATGAAACTTATGGTCATTTCTACTTTCCGAGCAACCTAGGCTTCACCCTAGGGCGTTGCTCCAACAGGTTCAATAGTTAGGGCCGTAGAAGTCAACGCCCGAACCATAAAATGCAAAAAAAATACAACAGTGTTACCATCATATAACAGGAATAATTGCAACCAGATTGAAAGTGATGTCCCATTCTACGTTCCGGGCAACCTAGGCTTCACTCTATTGCGTTGCTCCACCAGATCGAATAGTTAGGGCCTAAGAAGTCAACGCCAGAAGCGTAAGATACATAATAAATATAACAGTTTTTCCATCGTATAGAACGGATAATAGCATCCAGTGTGAAAGTTATTGTCATTTCTACGTTCCGGGCAACCTAGGCTTCACTCTAGGGCGTTGCTCCACCAGATCAAACAGTTATGGCCTTAGAAGTCAACGCCCGAAGCATAAAATACAAAATAAACAGAACAGCTTTTCCATTGTATAAAACGAATAATTGCTACCAGTGTAAAAGTTATGGTCATTTCTACGTTCCGGGCAACCTAGGCTTCACCCTAGGGCGTTGCTCCACCAGATCGAAGAGTTAGGGTCTAAGAAGTCAACACCGGAAGCTTAAAATACAATATAAAAACAACAGCTTTTCATTCGTAGAAAACGAATAATTGCAACCTGTGTGAAGGTTATGGTCATATCTACGTTCCGGGCAACCTTCGCTCCACTGTAGGGAGTTGCTCCACCAGATCGAATAGGTAGGGCCATAGAAGTCTACGCCCAAAGCATTAAATACAATAAATATACAAGAGTTTTTCCATCGTATATCAGGTATAATTGCAACCAGTGTGAAAGTGATGGTCATTTCTACGTTCCGGGCAACGTAGGCTTCACTCTAGGGCGTTGTTCCACCAGATCGAACACTTAGGGCCTAAGAAGGCACCGCCGGAATCTTAAAATACAGTATAAATATAACAGTTTTTCCATCGTATAAAACGAATAATTGCTACCGTTGTGAAAGTTATTTCCATTTCTACGTTCCGGGCAAACTAGGCTTCACCCGAAGGCGTTGTTCCACCAGATGGAATAGTTAGGGCATAAGAAGTCAACGCCAGAAGCATAAAATACGATATAAGTACAACAGTTTTTCCATCGTATAAAATGTATAATTGCAAACATTGCGAAAGTAATGGTCATTTCTACGTTTCGGGCAACATAGGCGTCACTCTAATGCGTTGCTCCACCACATCTAATAGCTACGGCCTTAGACGTCAACGACGGAAGCCTAAAATACAATATAAATGCAACAGTTTTTCCATCATATGAAACGAATAATTGCAACCAGTATGAAAGCTACGGTCATTTCTCCTTTACGGGCAACCTAGGCTACACCCTAGGGCGTTGCTCCTACAGATTGAATGGTCAGGGCCTTAGAAGTCAATGCCCGAAGCATAAAATGCAATAAAAATACAACAGTTTTTCCATCATATAACAGGAATATTTGCAACCAGTTTGAAAGTGATGGTAATTGCTACGTTCCGGGCAACCTAGGCTTCACTCTAGGGCGTTGCTCCACCACATCGAATAGTTAGGGCCTAAGAAGTGAACGCCAGCAGCATAAAATACAATATAAATACAACAGTTCTTCCATCATATAAAACGAATAATTGCAACCAGTATGAAGGTTATGGTCATTTCTACGTTCCGGGCAACCCGGGCTTCACTCTAGCGCGTTGCTCCACCAGATCGAATAGTTAGTGCCTTAGAGGTCAACGCCAGAAGCATAAAATACAATAAAAATACAACAGTTTTTCCATCATATAAAACGAATAATTGCAACCAGTATGAAAGCTATGGTCATTTCTACTTTACGGGCAACCTAGGCTACACCCTAGAGCGTTGCTCCAACAGATTGAATAGTTAGGTCCTTAGAAGTCAACGCCCGAAGCACAAAATGCAAAAAAAATACAACAGTGTTTCCACCATATAACAGGAATAATTGCAACCAGATTGAAAGTGATGGCCCATTCTACGTTCCGGGCAACCTAGGCTTCACTCAATTGCGTCGCTCCACCAGATCGAATAGTTAGGGCCTTAGAAGTCAACGCCAGAAGCATAAAATACAATATAAATGCAACAGTTTTTCCATCGTATAAAACGAATAATTGCAACCAGTATGAGACTTATGGTCATTTCTACATTCCGAGCAACCTAGGCTTCACCCTAGGGCGTTGGTCCAACAGATTGAATATTTAGGGCCTTAGAAGTCAACGCCCGAAGCATAAAATACAATATAAATACAACAGTTTTTCCATCGTATAAAACGAATAATTGCAACCAGTATGAAAGTTATTGTAATTTCTACTTTCCGGGCAACCTAGGCATCACCCTAGGGCGGCGCTCCAACAGATCGAATAGTTATGGCTTTAGAAGTAAACGGCCGAAGCATAAAATACAAAATAAATAGAACTGTTTTTCCATCGTATAAAACGAATAATTGCTACCGGTGTGAAAGTTATGGTCATTTCTACGTTCCGGGCAACCTAGGCTTCACCATAGTGCGTTGTTCCACCAGATGGAAGAGTTAGGGCATAAGAAGTCAACGCCAGAAGCATAAAATACGATTTAAGTAATACAGTTTTTCCATCGTATGGAACGAGTAATTGCAAACATTGCGAAAGTAATGGTCATTTCTACGTTCCGGGCTACCTAGCCGTCACTCTAGTGCGTTGCTCCACCACATCTAATAGCTACGGCCTTAGACGTCAACGACAGAAACATTAAATACAATAAAGATGCAACAGCTTTTCCATCGTATAAAACGAATAATTGCAACCAGTGTGAAAGTTATTGTCATTTCTACTTTCCGGGAAACCTAGGCTTCACTCTAGGGCGTTGCTCCACCAGATCGAATATTTAGTGCCTAAGAAGTCAACGCCAGAAGCATAAAATACAATATAACTACAACAGTTTTTACATCGTATAAAACGAATAATTGCTACAAGTATGGAAGTGATGGTCATTTCTACGTTCCGGGCAACCTAGGCCTCACTCTATGACGTTGTTCCACCAGATTGAATAGTTAGGCCCTAAGAAATCAACGCCAGAAGCATAAAATACAATATAAATATAACAGTGTTTCCATCGTATAAAACGAATAATTTCAACCAGTGTGAATGTTATGGTCATTTCTACATTCCGCGCAACCTAGACTTCACCCCAGGGCGTTGTTCCACCAGGTCGAATAGTTAGGGCCTAAGAAGTGAACGCCAGCAGCACAAAATACAATATAAATACAACAGTTCTTCCATCATATAAAACGAATAATTGCAACCAGTATGAAAGTTATGGTCATTTCTACGTTCCGGGCAACCTAGGCTTCACTCTGTGGCGTTCTTCCACCACATCGAATAGCTACGGCCTCAGAAGTCAACGCCCGAAGCATAAAATGCAATAAAAATACAACAGTGTTTCCATCATGTAACAGGAATAATTGCAACCAGTTTGAAAGTGATGGCCAATTCTACGTTCCGCGCAACCTAGGCTTCACTCCAGGGCGTTGCTCCACCAGATCGAATAGTTACGGCCTAAGAAGTCAACGCCAGAAGCATAAAATACGATATAAATACAACAGCTTTTCCATCGTATTAAATGAATAATTGCAAACAGTGTGAAAGTAGTGGTCATTTCTACGTTCCGAGCATCCTAGGCTTCACTCTAGGGCGGTGCTCCACCATATCGAATAGCTACGGCCTTAGAAGCCTACGCCTGAAGCATAAAATACAATAAAAATACAACAGCCTTTTCATCGTATAACAGGAATAATTGCAACAAGCGCGAAAGTAATGATCATTTCGGCGTTTTGGGCAACCTAGGCTTCAGTCTATTGCGTTGCTCCACCAGATCGAAAAGTTAGTGCCTTAGAAGTCAACGCCAGAAGCATAAAATACAATATAAATACAACAGTTTTTCCATTGTATAAAACGAATAATTGCAAACATTGTGAAATTAATGGTCATTTCTACGTTCCGGGCAACCTAGGCGTCACTGTAGGGCGTTGCTCCACCACAGCTAATAGCTACGGCGTTAGAAGTCAACGCCAGAAGCATAAAATACAATATCAATACAACAGCTTTTCCGTCGTATAAAATGAATAATTGCAAACAGTGTGAAAGTACTGGTCATTTCTACGTTCCGGGTAACCTAGGCTTCACTCTAGGGCGTTGTTGCACCAGATCGAACAGTTAGTTCTTAAGAAGTCAACGCCCGAAGCATAAAATACAAAATAAATAGAACAGTCTTTCCATTGTATAAAACGAATAATTGCTACCAGTGTGAAAGTTATGTTCATTTCTACGTTTCTGATAACCTAGGCTTCACTGTAGGGTGTTGCTCCACCAAATCGAATAGGTAGGGCATTAGAAGTCAACGCCCGAAGCATAAAATGCAAAATAAATAAAACAGTTTTTCCATCGTATAAAACGAGTAATTGCTACCAGTGTGAAAGTTATGGTCATTTCTATGTTCCGCGCAACCTGGGCTTTACCCTAGGGCGTTGTTCCACGAGATGGAATAGCTAGGGACTTAGAATTCAACGCCATAAGAATAAAATACAATATAAACATAACAGTTTTTCCATTGTATGAAACGAATAACAGCAACCAGTGTGAAAGTTATGGTCAGTTCAACGTTCCGGGCAACCTTGGCTTCACCCTAGGATGTTGTTCCACCAGATCGAATAGTTAGGGCCACAGAAGTGAACGCCAGAAGCATAAAATACAATATAAATACAACAGTTTTTCCATCGTATAAAAGGGATAATTGCAACCAGTATGAAACTTATGGTCATTTCTACGTTCCGGGCAACCTAGGCTTCACTCTATGGCGTTCTTCCACCACATCGAATAGCTACGGCCTCAGAAGTCAACGCCTGAAGTATAAAATACAATAAAAATACAACAGTATTTCCATCCTATAACAGGAATAATTGCAACCCGTGTGAAAGTTATGGTCATTTCTACGTTCAGGGGCAACGTTGGCTTCACCCTAGGTCGTTTTTCCACCAGATGGAATAGTTAGGGCCTAAGAAGTCAACGCCAGAAGCATAAAATACAATATAAATATAACAGTTTTTCCATCGTATGAAACGAATAATACAAACCAGTGTGAAGGTTATGGTCATTTCTACCTTCCGGGCAACCTAGGCTTCACCCTAGGGCGTTACACCTACAAATTGAATAGTTAGGGCCTAAGAAGTCAACGCCAGAAGCATAAAATACAACAAAATACAACAGATTTTCCATCGTATATAATATATATTTGCAAACATTTTGAAAGTAATGGTCACTCCTACGTACCGGGCAACCTAGGCTTCACTCAAGGGCGTCGCTCCACCAGACCGAATAGCTAGGGCCTTAGAAGTCAACGCCAGAAGCATAAAATACAGTAAAGATGCAAAAGTTTTTCCATCGTTTAACAGGAATAACTGCAACCAGTGTGAATGTACTTGTCTTTTCTACGTTCCGGATAACCTAGGTTTCACTCTAGGGCGTTGCTCTACCAGATCGAATAGCTAGGGACTTAGAATTCAACGCCAGAAGGATAAAATACAATATAAGTACAACAGTTATTCCATCGTATAATATGAATAGTTGCAAACATTGTAAAAGAAATGGTCGTTTCTACGTTCCGGGCAACCTAGGCGTCACTCTAGGGCGTTGCTCCACCAGATCTAATAGCTAGCGACTTAGAATTAAACTGCAGAAGCATAGAATACAATAAAAATGCAACAGTTTTTCCATCGTATAACAGGAATAATTGCAACCAGTGTGAATGTAATGGTCATTTCTACGTTCCGGGCAACCTAGGTTTCACTCTAGGGCGTTGCTCCACCAGTTCGAGTAGTTAGGGCCTAAGAAGTCAACGCCAGAAGCATAAAATACAATATAAATATAACAGTTTTTCCATCGTATAAAACGAATGATAGCAACCAGTGTGAAAGTTATGGTCATTTCTTCGTTCCGGGCAACCTAGGCTTCACTCTAGGGCGTTGCTCGACCAGATCGAATAGCTAGGGCCTAAGAAGCCAACGCCAGAAGCATAAAAAACGATATAAATACAACAGCTTTTCCATCGTATAAAACGAATAATTGCAACCAGGGTGGAAGTTATGGTCACTTCTACGTTCCGGGGAACCTAGGCTTCACTCTAGGGCGGTGCTCCACCAGATCAAATAGTTAGGGCCTAAGAAGTCAACGCCAGAAGCATAAAATACAACATAAATACAACAGATTTTCCATCGTATATAATATATATTTGCAAACATTTTGAAAGTAATGGTCACCCCTACGTACCGGGCAACCTAGGCTTCACTCAAGGGCGTTGCTCCACCAGACCGAATAGCTAGGGCCTTAGAAGTCAACGCCAGAAGCATAAAATACAGTAAAGATGCAAAAGCTTTTACATCGTATAACAGGAATAACTGCAGACAGTATGAAAGTACTGGTCATTTCTACGTCCCGCGTAGCCTAGGTTTCACTCTAGGGCGTTGCTCCACCAGATCGAATAGCTAGGGACTTAGAATTCAACGCCATAAGAATAAAATACAAATGAGTACAACAGTTATTCCATCGTATAAAATGAATAATTGCAACCAGTGTGAAAGTTATGGTCATTTCTACATTCCGAGCGACCTAGGCTTCACTCTAGGGCGTTGCTCCACCTGATCGAATAGTTAGGGCCTTAGAAGTCAACGCCAGAAGCAGAAAATACAATAAAGATGCAACAGTTTTTCCATCGTATAACAGGAATAATTGCAACCAGTGTGAAGGTAATGGTATGTTCTACGTTCCGGGCAGCCTATGCTCCACTCTAGGGCGGTGCTCTACCAGATTAAATAGTTAGGGCGTAAGAAGTCAACGCCAGAAGCATAAAAGACAATATAAATACAACAGCTTTTCCATCGTATATAATGTATATTTGCAAACAGTGTGAAAGTAATGGTCATTTCTACGTTCCGGCTGACCTAGGCTTCACTCTAGGGCGTTGCTCCACCAGACGGAATAGTTACGGCCTTAGAAGTCAGCGCCAGAAGCATAAAATACAATAAAGATGCAACAGTTTTTCCATCGTTTAACAGGAATAACTGCAACCAGTGTGAATGTACTGGCCATTTCTACGTTCCGGATAACCTAGGTTTCACTCTAGGGCGTTGCTCCACCAGACCAAATAGCTAGCGACTTAGAATTAAACGCCAGAAGCATAGAATACAATAAAAATTCAACAGTTTTTCCATCGTATAACAGGAATAATTGCAACCAGTGTGAAAGTAATGGTCATTCCTACGTTCCGGGCAACCTAGGTTTCACTCCAGGGTGTTGCTCCACCAGATCGAATAGTTAGGTCAGAAGAAGTCAACGCCAGAAGCATAAAATACAATATAAATATAACAGCTTTTCAATCGTATAAAACGAATAATTGCAACCAGTGTGAAAGTTATGGACATTTCTACATTCCGGCCAACCCAGGCTTCACCCTAGGGCGTTGCTCCACCCGATCGAATAGTTAGGGCCTTAGAAGTCAACGCCAGAAGCATAAAATACAATAAAGATGCAACAGTCTTTCCATCGTTATACAGGAGTAACTGCAACCAGTGTGAATGTACTGGTCATTTCTACGTTCCGGATAACCTAGGCTTCACTCTAGGGCGTTGTTCCACCAGATCGAACAGTTAGGGCCTAAGAAGTCAACGCCAGAAGTATAAAATACAATGTAAATATAACAGTTTTTCCATCGTATAAATCGAATGATAGCAACCAGTGTGAAATTTATGGTCATTTCTACGTTCCGAGCAACCTAGGCTTCACTCTAGGGCGTTGCTCCACCAGATCGAATAGTTAGGGCCTTATAAGTCAACGCCCGAAGCATAAAATGCAAAATAAATAAAACAGTTTTTCCATCGTATAAAACGAGTAATTGCTACCAGTGTGAAAGTTATGGTCATTTCTATGTTCCGCGCAACCTGGGCTTTACCCTAGGGCGTTGTTCCACGAGATGGAATAGCTAGGGACTTAGAAATCAACGCCATAAGAATAAAATACAATATAAACATAACAGTTTTTCCATTGTATGAAACGAATAACAGCAACCAGTGTGAAAGTTATGGTCAGTTCAACGTTCCGGGCAACCTTGGCTTCACCCTAGGATGTTGTTCCACCAGATCGAATAGTTAGGGCCACAGAAGTGAACGCCAGAAGCATAAAATACAATATAAATACAACAGTTTTTCCATCGTATAAAAGGGATAATTGCAACCAGTATGAAACTTATGGTCATTTCTACGTTCCGGGCAACCTAGGCTTCACTCTATGGCGTTCTTCCACCACATCGAATAGCTACGGCCTCAGAAGTCAACGCCTGAAGTATAAAATACAATAAAAATACAACAGTCTTTCCATCCTATAACAGGAATAATTGCAACCCGTGTGAAAGTTATGGTCATTTCTACGTTCCAGGCAACGTTGGCTTCACCCTAGGTCGTTTTTCCACCAGATGGAATAGTTAGGGCCTAAGAAGTCAACGCCAGAAGCATAAAATACAATATAAATATAACAGTTTTTCCATCGTATGAAACGAATAATACAAACCAGTGTGAAGGTTATGGTCATTTCTACCTTCCGGGCAACCTAGGCTTCACCCTAGGGCGTTACACCTACAAATTGAATAGTTAGGGCCTAAGACGTCAACGCCAGAAGCATAAAATACAACAAAATACAACAGATTTTCCATCGTATATAATATATATTTGCAAACATTTTGAAAGTAATGGTCACTCCTACGTACCGGGCACCCTAGGCTTCACTCAAGGGCGTCGCTCCACCAGACCGAATAGCTAGGGCCTTAGAAGTCAACGCCAGAAGCATAAAATACAGTAAAGATGCAAAAGTTTTTCCATCGTTTAACAGGAATAACTGCAACCAGTGTGAATGTACTTGTCTTTTCTACGTTCCGGATAACCTAGGTTTCACTCTAGGGCGTTGCTCTACCAGATCGAATAGCTAGGGACTTGGAATTCAACGCCAGAAGGATAAAATACAATATAAGTACAACAGTTATTCCATCGTATAAAATGAATAGTTGCAAACATTGTAAAAGAAATGGTCGTTTCTACGTTCCGGGCAACCTAGGCGTCACTCTAGGGCGTTGCTCCACCAGATCTAATAGCTACGGCCTTAGAAGTCAACGCCAGAGACGTAAAATACAATATAAATACAACAGCTTTACCATCGTACAAAATGAATAATAGCAAACAGTGTGAAAGTAATTGTCATTTCTACGTTCCGGGCATCCTAGGCTTCACTCTAGGTCGTTGCTCCACCAGATCAAATAGCTAGCGACTTAGAATTAAACTGCAGAAGCATAGAATACAATAAAAATGCAACAGTTTTTCCATCGTATAACAGGAATAATTGCAACCAGTGTGAATGTAATGGTCATTTCTACGTTCCGGGCAACGTAGGCTTCACTCTAGGGCGTTGTTCCACCAGATCGAACACTTAGGGCCTAAGAAGGCACCGCCGGAATCATAAAATACAGTATAAATATAACAGTTTTTCCATCGTATAAAACGAATAATTGCTACCAGTGTAAAAGTTATGGTCATTTCTACGTTCCGGGCAACCTAGGCTTCACCCTAGGGCGTTGCTCCACCAGATCGAAGAGTTAGGGTCTAAGAAGTCAACACCGGAAGCTTAAAATACAATATAAAAACAACAGCTTTTCATTCGTAGAAAACGAATAATTGCAACCTGTGTGAAGGTTATGGTCATATCTACGTTCCGGGCAACCTTGGCTCCACTGTAGGGAGTTGCTCCACCAGATCGAATAGGTAGGGCCATAGAAGTCTACGCCCAAAGCATTAAATACAATAAATATACAAGAGTTTTTCCATCGTATATCAGGTATAATTGCAACCAGTGTGAAAGTGATGGTCATTTCTACGTTCCGGGCAACGTAGGCTTCACTCTAGGGCGTTGTTCCACCAGATCGAACACTTAGGGCCTAAGAAGGCACCGCCGGAATCATAAAATACAGTATAAATATAACAGTTTTTCCATCGTATAAAACGAATAATTGCTACCGTTGTGAAAGTTATTTCCATTTCTACGTTCCGGGCAAACTAGGCTTCACCCGAAGGCGTTGTTCCACCAGATGGAATAGTTAGGGCATAAGAAGTCAACGCCAGAAGCATAAAATACGATATAAGTACAACAGTTTTTCCATCGTATAAAATGTATAATTGCAAACATTGCGAAAGTAATGGTCATTTCTACGTTTCGGGCAACATAGGCGTCACTCTAATGCGTTGCTCCACCACATCTAATAGCTACGGCCTTAGACGTCAACGACGGAAGCCTAAAATACAATATAAATGCAACAGTTTTTCCATCATATGAAACGAATAATTGCAACCAGTATGAAAGCTACGGTCATTTCTCCTTTACGGGCAACCTAGGCTACACCCTAGGGCGTTGCTCCTACAGATTGAATGGTCAGGGCCTTAGAAGTCAATGCCCGAAGCATAAAATGCAATAAAAATACAACAGTTTTTCCATCATATAACAGGAATATTTGCAACCAGTTTGAAAGTGATGGTAATTGCTACGTTCCGAGCATCCTAGGCTTAACTCTAGGGCGGTGCTCCACCATATCGAATAGCTACGGCCTTAGAAGCCTACGCCTGAAGCATAAAATACAATACAAATACGACAGCATTTTCATCGTATAACAGGAATAATTTCAACAAGCGTGAAAGTAATGATCATTTCGGCGTTTCGGGCATCCTAGACTTAACTCTGAGGCATTGCTCCACCAGATCGAATAGTTAGGGCCTAAGAAGTCAACGCCAGAAGCATAAAATACAATATAAATACAACAGTTTTTCCATCGTATAAAACGAATAATTGCAACCAGTATGAGACTTATGGTCATTTCTACATTCCGAGCAACCTAGGCTTCACCCTAGGGCGTTGATCCAACAGATTGAATATTTAGGGCCTTAGAAGTCAACGCCCGAAGCATAAAATACAATATAAATTCAACAGCTTTTCCGTCGTATAAAACGAATAATTGCAACCAGTATTAAAGTTATGGTCATTTCTACTTTCCGGGCAACCTAGGCTTCACCCTAGGGCGTTGCTCCAACAGATCGAATAGTTATGGCTTTAGAAGTCAACGGCCGAAGCATAAAATACAAAATAAATAGAACTGTTTTTCCATCGTATAAAACGAATAATTGCTACCGGTGTGAAAGTTATGGTCATTTCTACGTTCCGGGCAACCTAGGCTTCACCATAGTGCGTTGTTCCACCAGATGGAAGAGTTAGGGCATAAGAAGTCAACGCCTGAAGCATAAAATACAATACAAATACAACAGCATTTTCATCGTATAACAGGAATAATTTCAACAAGCGTGAAAGTAATGATCATTTCGGCGTTTCGGGCATCCTAGACTTAACTCTGAGGCATTGCTCCACCAGATCGAATAGTTAGGGCCTAAGAAGTCAACGCCAGAAGCATAAAATACAATATAAATACAACAGTGTTTCCATCGTATAAAACAAATAATTGCAACCAGTATGAAACTTATGGTCATTTCTACTTTCCGAGCAACCTAGGCTTCACCCTAGGGCGTTGCTCCAACAGGTTCAATAGTTAGGGCCGTAGAAGTCAACGCCCGAACCATAAAATGCAAAAAAAATACAACAGTGTTACCATCATATAACAGGAATAATTGCAACCAGATTGAAAGTGATGTCCCATTCTACGTTCCGGGCAACCTAGGCTTCACTCTATTGCGTTGCTCCACCAGATCGAATAGTTAGGGCCTAAGAAGTCAACGCCAGAAGCGTAAGATACATAATAAATATAACAGTTTTTCCATCGTATAGAACGGATAATAGCATCCAGTGTGAAAGTTATTGTCATTTCTACGTTCCGGGCAACCTAGGCTTCACTCTAGGGCGTTGCTCCACCAGATCAAACAGTTATGGCCTTAGAAGTCAACGCCCGAAGCATAAAATACAAAATAAACAGAACAGCTTTTCCATTGTATAAAACGAATAATTGCTACCAGTGTAAAAGTTATGGTCATTTCTACGTTCCGGGCAACCTAGGCTTCACCCTAGGGCGTTGCTCCACCAGATCGAAGAGTTAGGGTCTAAGAAGTCAACACCGGAAGCTTAAAATACAATATAAAAACAACAGCTTTTCATTCGTAGAAAACGAATAATTGCAACCTGTGTGAAGGTTATGGTCATATCTACGTTCCGGGCAACCTTCGCTCCACTGTAGGGAGTTGCTCCACCAGATCGAATAGGTAGGGCCATAGAAGTCTACGCCCAAAGCATTAAATACAATAAATATACAAGAGTTTTTCCATCGTATATCAGGTATAATTGCAACCAGTGTGAAAGTGATGGTCATTTCTACGTTCCTGGCAACGTAGGCTTCACTCTAGGGCGTTGTTCCACCAGATCGAACACTTAGGGCCTAAGAAGGCACCGCCGGAATCATAAAATACAGTATAAATATAACAGTTTTTCCATCGTATAAAACGAATAATTGCTACCGTTGTGAAAGTTATTTCCATTTCTACGTTCCGGGCAAACTAGGCTTCACCCGAAGGCGTTGTTCCACCAGATGGAATAGTTAGGGCATAAGAAGTCAACGCCAGAAGCATAAAATACGATATAAGTACAACAGTTTTTCCATCGTATAAAATGTATAATTGCAAACATTGCGAAAGTAATGGTCATTTCTACGTTTCGGGCAACATAGGCGTCACTCTAATGCGTTGCTCCACCACATCTAATAGCTACGGCCTTAGACGTCAACGACGGAAGCCTAAAATACAATATAAATGCAACAGTTTTTCCATCATATGAAACGAATAATTGCAACCAGTATGAAAGCTACGGTCATTTCTCCTTTACGGGCAACCTAGGCTACACCCTAGGGCGTTGCTCCTACAGATTGAATGGTCAGGGCCTTAGAAGTCAATGCCCGAAGCATAAAATGCAATAAAAATACAACAGTTTTTCCATCATATAACAGGAATATTTGCAACCAGTTTGAAAGTGATGGTAATTGCTACGTTCCGGGCAACCTAGGCTTCACTCTAGGGCGTTGCTCCACCACATCGAATAGTTAGGGCCTAAGAAGTGAACGCCAGCAGCATAAAATACAATATAAATACAACAGTTCTTCCATCATATAAAACGAATAATTGCAACCAGTATGAAGGTTATGGTCATTTCTACGTTCCGGGCAACCCGGGCTTCACTCTAGCGCGTTGCTCCACCAGATCGAATAGTTAGTGCCTTAGAGGTCAACGCCAGAAGCATAAAATACAATAAAAATACAACAGTTTTTCCATCATATAAAACGAATAATTGCAACCAGTATGAAAGCTATGGTCATTTCTACTTTACGGGCAACCTAGGCTACACCCTAGGGCGTTGCTCCAACAGATTGAATAGTTAGGTCCTTAGAAGTCAACGCCCGAAGCACAAAATGCAAAAAAAATACAACAGTGTTTCCACCATATAACAGGAATAATTGCAACCAGATTGAAAGTGATGGCCCATTCTACGTTCCGGGCAACCTAGGCTTCACTCAATTGCGTCGCTCCACCAGATCGAATAGTTAGGGCCTTAGAAGTCAACGCCAGAAGCATAAAATACAATATAAATGCAACAGTTTTTCCATCGTATAAAACGAATAATTGCAACCAGTATGAGACTTATGGTCATTTCTACATTCCGAGCAACCTAGGCTTCACCCTAGGGCGTTGGTCCAACAGATTGAATATTTAGGGCCTTAGAAGTCAACGCCCGAAGCATAAAATACAATATAAATACAACAGTTTTTCCATCGTATAAAACGAATAATTGCAACCAGTATGAAAGTTATTGTAATTTCTACTTTCCGGGCAACCTAGGCATCACCCTAGGGCGGCGCTCCAACAGATCGAATAGTTATGGCTTTAGAAGTAAACGGCCGAAGCATAAAATACAAAATAAATAGAACTGTTTTTCCATCGTATAAAACGAATAATTGCTACCGGTGTGAAAGTTATGGTCATTTCTACGTTCCGGGCAACCTAGGCTTCACCATAGTGCGTTGTTCCACCAGATGGAAGAGTTAGGGCATAAGAAGTCAACGCCAGAAGCATAAAATACGATTTAAGTAATACAGTTTTTCCATCGTATGGAACGAGTAATTGCAAACATTGCGAAAGTAATGGTCATTTCTACGTTCCGGGCTACCTAGCCGTCACTCTAGTGCGTTGCTCCACCACATCTAATAGCTACGGCCTTAGACGTCAACGACAGAAACATTAAATACAATAAAGATGCAACAGCTTTTCCATCGTATAAAACGAATAATTGCAACCAGTGTGAAAGTTATTGTCATTTCTACTTTCCGGGAAACCTAGGCTTCACTCTAGGGCGTTGCTCCACCAGATCGAATATTTAGTGCCTAAGAAGTCAACGCCAGAAGCATAAAATACAATATAACTACAACAGTTTTTACATCGTATAAAACGAATAATTGCTACAAGTATGGAAGTGATGGTCATTTCTACGTTCCGGGCAACCTAGGCCTCACTCTATGACGTTGTTCCACCAGATTGAATAGTTAGGCCCTAAGAAATCAACGCCAGAAGCATAAAATACAATATAAATATAACAGTGTTTCCATCGTATAAAACGAATAATTTCAACCAGTGTGAATGTTATGGTCATTTCTACATTCCGCGCAACCTAGACTTCACCCCAGGGCGTTGTTCCACCAGGTCGAATAGTTAGGGCCTAAGAAGTGAACGCCAGCAGCACAAAATACAATATAAATACAACAGTTCTTCCATCATATAAAACGAATAATTGCAACCAGTATGAAAGTTATGGTCATTTCTACGTTCCGGGCAACCTAGGCTTCACTCTGTGGCGTTCTTCCACCACATCGAATAGCTACGGCCTCAGAAGTCAACGCCCGAAGCATAAAATGCAATAAAAATACAACAGTGTTTCCATCATGTAACAGGAATAATTGCAACCAGTTTGAAAGTGATGGCCAATTCTACGTTCCGCGCAACCTAGGCTTCACTCCAGGGCGT
Source organism: Calliopsis andreniformis (assembly GCF_051401765.1). NCBI lineage: Eukaryota > Metazoa > Arthropoda > Insecta > Hymenoptera > Andrenidae > Calliopsis > Calliopsis andreniformis. The sequence continues at coordinate 13,715,755 of NW_027480423.1, forward strand.
TGCTCCACCAGATCGAATAGTTACGGCCTAAGAAGTCAACGCCAGAAGCATAAAATACGATATAAATACAACAGCTTTTCCATCGTATTAAATGAATAATTGCAAACAGTGTGAAAGTAGTGGTCATTTCTACGTTCCGAGCATCCTAGGCTTCACTCTAGGGCGGTGCTCCACCATATCGAATAGCTACGGCCTTAGAAGCCTACGCCTGAAGCATAAAATACAATAAAAATACAACAGCCTTTTCATCGTATAACAGGAATAATTGCAACAAGCGCGAAAGTAATGATCATTTCGGCGTTTTGGGCAACCTAGGCTTCAGTCTATTGCGTTGCTCCACCAGATCGAAAAGTTAGTGCCTTAGAAGTCAACGCCAGAAGCATAAAATACAATATAAATACAACAGTTTTTCCATTGTATAAAACGAATAATTGCAAACATTGTGAAATTAATGGTCATTTCTACGTTCCGGGCAACCTAGGCGTCACTGTAGGGCGTTGCTCCACCACAGCTAATAGCTACGGCGTTAGAAGTCAACGCCAGAAGCATAAAATACAATATCAATACAACAGCTTTTCCGTCGTATAAAATGAATAATTGCAAACAGTGTGAAAGTACTGGTCATTTCTACGTTCCGGGTAACCTAGGCTTCACTCTAGGGCGTTGTTGCACCAGATCGAACAGTTAGTTCTTAAGAAGTCAACGCCCGAAGCATAAAATACAAAATAAATAGAACAGTCTTTCCATTGTATAAAACGAATAATTGCTACCAGTGTGAAAGTTATGTTCATTTCTACGTTTCTGATAACCTAGGCTTCACTGTAGGGTGTTGCTCCACCAAATCGAATAGGTAGGGCATTAGAAGTCAACGCCCGAAGCATAAAATGCAAAATAAATAAAACAGTTTTTCCATCGTATAAAACGAGTAATTGCTACCAGTGTGAAAGTTATGGTCATTTCTATGTTCCGCGCAACCTGGGCTTTACCCTAGGGCGTTGTTCCACGAGATGGAATAGCTAGGGACTTAGAATTCAACGCCATAAGAATAAAATACAATATAAACATAACAGTTTTTCCATTGTATGAAACGAATAACAGCAACCAGTGTGAAAGTTATGGTCAGTTCAACGTTCCGGGCAACCTTGGCTTCACCCTAGGATGTTGTTCCACCAGATCGAATAGTTAGGGCCACAGAAGTGAACGCCAGAAGCATAAAATACAATATAAATACAACAGTTTTTCCATCGTATAAAAGGGATAATTGCAACCAGTATGAAACTTATGGTCATTTCTACGTTCCGGGCAACCTAGGCTTCACTCTATGGCGTTCTTCCACCACATCGAATAGCTACGGCCTCAGAAGTCAACGCCTGAAGTATAAAATACAATAAAAATACAACAGTATTTCCATCCTATAACAGGAATAATTGCAACCCGTGTGAAAGTTATGGTCATTTCTACGTTCAGGGGCAACGTTGGCTTCACCCTAGGTCGTTTTTCCACCAGATGGAATAGTTAGGGCCTAAGAAGTCAACGCCAGAAGCATAAAATACAATATAAATATAACAGTTTTTCCATCGTATGAAACGAATAATACAAACCAGTGTGAAGGTTATGGTCATTTCTACCTTCCGGGCAACCTAGGCTTCACCCTAGGGCGTTACACCTACAAATTGAATAGTTAGGGCCTAAGAAGTCAACGCCAGAAGCATAAAATACAACAAAATACAACAGATTTTCCATCGTATATAATATATATTTGCAAACATTTTGAAAGTAATGGTCACTCCTACGTACCGGGCAACCTAGGCTTCACTCAAGGGCGTCGCTCCACCAGACCGAATAGCTAGGGCCTTAGAAGTCAACGCCAGAAGCATAAAATACAGTAAAGATGCAAAAGTTTTTCCATCGTTTAACAGGAATAACTGCAACCAGTGTGAATGTACTTGTCTTTTCTACGTTCCGGATAACCTAGGTTTCACTCTAGGGCGTTGCTCTACCAGATCGAATAGCTAGGGACTTAGAATTCAACGCCAGAAGGATAAAATACAATATAAGTACAACAGTTATTCCATCGTATAATATGAATAGTTGCAAACATTGTAAAAGAAATGGTCGTTTCTACGTTCCGGGCAACCTAGGCGTCACTCTAGGGCGTTGCTCCACCAGATCTAATAGCTAGCGACTTAGAATTAAACTGCAGAAGCATAGAATACAATAAAAATGCAACAGTTTTTCCATCGTATAACAGGAATAATTGCAACCAGTGTGAATGTAATGGTCATTTCTACGTTCCGGGCAACCTAGGTTTCACTCTAGGGCGTTGCTCCACCAGTTCGAGTAGTTAGGGCCTAAGAAGTCAACGCCAGAAGCATAAAATACAATATAAATATAACAGTTTTTCCATCGTATAAAACGAATGATAGCAACCAGTGTGAAAGTTATGGTCATTTCTTCGTTCCGGGCAACCTAGGCTTCACTCTAGGGCGTTGCTCGACCAGATCGAATAGCTAGGGCCTAAGAAGCCAACGCCAGAAGCATAAAAAACGATATAAATACAACAGCTTTTCCATCGTATAAAACGAATAATTGCAACCAGGGTGGAAGTTATGGTCACTTCTACGTTCCGGGGAACCTAGGCTTCACTCTAGGGCGGTGCTCCACCAGATCAAATAGTTAGGGCCTAAGAAGTCAACGCCAGAAGCATAAAATACAACATAAATACAACAGATTTTCCATCGTATATAATATATATTTGCAAACATTTTGAAAGTAATGGTCACCCCTACGTACCGGGCAACCTAGGCTTCACTCAAGGGCGTTGCTCCACCAGACCGAATAGCTAGGGCCTTAGAAGTCAACGCCAGAAGCATAAAATACAGTAAAGATGCAAAAGCTTTTACATCGTATAACAGGAATAACTGCAGACAGTATGAAAGTACTGGTCATTTCTACGTCCCGCGTAGCCTAGGTTTCACTCTAGGGCGTTGCTCCACCAGATCGAATAGCTAGGGACTTAGAATTCAACGCCATAAGAATAAAATACAAATGAGTACAACAGTTATTCCATCGTATAAAATGAATAATTGCAACCAGTGTGAAAGTTATGGTCATTTCTACATTCCGAGCGACCTAGGCTTCACTCTAGGGCGTTGCTCCACCTGATCGAATAGTTAGGGCCTTAGAAGTCAACGCCAGAAGCAGAAAATACAATAAAGATGCAACAGTTTTTCCATCGTATAACAGGAATAATTGCAACCAGTGTGAAGGTAATGGTATGTTCTACGTTCCGGGCAGCCTATGCTCCACTCTAGGGCGGTGCTCTACCAGATTAAATAGTTAGGGCGTAAGAAGTCAACGCCAGAAGCATAAAAGACAATATAAATACAACAGCTTTTCCATCGTATATAATGTATATTTGCAAACAGTGTGAAAGTAATGGTCATTTCTACGTTCCGGCTGACCTAGGCTTCACTCTAGGGCGTTGCTCCACCAGACGGAATAGTTACGGCCTTAGAAGTCAGCGCCAGAAGCATAAAATACAATAAAGATGCAACAGTTTTTCCATCGTTTAACAGGAATAACTGCAACCAGTGTGAATGTACTGGCCATTTCTACGTTCCGGATAACCTAGGTTTCACTCTAGGGCGTTGCTCCACCAGACCAAATAGCTAGCGACTTAGAATTAAACGCCAGAAGCATAGAATACAATAAAAATTCAACAGTTTTTCCATCGTATAACAGGAATAATTGCAACCAGTGTGAAAGTAATGGTCATTCCTACGTTCCGGGCAACCTAGGTTTCACTCCAGGGTGTTGCTCCACCAGATCGAATAGTTAGGTCAGAAGAAGTCAACGCCAGAAGCATAAAATACAATATAAATATAACAGCTTTTCAATCGTATAAAACGAATAATTGCAACCAGTGTGAAAGTTATGGACATTTCTACATTCCGGCCAACCCAGGCTTCACCCTAGGGCGTTGCTCCACCCGATCGAATAGTTAGGGCCTTAGAAGTCAACGCCAGAAGCATAAAATACAATAAAGATGCAACAGTCTTTCCATCGTTATACAGGAGTAACTGCAACCAGTGTGAATGTACTGGTCATTTCTACGTTCCGGATAACCTAGGCTTCACTCTAGGGCGTTGTTCCACCAGATCGAACAGTTAGGGCCTAAGAAGTCAACGCCAGAAGTATAAAATACAATGTAAATATAACAGTTTTTCCATCGTATAAATCGAATGATAGCAACCAGTGTGAAATTTATGGTCATTTCTACGTTCCGAGCAACCTAGGCTTCACTCTAGGGCGTTGCTCCACCAGATCGAATAGTTAGGGCCTTATAAGTCAACGCCCGAAGCATAAAATGCAAAATAAATAAAACAGTTTTTCCATCGTATAAAACGAGTAATTGCTACCAGTGTGAAAGTTATGGTCATTTCTATGTTCCGCGCAACCTGGGCTTTACCCTAGGGCGTTGTTCCACGAGATGGAATAGCTAGGGACTTAGAAATCAACGCCATAAGAATAAAATACAATATAAACATAACAGTTTTTCCATTGTATGAAACGAATAACAGCAACCAGTGTGAAAGTTATGGTCAGTTCAACGTTCCGGGCAACCTTGGCTTCACCCTAGGATGTTGTTCCACCAGATCGAATAGTTAGGGCCACAGAAGTGAACGCCAGAAGCATAAAATACAATATAAATACAACAGTTTTTCCATCGTATAAAAGGGATAATTGCAACCAGTATGAAACTTATGGTCATTTCTACGTTCCGGGCAACCTAGGCTTCACTCTATGGCGTTCTTCCACCACATCGAATAGCTACGGCCTCAGAAGTCAACGCCTGAAGTATAAAATACAATAAAAATACAACAGTCTTTCCATCCTATAACAGGAATAATTGCAACCCGTGTGAAAGTTATGGTCATTTCTACGTTCCAGGCAACGTTGGCTTCACCCTAGGTCGTTTTTCCACCAGATGGAATAGTTAGGGCCTAAGAAGTCAACGCCAGAAGCATAAAATACAATATAAATATAACAGTTTTTCCATCGTATGAAACGAATAATACAAACCAGTGTGAAGGTTATGGTCATTTCTACCTTCCGGGCAACCTAGGCTTCACCCTAGGGCGTTACACCTACAAATTGAATAGTTAGGGCCTAAGACGTCAACGCCAGAAGCATAAAATACAACAAAATACAACAGATTTTCCATCGTATATAATATATATTTGCAAACATTTTGAAAGTAATGGTCACTCCTACGTACCGGGCACCCTAGGCTTCACTCAAGGGCGTCGCTCCACCAGACCGAATAGCTAGGGCCTTAGAAGTCAACGCCAGAAGCATAAAATACAGTAAAGATGCAAAAGTTTTTCCATCGTTTAACAGGAATAACTGCAACCAGTGTGAATGTACTTGTCTTTTCTACGTTCCGGATAACCTAGGTTTCACTCTAGGGCGTTGCTCTACCAGATCGAATAGCTAGGGACTTGGAATTCAACGCCAGAAGGATAAAATACAATATAAGTACAACAGTTATTCCATCGTATAAAATGAATAGTTGCAAACATTGTAAAAGAAATGGTCGTTTCTACGTTCCGGGCAACCTAGGCGTCACTCTAGGGCGTTGCTCCACCAGATCTAATAGCTACGGCCTTAGAAGTCAACGCCAGAGACGTAAAATACAATATAAATACAACAGCTTTACCATCGTACAAAATGAATAATAGCAAACAGTGTGAAAGTAATTGTCATTTCTACGTTCCGGGCATCCTAGGCTTCACTCTAGGTCGTTGCTCCACCAGATCAAATAGCTAGCGACTTAGAATTAAACTGCAGAAGCATAGAATACAATAAAAATGCAACAGTTTTTCCATCGTATAACAGGAATAATTGCAACCAGTGTGAATGTAATGGTCATTTCTACGTTCCGGGCAACCTAGGTTTCACTCTAGGGCGTTGCTCCACCAGTTCGAGTAGTTAGGGCCTAAGAAGTCAACGCCAGAAGCATAAAATACGACATAAATACAACAGCTTTTACATCGTATAAAACGAATAATTGCTACCAGTGTGAAAGTTAAGGTCATTGCTACGTTCAGCGCAACCTACCCTTCACCCTAGGGCGTTGCTCCACCAGATCGAATAGTTACGGCCTTAGAAGTCAGCGCCAGGAGCATAAAATACAATAAAGATGCAACAGTTTTTCCATCGTTCAACAGGAATAACTACAACCAGTGTGAATGTACTGGTCATTTCTACGTTCCGGATAACCTAGGTTTCACTCTAGGGCGTTGCTCCACCAGATAAAATAGCTAGCGACTTAGAATTAAACGCCAGAAGCATAGAATACAATAAAAATTCAACAGTTTTTCCATCGTATAACAGGAATAATTGCAACCAGTGTGAATGTAATGGTCATTTCTACGTTCCGGGCAACCTAGGTTTCACTCTAGGGCGTTGCTCCACCAGGCCGAATAGTTAGGGCCTAAGAAGCCAACGCCAGAAGCATAAAATACGATATAAATACAACAGCTTTTCCATCGTATAAAAGGAATAATTGCAAACAGTGTGAAAGTAATGGTCATTTCTACGTTCCGGGCAACCTAGGCTTCACTCTACGGCGTTGTTCCACCAGATCGAATAGTTAGGGCCTAAGAAGTCAACACCAGAAGAATAAAATACAAAATAGATACAACAGCCTTTACACCGTATAAAACGAATAATTGCAACCTGTGTTAAGGTTATGGTCATATCTACGTTCCGGGCAACCTAGGCTTCACTGTCGGGCGTTGCTCCACCAGATCGAAATGTTAGGGCCTAAGAAGTCTACGCCCGAAGCATAAAATACGATATAAATACAACAGCATTTCCATCGTATTAAATGAATAATTTCAACCAGTGTGAATGTTATGGTCATTTCTACGTTCTGGGCAACCTAGGCTTCACTGTATGGCGTTCTTCCACCACATCGAATAGCTACGGCTCCAGAAGTCCACGCCTGAAGCATAAAATACAATAAAAATACAACAGTCTTTTCATCGTATAACAGGAATAATTGCAACAAGCGTGAAAGTAATGATCATTTCGGCGTTTCGGGCACCCTAGACTTAACTCTGAGGCATTGCTCCACCAGATCGAATATTTAGGGCCTTAGAAGTCAACGCCAGGAGCATAAAATACAATATAAATACAACAGTTTTTCCATCGTATAAAACGAATAACTGCAACCAGTATGCAACTTATGGTCATTTCTACATTCCGAGCAACCTAGGCTTCACTCTAGGGCGTTGCTCCACCAGATCGGATAGTTACGGCCTATGAAGTCAACGCCAGAAGCATAAAATACGATAAAGATGCAACAGTTTTTCCATCGTATAAAACGAATAATTGCAAACAGTGTGAAAGTAATGGTCATTTCTACGTTCCGGGCAACCTAGGCTTCACTCTACGGCGTTGTTCCACCAGATCGAATTGTTAGGTCCTAAGAAGTCAACGCCGGAAGCATAAAATACGATATAAATACAACAGCTTTTCCATCGTATATAAGGAATAATTGCAAACTGTGTGAAAGTAATGGTCATTTCTACGTTCCGGGCAACCTAGGCTTCACTGTAGGGCGTTGCTCCACCAGATCGAAATGTTAGGGCCTAAGAAGTCAACGCCCGAAGCATAAAATACGATATAAATCCAACAGCATTTCCATCGCATTAAACGAATAATTGCAAACAGTGTGAAAGTAGTGGTCATTTTTACGTTCCGGGCAACCTAGGCTTCACTCTAGGGCGGTGCTCCACCAGATCAAATAATTAGGGCCTAAGAAGTCAACGCCAGAAGCATAAATTACAATATAAGTACAACAGCTTTTCCATCGTATAAAACGAATAATAGCAACCAGTGTGAAAGTTATGGTCATTTCTACGTTCCGGGCAACCTAGGCTACACTATAGGGCGTTGCTTCACCATATCGAATAGCTACGGCCTTAGAAGTCAACGCCAGAGGCATAAAATACAAAATAAATACAACAATTTTTCCATTGTATAAAACGGATAATTGCAACCAGTGTGAAACTTGTGGTCATTTCTACGTTACGGACAACATAGGCTTCACCCTTGGACGCTGCCCCACCAGACGGAATAGCTAGGACCTTAGAAGTCAACGCCAGAAGCATAAAATACAATATAAATACAATTGCTTTTCCATCGTATAAAATGAATAATTGCAAGCGGTGTGAAAGTAATGGTCATTGCTGCGTTCCGGACAACCTAGGCTTCACTCTAGGGCGTTGTTCCACCAGATCGAATAGCTAGGGACTTAGAAGTCAACGCCAGAAGCATAACACACAATATAAATACAACAGCTTTTCCAACGTAAAGAATGAATAATTGCAAACAGTGAGAAAGTAATGTTCATTTCTACGTTCCGGGCAACCTAGGCTTCACTCTATGGCGTTCTTCCACCACATCGAATAGCTACGGCCTCAGAAGTCAACGCCTGAAGTATAAAATACAATAAACATACAACAGTCTTTCCATCCTATAACAGGAATAATTGCAACCCGTGTGAAAGTTATGGTCATTTCTACGTTCCAGGCAACGTTGGCTTCACCCTAGGTCGTTTTTCCACCAGATGGAATAGTTAGGGCCTAAGAAGTCAACGCCAGAAGCATAAAATACAATATAAATATAACAGTTTTTCCATCGTAAGAAACGAATAATACAAACCAGTGTGAAGGTTATGGTCATTTCTACCTTCCGGGCAACCTAGGCTTCACCCTAGGGCGTTACACCTACAAATTGAATAGTTAGGGCCCAAGAAGTCAACGCCAGAAGCATAAAATACAACAAAATACAACAGATTTTCCATCGTATATAATATATATTTGCAAACATTTTGAAAGTAATGGTCACTCCTACGTACCGGGCACCCTAGGCTTCACTCAAGGGCGTCGCTCCACCAGACCGAATAGCTAGGGCCTTAGAAGTCAACGCCAGAAGCATAAAATACAGTAAAGATGCAAAAGTTTTTCCATCGTTTAACAGGAATAACTGCAACCAGTGTGAATGTACTTGTCTTTTCTACGTTCCGGATAACCTAGGTTTCACTCTAGGGCGTTGCTCTACCAGATCGAATAGCTAGGGACTTGGAATTCAACGCCAGAAGGATAAAATACAATATAAGTACAACAGTTATTCCATCGTATAAAATGAATAGTTGCAAACATTGTAAAAGAAATGGTCGTTTCTACGTTCCGGGCAACCTAGGCGTCACTCTAGGGCGTTGCTCCACCAGATCTAATAGCTACGGCCTTAGAAGTCAACGCCAGAGACGTAAAATACAATATAAATACAACAGCTTTTCCATCGTACAAAATGAATAATAGCAAACAGTGTGAAAGTAATTGTCATTTCTACGTTCCGGGCATCCTAGGCTTCACTCTAGGTCGTTGCTCCACCAGATCAAATAGCTAGCGACTTAGAATTAAACTGCAGAAGCATAGAATACAATAAAAATGCAACAGTTTTTCCATCGTATAACAGGAATAATTGCAACCAGTGTGAATGTAATGGTCATTTCTACGTTCCGGGCAACCTAGGTTTCACTCTAGGGCGTTGCTCCACCAGTTCGAGTAGTTAGGGCCTAAGAAGTCAACGCCAGAAGCATAAAATACGATATAAATACAACAGCTTTTACATCGTATAAAACGAATAATTGCTACCAGTGTGAAAGTTAAGGTCATTGCTACGTTCAGCGCAACCTACCCTTCACCCTAGGGCGTTGCTCCACCAGATCGAATAGTTACGGCCTTAGAAGTCAGCGCCAGGAGCATAAAATACAATAAAGATGCAACAGTTTTTCCATCGTTCAACAGGAATAACTACAACCAGTGTGAATGTACTGGTCATTTCTACGTTCCGGATAACCTAGGTTTCACTCTAGGGCGTTGCTCCACCAGATCAAATAGCTAGCGACTTAGAACTAAACGCCAGAAGCATAGAATACAATAAAAATTCAACAGTTTTTCCATCGTATAACAGGAATAATTGCAACCAGTGTGAATGTAATGGTCATTTCTACGTTCCGGGCAACCTAGGTTTCACTCTAGGGCGTTGCTCCACCAGGCCGAATAGTTAGGGCCTAAGAAGCCAACGCCAGAAGCATAAAATACGATATAAATACAACAGCTTTTCCATCGTATAAAAGGAATAATTGCAAACAGTGTGAAAGTAATGGTCATTTCTACGTTCCGGGCAACCTAGGCTTCACTCTACGGCGTTGTTCCACCAGATCGAATAGTTAGGGCCTAAGAAGTCAACACCAGAAGAATAAAATACAAAATAAATACAACAGCCTTTACACCGTATAAAACGAATAATTGCAACCTGTGTTAAGGTTATGGTCATATCTACGTTCCGGGCAACCTAGGCTTCACTGTCGGGCGTTGCTCCACCAGATCGAAATGTTAGGGCCTAAGAAGTCTACGCCCGAAGCATAAAATACGATATAAATACAAAAGCATTTCCATCGTATTAAATGAATAATTGCAAACAGTGTGAAAGTAGTGGTCATTTCTACGTTCTGGGCAACCTAGGCTTCACTGTATGGCGTTCTTCCACCACATCGAATAGCTACGGCCTCAGAAGTCCACGCCTGAAGCATAAAATACAATAAAAATACAACAGTCTTTTCATCGTATAACAGGAATAATTGCAACAAGCGTGAAAGTAATGATCATTTCGGCGTTTCGGGCACCCTAGACTTAACTCTGAGGCATTGCTCCACCAGATCAAATATTTAGGGCCTTAGAAGTCAACGCCAGGAGCATAAAATACAATATAAATACAACAGTTTTTCCATCGTATAAAACGAATAACTGCAACCAGTATGCAACTTATGGTCATTTCTACATTCCGGGCAACCTAGGCTTCACTCTAGGGCGTTGCTCCACCAGATCGGATAGTTACGGCCTATGAAGTCAACGCCAGAAGCATAAAATACGATAAAGATGCAACAGTTTTTCCATCGTATAAAACGAATAATTGCAAACAGTGTGAAAGTAATGGTCATTTCTACGTTCCGGGCAACCTAGGCTTCACTCTACGGCGTTGTTCCACCAGATCGAATTGTTAGGTCCTAAGAAGTCAACGCCAGAAGCATAAAATACGATATAAATACAACAGCTTTTCCATCGTATATAAGGAATAATTGCAAACTGTGTGAAAGTAATGGTCATTTCTACGTTCCGGGCAACCTAGGCTTCACTGTAGGGCGTTGCTCCACCAGATCGAAATGTTAGGGCCTAAGAAGTCAACGCCCGAAGCATAAAATACGATATAAATCCAACAGCATTTCCATCGCATTAAACGAATAATTGCAAACAGTGTGAAAGTAGTGGTCATTTTTACGTTCCGGGCAACCTAGGCTTCACTCTAGGGCGGTGCTCCACCAGATCAAATAATTAGGGCCTAAGAAGTCAACGCCAGAAGCATAAATTACAATATAAGTACAACAGCTTTTCCATCGTATAAAACGAATAATAGCAACCAGTGTGAAAGTTATGGTCATTTCTACGTTCCGGGCAACCTAGGCTACACTATAGGGCGTTGCTTCACCATATCGAATAGCTACGGCCTTAGAAGTCAACGCCAGAGGCATAAAATACAAAATAAATACAACAATTTTTCCATTGTATAAAACGGATAATTGCAACCAGTGTGAAACTTGTGGTCATTTCTACGTTACGGACAACATAGGCTTCACCCTTGGACGCTGCCCCACCAGACGGAATAGCTAGGACCTTAGAAGTCAACGCCAGAAGCATAAAATACAATATAAATACAATTGCTTTTCCATCGTATAAAATGAATAATTGCAAGCGGTGTGAAAGTAATGGTCATTGCTGCGTTCCGGACAACCTAGGCTTCACTCTAGGGCGTTGTTCCACCAGATCGAATAGCTAGGGACTTAGAAGTCAACGCCAGAAGCATAACATACAATATAAATACAACAGCTTTTCCAACGTAAAGAATGAATAATTGCAAACAGTGAGAAAGTAATGGTCGTTTCAACGTTCCGGGCAACCTAGGCTTCACTCTAGGGCGTTGCTCCACCAGATCGAATAGTTAGGGCATTGGAAGTCCACGCCCGAAGCATAAAATACAAAGTAAAGCGAACAGTTTTTCCATTGTATAAAACGAATAATTGCAACCGGAGTGAAAGTTATGGTCATTTCTACGTTCCGGGCAACCTAGGCTTCACACTAGGGCGTTGCTCCACTGGATCGTATAGTTAGGGCCTTGGAAGCCAACGCCAGAAGCATAAAATACAATATAAATACAACACCTTTTCCATCGTATTACAGGAATAATTGCAACCAGTGTTAAGGTTATGGTCATTTCTACGTTTCGGGCAACCTAGGCTTCATTCTGGGGCGTTGCTCCACTAGATCGAATAGTTAGGGCCTTAGAAGTCAACGCCAGAAGCATAAAATACTATATAGATACAACAGTTTTTCCATCGTATAAAAAGAATAATTGCAACCAGTGCGAATGTAATGGTCATTTCTACGTTTCGGGCAACATACGCTTCTCTCTTGGACCCTGCCCCCGGGATCGAATAGTTAGGGCCTAAGAAGTCAACGCCAGAAGCATAGAGTACAATAAAAATGCAACAGTTTTTCCATCGTATAGCATGAATAATTGCAACCAGTGTGACAGTAATAATCATTTCATCGTTTCGGCATCCTAGACTTAACTGTGAGGCATTGCTCCACCAGATCGAATACAAAGGGCCTTAGTAGTCAAAGCCAGAAGTATAAAGTACAGAACAAACCAACAGTTTGTCCATCGTATAACAGGAATATTGCAAACACTGTGAAAGTAATGGTCATTTCTACGTTCCGGGCAGCCTAGGCTTCACGCTAGGGCGTTGCTCCACCACATCGAATAGCTACGACCTTAGAAGTCAACGACTGAGGCATAAAATACAAAATAAGGACAACAGCTTTTCCATCGTATAAAACGAATAATTGCAACCGGTGTGAAAGTTATGGTCTTTTCTACGTTCCGGGCAACCGAGGCTTCACTCTAGGGCGTTGCTCCACCAGATCAAATAGTTAGGGCCTATGAATTCAACGCCTGAAGCATAAAATACAATAAAACTACAACAGTTTTTCCATCGTATAACAGGAATAATTGCAACCAGTGTTAATGTTATGGTCATTTCTACGTTCCGGGCAACCTAGGCTTCATTCTAGGGCGTTGCTCCACTAGATCGAATAGTTAGGGCCTTAGAAGTCAACGCCAGAAGCATAAAATACTATATAGATACAACAGTTTTTCCATCGTATAAAACGAATAATTGCAAGCAGTTTGAAAGTAAAGGCCATTTCTACGTTCCGGGCACCCTAGGCTGCGCCCTAGGCCGTTGCGCCAGCAGGTCGAATAGCTAGGACCTTAGAAGTCAACGCCAGAAGCATAAAATACAGTAAAAATACAACAGTTTCTCCATCCTATAACAGGAATAACTGCGACCAGTGTGAAAGAACTGGTCATTTCTACGTTTCGGGCAACCTAGGCTTCACTCTAGGGCGTTGCTCCATCAGATCGAATAGTTAGGGCCTAAGAAGCCAACGCCAGAAGCATAAAGTACAATAAAAATGCAACAGTTTTTCCATCATATAGCATGAATAATTGCAACCACTGTGACAGTAATGATCATTTCTACGTTTCGGGCAACATACGCTTCACTCTTGAACGTTGCCCCACGAGATCGAATAGCTAGGACCTTAGAAGTCAATGCCAGAAGCAGAAAATACAATAAAGATACAACAGCTTTTCCATCATATAAAATGAACAATTGCAAACAGTGTGAAGGTGATGGTCATTTCTACGTTTCGGGCAACCTAGGCTTTACTCTAGGGCGCTGCTCCACCAGATCGAATAGCTGGGGTCTTAGAAGTCAACGCCCGAAGCATAAAATACAATAGAGATACAACAGTTTTTCCATCGAATAATAGGAATATTTGCTACCAGAGTGAAGGAGATGGTCATTTCTACGTTGCGGGCAACCTAGGCTCCACTCTAGGGCGTTGTGCCACCAGATCGAATAGTTAGGGCCTAAGAAGTCAACGCCAGAAGCATAAAATACAAAATAAATACAACAGTTTTTCCACCGTATAAAACGGATAATTGAAACTGGTTTGAAAGTTAGGGTCATTTCTACATTCCGGGCAACCCTGGCTTCACTCTAGGGCGTTGTTCCACCAGATCGAATAGTTAGGGCCGAAGAAGTCAACGCCCGAAGCATAAAATACAAAATAAAGAGAACAGTTTTGCCATTGTATAAAACGAATAATTGCAACCGGAGTGAAAGTTATGGTCATTTCTACGTTTCGGGCAACCTAGGCTTTACTCTAGGGCGCTGCTCCACCAGATCGAATAGCTGGGGTCTTAGAAGTCTACGCCCGAAGCATAAAATACAATAGAGATACAACAGTTTTTCCATCGAATTATAGGAATATTTGCTACCAGAGTGAAGGAGATGGTCATTTCTACGTTGCGGGCAACCTAGGCTCCACTCTAGGGCGTTGTGCCACCAGATCGAATAGTTAGGGCCTAAGAAGTCAACGCCAGAAGCATAAAATACAAAATAAATACAACAGTTTTTCCACCGTATAAAACGGATAATTGAAACTGGTTTGAAAGTTAGGGTCATTTCTACATTCCGGGCAACCCTGGCTTCACTCTAGGGCGTTGTTCCACCAGATCGAATAGTTAGGGCCGAAGAAGTCAACGCCCGAAGCATAAAATACAAAATAAAGAGAACAGTTTTGCCATTGTATAAAACGAATAATTGCAACCGGAGTGAAAGTTATGGTCATTTCTACGTTTCGGGCAACCTAGGCTTCACACTAGGGCGTTGCTCCACTGGATCGTATAGTTAGGGCCTTGGAAGCCAACGCCAGAAGCATAAAATACAATATGAATACAACACCTTTTCCATCGTATTACAGGAATAATTGCAACCAGTGTTAAGATTATGGTCATTTCTACGTTCCGGGCAACCTAGGCTTCATTCTGGGGCGTTGCTCCACTAGATCGAATAGTTAGGGCCTTAGAAGTCAACGCCAGAAGCATAAAATACTATATAGATACAACAGTTTTTCCATCGTATAAAAAGAATAATTGCAACCAGTGCGAATGTAATGGTCATTTCTACGTTTCGGGCAACATACGCTTCTCTCTTGGACCCTGCCCCCGGGATCGAATAGTTAGGGTCTAAGAAGTCAACGCCAGAAGCATAGAGTACAATAAAAATGCAACAGTTTTTCCATCGTATAGCATGAATAATTGCAACCAGTGTGACAGTAATAATCATTTCATCGTTTCGGCATACTAGACTTAACTGTGAGGCATTGCTCCAACAGATCGAATACAAAGGGCCTTAGTAGTCAAAGCCAGAAGTATAAAGTACAGAACAAACCAACAGTTTGTCCATCGTATAACAGGAATATTGCAAACACTGTGAAAGTAATGGTCATTTCTACGTTCCGGGCAGCCTAGGCTTCACGCTAGGGCGTTGCTCCACCACATCGAATAGCTACGACCTTAGAAGTCAACGACTGAGGCATAAAATACAAAATAAGGACAACAGCTTTTCCATCGTATAAAACGAATAATTGCAACCGGTGTGAAAGTTATGGTCTTTTCTACGTTCCGGGCAACCGAGGCTTCACTCTAGGGCGTTGCTCCACCAGATCAAATAGTTAGGGCCTGAGAAGTCAGCGCCAGAAACATAAAATACAATATAAATACAACAGCCTTTTCCATCGTATAACAGGAATAAATGCAACCAGTGTTAAGGTTATGGTCATTTCTACGTTCCGGGCAACCTAGGCCTCATTCTAGGGCGTTGCTCCACTAGATCGAATAGTTAGGGCCTTAGAAGTCAACGCCAGAAGCATAAAATACCATATAGATACAACGGTTTTACCATCGTATAAAACGAGTAATTGCAACCAGTGTGAAAGTAATGGCCATTTCTACGTTCCGGGCACCCTAGGCTTCGCCCTAGGCCGTTGCTCCACCAGATCGAATAGCTAGGGACTTGGAGGTCAACGCCAAGAGCATAAAATACAATAAAAATACAACTGTCATTCCATCGTATAACAGGAATAATTGCAACCATCGTGAAAGTAATGGTCGTTTCTACTTTTCGGGCAACATAGGCTACACTCTTGGACGTTGCCCCACGAGATCGAATAGCTAGGACCTTAGAAGTCGACGCCAGAAGCATAAAATACAGTAAAAATACAACAGTTTTTCCATCGTATAACAGCAATAACTGCAACCAGTGTGAAAGTACTGGTCTTTTCTACGTTTCAGGCAACCTAGACTTAACTCTAGGGCGTTGCTCCACCAAATCGAATAGCTAGAGCCTTAGAAGTCAACGACCAAAGCATAAAATACAATAAAAGTACAACAGTTTTTCCATCGTATAGCATGAATAATTGCAACCAGTGTGACAGTAATGATCATTTCAACGTTTCGGGAATCCTAGACTTAACTGTGAGGCATTGCTCAACCAGATCGAAAACGTAGGGCCTTAGAAGTCAAATCCAGAAGCAAAAAGTACAAAAAAAACCAACAGTTTGTCCAACGTATAACAGGAATAATTGCAAACAGTGTTAAAATAATGGTCATTTCTACTTTCGGGACAACCTAGGCTTCACTCTAGGGCGTTGCTGCACCAGATCGAATATTTAGGGCCTAAGAAGTCAACGCCGGAAGCATAAAATACAATAAAAATATAACAGTTTTTCCATCGTGTAATGGGAACAATTGCAGCCAGTGTCAAGGTGATGGTCATTTCTACGTTCCGGGCAACCTAGGCTTCACTCTAGGGCGTTGGTCCACCAAATCGAATAGTTAGAGCCTAAGAAGTCAACGCCAGAAGCACCAAATACAAAATAAATGCAACTGTTTTTCCATCGTACAAAACGAATAATTGCAACCAGTGTGAAAGTAATTGTCATTTCTACGTTCCGGGCAACCTAGGCTTCACTATAGGGCGTTCCTCCACCACATCGAATAGATACGGCCTTAGAAGTCAACGCCAGAGGCATAAAATACACCATAAATACAAAAGTTTTTCCATTGTATAAAACGAATAATTGCAACCAGTGTGAAAGTTGTGGTCATTTCTACGTTCCGGGCAACATAGGATTCACTCTTGGACGTTGCGCCACCAGATTGAATAGCTAGGACCTTAGAAGTCAATGCCAGAAGCAGAAAATACAATAAAGATACAACAGCTTTTGCATCATATAAAATGAACAATTGCAATCAGTGTGAAGGTGATGGTCATTTCTACGTTTCGGGCAACCTAGGCTTTACTCTAGGGCGCTGCTCCACCAGATCGAATAGCTGGGGTCTTAGAAGTCAACGCCAGAAGCATAAAATACAATAAAAATGGAACAGTTTTTCCATCGAATTACATGAATATTTGCTACCAGAGTGAAGGAGATGGTCATTTCTACGTTCCGGGCAACCTAGGCTCCACTCTAGGGCGTTGCTCCACCAAATCCAATAGTTAAGGCCTAAGAAGTCAACGCCAGAAGCACCAAATGCAAAATAAATACAACAGTTTTTCCATCGTATAATACGAATAATTGCAACCAGTGTGAAGGTAATTGTCAATTCCACGTTCCGGGCAACCTAGGCTTCAGTCTAGGGCGTTGCTCAGCTACATCGAATAGCTGCGGCCTTAGAAGTCAACGCCAGAAGCATAAGGTACAATATAAATGCAACATTTTTTCCATTGAATAAAACGAATAATTGCTATCAGTGTGAAAGTGATGGTCATTTCTACGTTCCGGGCAACATAGGCTTCACTGTTGGACGTTTCCCCACCAGACGGAATGGCTAGGACCTTAGAAGTCAAAGCCAGAAGCAGAAAATACAATGTAAATGCAACAGTATTTCTACCGTATAGCATGAATAATTGCAACTACTCTGAAAGTTATGGTCATATCTACGTTCCGGGCAACCTAGGCTTGACTCTAGGGCGTTGCTCCACCACATCTAATAGCTACGACCGTAGAAGCCAACGCCAGAAACATAAAATACAATATAATTACAACAGTTTTTCCAACGTATAAAACAAACAATTGCAACCAGAGTGAAAGCAATGCTCATTTCTACGTTCCGGGCAACCTAGGCTTCACTACAGGGCGTTGCTCCACCACATCGAAGAGCTACGGCCTTAGAAGTCAACGCCTGAGGCATAAAATACACCATAAATACAAAAGTTTTTCCATTGTATAAAACGAATAATTGCAACCAGTGTGAAAGTTGTGGTCATTTCTACGTTCCGGGCAACATAGGGTTCACTCTTGGACGTTGCCCCACCAGAGTGAATAGGTAGGACCTTAGAAGTCAATGCCAGAAGCAGAAAATACGATAAAGATACAACAGCGTTTCCATCATATAAAATGAACAATTGCAAACAGTGTGAAGGTGATGGTCATTTCTACGTTTCGGGCAACCTAGGCTCTACTCTAGGGCGTTGCTGCACCAGATCGAATATTTAGGGCCTAAGGAGTCAACGCCGGAAGCATAAAATACAATAAAAATATAACAGTTTTTCCATCGTGTAATGGGAACAATTGCAGCCAGTGTCAAGGTGATGGTCATTTCTACGTTCCGGGCAACCTAGGCTTCACTCTAGGGCGTTGGTCCACCAAATCGAATAGTTAGAGCCTAAGAAGTCAACGCCAGAAGCACCAAATACAAAATAAATGCAACTGTTTTTCCATCGTACAAAACGAATAATTGCAACCAGTGTGAAAGTAATTGTCATTTCTACGTTCCGGGCAACCTAGGCTTCACTATAGGGCGTTCCTCCACCACATCGAATAGATACGGCCTTAGAAGTCAACGCCAGAGGCATAAAATACACCATAAATACAAAAGTTTTTCCATTGTATAAAACGAATAATTGCAACCAGTGTGAAAGTTGTGGTCATTTCTACGTTCCGGGCAACATAGGATTCACTCTTGGACGTTGCGCCACCAGATTGAATAGCTAGGACCTTAGAAGTCAATGCCAGAAGCAGAAAATACAATAAAGATACAACAGCTTTTGCATCATATAAAATGAACAATTGCAATCAGTGTGAAGGTGATGGTCATTTCTACGTTTCGGGCAACCTAGGCTTTACTCTAGGGCGCTGCTCCACCAGATCGAATAGCTGGGGTCTTAGAAGTCAACGCCAGAAGCATAAAATACAATAAAAATGGAACAGTTTTTCCATCGAATTACATGAATATTTGCTACCAGAGTGAAGGAGATGGTCATTTCTACGTTCCGGGCAACCTAGGCTCCACTCTAGGGCGTTGCTCCACCAAATCCAATAGTTAAGGCCTAAGAAGTCAACGCCAGAAGCACCAAATGCAAAATAAATACAACAGTTTTTCCATCGTATAATACGAATAATTGCAACCAGTGTGAAGGTAATTGTCAATTCCACGTTCCGGGCAACCTAGGCTTCAGTCTAGGGCGTTGCTCAGCTACATCGAATAGCTGCGGCCTTAGAAGTCAACGCCAGAAGCATAAGGTACAATATAAATGCAACATTTTTTCCATTGAATAATACGAATAATTGCTATCAGTGTGAAAGTGATGGTCATTTCTACGTTCCGGGCAACATAGGCTTCACTGTTGGACGTTTCCCCACCAGACGGAATAGCTAGGACCTTAGAAGTCAAAGCCAGAAGCAGAAAATACAATGTAAATGTAACAGTATTTCTACCGTATAGCATGAATAATTGCAACCACTGTGAAAGTTGTGGTCATATCTACGTTCCGGGCAACCTAGGCTTGACTCTAGGGCGTTGCTCCACCACATCTAATAGCTACGACCGTAGAAGTTATCGCCAGAAGCATAAAATACATTATAAATACAACAGCTTTTCCAACGTAAAGAATGAATAAATGCAAACAGTGAGAAAGTGATGGTCATTTCTACGTTCCGGGCAACCTAGGCTACACTATAGGGCGTTGCTCCACCACATCGAATAGCTACGGCCTTAGAAGTCAACGCCAGAGGCATAAAATACAAAATAAATACAACAGTTTTTCCATTGTATAAAACGGATAATTGCAACCAGTGTGAAAGTAATGGTCATTGCTGCGTTCCGGACAACCTAGGCTTCACTCTAGGGCGTTGTTCCACCAGATCGAATAGCTAGGGACTTAGAAGTCAACGCCAGAAGCATAACATACAATATAAATACAACAGCTTTTCCAACGTAAAGAATGAATAATTGCAAACAGTGAGAAAGTAATGGTCGTTTCAACGTTCCGGGCAACCTAGGCTTCACTCTAGGGCGTTGCTCCACCAGATCGAATAGTTAGGGCATTGGAAGTCCACGCCCGAAGCATAAAATACAAAATAAAGAGAACAGTTTTTCCATTGTATAAAACGAATAATTGCAACCGGAGTGAAAGTTATGGTCATTTCTACGTTCCGGGCAACCTAGGCTTCACACTAGGGCGTTGCTCCACTGGATCGTATAGTTAGGGCCTTGGAAGCCAACGCCAGAAGCATAAAATACAATATAAATACAACACCTTTTCCATCGTATTACAGGAATAATTGCAACCAGTGTTAAGGTTATGGTCATTTCTACGTTCCGGGCAACCTAGGCTTCATTCTGGGGCGTTGCTCCACTAGATCGAATAGTTAGGGCCTTAGAAGTCAACGCCAGAAGCATAAAACACTATATAGATACAACAGTTTTTCCATCGTATAGCATGAATAATTGCAACCAGTGTGACAGTAATAATCATTTCATCGTTTCGGCATCCTAGACTTAACTGTGAGGCATTGCTCCACCAGATCGAATACAAAGGGCCTTAGTAGTCAAAGCCAGAAGTATAAAGTACAGAACAAACCAACAGTTTGTCCATCGTATAACAGGAATATTGCAAACACTGTGAAAGTAATGGTCATTTCTACGTTCCGGGCAGCCTAGGCTTCACGCTAGGGCGTTGCTCCACCACATCGAGTAGCTACGACCTTAGAAGTCAACGACTGAGGCATAAAATACAAAATAAGGACAACAGCTTTTCCATCGTATAAAACGAATAATTGCAACCGGTGTGAAAGTTATGGTCTTTTCTACGTTCCGGGCAACCGAGGCTTCACTCTAGGGCGTTGCTCCACCAGATCAAATAGTTAGGGCCTATGAATTCAACGCCTGAAGCATAAAATACAATAAAACTACAACAGTTTTTCCATCGTATAACAGGAATAATTGCAACCAGTGTTAAGGTTATGGTCATTTCTACGTTCCGGGCAACCTAGGCTTCATTCTAGGGCGTTGCTCCACCAGATCGAATAGTTAGGGCCTTAGAAGTCAACGCCAGAAGCATAAAATACCATATAGATACAACAGTTTTTCCATCGTATAAAACGAATAATTGCAACCAGTTTGAAAGTAAAGGCCATTTCTACGTTCCGGGCACCCTAGGCTGCGCCCTAGGCCGTTGCGCCAGCAGGTCGAATAGCTAGGGACTTGGAGGTCAACGCCAAGAGCATAAAATACAATAAAAATAGGACTGTCATTCCATCGTATAACAGGAATAATTGCAACCAGCGTGAAAGTAATGGCCATTTCTACGTTTCTGCCAACATAGGCTACACTCTTGGACGTTGCCCCACGAGATCGAATAGCTAGGACCTTAGAAGTCAACGCCAGAAGCATAAAATACAGTAAAAATACAACAGCTTCTCCATCCTATAACAGGAGTAACTGCGACCAGTGTGAAAGTACTGGTCGTTTCTACGTTTCGGGCAACCTAGACTTCACTCTAGGGCGTTGCTCCACCAAATCGAATAGCTAGGGCCTTAGAAGTCAACGCCCAAAGCATAAAATACAATAAAAGTACAACAGTTTTTCCATCGTATAGCTTGAATAATTGCAACCAGAGTGACAGTAATGATCATTTCAACGTTTCGGGAGTCCTAGACTTAACTGAGAGGCATTGATCCACCAGATCGAATACAAAGGGCCTTAGCAGTCAACGCCAGAAGCATAAAGTACAGAAAGATCCTACAGTTTGTCCACCGTATAGGAGGAATATTGCAAACAGTGTGAAGGTAATGGTCATTTCTACGTTCCGGGCAGCCTAGGCTTCACTCTAGGGCGCTGCTCCACCACATCGAATAGCTTCGACCTTAGGAGTCAACGACTGAAGCATAAAATACAATATAAAGACAACAGCTTTTCCATCGTATAAAACGAATAATTGCAACCAGTGTGAAAGTGATGGTCATTTCTACATTCCGGGCAACCCTGGCTTCACTCTAGGGCGTTGTTCCACCAGATCGAATAGTTAGGGCCGAAGAAGTCAACGCCCGAAGCATAAAATACAAAATAAAGAGAACAGTTTTTCCATTGTATAAAACGAATAATTGCAACCGGAGTGAAAGTTATGGTCATTTCTACGTTCCGGGCAACCTAGGCTTCACACTAGGGCGTTGCTCCACTGGATCGTATAGTTAGGGCCTTGGAAGCATACGCCAGAAGCATAAAATACAATATAAATACAACACCTTTTCCATCGTATTACAGGAATAATTGCAACCAGTGTTAAGGTTATGGTCATTTCTACGTTCCGGGCAACCTAGGCTTCACTCTAGGGCGTTGCTCCACCAGATCGAATAGTTAGGGCCTAAGAAGCCAACGCCAGAAGCATAAAGTACAATAAAAATGCAACAGTTTTTCCATCATATAGCATGAATAATTGCAACCACTGTGACAGTAATGATCATTTCTACGTTTCGGGCAACATACGCTTCACTCTTGAACGTTGCCCCACGAGATCGAATAGCTAGGACCTTAGAAGTCAATGCCAGAAGCAGAAAATACAATAAAGATACAACAGCTTTTCCATCATATAAAATGAACAATTGCAAACAGTGTGAAGGTGATGGTCATTTCAACGTTTCGGGCAACCTAGGCTTTACTCTAGGGCGCTGCTCCACCAGATCGAATAGCTGGGGTCTTAGAAGTCAACGCCCGAAGCATAAAATACAATAGAGATACAACAGTTTTTCCATCGAATTACAGGAATATTTGCTACCAGAGTGAAGGAGATGGTCATTTCTACGTTGCGGGCAACCTGGGCTCCACTCTAGGGCGTTGTTCCACCAGATCGAATAGTTAGGGCCTAAGAAGTCAACGCCAGAAGCATAAAATACAAAATAAATACAACAGTTTTTCCATCGTATAAAACGGATAATTGAAACTGGTTTGAAAGTTAGGGTCATTTCTACGTTCCGGGCAACCTAGGCTTCACTCAAGGGCGTTGCTCCTCCAGATCGAGTAGCCAGGGCCTTAGAAGTCTATGCCCGGAGCATAAAATACAATATAAATACAACAGCTTTTCCATTGTATAAAACGAATAATTGCAACCAGTGTGAAAGTTATGGTCATTTCTACGTTCCGGGCGACATAGGATTGACTCTTGGACGTTGCGCCACCAGATAGAATAGTTTGGGCCTTAGAAGTCAACGCTCGAATCAAAAAATACAAAATAAATAGAACTGTTTTTCCATTGTATAAAACGAATAACTGCACCAGTATGAAAGTTATGGTCATTTCTACGTTCCGGGCAGCCTAGGCTTCACTCTAGGGCGCTGCTCCACCACATCGAATAGCTACGACCTTAGAAGTCAACGACTGAAGCATAAAATACAATATAAAGACAACAGCTTTTCCATCGTATAAAACGAATAATTGCAACCAGTGTGAAAGTGATGGTCATTTCTACATTCCGGGCAACCCTGGCTTCACTCTAGGGCGTTGTTCCACCAGATCGAATAGTTAGGGCCGAAGAAGTCAACGCCAGAAGCATAAAATACAATAAAAATGGAACAGTTTTTCCATCGAATTACATGAATATTTGCTACCAGAGTGAAGGAGATGGTCATTTCTACGTTCCGGGCAACCTAGGCTCCACTCTAGGGCGTTGCTCCACCAAATCCAATAGTTAAGGCCTAAGAAGTCAACGCCAGAAGCACCAAATGCAAAATAAATACAACAGTTTTTCCATCGTATAATACGAATAATTGCAACCAGTGTGAAGGTAATGGTCAATTCCACGTTCCGGGCAACCTAGGCTTCAGTCTAGGGCGTTGCTCAGCTACATCGAATAGCTGCGGCCTTAGAAGTCAACGCCAGAAGCATAAGGTACAATATAAATGCAACATTTTTTCCATTGAATAAAACGAATAATTGCTATCAGTGTGAAAGTGATGGTCATTTCTACGTTCCGGGCAACATAGGCTTCACTGTTGGACGTTTGCCCACCAGACGGAATAGCTAGGACCTTAGAAGTCAAAGCCAGAAGCAGAAAATACAATGTAAATGTAACAGTATTTCTACCGTATAGCATGAATAATTGCAACCACTGTGAAAGTTGTGGTCATATCTACGTTCCGGGCAACCTAGGCTTGACTCTAGGGCGTTGCTCCACCACATCTAATAGCTACGACCGTAGAAGTTATCGCCAGAAGCATAAAATACAATATAAATACAACTGCTTTTCCATCGTATAAAATGAATAATTGCAAGCGGTGTGAAAGTAATGGTCATGCTGCGTTCCGGACAACCTAGGCTTCACTCTAGGGCGTTGCTCCAACAGATCGAATAGCTAGGGACTTAGAATTCAACGCAAGAAGCATAAAATACAATAAAAATACAACAGTTCTTCCATCGTATAACAGGAATAATTGCAACCAGTGTGAAAGTAATGGGCGTTTCTACGTTCCGCGCAACCTAGGCTTCACTCTAGGGCGTTGGTCCACCAAATCGAATAGTTAGAGCCTAAGAAGTCAACGCCAGAAGCACCAAATACAAAATAAATACAACTGTTTTTCCATCGTATAAAACGAATAATTGCAACCAGTGTGAAAGTAATTGTCATTTCTACGTTCCGGGCAACCTAGGCTTCACTATAGAGCGTTCCTCCACCACATCGAATAGATACGGCCTTAGAAGTCAACGCCAGAGGCATAAAATACACCATAAATACAAAAGTTTTTCCATTGTATAAAACGAATAATTGCAACCAGTGTGAAAGTTGTGGTCATTTCTACGTTCCGGGCAACATAGGGTTCACTCTTGGACGTTGCCCCACCAGATTGAATAGCTAGGACCTTAGAAGTCAATGCCAGAAGCAGAAAATACAATAAAGATACAACAGCTTTTCCATCATATAAAATGAACAATTGCAAACAGTGTGAAGGTGATGGTCATTTCTACGTTTCGGGCAACCTAGGCTTTACTCTAGGGCGCTGCTCCACCAGATCGAATAGCTGGGGTCTTAGAAGTCAACGCCCGAAGCATAAAATGCAATAAAGGTACAACAGTTTTTCCATCGAATTACAGGAATATTTGCTACCAGAGTGAAGGAGATGGTCATTTCTACGTTCCGGGCAACCTAGGCTCCACTCTAGGGCGTTGCTCCACCAAATCCAATAGTTAAGGCCTAAGAAGTCAACGCCAGAAGCACCGAATGCAAAATAAATACAACAGTTTTTCCATCGTATAATACGAATAAATGCAACCAGTGTGAAGGTAATGGTCAATTCCACGTTCCGGGCAACCTAGGCTTCAGTCTAGGGCGTTGCTCAGCTACATCGAATAGCTGCGGCCTTAGAAGTCAACGCCAGAAGCATAAGGTACAATATAAATGCAACATTTTTTCCATTGAATAAAACGAATAATTGCTATCAGTGTGAAAGTGATGGTCATTTCTACGTTCCGGGCAACATAGGCTTCACTGTTGGACGTTTCCCCACCAGACAGAATAGCTAGGACCTTAGAAGTCAAAGCCAGAAGCAGAAAATACAATGTAAATGTAACAGTATTTCTACCGTATAGCATGAATAATTGCAACCACTGTGAAA
The DNA here is from genome assembly GCF_051401765.1 of Calliopsis andreniformis. NCBI lineage: Eukaryota > Metazoa > Arthropoda > Insecta > Hymenoptera > Andrenidae > Calliopsis > Calliopsis andreniformis. Next base: position 13,741,749 of record NW_027480423.1, read on the forward strand.
GTTGTGGTCATATCTACGTTCCGGGCAACCTAGGCTTGACTCTAGGGCGTTGCTCCACCACATCTAATAGCTACGACCGTAGAAGTTATCGCCAGAAGCATAAAATACATTATAAATACAACAGCTTTTCCAACGTAAAGAATGAATAAATGCAAACAGTGAGAAAGTGATGGTCATTTCTACGTTCCGGTCAACCTAGGCTACACTATAGGGCGTTGCTCCACCACATCGAATAGCTACGGCCTTAGAAGTCAACGCCTGAGGCATAAAATACACCATAAATACAAAAGTTTTTCCATTGTATAAAACGAATCATTGCAACCAGTGTGAAAGTTGTGGTCATTTCTACGTTCCGGGCAACATAGGGTTCACTCTTGGACGTTGCCCCACCAGAGTGAATAGGTAGGACCTTAGAAGTCAATGCCAGAAGCAGAAAATACGATAAAGATACAACAGCGTTTCCATCATATAAAATGAACAATTGCAAACAGTGTGAAGGTGATGGTCATTTCTACGTTTCGGGCAACCTAGGCTCTACTCTAGGGCGTTGCTGCACCAGATCGAATATTTAGGGCCTAAGAAGTCAACGCCGGAAGCATAAAATACAATAAAAATATAACAGTTTTTCCATCGTGTAATGGGAACAATTGCAGCCAGTGTCAAGGTGATGGTCATTTCTACGTTCCGGGCAACCTAGGCTTCACTCTAGGGCGTTGGTCCACCAAATCGAATAGTTAGAGCCTAAGAAGTCAACGCCAGAAGCACCAAATACAAAATAAATGCAACTGTTTTTCCATCGTACAAAACGAATAATTGCAACCAGTGTGAAAGTAATTGTCATTTCTACGTTCCGGGCAACCTAGGCTTCACTATAGGGCGTTCCTCCACCACATCGAATAGATACGGCCTTAGAAGTCAACGCCAGAGGGACAAAATACACCATAAATACAAAAGTTTTTCCATTGTATAAAACGAATAATTGCAACCAGTGTGAAAGTTGTGGTCATTTCTACGTTCCGGGCAACATAGGGTTCACTCTTGGACGTTGCGCCACCAGATTGAATAGCTAGGACCTTAGAAGTCAATGCCAGAAGCAGAAAATACAATAAAGATATAACAGCTTTTGCATCATATAAAATGAACAATTGCAATCAGTGTGAAGGTGATGGTCATTTCTACGTTTCGGGCAACCTAGGCTTTACTCTAGGGCGCTGCTCCACCAGATCGAATAGCTGGGGTCTTAGAAGTCAACGCCAGAAGCATAAAATACAATAAAAATGGAACAGTTTTTCCATCGAATTACATGAATATTTGCTACCAGAGTGAAGGAGATGGTCATTTCTACGTTCCGGGCAACCTAGGCTCCACTCTAGGGCGTTGCTCCACCAAATCCAATAGTTAAGGCCTAAGAAGTCAACGCCAGAAGCACCAAATGCAAAATAAATACAACAGTTTTTCCATCGTATAATACGAATAATTGCAACCAGTGTGAAGGTAATTGTCAATTCCACGTTCCGGGCAACCTAGGCTTCAGTCTAGGGCGTTGCTCAGATACATCGAATAGCTGCGGCCTTAGAAGTCAACGCCAGAAGCATAAGGTACAATATAAATGCAACATTTTTTCCATTGAATAAAACGAATAATTGCTATCAGTGTGAAAGTGATGGTCATTTCTACGTTCCGGGCAACATAGGCTTCACTGTTGGACGTTTCCCCACCAGACGGAATAGCTAGGACCTTAGAAGTCAAAGCCAGAAGCAGAAAATACAATGTAAATGTAACAGTATTTCTACCGTATAGCATGAATAATTGCAACCACTGTGAAAGTTGTGGTCATATCTACGTTCCGGGCAACCTAGGCTTGACTCTAGGGCGTTGCTCCACCACATCTAATAGCTACGACCGTAGAAGTTATCGCCAGAAGCATAAAATACATTATAAATACAACAGCTTTTCCAACGTAAAGAATGAATAAATGCAAACAGTGAGAAAGTGATGGTCATTTCTACGTTCCGGGCAACCTAGGCTACACTATAGGGCGTTGCTCCACCACATCGAATAGCTACGGCCTTAGAAGTCAACGCCAGAGGCATAAAATACAAAATAAATACAACAGTTTTTCCATTGTATAAAACGGATAATTGCAACCAGTGTGAAAGTAATGGTCATTGCTGCGTTCCGGACAACCTAGGCTTCACTCTAGGGCGTTGTTCCACCAGATCGAATAGCTAGGGACTTAGAAGTCAACGCCAGAAGCATAACATACAATATAAATACAACAGCTTTTCCAACGTAAAGAATGAATAATTGCAAACAGTGAGAAAGTAATGGTCGTTTCAACGTTCCGGGCAACCTAGGCTTCACTCTAGGGCGTTGCTCCACCAGATCGAATAGTTAGGGCATTGGAAGTCCACGCCCGAAGCATAAAATACAAAATAAAGAGAACAGTTTTTCCATTGTATAAAACGAATAATTGCAACCGGAGTGAAAGTTATGGTCATTTCTACGTTCCGGGCAACCTAGGCTTCACACTAGGGCGTTGCTCCACTGGATCGTATAGTTAGGGCCTTGGAAGCCAACGCCAGAAGCATAAAATACAATATAAATACAACACCTTTTCCATCGTATTACAGGAATAATTGCAACCAGTGTTAAGGTTATGGTCATTTCTACGTTCCGGGCAACCTAGGCTTCATTCTGGGGCGTTGCTCCACTAGATCGAATAGTTAGGGCCTTAGAAGTCAACGCCAGAAGCATAAAACACTATATAGATACAACAGTTTTTCCATCGTATAGCATGAATAATTGCAACCAGTGTGACAGTAATAATCATTTCATCGTTTCGGCATCCTAGACTTAACTGTGAGGCATTGCTCCAGCAGATCGAATACAAAGGGCCTTAGTAGTCAAAGCCAGAAGTATAAAGTACAGAACAAACCAACAGTTTGTCCATCGTATAACAGGAATATTGCAAACACTGTGAAAGTAATGGTCATTTCTACGTTCCGGGCAGCCTAGGCTTCACGCTAGGGCGTTGCTCCACCACATCGAGTAGCTACGACCTTAGAAGTCAACGACTGAGGCATAAAATACAAAATAAGGACAACAGCTTTTCCATCGTATAAAACGAATAATTGCAACCGGTGTGAAAGTTATGGTCTTTTCTACGTTCCGGGCAACCGAGGCTTCACTCTAGGGCGTTGCTCCACCAGATCAAATAGTTAGGGCCTATGAATTCAACGCCTGAAGCATAAAATACAATAAAACTACAACAGTTTTTCCATCGTATAACAGGAATAATTGCAACCAGTGTTAAGGTTATGGTCATTTCTACGTTCCGGGCAACCTAGGCTTCATTCTAGGGCGTTGCTCCACTAGATCGAATAGTTAGGGCCTTAGAAGTCAACGCCAGAAGCATAAAATACCATATAGATACAACAGTTTTTCCATCGTATAAAACGAATAATTGCAACCAGTTTGAAAGTAAAGGCCATTTCTACGTTCCGGGCACCCTAGGCTGCGCCCTAGGCCGTTGCGCCAGCAGGTCGAATAGCTAGGGACTTGGAGGTCAACGCCAAGAGCATAAAATACAATAAAAATAGGACTGTCATTCCATCGTATAACAGGAATAATTGCAACCAGCGTGAAAGTAATGGCCATTTCTACGTTTCTGCCAACATAGGCTACACTCTTGGACGTTGCCCCACGAGATCGAATAGCTAGGACCTTAGAAGTCAACGCCAGAAGCATAAAATACAGTAAAAATACAACAGCTTCTCCATCCTATAACAGGAGTAACTGCGACCAGTGTGAAAGTACTGGTCGTTTCTACGTTTCGGGCAACCTAGACTTCACTCTAGGGCGTTGCTCCACCAAATCGAATAGCTAGGGCCTTAGAAGTCAACGCCCAAAGCATAAAATACAATATAAAGACAACAGCTTTTCCATCGTATAAAACGAATAATTGCAACCAGTGTGAAAGTGATGGTCATTTCTACATTCCGGGCAACCCTGGCTTCACTCTAGGGCGTTGTTCCACCAGATCGAATAGTTAGGGCCGAAGAAGTCAACGCCCGAAGCATAAAATACAAAATAAAGAGAACAGTTTTTCCATTGTATAAAACGAATAATTGCAACCGGAGTGAAAGTTATGGTCATTTCTACGTTCCGGGCAACCTAGGCTTCACACTAGGGCGTTGCTCCACTGGATCGTATAGTTAGGGCCTTGGAAGCATACGCCAGAAGCATAAAATACAATATAAATACAACACCTTTTCCATCGTATTACAGGAATAATTGCAACCAGTGTTAAGGTTATGGTCATTTCTACGTTCCGGGCAACCTAGGCTTCACTCTAGGGCGTTGCTCCACCAGATCGAATAGTTAGGGCCTAAGAAGCCAACGCCAGAAGCATAAAGTACAATAAAAATGCAACAGTTTTTCCATCATATAGCATGAATAATTGCAACCACTGTGACAGTAATGATCATTTCTACGTTTCGGGCAACATACGCTTCACTCTTGAACGTTGCCCCACGAGATCGAATAGCTAGGACCTTAGAAGTCAATGCCAGAAGCAGAAAATACAATAAAGATACAACAGCTTTTCCATCATATAAAATGAACAATTGCAAACAGTGTGAAGGTGATGGTCATTTCAACGTTTCGGGCAACCTAGGCTTTACTCTAGGGCGCTGCTCCACCAGATCGAATAGCTGGGGTCTTAGAAGTCAACGCCCGAAGCATAAAATACAATAGAGATACAACAGTTTTTCCATCGAATTACAGGAATATTTGCTACCAGAGTGAAGGAGATGGTCATTTCTACGTTGCGGGCAACCTGGGCTCCACTCTAGGGCGTTGTTCCACCAGATCGAATAGTTAGGGCCTAAGAAGTCAACGCCAGAAGCATAAAATACAAAATAAATACAACAGTTTTTCCATCGTATAAAACGGATAATTGAAACTGGTTTGAAAGTTAGGGTCATTTCTACGTTCCGGGCAACCTAGGCTTCACTCAAGGGCGTTGCTCCTCCAGATCGAGTAGCCAGGGCCTTAGAAGTCTATGCCCGGAGCATAAAATACAATATAAATACAACAGCTTTTCCATTGTATAAAACGAATAATTGCAACCAGTGTGAAAGTTATGGTCATTTCTACGTTCCGGGCGACATAGGATTGACTCTTGGACGTTGCGCCACCAGATAGAATAGTTTGGGCCTTAGAAGTCAACGCTCGAATCAAAAAATACAAAATAAATAGAACTGTTTTTCCATTGTATAAAACGAATAACTGCACCAGTATGAAAGTTATGGTCATTTCTACGTTCCGGGCAGCCTAGGCTTCACTCTAGGGCGCTGCTCCACCACATCGAATAGCTACGACCTTAGAAGTCAACGACTGAAGCATAAAATACAATATAAAGACAACAGCATTTCCATCGTATAAAACGAATAATTGCAACCAGTGTGAAAGTGATGGTCATTTCTACATTCCGGGCAACCCTGGCTTCACTCTAGGGCGTTGTTCCACCAGATCGAATAGTTAGGGCCGAAGAAGTCAACGCCAGAAGCATAAAATACAATAAAAATGGAACAGTTTTTCCATCGAATTACATGAATATTTGCTACCAGAGTGAAGGAGATGGTCATTTCTACGTTCCGGGCAACCTAGGCTCCACTCTAGGGCGTTGCTCCACCAAATCCAATAGTTAAGGCCTAAGAAGTCAACGCCAGAAGCACCAAATGCAAAATAAATACAACAGTTTTTCCATCGTATAATACGAATAATTGCAACCAGTGTGAAGGTAATGGTCAATTCCACGTTCCGGGCAACCTAGGCTTCAGTCTAGGGCGTTGCTCAGCTACATCGAATAGCTGCGGCCTTAGAAGTCAACGCCAGAAGCATAAGGTACAATATAAATGCAACATTTTTTCCATTGAATAAAACGAATAATTGCTATCAGTGTGAAAGTGATGGTCATTTCTACGTTCCGGGCAACATAGGCTTCACTGTTGGACGTTTGCCCACCAGACGGAATAGCTAGGACCTTAGAAGTCAAAGCCAGAAGCAGAAAATACAATGTAAATGTAACAGTATTTCTACCGTATAGCATGAATAATTGCAACCACTGTGAAAGTTGTGGTCATATCTACGTTCCGGGCAACCTAGGCTTGACTCTAGGGCGTTGCTCCACCACATCTAATAGCTACGACCGTAGAAGTTATCGCCAGAAGCATAAAATACAATATAAATACAACTGCTTTTCCATCGTATAAAATGAATAATTGCAAGCGGTGTGAAAGTAATGGTCATGCTGCGTTCCGGACAACCTAGGCTTCACTCTAGGGCGTTGCTCCAACAGATCGAATAGCTAGGGACTTAGAATTCAACGCAAGAAGCATAAAATACAATAAAAATACAACAGTTCTTCCATCGTATAACAGGAATAATTGCAACCAGTGTGAAAGTAATGGGCGTTTCTACGTTCCGCGCAACCTAGGCTTCACTCTAGGGCGTTGTTCCACCAGATCGAATAGCTAGGGACTTAGAAGTCAACGCCAGAAGCATAACATACAATATTAATACAACAGCTTTTCCAACGTAAAGAATGAATAATTGCAAACAGTGAGAAAGTAATGGTCGTTTCAACGTTCCGGGCAACCTAGGCTTCACTCTAGGGCGTTGCTCCACCAGATCGAATAGTTAGGGCATTGGAAGTCCACGCCCGAAGCATAAAATACAAAATAAAGAGAACAGTTTTTCCATTGTATAAAACGAATAATTGCAACCGGAGTGAAAGTTATGGTCATTTCTACGTTCCGGGCAACCTAGGCTTCACACTAGGGTGTTGCTCCACTGGATCGTATAGTTAGGGCCTTGGAAGCCAACGCCAGAAGCATAAAATACAATATAAATCCAACACCTTTTCCATCGTATTACAGGAATAATTGCAACCAGTGTTAAGGTTATGGTCATTTCTACGTTCCGGGCAACCTAGGCTTCATTCTGGGGTGTTGCTCCACTAGATCGAATAGTTAGGGCCTTAGAAGTTAACGCCAGAAGCATAAAACACTATATAGATACAACAGTTTTTCCATCGTATAGCATGAATAATTGCAACCAGTGTGACAGTAATAATCATTTCATCGTTTCGGCATCCTAGACTTAACTGTGAGGCATTGCTCCAGCAGATCGAATACAAAGGGCCTTAGTAGTCAAAGCCAGAAGTATAAAGTACAGAACAAACCAACAGTTTGTCCATCGTATAACAGGAATATTGCAAACACTGTGAAAGTAATGGTCATTTCTACGTTCCGGGCAGCCTAGGCTTCACGCTAGGGCGTTGCTGCACCACATCGAATAGCTACGACCTTAGAAGTCAACGACTGAGGCATAAAATACAAAATAAGGACAACAGCTTTTCCATCGTATAAAACTAATAATTGCAACCGGTGTGAAAGTTATGGTCTTTTCTACGTTCCGGGCAACCGAGGCTTCACTCTAGGGCGTTGCTCCACCAGATCAAATAGTTAGGGCCTATGAATTCAACGCCTGAAGCATAAAATACAATAAAACTACAACAGTTTTTCCATCGTATAACAGGAATAATTGCAACCAGTGTTAAGGTTATGGTCATTTCTACGTTCCGGGCAACCTAGGCTTCATTCTAGGGCGTTGCTCCACTAGATCGAATAGTTAGGGCCTTAGAAGTCAACGCCAGAAGCATAAAATACCATATAGATACAACAGTTTTTCCATCGTATAAAACGAATAATTGCAACCAGTTTGAAAGTAAAGGCCATTTCTACGTTCCGGGCACCCTAGGCTGCGCCCTAGGCCGTTGCGCCAGCAGGTCGAATAGCTAGGGACTTGGAGGTCAACACCAAGAGCATAAAATACAAAATAAAAAGAACAGTTTTTCCATTGTATAAAACGAATAATTGCAACCAGTGTGAAAGTTATGGTCATTTCTACTTTCTGGGCAACCTAGGCTTCACTCTAGGGCGTTGTTCCACCAGAACGAATAGTTAGGTCCTAAGAAGTCGACGCCAGAAGCATAAAATACAATAAACATGCAACAGTCTTTCCATCGTATAACAGGAATAACTGCAACCAGTGTGAAAGTACTGGCCATTTCTACGTTCCGGGTAACCCAGGGGTCACTCTAGGGCGTTGCTCCACCATATCGAATAGCTACGGCCTTGGAAGTCAACGCCAGAAGCATAAAGTACAATAAAAATACCACAGTT